>NC_142501.1:65374342-66033787 GCF_057876585.1 Rhinolophus sinicus | reverse complement strand
TTCTTTCTTCTTTTTTGTGTGTGTACCTTGATCATCATCTGGCAAGCAGAGATTATGTGTATCATGAATATTTTATAACCCCATAGTGCCAGCATGGATGAGGCTATTAATAGCTGAATGACTTAAAAGAATATTCCCATAGGCCTAGCACATGCCTGGCATAGAGCAGGTACATAATTAGAAGAAAGCACGCTGTGAGGTCAGAAAGTACAGGGCTTTAATGGTCATTAGTGGTCCTATGCAAGCCATTTCACTCTAAGCCTCAATATTTTCATCTGTAAAATGGAGCTAAAAAATTGTTAAAGTATTTTTTTAAGATAAAATCATTACTCTCATGCAACTATAAAAGTGGTGGCCAGAGGGTAAGGGGGGTGGGGGGTGGGGGGTGGGAGATGAGGGTAAGGGGGATCGAATATATGGTGATGGAAGGAGAACTGACTCTGGGTGATGAACACACAATGGGATTTATAGATGATGTAATACAGAATTGTACACCTGAAATCTATGTAATTTTACTAACAATTGTCACCTCAATAAATTTAATTAAAAAAATTAAAAAATGAAGACATGTTAAAGAGTTTATTTAATAGACAGATGTTAAATTGGTTCAAAGGAGAATTAAAAGAACCACATTTATGTGGTGTAAAGGAATGTTGAAATGAGTTTAAAAATAGAAATTGGCTTTTTCCAATGGGGGATAAATGAGTGGGTAGAGGAGTAAATTTAATTCCATTCAGCCAGGATATATCTGTGTGGCTATACATAAGAAACAGTTGCATTGCTATCAGTTATTCATAACCTACAGAATTGTAAGATAACTTAAAGGCAATGAAACGCTCAGACCCTCCCGCCCCATAGCATCAGAATCAGGTTACTTGAAAGGGTGTACCTTAAACAATGCATGGTTTTCCACTGAAGCACAAACTTTTCTGCATAATGCCTTGCTGGCATCCTGTGGTTACCAGGAGGATTCTGTCTTATATACGTGGAGCACCTTGCGTGGTCCCGAGAAGGTACCAGTTACCCAGCAAATGATAACTAACATTATTATTAATGTTAGTTATGAAAGAAACATAATGTAAGTTATGAAAGAAAATTGCTTCTTGATTAAGTTTTTGCTCATCCAACCAGAATCTGTATTCTTCCATTGCTATCATCTGATGGCATCCAGTAGATTTTTGAATGACAAATTTATATTAAGGACAATATTTTGATGAATGGGGTAATAGATTTTTTTAAAAAACCATTGATGACTAACCTTAGAGTTAGGAGAGATGACAAGGGAACCAAAATGACTGCTGCTATCAGGTTCTCTTTTCTGAGTCAGCACAACTCAGATTCCATTAATGTAACATGATGGTGGTTGGACACTCCTCTGCTACAAGCCCTTCCCGCCAAAGGCCAGTGTGAGTTCTGTTGAAGATGAGAATGTGCTTGACCCTGGTCCTAAATCCTTCTTCAAACACAGCTCTCACTGATGCCCGCTGGATTTCCCATCATGCCTGCTATGACACCCCAGCAACATTTTCTTCAAGGAACCCAAACCAAATTATGATGACATCATTGTTGCTGGCAGTTCAATTCTTATGGGAAGCAGACAAATACAAACTCCACTTCTTGAACTCACTTCATTTAAAATGATAAGGAAGCAAAGACAGAAGGGGAGCTTGGTAAAGTGGGTGTGCATAAAGATGAAATAATTTTCTGGTGGTAAAGAAAGGGACATGGAATTGGCATAGGGATAAAAATTGGATGTATTTTAGAATTGTCTCTGGTTTTAGTGGTTTATTCCTCACAAAAATCTTCACTGATGCAAATTAGATCAGGCCCCCACCTACTGGCCTGACCTTGCTTTTCATGGGTAATCATTATACTGGTAAAGAATCTGTGTACTTATCTATTATGTCCCTGTCTGCCTAACCTGGTAAACCATATCTGTCTCATCCACTTTTGTAACCCCAGTACCAGACGTATACTAGGGGACCATTAAATACATGTTGAATGACTATTGTGCAGTATTATACTGGAGGAGAGGAGCTGTCAAGGACAAATAATAGAAATGAAATTAATTAAGTTAGTAAATTCAGAGAATGATTTACATGTTAATGAGTGTGGAGGTAGAAACATAAAACATAAGATGCTGGCAGAATTGTAGAATATCTTCCATTCCTTCAACCTCAGGAGTGGAGGAAGCCAAGAAAGCATATGGAATATGGCCAACAAGAGTTAAGGTTTCAGTTAACGTTAAAAGCTCTTGTATCACACGTGGTTGCCCTGGAAACAGAACCCGCATCTTATGATAATGATATCATAGTATAATAAAGCAAATACAAATAAATTAACAACTTAATGAAAGTAAAGCAACAAATGGTCTAGTCACCTTTGGGGATAACCTAAGGTGAAACCTTGAAAGGGGCTCTATGCTGCAGAGGATGCTGTCCTCGAACTTCAGTTCTGTATAAAGTGTTAAACCAAGTCATGGAATTTGACAAAGCAATTTTAAAATCTATGTAGGGAAGCACGTCAGGTTATGATCAACTAAGATGGTTTTAAGTAACAGAACAACATATGAGACTTGCCCTATATGTCAGTTACCTATTAGCACAGTCATTTTGTAGAATGCACAACTACAAAACCTCAGTGACATAACACAACAAGCATTTGTTTTAGCATATAAATTTATGGGTTGGCTGTGCAATTCTGGTGATCTAAGCCAAGAGTGGCTATTTTGGCTGGGTTCATTCATAGGGGCAGCTGGTGGATTCGGTAGGCACTGGCTGGTCTAGGATGGTCTCCACTATCCAAGTCATCCTTGAATTGACTCTACCCTGAATCAAATGTTCTCTCATCCTTCAGCACACTCACCTGAGCTTATTCTCATAGCGAAAGCAGTATTCCAAAAGAGGGCATGGAAGCATGCAGGATCCCTTGAAGCCTGTGTTTGGAACTGGCACATTGTCACTTCCATCACATTTTATTGGCCAAAGCAAATAGCAAGGTCAGTCTTGATTCAAAGGGTGAAGAAATAGACTCAACTTCTTGATGCAACAAACTGCAAAGTTATATTGCTAAGGGCAAAAATACAAAGAGGCCATTAGTTATACCCATCAGTGCAACTGACCTACCATGCCAGAAATCAACTTATTATAAAGCTATAGTACCTAATTCAGAATGATGTTGGTATCAAAATAGATAAACAGAATGATATAGTTTGATGGTCCAAAAGAGAGTCATATGGTAATAAAATATCACAGAGGTGGTACTGAAGATCCTTTATGGGGAAAATGATAGACTATTCAACAAATGGTGCTATGGCAATACTCTACTCAATGGGGGAAAAAGAATCCTTATCTCACGTTATATACAGAAATCAATTCTAAGGTTATTAAAGATCTAAATGTAAAAAGCAAAACTTTAAAACTTTTAGAAGAAATATAGGAGAATATTTCTACAGCTTGAGTGTTGGAAAAGTTTTCTTAAACAAGACACAGAAGGTACAAGCCATAATAAAAATATAGATAAATTCTATTATAATTTATAACTTCATTTTATAATTTATAACTTTCAATTTATAACTTTATAAATTTATAATTCATAAGAAACCTCCAAAAAAAGTGAAAAGAAGAGCCCTGGTCTTCAGGAAAATATTTATAAATCAAATAACTGAGAAAAGATTAGACCCAGCAATCCCTCTCCTGGGTATCTACCCAAAAAATCTGAAAACATTTAGAGATAAAGACACGTGTGCTCCAATGTTCACTGCAGCTTTGTTTACAGTGGCCAAGACATGGAAACAACCAAAATGTCCTTCGATAGATGAATGGATAAAGAAGTTGTGGTATATATACACAATGGAATACTATTTGGCGGTAAGAATAGATGATATAGGAACATTTGTGACAACATGGATGGATCTTGAGAGTGTAATGCTGAGCGAAATAAGTCAGACAGAAAAAGCAGAGAACCATGTAATTTCACTGATATGTGGTATATAAACCAAAAACAACAAAAGAACAAGACAAACAAATGAGAAACAGAAACTCATAGACACAGACAATAGTTTAGTGGTTACCAGAGGGTAAGGGGGTGGGGGGTGGGAGATGAAGGTAAGGGGGATCAAATATATGGTGATGGAAGGAGAACTGACTCTGGGTGGTGAACACACGATGGGATTTATAGATGATGTAATACAGAATTGTACACCTGAAATCTATGTAACTTTACTAACAATTATCACCCCAATAAATTTTAAAAATAAATTTAAAAAAAAAAAGAACTAATAAAGAATGTTCCAAAATCAATGGAAAACAAATAGACAAGTCAATAAAAAAGAAATAAATGTGCAAAAGAAGAGTCAATTCACAGAAGAGGAAACCTGAATGGCCAATAAGCACGTAACAAAACCATCAATCTCATTAACAAAGGAAAAATGCAAATTAAATCTATAATGAAACATCATTTCACATCCATTAGTTTGGCAGGGACGGTGTAGGTTGACAATATGAAGAGTACATGTAGAGCCACTGAAATTCTCATACACAGTGGAGTAGAAACTGAACTCAGCATAATGACTTTGGAGGAGCAATTTGGCAATATCTAGTGAGATTGAATATGTACATGCCCTATACCACAGTAATTCGACATATATGTCCTAGAGAAAGTTTCTCACATTTTTCTTAATGTATGCATGATAATATTCATTGCAGGATTATTTATACTAGCAAGATGGGAAACATCCTAAACACCTATAAATAAGAGTATGCATAAATGTATATTGGCATATTCATACAATGGAATACGACACTATAGTCAAACTGGATAAACTAGAGGTGATGTATCAACATGGAAAAGGCTCAAAAAACATAATGTTGAACAAAAAGCAAGTCACAGGAGGTATCAACATTATAATAGCAGCTATATAAAGTTTAAAGACATGTTAAACCACACCATTATTGCTTAGGAATACATACATCTGTAGTAAAGGCATGAAGATACACATAGGAATGATACATGAGAAATTCGTGATAGAACTGGTTGTTACCTCTGAGGAGCCAGGTGAGGTTATAAAGAAGAGAATACCATTGGGAAAGGTACACAGGAGGTTTCAACTGTATCAATAATATTATGTTTCTTAAGTTGCGTGATGTTAATATTAATGTTTTTTATATTATTCTCCACATGTTATTTATATGTCTGATGTTCAGTTTTTAAAATAAGTAGATAGTTAAGGTTGTGCTATGAAAAAGAAGTGATGGAGGCGGAAGAAACATAATATTGAGAGGTTAACTGCTATGATACTCATCTATTAGGTTGGTGCAAAAATAATTGTGGTTTAAAAGGCTAAACAGGATCGCAAAAACCACAATTACTGTTGCACCACACTAATGTGTATGGTTTACCTTGCTTCAGCTTCTCTGGTCCAGAGAACTAATTTTGTATCATTAGAGACAAATAGTAGTAAAAAGATTCCATGCTTAAATAATTTGGAAGAATGATGGGTTAAACAAAGTTAAATACATAGAGTTTTTTTCTGCAAAACTTGTCAGAGAATTTGAAATGCTATAGGGTACTGTGACTCTCTGAGCGGGAGATAAAGCAAGCAGGGTTTCTCCCAGTTGAGTAACACTGACACCATTTTTTCCATGCAGCATGTTAGGGCAACAGTTTCCATGATGTATATTTTGGGAAATGTGCTCCTAAAATTTTATTTTCCTGTTGTCTGCCTCTATCCCCATGTCTGTGTCTGCTCACAAATTCTACTTCCTTATCAATACCTATGTCATTGTCATTTAATTCCGACTTCTCTGCACAGCTGTCCCATACCCTGTCTCTCTTTCATGGAGGTAAGAAGGCATCATAAAAAGAACACTCAATTTGAAATCCTGGCCCCTAGCACTTCTTAGCTGAGGGATCCTTCCCTGTGCCTTGGTTTCTGTCTACAAAATGGAGAGGAGAATCAAATCCCTTCCCTCATAGAAGTGTTCTGAGTACAGTCATGTGCTGCAAAACAGTGTTTCAGTCTACGATGGAGCATATATATAGTGGTGGTCCCATAAGCTTATAATGGAGCTGAACAATTCCTATTGCCTAGTGACGTTGCCATGGTAATGGCATAGCACCACTAACTACTCACATGTTTGCAGTGATGCAGGTGTGAACAAACCTACTGTGCTACCAGTTGTATAAAAGTGTAGCACCTACAGTTATGTACAGTACAGAATACTTGATAATGATAATAAACGACTATATTACTAGTTTACGTATTTACTATACTATATTTTTTGTCATTATTTTAAAGTGTACTCTTTCTTCTATATATAGGCATATTTATACAATGGAATACTACACTACAGTAAAAATGGGTAAACTAGAGGTAATATATCAACATGGAAAAAGCTCAAAAAACATCATGTTTAACAAAAAGAGTAGACATAAATATATATCTTTTGCTACTTATAAAAACAAGTCTGCGGTAAAACAGTATTTGTGTTATACTGGCAGCAGCCTCATGTTTCATGTTTACTAAGTTTCTTACTTGCATCATTTTCTCTTGTGCTTGATTTTGGCGTTGTTTTACAAATGTAGTGTAGCCTAAGTGCAGTGTTTACAAAGTCTTCAGCAGTGGACAGCAGTGCCCTTGGCCTTCACACTCACTCCCCACTCACTCGCTGACTCACCCAGAGCAACTTCCAACCCTGTAAGCTCTATTCATGGTAAGTGCCCTATACAGGTGCACCATTTTTCATCTTTTATGCCATATTTTTACTGTCCCTTTTCTATGTTTAGATATGTTTAGATACACAGGTATTTGTCGAGTTACAACTGCCTTCAGTGTTCAGTACGGTAACATGCTGTACAGGCTTATAGCCTGGGAGCAACAGGCTGTACATACAGCCCAGGTGTGTAGGAGGCTTGTACCCTCTAGGTTTGCGTAAGTGCTCTCTGTGTGATGTTCACACAATGACAAAATCACCTAACGACACATTTCTCACAAAGTATCCCTGTTGTTAAGTGGCACATGACTATTTATATGATAGGGGAAAAATAATAGTTTACCTCCCTATCTTAATGAGACTACTTTTGGAGACTATATGAGTTTCCTAGGGCTGCCATAACAAAGTACCACACACTGAGTGGCTTAAACAACAGAAATTTATTGTCTCATAGTTTTGGAAGTAGAAGTCTAAGATCAAACTGTTGGCAGGGTTGGTTTCTTCCGTCGGTTTCTTCATGAGGGAGAATCTGGTCCAAGCCTCCCTCCTGGCTTCCGGTGGTTTGCCGGCCGGCAATCTTTGGTGTCCCTCTGCTTGTCTTCCTTGGCTTCCACTCCATCACCCCAATCTCTGCCTTCCTCTTTACATGATGTTCTCCATGTGTGCGTATCTGTCTCCAAATTTATCCTTCTTATAAGAAAACCAGTCCTACTGGATTAGGGCCCCCCCCCCCACTCCAATATGACTGCATCCTAACTGGTTACATTTGAAATGACCCTGTTTCCAAATGACATCACATTCTAACATACTGGGGGTTAGCAATTCACCATATGAATTTTCAGGGGACACAATTCAACCCTTAACGGAGAGCAATTCAAATAACATCTATGAAAGTCTTGTAAGGAGTTACAAAATAGAAGACTGTGTTTGTCACAAATTGCCACATCATAAAGCCCCTAGTAATGTACTTTGTTGCAGCACACAGCCAGAACTTGGCTTGGCACAGCTAAGACAGCTTGGGGAACGATGCTAAGAGAGCTTGTCGAGGGACACTTTAAAGTGAATGCTCTGTTTGGTTCTAAATCTATCCCCAGTAATTGATTGCTTCACCTCAGCTAACGAAAAAAAAAAAAAAAAATCCATTCTGTTGAGTTACAGAGCTACATTGGGTTTGTGTGTAAAAGTAACTATAGCAGTATGCAGAGATTAAATAATTGCTTTGGGGGCAGGGACTCAATGACATTTCCCTGATGAGCCGGACCATTCCATTGTTAAAGAGGACGGAGAATCCAGTGTCTTCTGTGCAGGCTTGTGCTATGCTCACTCGCCCCAGAGACTTGGACTTCTTTAAAGGTCTGCTTTTACAGCATCATTTGCCCTAGAGAGGAATTCCCAATGACATTAGGCCACCTTGAACCTAGCCAGTCTGTTCATGTCAAAATGACCTTGTTATTAAGGTGAAGCAGCAGAGCATGGTAGGAAAATCCTAATCTCTGAAGTGCAACTGCCTGCGTTTATATCCTGTGAAATTCTGGGCAGAGATTCCAGTGGTCTTCAACAAATAACCATACACACCTAATAGAGCTGCTGTGTGGATTAAATACGATATCCATGAAACAGAACCGTGTTTGGAACATACGTAGAATGGGTTCAATAAATATTGGCTACTATGACTCTCAGTATATTGACAGAGCCTCATAAAAATCACTGTGAGATCATCTTTCCTTTTTAAATTGTGAAAAGCAAAAATAATGATACCAACCAACACAGCCACTTTCATTTTTGTATGTTAACTTCTAGTTAATAGGACACTCAGGGTGTGAATATATTTTGTATTGTGCTATTTTAATGTAAGCACTTTCCATGTCCCATGTTCTAAATGGCTGTATAAAATTCAATTGAACTGATACACCAGTTTTTCCTAACGCTTCTTCTATGGTTAGATATTTGGAATGTTTGTGACTAATATCACTTTGTACAAACCAATGAATTTTTTCTCATTAAGACAAATTAACCAGGACAATTTCCTTTAAACCTCTGCCTAAGGGTCTTTGCTTTACTTTAACCCTCCTCCATGTTGTTTTGACCTAAATTACCTTCCTCCTAATCTACTCCCCCTCTTTGCTCTTTCCCAAGTTCTAGTTATAAAAGCCAAATCTCTGTTGCTGTTTCTTATTCTCCCTCACAGATTGCAGGTTCCACATACTGTTTCTTTCTGAGGCATGTCACCCTAGATCTACCCATCCTTCCCCCCCTTCATAGGCTTCACAATCCCCCTCCAGGGACATCAAGTTGTGGGAGCCACAAGGTTAGGGCCATTTGGTATAGCCTATGCTCCTTCTTCTACAGGACATCTTCTCAGTATCTAAAAGGAAAACAATATAATTCTTTCTAAAGCATCCTTCCTCTTGTTCTGTGCCTGCCAAGCTCTTACTAGCCCTTCAACACTCAGTTCAAATGCAACAACCCCCAGGCATAGCTAACTGCTCCATCCTTACTGTTCTCAGGGCACTTGCTACATATCTTGATGTTCTCAAGAACTAACTGATTGTACATTGCAGGTGCTCAAAAATGCTCAAAAACAGTGATGACACATTGTAAATGAATAGGTCAGTTATGCACAGATCTGTGAATGAAAAGTTAGAGACTGCTTACATAGTCTGTTTTGACAGGATTAGATTGGAGTACAGTGGTTAATAGTAAAGACTTTGGAATCAGATAGACTTTGATGTGAATATTAACTCTGTAATGTGCTACTTAGGAAACCTTGGGAAACGTAAGCCAAACTGAGTCTCAGTCTCCTCATCTGCAAAATGAGATCATGTCTGCCACCTTTCTTGGAAGGTTAACACGTGGATTAAATGGGTTAATAGATGCAAAGCACATCACAAGCTCATGGTTTAAATTGGCAACTATTAAAACTACCAAAACAAAAAAAAAAGCTGCAAAGTCAAACTGGCCAAAAGTATTGTTCCCCAGTGGATTATGTCAGTGGCCCCAGGCTCTCACCTCTTACAATATAAATAGGATGTGGGGATAGAGTCCCAGAGAGCAGTTTCCAGGCTCTTAGCCTCACATGGAAAGGTGCTGGCTCAGTTATTAGATGGCCATCAGCTGTAATCAGATGGCCATTTGCTGTGGCTGGGTGGCCATCAGCTGTTACCCGTTAGCCATTAGCCACTAATATAACTGCTGTGGCTACGCTGGTAAGCAGGTTGGTTGTTTGTTTGTTTGTTTGGTTGGTTGGTTGGTTGGTTGGTTGGTTGGCTGGCTGGCTGGTTGTTTGGTTGGTTGGCAGAGAAGTGGACTGCAGATTGCTGATCGTGTGGCTACTGCTTCCTGTGTCTCCAACCCAGCAGCCGGCGAGATTATAGTGGTATGACTCCCCTATCTATGGCTCCATTGGTGTTCCTTTTTGACCTCACTGTATCCTGCATTCTGGGGCAGGGAGCGGGAACAGAGTCCCTGCATGACATGGGAACAGTACCATTAGTTTACCAGGGGAACGAGGGACCCATGTTCGGTGACTTTCTGGTACTAGTATTGATGGGTATATTCTGATCTGGTCTCTCACTATTTTTTGCTCACTCTTCTCAGGGATGCTCATTTAACATAAAGGGCTGCTAAAGGCATACTCCCACCCAGTCCTTTTCTAACTCTAGCCTATCTCCAGACCTTTTCCATAGCTGCTTTGTTGCCTGAGATCCATCTCATCTTTGTCTTTTCTTTGAGCTGAGGGCTGTTTCTAGCCAGTCCCACTAAAAGTGTGAATTCAATGTGTGATCTGGAAGGAATGACATATCAAGTCACAAACAACCATAACTATTGGTTATGACCAATAACTATACCTAATCTAATAAAAGGCCCCACTGAAAGGGTCACCAAGTGGAATTGTTTTGAATAGAGCAGGAGATAGCACAGAGGAGAAAATGGAGATCTAGATGGCAGTCCTAAAATGTGGCCCTGAGCAGCAAGAACATGGTAGATTGTGGGCTGTCTTAGGAAAGGAAAGGAGTGTACAAAATTGGGGAGAAGGTAAGACAGGGGAGGAGTGGTAGCCCACTTCCGGTTTTGTTGGGGATCATTCAACACTCATTTGCTACTAGGTTGGTGAATGGGCTGCAGGATTTGAGGGAAACCAAAGCTGCCAGGATTGAATCAAGCTCACAGGCCTTGGTAGGACTGGGCCAGTGCCAGGCATGCTGATTACAGGCTGTCAGAACTTCCACGGGCAAGGAAAGACATGCTCCCTGGGCCAAGGAAGGCTCTTCAAAACCTCAAAAGTTTGCATTTGATTAAAGTCCATGAGATACAAGATAGAGTATTAAAAGTTAAAAAGCTGCTAAGGAATAAAACCAAAGCAATGCCAAAGAATTTAATCTAAATGCAGACACAAAATAAAACTGTGACTCTGTTTGCTTGGCCCAGGTCCCTGAGACATCTTGAAAGAAGGCATATTTCTGCACCTGAATAATGTTAATCTTGGATTTAGAAAGAATTAGAGTGAGAATCTTGAGACTGCTGAAAATCACTTCTGATCACAATTAGATATTCTAGTAAATCAACCAAATATTTATTAGAAAATTGCAATGTAGAAGACATAGTACTAGAAAATAATGAGGATGGCAACAACGAACCTTTATTATGGTCCTTTACAGTTAACACAAAGCTTTTCACATGATGGAAGACACTCACTGATCTCCAAATAACGTGCATGTGTGCAAAGTGGTATGAGGCATTATTTTCTCCCTTAGGGAGTTTACAATCCAGTAACAAAGGAAAGACATGTACACAATGTAATATAATACAAGTTGGATGATGATGAGGGCTATAACAAAGGTAATAAATTATGGTTGTCAAGGAGTAGGCAACATAAAGGAAGCATAATTTTAAATGTACTTTGAACTTTTGATAGGTGGAGGTGTGAGATGGGTATGTCAAGCAAAGAAGACATCACATACAAGAGCAGGAAATGAAAAATTGCAGCATGTGTTCAAAGAATGATAGGAAATGCAGGAAGAGTAAGTTGTGGTGGACATCTGTTGCTTTGGTCTACTCAATATCCATTTTTTATTCTCTTTGTTAACGGTAACTCTATTTCCTTTGGGGAAACCCATCTACTCTTAGTATCTAAAGAGTGGAGTTGAACCTACTCCTGGAGTCAGGGAAAGACCTGTGATCATCACTTGACCAATCACCACTTTCCATCTGCCTGGATATTGTAGCCACTTCAGAGTTGGGCACGGGACTCAAGTTATCCAATGTCCCAAGACTAAGTCCCAGGAATTTTATTTAAATTTTGAAAAAGAGACATTCTCTTTCCATGATATTGCCAGCTATAAGGATGATGAAAACTTGGAATTACCAAGGGTCTCTCTGAGGAGAGTAACTGCCATAGAGAAAGGCCAACACATTCATACACCTGGATCTTGTCACGTCAGAAGCAATCTACCCCTTGACTTTTCAGATACAGGAGACAACACATCCCCACTTGCTTAACCAGTCTGAACTATTTTCTGTCCCTGGGAACCCCAAGCATCATAATGCATAGCTGAGGAGAGATTAGATAAGGCCTTGAATGACCCATCATGGGATTTCATTTGCTAGTCAACAGAAAGTCACAGAATGTTTTAGGAAAATGATGGATTTTGAAATTCCATATCAAAAAACAGTTGGAAGGCAGTGTTGTAGACAGGGAAAGCAGGCAAGCCACAAGGTAAAGCGAGTGAGAAGTAAGAATTGTCGGCTGCTTGTGAGTTCCATTGTAATCATCACGGTCATCATTTCTGAAGCTTAGTGTGCATTTGCATGTTTCTAAGCACTTGCACACATACTAACTCACTCGACACTCATTCCAACCTTATGAGAAAGGTCCAGTTATTCTTGTTTAACATTCACACCAACTCTATGAGAAAAGTCCAGCTCTCATTTGCGTATTGCAGAAGATGAAATTGAGACATGAGGAGGGATTTGTTAACCTCCTCATGTCTCAATTTCATCTTCTGCAAGAAGATTTGGACCTTGAAAGTCAGGTCCCAGAGTCTGTGGTCAAAGATGACAACTGTCTATACCATGAAGTCTTGCAAGCTCCAAATTCCCCTCCCCAGTGGCCCACACTTTCCTGACACTAGGCTGGATGTCCATATTTAGAATCACTTCTTTGACCTAGAAAAGGAAGTTGGAGGTGTTGTTTCTAGAATGCCCCTGTTACATTTTTACTTGAGTAGGAGAATAAGATGCTGGACTTTCCCCATTAAAACATCAACAGAGCCTTAAGGGGGAGAGGTAAGTATTGAAGAGAAAAATGCAGAGGAATTAGGATGTTGGGGCACCACTGGGGGAAATGCCAAATTTCCCTGGTGTTGGCAGAAGGGCATCTGGTGTGCAGATGAGGAAAGAAGGGGCACAGAGAGAGAATTTGCCTCCTAACAAAAACCCTGTATCTCCATCAAAATGCAGATTTCTGTCAAAATTCCCAAAAGCACATTCTTGCAATTCTATGCTCCTTTCCATAAATGGTCCTTGTCTGTATTGTTTCAGTAAGTACTTAGTTAGGAGGAGATGAAGTCAGGCCTCCCAAGTACTGTCACTGACAAGTACCTTCTCTCTGCCAGAACTTCCCACAGCCCCAGATGGTCTAGCTTCTTCTTCCGTGTCATTTTCTGAGGGGGTGGGAGAGAGGAAGGAGTTAGAAAAGAGGCAAGAACCATAGGATTTGCCAGTACTAGCCCTGGCTCTCACACAACCCACCCATCAGGGCTGGTCCCAAACACACCATGGGTGGTAAGTGGTTGAAGCTTGGCCCTGTGCCCGTGTCTCCCTGCCTGTCCCCCTTCCCCTGCAGGAAGTACTCCCCACTTCCTTCCCACTACAAGCTACCAGTTCACATAGGGGTTCTTATTGCACTGACTTAAGTGATTAATTATACACAGAAGTAATGCCCCCCTGGTTCACTGGGGTGATCATATTAACGGGAGCACTTGGGGGAAGAATTTGAAAGAAGAGGCATCATTCTGCTGGAGTCTTTCATTTATTCACAGCCTACAATACACTGGGGACGATTCTTGGTGCTGGAGACAGAGTGCTGAACTGCTGTCCTTGTGGGATTTTATTCTTGAGGGGAAGACAAACAATAAACAAAGCAGTAACTATACAAGCTAGTGTCAGGTGGTAAAAAAGTGCTATGAAGAAAAAGAAGTCGGGAGAAGGGTAGTTAGTACAGGGTTTTAATTTAGGAACCGTTGTCAGGGAAGTCCATACTGAAGACATGGCACTGAATCAAATGAGACTGTGGGCCAAGTGAAAATTGGAAGGAAGTTCAAACTGGGCTGAAGGAAAGGAAGGAGGCAGAATCATTCGTGAGGGTAAGAAGGCTCTGAGCACAGTGAGCATGCAGAAGAGTCATTGGGAATGAATTTGGAGAAGGAGCCGTGGGCCAGATGAGAATTTCGTATTATATTCTTGGGGTGATAGGAAGCCATTGGAGGATTTTGCACAGATGAATGATATGATGGGCTTTGAGGGGTGCTTGAGGCAAAGAGAATGTAAGAAGGCAAGTGAGGAAGCAGGGAGGCCAGTTGGGAGGCTTTACAGAGGTCCAAGTGAGAGACGAAGACGGCCCGGACCAAGGTGATCATGATGTAGGTGGAGAGAAGTGGTTACATTCAAGATATGCTTGAAATTAGAGTCTTCAATCTCCATTTGTGGCTGTGTAGTGAACAGCTCTGGTGATTGTGTTACTTGCCTCTGGCTCACCTTTGATTTCAGCCAGGGCTGTGACGGACAGTTCCGAGGAGCCCACTCTCACCTATGCTATTCCAAGGGCAAAGGAGCCCCCTTAGCAGGCACACAGGGAATGCAGACTGAGGGCATTATTACATTGGGGCAACCCTCAACCAACAGGGCACTGGAGCCACATAAATGCTCCAGCCTCCTGTCTTTCAGGTGGAAGATTCTAGAAGACATTCCATACACTTCTCAGAGGTCCAGCCTACATCAGCAACCTTCCCCCGCTTTCCCCACCCTCACTCCTGACTTCTAGGATCACTTCCCAAATAAACTACCTTCACTCAATTCCTTGCTTCAGACTCTGTTTGGGGAGAACTCAAAAATAGGAAATTTGCCGACTCTACCTATTCCTCTCTTGCCACCAAGCCCTAGTTCTCTCTGCATGCCAAAGGCTCTTGAGGGAAACATCCAGAATATACAAGCCTCATATACCAGTTTCTAATTTTCTTCCAAGTTTCTATGAGGTTTACAACCAGAAGCAGAGCGTTTCCTTAACTCCTCCAAAACATCCATCATCCATCCCCATTTCAGAGGTCGACATCTACTGCCCAGCTTATGAAAATTCAATGGAAAACAATTGCACAATATAGGAAAAAATAATCAGGAACCTCTTCCAATCAAGACACTTGACTACTGTAAAGAAGACACAGCCTCAAAATGCATAAATGACTTTGTAATGGAGCTAAATGGACACATGGCCATGTTTATAAATGATAAAAGGTCAGGGATACGGCTGAGTGATAATTCCGCCGAGAAATAATATGCCTAAATGAGACTTGGCAAGAATCACTTAAAGTACTTTGGCTGGTAGGTTCTGAAAGTTCTTTATTAGAAATGACTATAGATTAAAGAGGTATGAGACAAGTGAGTAATATAAAGCAGAAGAAACCCTTAAATCAAAATAGACATTTTAATAACTATGCTTTAAATAAATCCCCCCTCTGAAGTCTTCTAATGTTTAACAGCTGCAAATAAATATGACACCAGGAGAGGCTAATCAAAAAGTTTAATAATGCAGGAAACAAAAATGCAAAAAACAAACTGAAGCAACCCATTTTGGGTCCTTCCAAGATTTCCATTTCTCTTCTCTGCCCTCCCACCCACCTAGCAGCCCAGCACCCTGTCTGCTGGGCAGCGTCCTGGATAAGAACTATGGAGACAGTCAGAGTGGACTGGAATCTCAGCTCTGTCATATTTCATCTCTGTGTGCCTGGACAAATAACTTAACCTTCCAAGCCTCAGCGTGTATGTCTATAAATGGGACTGCACCACCTGAAAGGGTTGTGTTATTAGTTAACTGGCTAATACATGTAATTTTCTCTGTAAAGGCAGAGTAAACACTCAATAAATCATCAGCTAAAGCAGAATACTAGAGGGGAAAAAAAGAGAAGAAAACAGAGGTTGACAGAAAACAAAATAGAAAGAAGCGGTGCCCTGAAGGAAACTAAGTTTGCCATCCTTGTAGGGCCCATATTCAGGCAGTGTGCCCAGGCAGACTGGTCGGCTGGCCTTGGTGAAGACCAGTAAGTACTAATGCCCAAACTTAGTTGGTAAATTCTGAATATCATGCCTGCCTTGGCTTGTGCATTATTCTACCAGTAAAAACCCATAGAATGTAAACTTTCACAATCCTTTAAGATATCAATATGGCAACACATATCAAAGACCATAAAACCCTTAATACTTTATCCTACTCTGGGGATTTATTCAAATACAAAAGAAGAGTAAGCTATAGATCCACCGATGCCTATGGAGGTCTAATCTCTGAAGGCAAAACACCACAAGTAATGTCAAAGTCCAACAATAGAGGAATAGTTAAATGTGTTGTCATTGTTTCCTTCAGTGGAAATTATGTACTATTAAAATTATAATTATGAAAAACAGAAACCCACAGAAACGTGACATGCGTACGGTGTAATGTTCAGCCGCAAAAAAGCCAGCCTAGAAGATTGGGAATTCATTGTGATGTAATCTGTAAATTACATATGGATAGGAACCACAGAATATGCAAGAATAACTGTGGCATTACTAATTTTCTTTCTTTTTTTCCCAAAACCATTTAGTATGTTTGTTATAGTATTTGAATAATTAAAAGGCACCGGGGGTCAGTGAGAGAAGCAGATCTCCCTTCCAAAAATCCCATACTCAGAGACAAGGAAATGTATAATAATGTATATAAAGCATGGGCCAGTGTTTTCTTTCTCCCAGAGACACTATTAGCCCCCTGGGAGCTTATGTGTAAATTAGGAAAAGCAGCCCCAGTTGAAGAAGACCCTTCTTAGAACACAGACAGTTCTTTTGTGTTGAGCTCTGTTCAGAGCCTTACCATCCCCCCCTGGAGGCTGGTGAAATAGGATTCTTCCAGGAATATGTTGGCAGGATTGCCAAAGGGGAAGCTACTGTACAGCCAAAGATTAATTACATTAGGCTATATGCAGATGAGAATGAGAACAATGGCAGCTGAATAAACAAATATAAGTATAAAAGCTGAATTATGTAGTATAATAGAAATTAGATCTCTTTCCCCTTGACATCAGCAAGTTGTATACTTTCTAAGCATTTCTCTTTTGCCTACTGAGGATTATTTTTAGACCAAACTTAGAAAGATGTTGCACCCAAGATCACAGAAAAAGCTGGAGATGTGAGTCCCAGATGCAGAGAAAGTGAATTTGCCAAACCACACTGTCTGCGCCTTTTCCAGAAGCAGCGCTAGTCTAGGCCTCTGATGCCGGGGCGAAGACAAGTCTTCATGGCGGTGAGGGAGGTGCCGGAATCTCAAGCCCTGTGTCCATCGCAGATAAGGGCCCTGTGAGTTCCTTTCGTTTCCACATCATCAAAGGAACACAATATGGAGCGCAGGCACCCCAGATGGGTTGTGTCTTTCCCAGGAGACTGCAAATACATAAAAATGTTTAGGAGAGCATAACATATTTTCTATAAAAGGGAGCTTTTATATATAGCTCCCAGTGATCAAGGACTGAGCTTGCGGAGCTATGCTCCAAAAATATTACACAGTATGACCACTCCAGTATACTGAACAGAAATGAGAGAAGGTAATTTATGCTCTGGGTGAAGAAGAAGTGAGAAAGTTCTTTCTCCCTATCTTAGTTTCTACACATCCTGGTCTCAGCAGACTTTGCTGGAAGTTTACCTTGACACATATGGAGGTTTAAGTGAAGTCAGTTTGGGACTGAGGCAAACAGCCATGCAATGGTCTTGAGCTCAGCACAGATTCCTATGTCTCAAGTGTACTTTTCACACCTTCTTGCCAGAGTGTACAGAGGCAATGAACCCTACTGACCCTGAAGCTGTGATTTCTCATGGGTGATCTAGAGTTCATGGCAAACACCCATGAGCCCCAAGATAGGGTGGTACAGTCCTGGGGAGTGGCTGCCTTCACTAGGGAGCAGGTTTCTGAAACCAGCCGTTCAGGATCCTGGTGAATTGCCCTTCAGCCTGCGCATCATCAGCTTGTGGTTCCCAACGATGCAGGACTCATTAACAGAAAGAGCCTCTCTTGCCTGGACCATCTGGCCAAACCTGCCCAGTGCCCTAACCATCAGGCAAATAGGTAACGGCATGGAGGGTCATGTGATAGGCCGCTTTTCAGCAGCCACAGACACCTCTCCCAAACCTGGTGAGTTCTTTGCCCTTGGCACACATATACTTCTAATGTTTTGGAATAATTCCACCTTCGTGTTCTAGGGTGGTAAACAGAAGGCAGTCATCAGGAAGGCATTAATACAGATGTCACTATGCACGTCACTCTCCTCCCAAAGCAACAGCAGAACATTCAAATGCCAAAGGATAGCAGGAAATTGGTGAGGAGGCCCTAGAGACAGAAGTCCAGCTTTTCCTTTTCCTGGTCGTGCTGCAGAAAGCTTACTGTCTTGGCAGCGCTCCAGCTCTGCTTCCTCTTCTGAAAACGCTAGGTGCCTAGACTCAAAGCTGTGCTGCCTGTTCATTCAGAGCACATTTGCGCTGTTCTTTGAAGGGGACAGCCATAAACAAAGCACGGGTAGGGAATCCTGGGCAGGCTGCAACACAATCACAGCCTTCTTTCTATTAGGAAACTGTGTTCTGAGATGTGCTTGTGGCTGGTGGTTTAACTTTAACCCTGTCACAGCTCACTGGCAGACAGGTTTTATTCTCCATAACCCCTACCTATGGTAGACCTACAAAAGTCTGTTTCAAAATGGAAGCGTCTCCCTGACCAGTGATGAGCAGTTTGGAGAAGGTATGCCCATGATCGTGACAGCATGCTGTACCCTTTTCTCCCTCTTGCCTTCTACTTCCTCTGCCTGGGAGAATACCATCCATCATCATGGCCAAGTTCAACTCTTGCTCTATGATTCAGATCATATCCCTTCATTTGACATGTGTGCCATCCTTGAACTATCAGTCTACCAGGGAAAAATGACAATAAAAAGAGTGATATGTGCACAGCTGGGAGATGTACCTACTGTGGGAGTGACTCCATTTGGGTGGGGGTTAGGAGGGGTCACAGAAAGATGCCACTTCCTCCGCAAATCCTTCCTGGCTTTCTCCAGGCACCATTATTGCTCCATTCTCATATCTTCTCAAAGGCACATATCTCATCAGCTCACTGCATGGTCTTTCTCCATGAGGCCTCCCCCACCCCACCATCTCTGCCATTACATTAAGGGAACTTCAAGGTCATGGACTGTCCTATTAATTAATTACCTGGTAAATGTTCAGTGATTGAAATAAAAAAATCCCTGCAAAAGCAGTTGTGGTCTACCTGACCGTATAAACTTGTTTGGGTAATCTCAGAAGTGACAGGATATTTTACTGTTTGGAATGGGAACATATAGATGAGCATGATTGAGCAGGTGAGCCAAAGCTGAATGAGATATTTCATGCAGGGGTGAGTGAACGAAGGCAGTGAGTGCCTGGAACAGATGCTGAATCAGAGGGTAGACCAACCGGCAGCAAGGACTAAGACAGAGGTCAGTCTAAAGACCAATTTCACGCAAGCAGTTCTGAATCACTAACATCCAAACTACTACAAGTATGCAGAAGTTATTTCAATGCCAGAAAGATATTTGAAATCTTATTAACCTCTCTGTACACAATGTCAAATACCACATCTTGATAGCAATTAGCCAACCCAACGCAGTAATGAAATAATCGGTTGAAAACGCCCTGACACAGTGTTTCTCAGGTGTTAATGCGTATACCGATTATCTGGATATCTTGATAAAATTCAGATTCCGACATACTAGTAGCATGAAGCAGAGATTCTGTATCTGAAGTGACTGTCCAGGTCCTTTGTCCACAGACCTCAGTTTGAGTAGCCAGTTCTAAAAGACCAGGAAGAACAGTTGTGATTTTGACAAAACACACTATTAGTGTTCTTTTTTACATTTTTACTGTTTATTGAAATTTTTCATATGAATACATGGTCATGGTGAGTTTGGAAACTGTAAAATGTATAAAGAAAAATATTAAATCACCTTCCATGTCATCATCCAGAGACAACCTGTGTAAACATTTGATGTTTCCTTCTAACGTTTTTGTTTGTTTTCACATCATACTCTCCATAAGTTTTTGTCTTGTTTTTCTTTTTTTTTAAATTGTGGGTGTTTCACATGCTGTTGTATTACTTGAAAACATATTATATATTAATAAGTCAGCCAGCAAACACTAGTCACTCACTGTACAGCGGTTAAAGAAAGAGTCCCTGTCCTTGTTTTTTAGTAAGGGAAAACAACAAATATATACTCTGATAATAAGATGGAATGGAAAAAATTCTCATTTTAAATGACTGTATTATATTCTACTTTATAGTTGATCATAATACAGTTAACAAATCTTTTCTTCAAATATTTAGATTATTTCCTTTCATACTCATATATCATGAACTATGTGGAAAAATTTTGCAGCTTAATTTTTGTATGTAATCCTGATTTCCTTCAGGTAATTTTTTTAAGTGGAATTTCTGTGTCATTGAATGTGTACAGTTTTTAACTTTGATACAAATTGCCAAGTTTAACCCCAGCAATGTTGCACCATATACACTTTTACCAGCAATCGAGAGGGTGCCCAAAAATCTTCACCACATCTTTTTCAGCATTAGTTGTTATTTATTTTTATATTTGTCAAGTTATTTTAGTTTAAATTCCCTTTATACTTATGAAGTTAAGCATTTTCACATGTGTATAAACCATTTGCTATCTTCTTTTGTTGAAGTGTCTATTTCCTTTGCCCGTTTTGTTTCTGGGTTATTTGTCTTTTCCTCTTATTAATTTGTACCAGCTCTTTATATATGGAAGATTACCCTTTCCCATACATTTTATAAATAATTTTCTAGTTTATTGTTTCTTTTAATTTTGTTTCTTTTTTAACGCATGTGTTATTTAGAAGCATATTGTTTAATATCCATGTATTTTGGAAATTTTCAGTTATCTTTCTGTTATTGATTTCTAGTTTAATTTCATTGTGGTCTGAGATCAAGCATTGCATGGTTTATATTCTTTTAAATTTGTTGACATGTGTTTACTGGCCCAGAATGTCATCTATGTTGGTAAATGTTCTGTGTCAGTTTATGAAACATGTGTATTCTGCTCTTGTTGGATGAAGTAGTCAATAGACGTCCATTAAATCCAGTTGGTTGATGGTGCTGTTGAGTTCTACTAAATCTTCACTGATTTTCTGCCTGCTTGGTTTGTCCATTTCTGGTAGAGGGGTGCTGAAGTCTTCAGCTATGCCAGTGGATCCATCTCTCTCTCCTTGCTGTTCTATCAGGTGATGCCTCACATAGTTTGACACCTTTTTTTTTTTTTTTTTTTTAATTTATTGGGGTGACAATTGTTAGTAAAATTATGTAGATTTCAGGTGTACAATTCTGTATTACATCATCTCTAAATCCCATTGTGTGGTGATGGAAGGAGGTTTGACACCTTTTTATTAGGCACATACACATTAAGGATTGTTGTCTTCTTAGAGAATTCGACTGCTTTATCATTATGTAATGCCCTTCTTTATCCCTGATAATGTTCCTTGCTTTGAAATCTGCCCTCTGAAATTAACATAGCTACTCTTGCTTTCTTTTGATTAGTAGTAGCATGGTATATTTTTTTCTCCATCCATTTAGTTTTAATATGTATGTGTCTTTAAATTTAAAGGGGGTTTCTTATAGAAACATATAGTGGACCTGTTTTCTGACCTACTCTGATGAGCTTTGTCTTCTATTCTTTTTCCGCCCTTTGTGGTTTTAATTGAGCATTTATATGATTTCATTTTCTCTCCTTAGGATATCAGTTATATTTATATTGTTACCTTTCTTAGTGGTTGCCTTAGAATTTGCAATATACACTTACAATGAATCTAAATCCACTTTCAAATAACACTATACTACTTCATGGGTAGTATGAGTACTTATAATAACAAAATATTCCTAATTCTTCCTTCCTATTCCTTGTATCTTTGCTGTCATTCATTTCACTTATATATAAGTATGTGTAAGTGTATATATTATATAAAATATATATGTGTACATAATAAAATATATTTTTGCTATTATTTGAACACACTGTTATCTGTTAGACCAATTAAGAATAAAAAAATAAACATTTTTATTTTACCTTCACTTATCCGAGTTTCTGAACTATATTATTTTCCTTCTCTTTAAAGGATTTCTTTTAACATTTGTTGCAAGACAGGTTTACTAGCAACAAATTCCCTCAATTTTTTTCTGACTGAGAAAGTCTATTTCTCCTTCACTTTTGAAGGATCGTTTCACAGGGTACAGAATTCTAGGAGAGTGTGGAGATTTTTTTCTCTTAGCACTTTAAATATTTCACTCTACTGTCTTCTTGCTTGCATGGTTTCTGAGAATTTGAATATAATTCTTGTCTTTGTTCCTCTCTAGGTGAGATGTTGTTTTCCTCTGACATCTTTCAGGATTTTTCTCTTTATCTTTGATTTTCTGAAAGTTGAAAATTATATTCTTAGGTATCGGTTTGGGGCTGTTTTGTTTGTTTGTTTTGTATCTAGATTGTTTGGTGTTCTCTGAGATTCTTGGATCTGTGGTTTGGCATCTGACTTTAATTTGGGGACAATTCTCAGTCATTATTGTTTCAAATATTGTTTCTGTTCCTTTCTCTCTTCTCCTCCGATATTCCCGTTATGCACATGTTACACCTTTTGTAGTTGTCCCACAGTCCTTGAGTATTCTGTTGTGGTTTTCTTTTTTCAGTCTTTGTTCTCTTCGTTTTTCAGTTCTGGAGGTTTCTATTGGGATATCCTCAAGCTCAGAGGTTCCTCCCTCAGCTGTGTCCAGCCTACTAACAAGCCCATCAAAGGCATTCTTCATTACCGTTACTGTGTTTTTGATGTTTAGCATTCCTTTTTGTTTTTTTTCCTTCAGCTTTCCATCTCTCTGCTTACACCGCCTGTTTTTGCATGCTGTACATTATCTGGTAGAAGCTCCTAGCATATTGATCATACTTGTTTTAAATTCCCTGTCTGATAATTCCAACATCCCTGCCTTGTCTATTTCTGATGCTCGTTGTCTCTTCAAATTGTGTTTTTTTGCCTTTTGGTAGGCCTTGTGAATTTTTCTTGATAGCTGAACATGATGGACCTAGTAAACTTAAGTGCTATGCACAGGCCTTTAGTAATGTGGTTGGGGGGAAGGAGAACGCTCTCTATTCCTGTGATTATGTCTCAGTCTTTCAGTAGGCCTATGCCTCTGGACTGTGAACGTCACAAGGGTTACTCAGTTTTTTCTTCCCCTCAGCTGAGACAGGATGGCTAGATTGGGCTGAAGTTGGGTGTTTCCCTTCCCCCAGGTCAGTTAGGCTCTGATTATACCCAGGTTAGGCTCTGGTTAACTAGTTTCTCCTTATTAAGAAGAACAGAGCACGCTGGGTATTTCAAAATGGCTCCCTCACCCTGCTGGGGGCCCGTCGAGATTTCTCTCCCTTATTTCCTGTAAGAACCTGGTTGAGCTCCTGGAAGTAAATCTCACAAAACTGTGGGAGGCCCCCATGACAGAGTTTTTAACTCTCAGCGTTGTCTACACTGACAGCCTCCAGCAATTCATCGGTTACCACTCACGTGTTCCTGCCCGGCCACTGGTTCCCACAGCGTTTCAGCTGCTCAGTCATGGCTCTGGTAAGTCGTGACTCCCTGTATTAGCCCGTCTGTTTGTCCAGTCTCGGGGGCTGCGGTTTTCCCAGTGTCCTTCGCTGTCTTATGGATGCAAGGCAAGTTGTTGATGTTTTAGTTTGTTCATTTTTTTGCTTGTTTGGACAGAGTGGCGACTTCGTACATGTGGAACCAGAAACTGAAAGGTTCTGTTTCTGTGTTTTTAAAAGCCTATATAAGTTTTGAATTTTAACTAAATCATGGCTATTAATCTTGGTCGCTGTGAATTTGGTGTTTGTTTTTGTATTTGGAATAGCCTTGCCCACAACAAGATGGGGAAAATATGAATCCATGTTTCTTTCTTGTTCTGTAAAGGCCTTTTACATTACGTGTCTACGGGATGCTTAGAAGGCAGTGTTGCAAGGATATTCCCCTCACCTGTGGTAGTTTTTCTAAAAGGGGTTGTACCATGAACAGCGAGGCACTAAAGGTTCGCGTCTTTCACGAAAGTGATCTGAATGAAGAGGCCAGCTTCTCTTTTCAGCAGGGACACTCCTCCGTAGGCAACTATGATGGAGTCTTTCACCTGTGCTTGATACGAATGATACACAGAATAATACCTCCCAAAGAGGCCCACATCCTAATCCCTGAAATCTGTGATTATGGTACCTTCTGTGGCAAAAGGGACTTTGCAGATGTGATTAAGGATCTTGGGATAAGGAGATTATCCCAGTAAGTCCAAAGTAATCACAAAGGTTCTTTTATAAGAGGGTGACAGAAGACGCAGAACTGGAGAGAGAGGGTAATGAACAATGTAAGCAGAGGTCAGAGAGAAAGAAATTTGAAAATGCTATGCTGCATAACTTTCAAGGGAGGAAAAGGCCACTAGCCAAGCAATGCAGGTGGTGGCCTCTAGATGCTGAAAAAGTCAAGGAAATGGATTCTCCCCTAGAGGTTCCAGAAGTAATGTTGTCCTGGTGACATCTTGATTTTAGGACTTCTGGCCTCCAGAACTGTAAGACAATAAATTTGTGTTGTGTGAGCCACTGAGTTTGTGGTAATGTGTTACAGAAGCCATAGGAAACTAATATGGGATTGTGAGAGTACAAGTCAAGTACAAAGCAAATCCCTGAATACTGTTATTTCCCAGCCTGTGACCAATTCAGTTGGCTACTGCCAGGATAGTAGGATTGATTTCACGATCAATGCTTGGTCTCTGAGCACTGATATCTTACCCAGAAAGAGCTGGTTGGGGTCACTTGCCTAACAGTAAAAATGCAGGCACTGAGGCTTTGTGTTTTTATCCTTTAATTAGCCCAGAACGTTCCTACGAGTCCTCAGAGAATTTCATTCTGATTTGTTTCTAATACAGACAAAAATCGCGCTACCTTTAAAATTATTGTAAAGATTGAATGACTTAATACGCGTATATGTAGCCCTTAAAACATTGCCTGGAAAGCCTTCAGCAGGTGTCAGCTGTTGTTATTTATATTAGGGTTCTCCAGAGAAATAGAACCAATAGAATATGTATGTATACTATATAGACAGACTTATTTTAAGGAATTGGCCAACACAGTGGTGGGTGTGTTAATGTGAAATATGCAGGTTAGGCTAGCAGGCTGGAGACCCAGGGAAGAATTGATGTTGTAGTCTCAAGTTCAAAGACAGTTTGGAGGCAGAATTCGTTCTCTCTCTGGGACCACAGTCTTTTCCTTTTAAGGCCTTCTCCTGATGGGAGGAGTGTGAGGAATAATCTGCTTTACTCAAAGTCTACTGGTTTAAATGTTAGTCACATCTAAAAAATATCTTCGTAGCAACATCAGAATTGCTGTTTGACCAAACATCTCAACACCAGCCTAGCCAAGTTGACACATAAAATTAATTATCACACTGTTATTTGTAGGTTTCCTGTCTTATTTCAATGGATACAACTTACAGGAAAATAGTAAAAGTAATACTGGACATCTGTATCCTATTTCCAGTTCTAATGGAAAAGCCCTGCTGTGTCTTCATTAAGTATCTCTACTAAGTATTACTAAGGAACTGGTCTGTAGCCCCACTTTAGTATATTTTAAATCATCAATGGGTATCGTCTGCTAAGATGATTATGTTTTTTCTCTTTTGACTTATTGAAATTATATGTTTTATTTATAGATTTTCTATTCAGACACCATTCCTTGCATTCCTATGGTAACGCTTTGCATGCTCCCATTGTAGTCTTCTTTTCAGATGCTGCTGAATTTGATTTCTTAGTATTGCAATTCATTTTAAATGTGTATCCTTAAGTCAATGTCAGTTGTCTTCGAAGTGTTTTGGTGGTCGTTGTGTTTGGGGAGGATCTGTTTTGGTAATCTTTGTTCAAATGTTGCATTATACTTTTAGTTTGCTCACTTCATAAAGTGAATTGTAAGTATTCCACGTGTCTCTGTGCTGCGTCGCAATTCATAAAGCATGAGGCTAATTTGTGTTCGTAGTGTCAAAATATACAGATTATCTCAACACAAAAGTAATCTGGTATCTCTTTCCCTTGTGAATTCCATTCCATCAACTCAATTATTAACATATCAACTCAATATTATGCTAAACATCAATTCAATATTATGCTCAAAACACATACATTTTCCTTCCAAAAACATGACATTTAATTTTACTCTGGCTTGTGGATCTCCTACCTAAATTTCGTTCCACCTACTTTAAAAAAAAAAAAAAGTTCCCAGCATGAATAGCCAGCTGTTATTAAGAGGGGCAACCATCAGGTCCCAGGTGTCTTTGAGTCATGTTGCTTTAGCCATCAATCGTATATTCTTTGACGAGTTGTAATTTTCCTTTTGAAAAGCATCACTGTGTGGAGCTTCTACCCTGAGACCAGCGTAGGCCAGTATAGTTTATACTTCACGTGGTTTCCTACAAAATGAACTCAAATAAACAAAAGTATAAAATATATGGGGCCAGTCCTGGCTGGAAAAGAAAGTCAAGGTTTGGCCTGGGTGGTCTTAGGACAGCGCAGAGCTCCGGGCTTTTCTTCAGGGCGCTGAGCTGCCGCGGGGAGCTCTGGGTGGCTTCTGTTTAAAAGTGAGGCCAGCAGTTGGAACAGTCAATTCTGATTCAGGATTTAAAAGCCTGCCCTGCTGCACTGTGAATTGCCCTTCGCAGCAGATGGCCGAGGGGAGGATGTGCTCTGCTCCCAGACTCCAGACAGGCCAAGAGCCAACTGCAGCGCGGGTCCAATATTCACTGAGGCCAGTTTTACACTGAAGCTTCTTTCTAGTTAACTCTTGTTTTGCTTTATGGTGATAGATTTTTAATGAGTCATGCAACTGAAAATTATTTTTATAATCCAGCATCGTCCAAACAGTGTTCTGGGGGACACTAGTGATCCACAGATGTCAATAGGTATTTCAAGAAGGAAAAGAAAAAAAGATTGTCTTCAAATAAATTTGGGAAAAGCTGGGTTAAACAAAATGCAACTGGTTTCTTTACTGTACAACCCCAAGGATCCCCTAGCATATCGAGGTTCCCTGTGACTCTAAAACTTTTTTTTCACGGTACACCTATTAATCCTTCCAAGTACACTATTGTTGAGCAGAGTATATTTTGGGGAACATTATCTTAAGTAATTATCATTATTATCATCACCTACATTTACTGAGTGCTTAGTAGACATTGAGTAATGTGTTGGGGATTTTTCATGCTATAGCTCACTTAATCCTTGCAACCTCTCTAGGAGGTGGATATTGTCCTCATTGCACAGTGGGGTAGAGGTTAAGTAATTAACCCACAAGGGTAGCACTGGTGAATCACAAACCTTAATTTGCATGCAGGTCTGTCTGATTCCAAAGTCTGTGTGCTTAATCAGTAAGTTACATTTCTTACAGCGCTACTGCACTTTGAAATGATGACCTCATAAAATACAGTCATGTGTCGCATAATGACATTTGGGGCAACCACAGACCACATATAAACGATGGTCCCATAACATTATAAAGGAGCTGAAAAATTCCTATTGCTTAGTGATGTCATAGCAGTGACCTCTCATCATAGTGCAATGCATTGCTCATGCATTTGTAGTGACGCTGGTGTAAACAAACCTATGTACGCTGCCAGTTGTATAAAAGCACAACATACAATTGTATACAGTACATACTACTTGATAATGATAATAGCAGTTATATTACTGGTTTATGTATTTACTGTACTATACTTTTTATTATTTTAGAATACACTGTTTCTATTCATAAAAAATGTTTGCTGTAAAACATTGTGCTAAGTTACGCTGGCAGCAGCATCATATAGCTCGTGTTTACTGAGTTTCTTGATTGCATCCTTTTCTCTTGTGCTTTCAAGTAAGCCCTAAAAAATGTGTCATATCTGAACTACTGCTTTGTAATTTGTGCACTAATGGTTTGCCTTCAGACAAATAATGTTAAAAGAGTTTAAAATGTGATGAAAGCACTTTCTTAAGTAAATATTGTAACCATCCTGAAAATGAGTTTATACTACACATTTGTTTAGCACATTAGACTTGTTACACACAAATAGAGCAAAGGTAAACTTTAGCCCAGCCTCCAGAAAAAAACTGAATCCCTGTTCTGGTCCCCACACTTTAGGAAAGATAAAAATGGATGAGAAAAGGGGGTTGGGAAGGGATTCAGAATTGCTTTATTTTAAAACAATGTCTTCTGGTATATAATTTCAAAATAGCAAGTATGACTTATAGGTATTAAAATACTATATTTAGAAATAGGAAGTCAGCAGCCAGCATGTACATATATTCTTCTTCTTCCTCCCCTGAAGATTACACACACATATTTTTAAAGATACAAAAATGATTTGGAAATGGAGAGAGAAACCAGCTTTTTTTAGGCATTTCATTTCTAGGTTTTCCTAAACTCTGAAATGTGTCAGGAGGAAAAAAGAAAATCTCTTAACAAGTTTCCAGCTGTTCACTGGTGTTAATCTGTCAAGTCTTTCTTGTTCTTCTTTATATATATATATATATATTTATATATATATATATATATATATATATATATATATAGAGAGAGAGAGAGAGAGAGAGAGAGAGAGAGAGAGAGAGAGAGAGAGAATTTAGGTAAAGGCTAGGCTGACTTGGGATGTAAACGCCTAGTTCCAGGTACAGGGACATGATAAAGAAGAGACACTCAGCTCCCTGAGGGTTCCAGCTTTCTTTGTAGCGGATGAGGTGGCTATTATCCCAGCAGTTGCCCCAGTGAAGCTCCGTGACATGTGACAAACAAGCTGACTTGCAGCCCCGGCTGACACAGACTGTACTAACAATAACACTGGAACAGACACACCCTGGCCTGTTCCTCCTCCCTACCCCAGGCGGTGTCAAGTAGAAAAATAGATGGAAGAGGCAGCACAGGGAAGAGCCCTGGCTTGAGGAATCATTGCAAGGAGCCAGTTCCTTCAAAAACTGTAGAGTGTAACAGGGAAGGGACAGATGCTGGGAAAGAAATAGCAAATGTAGATAATTATTGTAGCATAGCCAAAAGCAACGTTACTTTGACCCTTGACATAAATGCAGATTTGTGGCTATTTTCTATTATGTCAGTGAGTTCTTGTACTATTACAGAGAGGAAAAAGCATGGCCCAGAGATTTGAAGAGATCACCTAGAGTCAGTAATACCCAAATGGAAGGGTACAATAGACACGTGTTCCGTGGGCTAGTTTAGCCCACGTGTGGCCTGTTTCTTCAGATTTACTTATTTTTATTTTTTTATTGTTTTTTTTAATTAGTTTCAGGTGTACAAAACAATATAATAGTTAGACACTTACACCCTTCTCAAAGTGATAACCACCCTCCCCCAATCTACTACCCCTCTGACAACATATAGCTGTTACAGTTCCATTGATTCTATTCCCTACGCTGTTCTCCACATCCTGTGACTATATATATATTAAATTATAGTTGACATTCAGTATTATTCAGCTTCAGGTTCAGATGTACAGTGCTGTGTTCAGGTTTCTACACCATCCATAAAGTCGTCTCCCTAATAAGACAAGTGCTCATATGACACCCTACAAAATCTTTACAACATTATTGATTTTATTCCCCAAACTGTCTTTCATATTGATACTGGTCCTCAGAGAAAAACCCCTCGTAAAAGCCGCCTGATAACAAATATTTCTTTCTTGGCCACCAGGCAGTTCTCTAAAGTAATTGTTGCCTGTAGGCCTTGAATTATAAAAAGAGGATTCATTTTTGTCACAATGCAACGTTTGAACATAGGCAGAACCCATATTTGAATTGAGAGAGTGTGGAAGCATGTGGGGTGAGCACAACTGGAAGGGTTTGGTGGGTAATGTGTGTAAGTGAAGGTTGTGTCTTAAATACCTCGCAGATCTTGGCAGTGTCCAAGCTGGCCCCTTAAAAGACAAATCCCTCTGGGCCTTTCTCCAGAACACACTCTGAGGTGACAAGACACACTGATGCTGGCTGTAACCCCCTGATGGAGTTGCCTTTCCTTGCCCTGATGGGATAAAGAAGACCTCAGTACTCGTCAGGCATCCATGCACTGCTAGGATACCATCTATGTGCGCACTTGGAGACACACACATATATTTATATATATACACACACACACATATATTTATATATACACACACAGACACACACACAGACACACACATACACATGTATATATTTATACACACATATATTTATATATACACACACACACATATTTATATATATACACAGACACAAACATACACACGTATATATTTATACACACACACACACACACACACACACACACACACACACACACACATATATATATATGCATACCAGTCTTCAGTGCGCTGATCCAAGTTGGTAAAAATAGCAATCCTTGTCTTTCTGTCCTGAGACCCTCTCCTTCCATCTTACTGGGTCTAGAGGTTGAGATTATTAAGCTTATTTAGATTTTGTTCATATCTGATAAATCAGAATTCTCTGGAGAGAAGCCTGCTCATTTAGCTTCCTCTTCTGAAATAGAATATTGGTCTTTAGCTAGTGTGCATTCACAAATGTCCCTGAGACTGAGTTGCCTTCGTATTTTCACTAACTTGACTCTCATTTTATTCATCTGTGGAGTGCAATTATAATGACCTACTCACAAATCTGTTATAAAGCTTGGAAAACAGGAAACAATATATGTGATAAACTGGGAGGGAAAATAAGTCGTTAATAAGATCCATTGATCAATAGCCAAATTTATTCAGGTGGATATAAGAAGGGGGTTCTGGGAACATGCATTCTTAGCCATTTTCTAGCTGTGTGAACTTTTAACAAGTTAATTAGCTTCTTGGAACCTTAATTTTGTTACCTATAAAGTTAGGAAAACTATTTTTACAAAGCTATTGCAAAAATTAAAAATACACCCTCTCACACTGACTGTGATGTCTGACACATAGTGGGTGCTTTTGTTTTGTTTTGTTTTCATTTTTGTTTTGTTTGTTTGTTTTGTTTGTTTTTGTGTGTATGGGTGCTTTTAAAATGGTAGTTATGGCTGTTGTCTTAACCCAGAAGACTGCTGTACAAATGGAATACTTCTCTTGCCTAAGTTGCTAAAGTGCTCTGTCCTGCTCAACAGTTGAATTCTGATCTCAATGATTGTTATGAGTGTGCAAGGGTGTAGTTAATGAGACAAATGTCTGGGCATGAAAATAAATAATTCATGGACTGCTCTTTGAACACTTTGCTTGAATTTATGTGAGGATTAGTATTCCAATTTGCTAGACTGGAAAAGCAAAGGTACCAAGAAACTTCAAAAGAGAAAAAAAAAAACGAACCAAAACAATGAATTAATCTCCCTAGCACACAGTTTGATAAATTTTCTATCAGTTTAGCCAGTGGTTGGGGTCTTTATTGACTCATAAGAGAGTGGAGGAAATTATGTATTAGGCCTACCAAGTAATAAACTGTAACATCCAACTTTTAAATTTAATAAAGGAGAAAATTACCCTAATGTCTTTGGATAAATAAGAGAGCTTTCAGAGCCATATTACGTTCTGTTGAGAGCAAAAAGAAAAAGAAGAGAAACATCAGAAAGAAGTGGACAAAATAGAATAGTCTTCCATAAGGTAAATATCCTGTCTTAAGACCTTGTGGATATATAGCCATGTTGTATGTACATTTTCAATCTTAGACACGTACATTTTCAATCTTGTCACTTTGCTCACAGGAGTACCTTGAGATAGAAGTTTCACAGCTACACAAGTACCTAGATAAAAAGAGTTACATACATTTCTGCAGTCAGATTATATCCTCCGAAGGAAACAGGAGCTAGTTTTTAGGTAAAATAGCAGAAACCAAAAAGCAGTAATTAGAGTTGCAATGAACTAAAAAACATCACCCATCCCCTACAGTCAGAGCCTTTCTCTCCTCTCCTCCCTCCCCCCCCCCCCCCCCCACACACACAGGTGATAGCCACACTCACTTTTGCCAGGATAGTCCTATTTGGATGACATTTCTATAAGTCCAGGTAACGTGGCAACACAGGGACAATACTTGTTGGTCAGTTGGTCATCAGCTGTAATTTTATCAGGGGTGGGGTGGAGTGCTGCCAAGCTTTGTCCAGGAACCTAGTGCCCTGACACCCACTTCAGGAGTTTTATTTTAACAACGCTGAATAGAGCTTTCTGATTTGTTACTCTGCAACCAAACACACTGAAAAGACCGAAAACCCTGCAGGGACTGCAGCTAGATCTCCCCTGCCACACCAGCACTGCTCACTCCAAATCCTGTGTTGAGCATGGCTCTGGGACCATTTGCCAGCAAGGCAGCAGCGTGATCTGGAAGGGGTGCTCACAGAGGGCTCTGAACATGGGAGCAGTGACATACAGTTCATGTATTTTCCATCCTTGAGCCACAGTTGTATTAAATAGACACGCACAAAACTATCACAAATGTTTAACACCAGAGTTACTCTCCACTGAGACTTATCTGCAGCATGTGGGTCTTTGGGCATCAGCTGCTCCTTGGGGGCACACACTCACCCTGCCTCCAAAATGATACCACCTATAGGATTTTCTCACACTCACCCTGCATTTGTTTAAGTTTCTGTACTACGTACCTGGTTTGGCTGATATTGTTTCCCATCTCTCTGTGTGTCTTTGTAGTTGCATAATCCTGCCTAAATTATACAGCTAGGTTGGAGAAATATCTCAGCCCAGTTAGGAAAACCAATAACTTCCTCTGTTTTAATCTCAGACACTTGGCCGTTGATATCTTTCATTTGGGTTCACTTGGCTCAATTTCTCCTGTGCAACCATCACCCGAGGAGGGATGCTAATCTGTGCCCCTAACTGTGCTTTTTGTTGCACCCATTTCTCAAGGTGGCAATTGTTCTTTGGCACCTGCTCCCTTAAAATGAGTGTAAGGTCTTCAGGTTTTTTACGACCACAAACTAGCCAAACAACTGCCAAGTCAATGATCTCACTGATTGTGGAGCGCTGGCCCCAGGTTGCAGTAACCACAGCAGCCACGCTGGCTGTCAATCTCTCTCTGGGTCGTATTGTTTCCGTTCTGCTCCCCAGGAGGGGCTCCACCATGATGTGGAGCAGGAAAGACTAGTTTCTAGGCACGCTGCCAGCAGCAGGCCTTAAGAAACTCACCCATTTCAAAAACTTCCCCTTCTTAATTAAAATTACTGCTACAAAGAAAAATCCCCCGTGAGCTTGCAAGTCCTTTTTATGCTCTTGCCTCCCTTTAGGTAGAAAACAGACAGCAGTGCCAGTCCCCTGGAAGGGCACCCACAAGTGCAAGGAGGCAAAGAGGAGACAGAAGAGGGATTTGACATGAGGAAAATACCTTCCCTCGTGCCAAAACGGTGCTTGCTTTCCATCAGCTGTGATTCTGTTTGGTCTTAGGTGCCAACCCCACACAGCCCCATGCACACAGGAGTCCCAGAGGGGGTGAAAACCCTTCTTCACAGATGGGAGAAAGCAGATGGAGCTTGTTAGCATGAAGCAGAAAAATTGAAAGTAAAATATTGTGACATTTACCTGTCTCTTCATATAGGTCTAGCTACTTGGGTCCACTCCTTCAGACTCTTTCTGGATGTCCTATTATACGTTTGAAAAATGACAGCAATTATCTGATGGTCTCATCACTGCTGCCACACAAAAAAAAAAGTCATGGAAATTAATGAATACAAAATAGATTATCAAGTGAAAATTGAGTATAACTAAGATACTTGTAGCCACTTGGCAGATATCATGGTGGGTAGCTCCTGGGCTCTTGAATAAAATTTAGATTGATAAACCACTGTCAGAATGGAAGAGAGAGATGGGTGAGTCATTCAGAGAAAAAAGAAGGTATGCTTCTTACATTAAATAGATTTACCTTCTAGTCTTCCATGTGGAAAAATGTTTTGTTTTTCTTTCATTTTTCAGACACTTATGACTACACAGTCTTAGTCTTAAATTCCCATGATTGGATTAAACTACTACTATAAATAGACCTCGGAAAATCCACTCTGACTTTTAGACCCTGGCACTTAGATTCAGGAATTTCCTCTCTCCTTCTTGATATTTAGGAAAAAAAAAAAAAGAAAGAAAGAAAGAAAGAATCCTTGCTATGCTTTTTTGGTCTGTGACCTAGAGTTTCTTCTTTACAATGAGTTCCATGTCAAGTAATGAAAAGTCTGCAGGCAGAGACAGAATGCAGAATTGTGTGTCGTTCAAGTGAACAGAAGCCCTGGGATAAATGCCTACATGTGACCCCAAGGCCAGTCAATAATAATTCCAAGCAGCAGCAGGAAGCAAACATAAATTTGATAATCCGAAAAATTCTATTCTTACAACTGGTCTATTTAAATTCATTTATAGTGTGCTTCACTGTGCTTCAATCATATGTCTTATTCAAGTCACAAACAAACACATAATGCTCACCAGATCTTCAAGAAAAGGATTCATGTAGCTCTTGCCTTCTCGGAGGAGATAGATGTGGGCTTGTTGGAAGGATCTCTTGCCTTAAATTATGCAGATGGCTGCTTGGACACATTGTTCCCATGGGAAGGAATAAAATAAAAATACTAGCTCATTGTAACCTGGTTTTCACGGACCTCAGTCTGATTTTAAGGGAAGAGTGGGATCCATAAGAGACAAAACTATTAAAACTATTAGACCAGAATGCATACCTTGAAATTTGAATTTTAATTAAAGGGGGTTGTACCATCTCTGTAAATTGGTGATGAACATTATTTTTCTTTTCAGGGACTAATTTTTACTGCTTCCATTTGGTAATCTTTTTAAGTTTTGGATTTTTAAAATTTATTTTAATTATAATTGACATACAGTATTACATTAGTTTCAGGTGTACAACATAGAAATTCAACATTTATATACCTTACAATGCAGTCTAGTAACCATATGTCACCACACGTAGTTATTATGATACTATTGACGTATCTCCTATGCTGTATATTACATACACGCAACTTATTTTAAAACAGAAAGTTTGTATTTCTTAATCCCTTTCCCTTTTTCCACCCCTCTGCCACCCACCTCCCCTCTGGTAACCATCAATTTATTCTCTGTATCTATGAGTTTGTTTCTGTTTCATTTTGTTCATTTGTTTTGTTTTTTTTAGACTCCATATATGTGAAATAACATGGTATTTGTCTTTCTCTGTCTGACTTATTTCACTTAGCATTTCACTTACCCTCTAGGTCCATCCATGTTGTTACAAATGGCAAGATTTCATTCATTTTATGGGTAAATAAAATTCCAGTGTGTATGTACAACATCTTCTTTATTCATTTGTCTGTCAACGGACACTTAAGTAGCTTCCATATCTTGGCTATTGTAAACTATCTGCAGTGAACATAGGGGTGCATGTATCTTTTGAATGAGGAGTTTTGTTTTTTTGGATAAATACCCCAAAGTAGAATTGCTGGGTAATATTAGTTCTATTAAAAATAGTTCTGTTTTTAATTTTTTGAGGAATCTATATACTGTTTTCCATACTGGCTGCACTAATTTATAATCTCATCAACAGTTCACGAGAGTCCCCTTTTCTCCACATCCTCGCCAACACTAGTTATTGGTTGTCTTTTACATACCAGCCATTCTGACGATGTGAGGTGATATCTCATTGTAGTTTTGAATTTCATTTCCATGATGATTAGTGATATTGAGCATCTTTTCATGTGTCTGTTGGCCATATGTATGTCCTCTTTGAAGAAATGTCTCTTCAGGGCCTCTGCTAATTTTTTTTTAAAGTGGATTGTTTGTTTTTACAATGTTGAGTTGTATGTATAGATATTGGACATTAACCTCTTGTCAGATATATCATTTGCAAATAGCTTCTCCCATTCCGTAGGTCATATTTTCTTCTTATTGATGGTTTCCTTCACTATACAAAAGCTTTTTAGTTTGATGTAGTTTCATTTTAAAATTTTTTTCTTTTGTTGCCCTTGCTCAAGGATACATATCCAAAAAATTATTGTTAAGACTGATGTCAAATAGATTACTGCCTATGTTTCTATGTTTTCTTCTAGGAGTTTATGATTTCAGGTCTTACATTTAAATCTTTCATCTATTTTGAGTTTATTTTTGTATGTTGTATAAAAAATGATCTAGTTTCATTTTTTTTTGCATGTATTTGTCCAGTTTTCCCAGCACCATTTATTAAAGAGACTATCTTTACTCCATTGTATATTCTTCTTTGTCATAGGTTAATTGACCATATATGCATAGGTTTTTGGGGGGGCTCTCCATTCTGTTCCACTGGTCTATGTGTCTGTTTTTATGCCAGTACTATACGGTTTTGATTACTACAACTCTATAGTATAGTTTGAAATCAAGGAGTGTGATAATTCCAACTTTGTTCTTCTTTCTCAAGATGACTTTAGCTATTGAGGGTCTTTGTGTTTCCATATACATTTTAAGAATATTTTTTCTAGTTCTTTGAAAATGCCTTTGGTATTTTAATAGGGATTGCATTGAATCTGTAGATTGCTTTGGGTAGAATGGACATTTAATGATATTAATTCTTCCAATCAACAAATATGGTATGCCCTTCCATGTTGGGTGGTCTTCTTCAACTTCTTTTGTTAATATCTGACAGCTTTCAGACTACACTTTGTTTTACCTCCTTGGTTAAATTTAATGTTATATGATCCTTTTAATGTATTGCTGAATTTGATTTGCTGATATTTTGTTGAGGATTTTTGCATTTATGTTTATCAGGGATATTGGCCTGTAGTTTTCTTTCTTTGTAGTGTCTTTGTCTGGTTTTGGTATCAGGGTAATGCTGGCCTCATAGAATGAGTTTGGAAGCTTTACCCCCTCATCAGTTTTTTGGAATAGTTTGAGAAGATAGGTATTAATTCTTATTTGAATGCTTGGTTGAATTCACCTGTGAAGCTGTCTAGTCCTGGACTTTTGTTTGTTGGGAGGTTCAATTTTGTTTCTAGTAATCTGTCTGTTCAGATTTTATGTTTCTTCCTGATTCAGTCTTGGAAGATTATATGTTTCTAGGAATTTGTTTCTTCTAGGTTGTCCAATTTGTTGGTGTATGTTCATAGTATTCTCTGAACATACACCAACAAAGGAATCCTTTGTATTCCTATGGTGTTGGTTATCACTTCTCCTCTTTCATTTCTGATTTTATTTATTTGGGCCCTCTCACTTTTTCTTGATGAATCTGGCTAAAGATTATCTGCTTTTGCTTATTTTTTAAAAGAACCAGTTCTTAGTTTTGTTGATATTTTCTCCTTTTCATTCTCTATTTCATTTATTTCTGCTCGGATCTTTATTATTTCCTGCCTTCTATTCACTTTGGGTCTTGTTTGTTTTTATTTTTCTAGTTCCTTTAAGAGTAAGTTTAGACTGTTTATTTGATATTTTTCTTGTTTTTTGAGGTAGACCTGTATTGCTATGAATTTCCTTCTTAGAACCGCTTTTGCTGTGTCACAAAGATTTTGGATCATTGTGTTTCCATTTTCATTTGTTCCAAAGTATCTTTTTATTTCCTCCTTGATTTCTTCATTAAACCTTTGATTGTGTAGTAGCATGTTGTTTAACCACCATGTGGCTGTGTTTTTTCCAGTTTTCTTCTTGTAATTTATTTCTAGTTTTACATTGTTGTGATCACAGATGTTTGATAGGATTTCAATCTTTTTACATTTACTGAGACTTTTTTTTTCTGTGACCTAACATGTGGTCTACCCTGGAAAATGTTTCATGTACACTTAAAAACAATGTGTATTTTGCTGATTTGGGGTGGAATGTTCTATAGATATCTATTAGGTTCATCTGATTGAATATGTCACTTAAGGCCACTGTGTTCTTGTTGATTTTCTGACTGGATGAGCCATCCGTTGATGTCAGTTGATATTAAAGTCTGCAACTATATTGTGTTATTGTTGATCTGTCCCTTTCTATCTGTTAATATTTGCTATAGGTATTTAGGTGTTCCTACGTTGAATCTGTAAATATTTACAAGTGTCATATCCTCTTGTTGGATTGATCCCTTTATCGTTATGTAATGCCCTTCTCTGTGTCATGTTACAGTCTTTGCTTTAAAGTCTCGTTTGTCTGATATAAGCATTGCTACCCCAGTTTTCTTTACATTTCCATTTATAAAAAATATCTTTTTCCATCTCTTCACATCTCTTCAGTCTGTCTTTTAATCTGAAGTAGGTCTCTTCAGAAGTGGGGCAGCATATGCGTGGGTCTTTTTTGTTGTTGTCGTTTATCCATTCAGCCACACTATGTCTTTTATTGGCGTATTCATTACATTTAAATTTAAAGTAATTATGAATAGGTATGTACTCATTGCCGTTTTATTCATTGTTTTCTGGTTGTTTTTGTAGGTCTCCTCTGTTCCTTTCTTCTCGTGCTCTCTTCTCATGTACACTAATGAGTTTCTTTGGTGATTTGTTTGGGTTCCTTTTTCTGTGCTCTTTTGTGTATCTTTTATAGGTTTTTGTTTTGTGGTTACCATGAGATTCATTTATAACAGGCTGTGTTTGTAGCAGTCTATCTTAAGATGATGGTCGCTTAATTTTAAATGCATTCTAACCATTTGGTAATCTGAACCTAGGAAACTCTGCAATTGACATCCATGTGTGTGGACTGTGTAGAGATAGAATTCTAGCTCATTATTCCTATACCCAGGGCCACAGTGACAGTATTTAATCCTTATGATTATTTGGTACTAGTTTGTTTGTTTATTTAGCTTAAGCTAAATAAATAGTTGTATGCTAGATTGTAAACTCCCTGCAGGCAAAATATGATTTACATTGTACAATCTAGAGGTATTTATTGTTTTTGATGATGATAATGGTGATGATTGGGTGTCTTCAATATCCCACCAATTACTCCCATCAAAAGCTTTAAAAGAGTTGCCATGATGTAGCATTAAATTTCCAGAAGATTTAGCTTTCTTTTATTTCAAGAAATACTAGTAGAAAAACCATCAAAGCCATACAGTGGGACAAGCCCTGGTTTCAGCAATAAAGACAGGAAAATATTTCATAGGGATGAAAATAAGTGATTCCTATAAGCCCATTATAGCAAAAGGCCAAAGAATGGTGTATTGGTATGAAGATCACATGAGTGAAGTTTGTCATGAAGGCCAACTGCAGGTTCAACTCCAGGATGGGGACTAAAAATCCTGTTTTGTATCTGAAATAAAGGTAAGTCTGAGGTGAGAATGGGCACCAAATTGCTATTCTTCTTTAGGGTGTTCCAGGATAAGGAAAGAAGTATTTGTCTGCAGATACAAAAGGAAGAAAACGAATTGCAGACTCCCTGACATTTAAAAGCCTCAGAGGTATTAATGGGAACAATAGGGCCCCATCAAACCACAAGGTCTACTGATATTGCTGCTTGTGATGCACGTGACTGTGCACTGTCTAAATATGGGCTGCCCTCTGACTGGTGTGTTCTAACAGGCCCCCCCCAAGACCGATAAACCTCTGAGAACTGAGATCGGTGTTTTCATCTCTAATCTGTCCTTTGACTCCAAGTGACCTAAAGAAACTGGGTCGTAGATTCTCTTGACAAGTTTGCTGCATGGGAAGAATAAGCCAATCAAAATAAATAACGACCCCCCTTTCAGAAACCTGTGTTTTTTAAGTATTTACTTCACAACACCAAAGCATCCTGCCCCTGCACCCTCCCATTCCTATGACAACCACAGTGATTGCCTGTCTACAGAAGTAACCCCGAAGGAGTGGCTTGGAAATGAATCTGGTGCCTGCCATCATGGGCCGGAGCTCATTCACTCCTGAGAGTTTGTAAAGTCTCGGTTACTCAAAGGTTCTCCTAAATCGTGTGTATCATGTCCTGCCACTCAGTGTTCTCTTTCAGGACCTTCCATTCTTTGCCTAACTAATGAAGGGTCATTACTACACGTTCCCTCCTGTCATCATTTCTGGGGTCAGACCTTCCAGTGCCACTTATTTTGTAGTTTGTCCCTGGGACAGCATTTTTGAGATAAACTCTCTCACATTTACTTATAAAGGTCAAAATTACCAGGCACTCAAAAAAGCTATTCAAGTAGGTTCTAACCTTTAACAAATACACTCACTCTTATCTACAATATGAACATGAAATACTCTAGTAGATAAAATTTTGTCAACTGGAGCTTTTTGGTAAATGGAAACACTTTGTTTATAACACCCAACATAAGGTTTTTAACCACTTTAGAATATTTCTTAAAAGAATAGTGTTAATGCTGGAAAGGACATAAAAAATTGTACAATGTATCATTTCTTAGGTGGAAAAATCGAGGCATACAGGGGTTGTTAAGTGACTTGCTCAGGAAAATCATACTCCAAAATTCCTTTTATACTAATATTATTTAATAAAAATATGAGAACCCAAATCCTTATATACACTTTATCAATAAGCCTGTGATGCTTGTGTGACTTGTCACAGTGTAAAAACCACACTAATTGGAGGTCCTTTCTGTGAGGATGCTATTACACTCCTTCATTTAGGTCTGACAGTTGGTGGAGTGGGCAGAGACTGCCCACAAACGGTCAGGGTGTGATTTTCTTGCTTCATAAAGAGAACTTGTAGACCCAAGAGAAGGATTCCTCCCAGATCAAATCTTCCTGGAAAATTCCACTTTAACCCATGAATCAGAGAGAAAAGGTGAAGACAGGTCCAGTCGTAAAGTATAGCCCTTCGTCATCACTGCTTAGTTTGTTCACCTTGCATCTAGAATGAGATAGCCCTGGAGTCTTGCTTAAAACCATTTATCTCAGTGTTTGTGATTTCCTGGTTCTCCCAGGACGTGGGCTGGGCTTCAGGGAGGAGAAAGGCAAAAGACTGAGCATGAAATTATGCTGGGGACACTGAGCGCATGGAGAGAGCAAGAGTGCTGCAGCGGCCACGAGTCTCCTCCCCGTACCCCACCCCCACCCCCCACTCCCAGGGCCTCACAGGAACTCTTTGTCTTCCTAATTTAATATCCTCCATCCAGAGAAATTCCCAGGAAGGCACCACACCCCCCAATTATCTCTATTATAATATTTTCCTTGCATTCCCAATAACTACACAGAAGAAAAAGCTTTCATTGCAAGTGTGGAAGTTCTTGAAATATTGATCATTGTATTTCCTTGCTTTCCAGCACTACCTGGCCTTTCCCCTAGTGGGCAGAAGTGTCTACTTTGTCTACAGAAAAATTAAGAGTTGTTATGACTGGAAGGCTGAGAGAAAGGAACGGTTATTTTTCAGAATTTTTATTTCCACTCAAGGCAGACTGGAGAGTTTAGGCTTAAATATTTGTAGGTGGCCATTACCAGGAGGTCTGGTGGAGGCCTGGCTGGCTCAAGTCAAGAACACATCCCTTGAGCACATACATAAAGAAACATGCCTCCTTCCCCAAAATCTTCGGGGCTGGGCAGGGGCTTCCTATGACGTGTTCCCATATACTACCCCAGGTGATCCCTCCGTGACAGGAGAAGTTGCTGAGCCTGTCTGAATTGCCTCAAGTAGACGGCCTAGCCCAACAATACTTACAAAGTTGGACTCCTTGACCCTTAGAAGGTAGGGGTATTGAAGGAAAAGACCAAGCAGTAGTAACTGAATGGAGCAGGCGTTGGGGTGAAGGAATTTATTCCGTAACACAGCAAACACTGGTGTTTCTAGAAGGACAGACTATTTTGAAACAATTAAAAAACACACAGTTTCTAATGCCAGCCTTTCTAAAGACCTTAGCATTCTGTGGAGATGCTTGCTAGGTAGTGTTTATTGCTGGCCTCTATTACTTGGCCAGTGCCAGGCTAGCACTGTGTACACTTCCAAAACATTAGTTCATTTCATCTTTGCAACAACCCAGTGGAGTAGATAATATTTTATGGATAAAGAAACAGAGACTGTGAGTTACCATCCATGTTGTCACAAATGTTCCTATATCATCTTTTCTTACCGCCGAATAGTATTCCATTGTGTATATACAGACAATAGTTTAGTGGTTACCAGAGGGTAAGGGGGGAGGGGGGTGGGAGATGAGGGTAAGGGGGATCAAATATATGGTGATGGAAGGAGAACTGACTCTGAGTGGTGAACACACAATGGGATTTATAGATGATGTAATACAGAATTTTACACCTGAAATCTATGTAATTTTACTAACAATTGTCACCCCAATAAATTTAAAAAATAAATTTAAAAAAAAAAAAAAAGAAGAAGAAGAAACAGAGACTGTAGGGCTACTGACATGAACCGTTTACACTACACTATCTCTTAACAAGACTGGATGATAAAGAATAAGGGTAACACACTTCTCCAAATATTCTACTTCCCAAACTATATCAATTTTTTTCTGCTGGAGTCTATTTTACATAAATACAGAAAACTACATGTTCAATTGGTATTGAAAGGTCCTCCTCTAAGTAAAATAAAAATAGACCTATGAAGACCCAGCTCCGATACTCATAACAAATACGTACAAGGAAGTGTCTCCTCAGTCACTCAAATGAGAGCTTAAACATAAAAAATTATTCTTTAAGGAACTAGTCAAAGACCAACAGCCTTGGGTCTCATCCTCCCCATGGGGGTCCTGCCAGCTTGTCCCCCACAGTGAGCTGGCCCCTGCACCTTTCTCCAGGCACCCCCTTCAGGAGGCCTGAGGGGCAATGAGCTTTTGGAGAGCTTTGCCAGTGGCAAGAGAGTCCCAAAGGGGACCGGTTCTTCATTCATATTCAAGTCCTGTCCTTTCTGGGAGAACTGGCTGGGGAATTCCCTTTCCATATCATAAATGCAGAGGGCAGTTCCCCATGTGGTCCCTCCCTATCGTAACACAGTTAAGTGCAGTAGAATGAATGGGTGAATAAACTCACCAGGTTTTAAGGCTAAATTTGGGGTATTTGCGAATTAGGTCCTCTGATTCATTTCCCCCTGTGTATGTAAAACAAGGTATTTTTGTGCCATTTAAGAGAACAGAAAATTAGTCTGTGTGAGCTTCCAACAGCTGGCTGACAACCCTGAGTGCTGGGTGTGTTGGAACTGGTCCAGATTTCACATAAGGAGTTCATTTGGAGTTAGTCAAAAAAGGGAAGGAGTTGGCCCAGATCCTGCTCCAGATATTCAGAACAAGGAGTTGAGATTCCCTTCAGAAATTGCTTGAGGGTGACTCTGCAGGTCCATTTGCCAAGCACTATTTGACGTCCACTTTTTTCTCTACCTGATGCAAGAAGAACCACTAGCTGTCCAGGTTTTTCCTCTGACAAGCCAATGATTTGATGCAGCAATTAAAGCAAGTGAAGGTTAATTCCTCTTTTTCTCTATATCCCATTGATAAAGGTTTATTCTTTCGGTAGACTCCAAGCTTTTTAAGCTTCTTTTTCTTCTGCCTCATGAGTCCTACTTACCCTCTCTTTGAGTTGAGACTGACTTTACAAGTATAATGAAGAACTGTATTTGTTGAACGAAATCCTCTTATTTTGCTGATCTGTGACTCAGTATTTCAGAGTAATAAAAATGTCATGTTTCAAAATGGTAATAGCCATTTTTATTTTGAAAGTACGAGTAATCAGCATAAAAAAATTAGACAATGCAGGAAGGGATAAAGAAAAAGTTTTAAAAATCATCCCAAATCCCACCACTGGAGAAAATTAACCACCATTAACATTTTTTTTTAATTTATTGGGGTGACAATTGTTAGTGAAATTACATAGATTTCAGGTGTACAATTCTGTATTACATCACCTATAAATCCCATTGTGTGTTCACCACCCAGAGTCAGTTCTCCTTCCATCACCATATATTTGATCCCCTTTACCCTCATCTCCCACCCCCCACCCCCTTACCCTCTGGTAACCACTAAACTATTGTCTGTGTCTATGAGTTTTTGTTTCTCATTTGTTTGTCTTGTTCTTTTGTTGTTTTTGGTTTATATACCACATATCAGTGAAATCACATGGTTCTCTGCTTTTTCTATCTGACTTATTTCGCTCAGCATTACACTCTCAAGATCCATCCATGTTGTCACAAATGTTCCTATATCATCTTTTCTTACCGCCGAATAGTATTCCATTGTGCATATATAAGACAATTTCTTTATCCATTCATCTATCAAAGGACATTTGGTTGTTTCCATATCTTGGCCACCGTAAACAACGCTGCAATGAACATTGGAGCACACGTGTCTTTATCTCTAAATGTTTTCAGATTTTTTGGGTAGATACCCAGGAGAGGGATTCCTGGGTCATATGGTAATTCTATTCGTAATTTTTTGAGGAACCTCCACACTGCCTTCCATAATGGCTGCACCAGTCTGCATTCCCACCAACCGTGTATGATGGTTCCTTTTTCTCCACAGCCTCTCCAACACTTGTTACTATTTGTCTTGTTGATGATAGCCATTCTGACTGGGGTGAGGTGATATCTCATTGTGGTTTTGATTTGCATTTCTCTGATGATTAGTGATGTTGAACATTTTTTCATATGTCTATTTGCCATTTGTATGTCGTCTTTGGAGAAATGTCTCTTCAGGTCGTCTGCCCATTTTTCAATTGAGTTGTTTGTTTTTTTGTTGTTGAGTTGCATGACTTCCTTGTATATTTTGGATATTAGCCCCTTATCGGAGGCACTGTTTGCAAAACTCTTCTCCCATTCAGTTGGTTGCCTCTTTATTTTGTCAATGGTTTCTTTTGCTGTGCAGAAGCTTTTAAGTTACATATAGTCCCATTCGTTTATTTTAGCTTTTACTTCCATTGCCTTTGGAGTCAGATTCATAAAATGTTCTTTGAACCCAAGGTCTGTAAGTTTAGTACCTATGTTTTCTTCTATGCAGTTTATAGTGTCAGGTCTTATGCTTAAGTCTTTGATCCATTATCCATTTTGAATTAATTTTGGTACATGGTGACAGATAGCAGTCCAGTTTCATTCTTTTGCACGTTGCTGTCCAATTCTCCCAGCACCATTTATTAAAGAGGCTGTCTTTCCTCCATTGTATGTTTTTAGCTTCTTTGTCAAAAATTATCTGTCTATATTTATGTGGTTTTATTTCTGGGTTCTCAATTCTATTCCATTGGTCTATGTGTCTGTTTTTCTGCCAATACCATGCTGTTTTGATTATTGTAGCCCTGTAGTACAAGCTAAAGTCAGGGGGTGTGATACCTCCAGTATTGTTCTTTTTTCTTAAGATTGCTTTGGCTATTCGGGGTCTTTTATGGTTCCAAACAAATCTGATGATTTTTTATTCTATTTCTTTAAAAAATGCCATTGGGATTTTGATGGGGATTGCATTAAATCTGTATATTGCTTTGGGTAATATGGCCATTTTAACTATGTTGATTCTTCCAATCCATGAGCACGGAATGTCTTTCCATTTCTTTGTGTCTTCTTCGATTTCTTTCAAAAATGTCTCATAGTTTTCAGCATATAGGTCCTTCACACCCTTGGTTAAGTTTATTCCTAGGTATTTTATTCTTTCTGCTGCAATTGCAAAAGGAATTGTTTTTTGTATTTCTTTTTCTGAGATTTGATTTTTAGTATATAGGAATGCAATGGACTTTTGTACATTGATTTTGTAGCCAGCAACTTTACTATATTTGTTGATTGTTTCTAATAGCTTTTTGGTGGAGTCTTTAGGGTTTTCTATATATAGCATCATGTCATCTGCAAAGAGTGATAATTTAACTTCTTCATTCACAATTTGGATGCCTTTTATTTCTTTCTCTTGTCTGATTGCTCTGGCAAGGACTTCCAACACTATGTTGAAAAGCAGAGGTGATAGGGGACAGCCCTGTCGTGTTCCTGAACGTAGAGCAAAGGGCTTCAGTTTTTCATCGTTAATTATGAGAATAGCTGAGGGCTTGTCATAGATGGCCTTTATTATGTTAAGGTATTTTCCTTCTATACCTATTTTTATTAAGTGTTTTAATCATAAATGGATGTTGTATCTTGTCAAATGCTTTTACTGCATCAATTGATATAATCATATGATTTTTGTCCTTTATTTTGTTTATGTGATGTATCACTTTGATGGATTTGTGGATATTGAACCATCCTGTGCCCCGGGGATGAACCACACTTGGTCGTGATGAATAATCTTTTTAATGCATTGTTGTATTCGATTTGCTAGAATTTTGTTTCGGATCTTTGCATCTATATTCATCAGAGATATTGGTCTGTAGTTTTCTTTCTTTGTGTTGTCCTTACCAGGTTTTGGTATCAGGGTAATGTTGGCCTCATAAAATGAGTTAGGGAGTACTGTCTCTTCTTCAATTTTTTTGGAAGAGTTTGAGCAGGATTGGTATTAGATCCTCTTTGAAGGTTTGGTAGAACTCACTAGTGAAGCCATCTGGTCCTGGACTTTTGCTTTTGGGAAGGTTTTGGATGACTGATTCAATTTTGTTACTGGTGATCAGTCTGTTTAGACTTTTCAGTTCTTCATGGTTCAGCCTTGGAAGGCTATATGTTTCTAAGAACTTGTCCATTTCTTCTAGGTTATTGAATTTGGTGGCATATAGTCCTTCATAGTATTCTTGGATGATCCTTTGTATTTCTGTGGTGTCCGTGATAACTTCGCCTTTTTCATTTCTGATTTTGTTAATTAGTGTCTTCTCTCTTTTTATCTTAGTGAGTCTAGCCAAGGGTTTGTCAATTTTGTTAATCTTTTCAAAGAACCAGCTCTTTGTCACATTAATTTTTTCTATTGTCTTTTTGTTCTCTATTTCATTTAGTTCTGCTCTGGTTTTTGTTATTTCCTTTCTTCTGCTGACCTTGGATTTCACTTCTTCTTCTTTTTCTACTTCTTTAAGGTGTAATATGAGGTTATTTATTTGGGATTTTTCTTGTTTCTTGAGATAGGCCTAAAATGATACAAATTTCCCACTTAAAACTGCTTTCACTGCATCCCAAAAATTTTGGTAGGATGTATTTTCATTGTCATTTGTTTCTATGTATCTTTTGATCTCTCCTCTAATTTCTTATTTGACCCAGTCATTCTTTAAAAGTATGTTGTTTAATCTCCATGTATTTGTGTTTTTTCCTGCTTTCTTTTTGCAGTTGATATCCAATTTCAAAGCCTTGTGATCAAAGAATATGCTTGGTATGATTTCAATCTTCTTAAATTTGCTGAGGCCGATTTTATGTCCCAATATATGGTCTATCCTTGAGAATGTTCCATGTACACTAGAAAAGAATGTATACTCTGATGTTTTAGGATGAAGTGCTCTATAAATGTCAATTATGTCCATTTCATCTAATGTGTCATTTAGGGCTGCTGTTTCGTTATTTATTTTCTGTTTGGATGATCTATCCATAGCTGTCAATGATGTATTTAAGTCCCCTAGTATAATTGTGTTTTGGTCAATTACTCCCTTTACTTCTGTTAGTAGTTGCTTGGTATATTTTGGTGTTCCCTGATTGGGGGCATAAATATTGATGACTGTTATGTCTTCTTGTTGTATAGTCCCCTTTACCATTATGAAATGTCCATCTTTGTCTCTTGTTATCTTTTTCACCCTGAAGTCTGTTTCATCTGATATCAGCATGGCTCAACCTGATTTTCTCTGGGTACCATTTGCTTGGAATGTCAATTTCCATCCTTTCACTTTGAGTCTATGCTTTTCCTTGTAGCTGAGATGTGTCTCTTGGAGACAGCATACAGTTGAGTTTAGGTTTTTTTATCCAATCTGCTACTCTGTGCCTTTTTATTGGTGAGTTCAGTCTATTTACATTTAGGGTGATTATTGATATGTGAGGATTTCCTGTCATTCTATCTTTAGTTTTCTGGTAAGGCTGTGTCTCCATTGTTTCTTTGCCTTTTTGTTGTTGTCTATTATTTCTGTGTGGTGGTATTCTATGATGTTTCCCTCTTTTTCTTCTTTTATTACAGTATATATTTCAGTTCTGGATTTTTATTTTTTTTTTGAGTGGTTACCCTTAAGTTTATGTAAAAGAAAGTTTGATATTTAGAGTATTCCATTTTCTTCAGCACGCTTATTTTCTCCATTCCCATATTCTGGTTCAGGCCTTTACTCTCCCCCTTTTTATGTTTTGGTTGTCACAAATAGTCCCTGTTGATGGTGGTCGAATAGCCTCCTTTAGTATTTCTTGTAGTGAAGGTCATGTATTAGAAAATTCCCTCAGCTTCTGTATGTCTAGAAAGGTCTTTATTCCTCCTTCATATCTAAAAGATATCTTTGCTGGATATATTATTCTTGGCTCATGATTTCTCTCTTTCAATAGTTTGAATATTTGGTTCCACTCCCTCCTGGCTTGTAGAGTTTCTGCTGAAAAATCTGATGATAATCTAATGGGCTTTCCTTTGTAGGTTACCATCTTCTTTTCCCTGGCTGCCTTGAGGATTCTTTTTTTGTCGTTGATTTATACAGCTTCAATACAATGTGCCTTGGAGAAGGCCTGTTGGGATTGAGGTAATTAGGTGTTCTATTTGCTTCTTGGATTCGAGGGTCCAGTTCTGTCCACAAGTTTGGGAAGGTCTCATCGACAATTTGTTTGAATATATTCTCTGTTCCCTTCTCTCTTTCTTCTCCTTCTGGTATGCCCGTTATTCTTATATTGCTCTTTCTGATGGAGTCAGAAAGTTCTTGTAGAGTTCTTTCATTTCTTTTAAGTCTCAAGTCTCTTTCTTCTTCCATCTGTGTAATTTCCAGGTTTCTATCTTCGATGTCACTGATTCTTTCCTCCATCTGGTCAACTCTACTACCTAAGCTGGTTATTTCATTCTTAATTTCTTCTATTGAGTTCTTAATCTCCAGAAATTTTGTTTGGTTCTTTTTTAAAATTTCAATCTCTTTTGTAAAATGTTCACATTGTTCTTTGATTGTGTTTCTGAGTTCATTAAACTGCCTTTCTGTGTTTTCTTGCATCTCGTTGAGTTTTTTCAGAACTGCAATCTTGAATTCTCTGTCATTTAAGTCACATATTTCCATATCTTTAAGTTCCTTCTCTGGAGACTTTTCACTTTCTTTCTGAGCTGTCTTGTTGCCTTGGTTATTCATGGCAATTACTGATTTATTATTTCTCTTCCTAGACATCTACAGGATTGGCTTCTGCAACAGGTTGATAGGAAGAGGTCTTCTTTTGTTTTCCAGTACTTGTTGGTAGAATGTTTTATTTTCTCTCTGACTGCAGCCTTTTATTTTCTCTCTTACACGGTAGTGCTATGTTTTATCTGCACTATTCTAGCTTCTCACACAATGAGGGGATTCCCTGGGAGACGGGCTTCTCCTCTGTTAATAGTTCACCTGGGTCACAGGGCACAGTGTCCGTGTGGGTATGCGGAGAGCTTTTGAAGTTGCAGAGCTCTTCCTGAACCAGATTCAGAGCCCGTATGTTTCAGCAGTTCTGTTTATTCCTGCAGGGATCTGCCCAGATAGGTGGGGCCAGGGGAGGGGTGAGTTGTGAGAGGTGGCCCAGAGCAATGGTGGCAACCACCACCACAGCCAGTCCTGCTTCCACAGCTCCCTCCCCTTTGCCGGAACTAGTTGGGCTGTGAATCTGTGTCTGCGGTCTACAGTTCTCAGAACAGCAAATATTCTGTTCTTTTGATCTGACACTGCTACTGTTCCACTTCTAGCACTGGGCAGGTGGCAGCGGGACGAGCTCTCAGAGGGAGGGAGGGGGCAGCTAGTCTCAGTGCCCAAGGCTTCCGTTCTCTGCTCAGCAGTGAGGGCTTAAACCACCGTTTTCAGCCTTCTTCCCTTGGTCTTTTGTCCGAGGTCTCTGCCGTGAGCATTGGGATCATCCGTGTTATATGCTGCCCCCTCAGCCCTGTGGGCCATAAGCGGAACCCTAGCAGTCCGAGTTCTTCCCTCTCCCACAGCTGCGGTAGTTCCAGGAAGCAGCGAGCTCGGAGCACTGAGCTAGGTCTTCATCTTGCGCCCGCGCGGCTCCGTCTCCGCACTTCTCCCTTCCCTCCTCCCCAACTCGCCCGATTCGCCCACCTTTAGGTGAATTCAGTAGTGGGCCTCTTTGTCTTGCCTGTCTGCTGTGCAGGGAGTCCTTTGTGGAATTATTATTGTTCGATTCCAGGGGCGCTTTACAGAGGCTCACCTCACGCCGCCATTTTGATGACGTCTCTCCAGTAACATTTTAATGCATATGATTTTAGTTTTTTTATTTTCATTTAAAAAGAAAAAGTAGTTACAAATTTTTTAGTAATCTGTGTTTTTTTTTCTACATATATTTTGGATGTTGTTTCATGAGAATAAAATAGATCCACATGATGGTTTTTAAGAGGTGTGTAGTACTATCATGCATAAATGTGGTTTAACTTATTCATATCAATAGAGTTTTGCTAATATAAATAATGCTACAATAAACAAATTGCCCATTTGTTCAGTTATTTCCTTATGATAAATTTGTATTAACAAACTTTTCTAGACCAAGTCATGTACATTTTTTTAAGGCCTTTGATACATATTGCGAAATTTTCCCTCTCTCCAGAAAACTTGTACTCATTTACAATTCTCACTAGCTTCCTGAGTGCATTTCCCCCCCTCACACTCTCATATACTGAGTATAAGCCCTTTAAAAATTTTTGTGCATTTAAGAGATGAAAATTTGTATCTCCATATTGTTTTATTTTCCTTTGACTCTTAACAAGGTTGAATACATTTGCATATGCTAACAGCTATTTGTCCTTTTTTTCTCTTTTGAATTGTCTGTTCTCTCTTGTGTCCGTTTTTTTCTATTGGGGTATTTATATTTTCCTTCCTGATTTGTAGGAACTCATTACATACAAAGATGACATTTTCTAGACTGTATTTCAGGGAACTTTATTGCCCTTTGATATATTAATAGGTGTGCTGAGGGGTGGTAAAAGACTTCCATGGTCAGATTTAACACATCATTTCCTAAACTTAATTGACCATCAAAACATTTTTTTTTTCTCTCACAGAACACCCATTAGCATTGTACAGGGTACTGGTGTTCTGGGCAATAACCTCCGAGAAATTATTCTGTAAAGGCTATTAATGTTTTATCTGTTACATATGTGGCATGATTTTTCCCCACTATCATTTGTCTTTTACTCTACATGATTTTTTTTCCCCATACCGCTCTTAATTCATGTATTCAAATCTCTCAGTACTTTCCTTTGCAGTTTAGTCGTGTAGATGTATAGACCCTGAAGTCATACTTGTTTGGTTTAAATCCTGCCACCACCTGTTGGGACCTTGGGGAAATTACTTAACCTTTCTGTGGCCTCAATTTTATCATCTTGAAAATGGGAGAAATAAATAATAAATCCCTGTGAAGTTGTGAGAATTAAATAACTTCATATAGATAAAGCACTAGAATTGTGTTTGACACAGAGTGTCAGATGATGATAATGAGGTTGGGTTACTTTCTGGAAAATGTAGAAAGTCTTTCCCCATATCTATGTTGTTAAAAAAAAAATAAAACCACTTATATTTTCCTCTCGTATTTTATGGAAATTTAATTTTGGTTTGTTATTATTTAATTTGGGCTATAGAGTCTACTTTCCTCCCCAGTGATTAGCCAGGTTTTCCCAACACCATTTATTGATAAATGCTCCCTTTCTCATATGCTATTACTTTCTGAATTTTTCTCTTCTGCTCAGTCTGTCCTGATACCAAGATCCCTTCCTTACTATTCCCTTTCAGAAAAGTCACAGAAAAGTTTGCTTGAATCAAGAGCACATGTTGGATACCCCCCAGGAGACACTTGGTCGGAGTGAGGGATCTTGAAAGTGGGGTTTGGTTTTCTATGATGCAGATGGGAAATACAGATCCCACAACTTTTTTTTTTTTTTTAAGTGACACAAATGTGGCTTTCTTTTTCTTTTTTTTTTTTTTTTCTTTTTTAATTAAAGTTTATTGGGCTGACCATGGTCAGCAAAGTTACATAGATCCCACAACTTTGGGTTTTAAGTTTGATCTTAATGTTACTGTGCCTGTTGGTACTCACAGGTTGCTGAGGCCTAGTGGGGTTTATCGCCCAGAGATTCCCTCGGGAATATTTGAACCCAAGCATTGTTCCCTGTATCACAGAACAACGAATATCCTCAAACTCCATCTTGTTTCTCTCCTTTCTGTTGCGTCACCCAAATGACCTCTAAATAACTAGAAAAGACACAAGAGAGTAAGGATACTAACCTGACCCATCCCAGGGTCAGAGGAAAACCAAGTGGTCACAGATGAAAGGCAGATGTGATACTGAGAGGCTTCAGAGCGGTGGGACCAGAGTAGCTCTGAAGACATTTCACACTGAGCTGAGGGAAAGTTAGGGTCCCCAGAATTACCTATCAAGCCCAACACAGCCTTCTCCTCTATACCCCATTATCTCTTGTTCACCCTGTTTCCAACAGCCTCTTTGCTGTTCCTCACACTTGCTTCTACCTCAGGGCATTTGCACATGCCTATCTCCCTGGAATGTTCTTCCCCTAATATCCACATTGCTAGTTCCCAAGTCAGTTTGGGGGTGAGGCCATCCCTAACCATTCTACCCGGGTGCCAAAAACATGTATATGCATGACTTGTATTCATCTTTTGTTATCAGTATATATTGAGTATTACAATTTTAATTGTTCTTTCCTTTCTTAAAATGTGCATGTATTTTTTTCAGCACCCTCTGTATTTAAAGTTGTGTCAGCACCCCTTATCCCTTCCCTGCGTTATTTTTCTGTATAGCATTGGTCACTGTCAAATACGCTATTTTACTGTTTGTTTATTGTCTAACTCCCTACCCTAGACTATGAACTGCCTGAGAATCTATATTCGATTTTGTTCTCTGATTTATTCCCAATGCCTGGAACAGTGCCTGGCATATACAGGACTCCACAACTGTCTAGGGAACAAACCAATGAGTGTACCAATAGACAGTGTCACTTGCAAGATACTTTGGGATGTATCTAGGCCTGTTAACGATGACATGTTTCCTCAGAATGTAGCTGCCTGAGGGACTCTGGATGTTCAAGCTAGGCTGTGTGAACATAGCATTTCTAAAATGGGGTAAAAAGACTACATCTCTTGGGAGGGAGAGTGAGCATATGTCTGTGGTGACTTATTTCATTAGATGCTGTAACTTCATACCTGAGGCTGCCACAGAACCATGCAAAATGAAATGTAACTTAACACCGCAGTGACATACCCCCACATACCCACCAGGATCCTAAAATGAAAATACAGAAAGTGCCACGTGTGCTGGTTACACAGGAAAATTCAGCTTTTGACAATTCACCAAACTGTATATTCATACGTCAACTTTGCTGTTTGTAAACTTTTTTTGAAAAGTAGGTTTATGCATTAGACCTACCAACTGGAGGTGCAAGTCAGTCTTTTGCTAAAGGTCCTTGTTACTACAAGCTGAAACTATTCCAAGAAGAACTGCTCCTGTACCTGAGGCGGGGGGTTGGGGGGGTGAAGGGTTTGCGGGGAGGGTCTGGAAGGCACCTTTGATTACGGCTGGAATGTACTTCTGAAATGCTGCCAGAATGAAACATGGCAGGGGCCAGATGTGGAGGGGAGAAGCCTGGAAGAAAGCCTTGGGCACCTGGTATCTGAAGTTACTTTTGGCCTCAAGGCACACACTGCCTCCTGTCAGGAGTGGAATGGTGAAGACTCTCCAGTCAGCCTTCGTGAGTGCCAGCAGCCACAGGACAGTGCAGGTCAAATTTCTAAGCAGATATGGAGGAAAGAGAAATGACCTGACCTTTGTTTATAAATTGAATCTGGAAATGTTGTTAGAGAAAGCAATGAGAAAAAAGACAGCAGTGAGGGAGGGGAAAAAAAAAAAAAAAAAATATATATATATATATATATATATATATATATATGTGTGTGTGTGTGTGTGTGTGTGTGTGTGTGTGTGTGTGTGTATGTATATATATATATATATATATATATATATATATATATATATGGCTGGTCTATAGTAATTTCTGAGGAGCAAACTGACGTAAGAACTCTGGTTGACATGCCAGAGATAGCCCCCCTTTTTTTTTTTCAATCAATGAAACTAAACCGGAAAAGAAGGACCAGAAAAACAGGAATGACAAGGGCCCACCAGGATGCTGATGGCCAGTATAGAGGAGAACTCACCCCATATCAGGCCTACATGCTTTGGAGCAAAGTGCAGATGGCTCCAGCAAGGCTTTGAGCATCGTGTTGCTAACATTGGGGCATGGGGGTGGTAGGAAGGTGGCGCCTAAAGAAAGAAAAAGAAGCCTTCTATTGCTGTCAAAAGGAACAGACAAAACTCTGTAGTTAAAAGAGAACTCCTCTTTAGTACTCCACAGGGAGAGGCCACTTGGAGAAGGCAGGAACAGTGGATCAGCCAAGGATTTGCATGGTCTCCTGGCTTCCAGGAGTAGGCTCTTGCTACCAAAAAACTCCAGCCCTCACCCCCAGGATCTGGAAAGGCCCAGCAGAAGAAGCCACCAGGAGAGAGACACGTGGAACTTGGTGTGGTGTTGGTTATGGATTCTTCAGTGGCACTCGAGAGCCAGTGCCTGTATCATCCTGGTTTTGGATTCTGTGGCCAAAGTGCGGAAGCCTCCCCGTCACTCCTATGTGTGAGAGTCAGGGAAGAAGTGGGAGTGGGCTGTGGGAACCAGAGAAGAGAACACAGCCAACCCAGGAGGTTTGCAAGAGGTAGCTGGATGCATAGGGCCAGCGCTAGTGTGCTTACTCTACATGTCCACACGTGTAGGGAGGAGACTGGGGCAGTTAGTATGGTTGTCCTTATGCATGTACTACTGTGTTTCCCTGAAAATAAGACCTAGCCGGACCATCAGCTCTAATACATCTTTTGGAGCAAGAATTAATATAAGACCCAGTCTTATTTTAATATACTATAAGACCGGGTATAATATAATATAATATAATATAATATAATATAATATAATATAATATATAATATTAATTTTTGCTCCAAAAGATGCATTAAATCTGATGGTCCATCTAGGTCTTATTTTCAGGGAAGCATGGTATGTGCAGAAAGCTACACAAAAGAAAGAGAAAATAGGCAGTGGCTTTTCCCATTTCCTCTCTTGAGAGGGTCCCCAACAGGTTCCCTAGAGGATGAAAAGTTTCATTTTTATGACTGAGGAGATGAAAAATGAGACTCAGGAGGATGTTGCAAGCCAGAAGTCAATTGTGTGCCATCCGTGGGTGCAGTGTACACTCTTCGTGGGATGAGAGCATTCTAGAAAAGAGGTGCAAAACTCCTAACCATTTTGGGAAAGTCTAGATAAATTGCACTTTCTGAGAATAACAATTTAAGAGATCATAGTTACTATCTCTGAGTCTCATAACATGTGAATGTGAAGAATAACAATTCAGATAAAATTTAGACTTGGATGGACTATTTCTTTCTCCAAAGGAGACCCAAACTCAAAACCTAGGTCCAGAGTGCCTGACACTGCTTACCAGAGACAGGTGTCTTCAGGGCCAGTCTTCAGCAGGCAATAGTGTCAGATCCAGACCCCAGCAAGGACAAGGAGGCCATTTCACTGCCCGCTGTGTTCTCTCAGTTTTAGGCAGTGTTCACAAAGGGTCTTTGGGGTTCCTGATACAACCCAGTAGTCGATAGAAAGGATACTTGCTGATATACGAGTAAAATATCTGGAGGTACTAATTTTCTTTTTAGGTAATCATGTTTTACAAGACCTCGGAGGCATAGGAACCTTGATCCTCAAAGTTCAGAACTGCCTGGAATAGTCAGGGTTAAACTTGTTCATTTTCAATACAGATTCTGCTAGATGTATAGCGTCGTAATGGAGTAAGGGCCGATCCTGAATAGACCTTTCCTACTGTCCATCAACCATTTCTCACAAGTCAAAGACCTAGGGGCTTAGTGGTTTTACAGGAGATTGGAGGACAGCAATGCTATTAGAGCAAACGCCTTTTCTGACCTCACCCAGGGACATCAGGCCAGAGCTAATAACAAAAGAGGCCAGAAAAGTCATTACACAGACAAGGGAAGCAAGCCATGGCCCTCTGCTCTTCCGAGCTCTTTGAAAACTGGTTATTGAAGGTCTGTTAGTAGGCACTCGAGACCTTAGTGACCTCTTTCAGCCTGGTTCTTGCATTAGTATCCGATGATCACAGCTGGCTTAAATCCTTTAGTCTAAATGCACTGACTCTTGTATGGAGGGCTTCGGGGCTATACTGTTAGGTTGGTGCGAAAGTAATTGTGGTTTTTGCAGTTACTCTTACCCTTTTAAACTACAATTACCTTTGCACCAACCTAATGTTTTCAGGACTGATGTTCTGTCCTGTTGCTTCACTCACAGGATGCCACATCTCGTGAAGGAGTCATATGATACCAGGGTCTGTAGGGATACAGCATCTTTTATGCCAGAAAGCTTGGGCCTTTCCATGATGGAGCCAGTGGTGGTTTTCACCTCTGTGGCTTAGTAAATGTAATTGTTCCAACTGGGAGAAACCAAAGGGGAGCTCAAAATAGCTGGTGGTCAAGGAAAGAAATCCAGGCCCTCCTGTTGGACTAGATCCACATTTTCTTTAAAGTTTGAATTTGGCATTGAGGTTGGCCCAAATTAGACCTACTTAATGGTGTATTATTAAAATGGTTACTGGAACGTTCTCTATGAAGACACCTTCCCCCCCCAGAGTACTATAGTATATTTCTGAGAGCCTTAAACTTCGAATGGAATATATGAATGTCAGAAAGATTTACACCTTCTGGGAATGTGTAACAGCGGGGCAGAACTCTGGTGGATTGTTGCACTTACAAGTTCCACCCTGACAGTGATTTAATTGGTGTGGGATAGCGATGGTGTGTGGGATAGGGATGGTGATACTTCAAATGATAAGTTTTAAAAGTATATTCAGTTTTCTAAACGAAAATATGAAAATCTGACAATTTATGTTACCATTCATATCCCTGAGCATTATCTCCAGAGCTCTTCCTCGTTTTCTCCTGGGACTCATTGAGAGGCCTCCATTGTTTCGCAGGTAAATGTTATAGCAGTTTATTCCGATATCTAGTTTCCCAGTTCCCACCCCCTCCGCTGCCCCAGTACTTATCCTCCGTTCCCACTGACTTTCACTTTATAGGCCCCTTCATCTGGTTGGTGAGTTTCTTGCTAAATGTGTTTCAAGACCTCCTAGAAGTATCTTGCCAGAAACTCATTATCCTATCATAACTCTAGTTTTCCATATTCTCCTTTTGATTCCAAGGGTAATAATACCAACCACAGTGCATGTGACCTGTGCTTCTTAAAGCCTCTTCAACCTGGGGTTTTAAAAGGATCCTACAAAACCCTTAATTACTCTTCTTCACTTTCTCTTGGTTCTGTGCCCTTGTCCTTGGAGAGAGGTCGTGGAGGAGAACAACTTGCAACCAAGCAGCCACGCACTAGCTGTCTCCCGGCTTTCCCAATCTACTACGATCAAATAGAATCATCTGGAGAGCTGATGCATGGGTCCTATCCCACATCAATTAAATCAAACTCTTGGGGTGAAGGCTGAGGGTTGGTATTTTTCAAAGCTCTGCAGATGATTCTCACGTGCACCTATAGTTGTGAGGAACCACTGCGAGCTGTGGAAAGCTGTGAGCTTTTGCCGAGCATTCATTGGCAGCTAGGTGTCAGGTCACGCAGCCGTGGCACTGAGGAGCAGTACAAGGGCACTCCAAGCAAGTCACTCAAATCCTCTCACTCACTGCTTCTTGCCTCCTTTGCCTGCCTGACACTGAGGCAGGGCTCCTGGTACGAACGCGATTCCTGAGAACACAGGCTTGTTTGCTGCTTCTTTCATGAACTCCTCTGCAAGTTTCTTAGGAGTTAGCACTTCAGTCATTATCATTCATTCAGAAAATGTAAATCACCTCATTGCTTATGAATTAATCATTTCCCATGTTTCCAAGGTGATTCAGAAATTCAGAGCTCACTGACGATGAGTGGGCAGTTGCCTGTGGACACACCTCGTGTTCCATTAATGGCAGAACACACCTTGACAGGCAACTGACAGACAATGGCAACAACAAAAATCAGTATTAGTCCAGTGATGCAAAAATAAAGAGGCCTGTCTCTGAAGACACATGTTGATTTCCCTAGCTTTCAGGCAGTGGTAAAATGTACTATCCGATCTAACCTTGTTTGCATCAATCTACTTTTCAGAAATTGCACATTCGTTTTCAAAGCGCTGGGTTAGAGCATTTTTCTGCTACATGGAAACTGTGTCAACAATTATGCTCAGGACATGAAATGCGCCTGCACATAGAGCCCATGCAGTTTTAATGGCTGCTAACCCACTGTTAAGCACACAGGATGGAGGGAACAAGAACTAGGATAGAAAGCCATTGAGCCAACAAATATTCACTTTCTAAAAATCGTCACTTTCCATGCTTATTAATTACTAGCCTCATTAGCCATCTCAGCAGAGGCTATTTCATTCACTCACTTGTTCATTCATTCAGTAAACATTTCTCTGGCTGTCTACTGTGTGCCAGGTACTGTGCCATGAGTTGGGGCTAGACTAATGAATAAAACATAGTCTCAATACCCAAATCTGTGGTCTACATCCAATCACATATCCAGAGAATAACCTTTGCAAATGTTTTTTCCTCGCTTGACATGCTCTTTTCCCATCTTTTGTCTGGCTGAATTCTATTCGACCCTTTAGATCTTGACTAAGATGTTACTTCATCTAGAAAACCCTCCTTGATGCTTTAAGACAGGGTTAGGTGCCCTTTCTGTGTACTTCCATAGCACCCAATGCTTACTCCTATCTTAGGACTTTGCTCTTTGTATTATAGTTTCACATCTGCATCCCTTCATAGACAGTGAGCTGCCTACGGACAAGAGAAAGGTATGTTGCGTCCATCTTTGTATCTCCAGTGACTAGTATGCAGCAGGAACTCAATAGCTAATTGTTGAATGAATAAATGAGTGATAGAAGTATTCACAGGGTATTATGAGAACACAGAAGAAATACACCCAAAAGAAGCTTCCTATAGGAGGTGGCTGCTAAGTGAATTCAGAAATGATAAGTTTGAGTTATGTAGACTTGGGCTGGTTGGAAGCTGGAAGCAGAAGGGCAGCATGACATATACTAGAAAACTCCTACACACTGGTGTTGATGGAGTGCAAAATATGAGGTAGTGCATGACGAGAGGGCAAGCTAGAAGAAGGTCGTGGGGCAGCAGGGAGTTCTGACCGAACTATACTCAGGCCCTGTACCCCTTTGTTCCCATCTAAATGAATGTGCACACAGGTTTGAGGAGTCCAGGTGTCCCACATTTGTTCCCAGCATGTGTGATAGTCCCTCAGACACTAACCACCCTGAAAACCCTTCTCTGACATGAGAACTATTTCTCACCTTGCCCTTTGAGATCAGTGCATGGGAGGAAGAAGGGAGCCGTCAGGTTACCTGCTTAATAGCTGTAAAATGTTTCTGTCCCTTACCATGAATTATGGGTAAGACACCTTGTCAAATGTGATGGGCCCATCTTTCCTCTGCCCAGCCTCTTCCCCAAACCCAGCTCTTCTTGTTCAACCTGGGTAGGCCTGGGAAGAGTATATTGTCTAATTTCTCCTTACTCCATTGTGTTTTTAATATCGATTTCAGTGCTTTAATCATTTACATTCAGTGCAACCAATATCTCATGTAAGGTAATCCCAGGTCTTCAGAAAACCTGCTTCTGTTTTAAAAAGATCAGCAGATAGGATTCAGTTATTAATTAATTCACTCAGTAACCATTTATTCAATGCATACTTTGTCAGGCGCTGTGCTGGAGTCTGCAAATTCAAAGATGAATGGGACATGGTCTCTACCCTTAAGACTGTTCACAGTCCAGGGGAAGAAGCTCTAGGACATGGCACTGCTAAGGTGTGGTCAGCGCTAAGGCCACTGATGACCTGCCTGAGCCTGTGCTTCTCAAAATGTGGTCACCTGGGCACTGCTTAGAAATGCACAGTCTTGGGCTCCTCTTCCAGGTGTACTGAGTCAGATCTCAGGAGGGGAAGCCTGGCAATCTGAGTCTTAACAGGCCCTGCAAGGGGTGCTGAAATTCATTTTCATTTGGGGATCTCTAGTCTAAGCTCTGCACTGAATCACACCAGGCCTGTATGGAGGACCCGTTAGCAATTCCCACAATTCCTCTTCTCTTCTTTGGGAACTGCTGAGCGTAATAGAAAACACCAATCTTGAGTGTCACCATCCAATAGGAAGTAAATGCCATTTTATCATATAATGGTAACACCAGACACTTTCTAGAATCACAGAGATGGATGGCTTCATGAAGATCGGTGTGGTGTGGACTAGACTGGCCAGAACCATTTCAGTGACAACATGCAAGGAATCAGAGAGGGTAATGTCCTCCTTGCTTTGTCTCCATGCTGCTCTCTGCCACTTGGATGGAAAAAAAAAAAATATTCATATCAGCTTGGCTGTTCCAAACAGAAGCAGGAGCTCCAGAGTTATGTCAGTGTGTGAGAATGGAAACAGGAAAAACTGAAACAATAAACAACTTAAATGCTTAGGAAAATAAAGGCAAGGGGGAGGGAGATCACAGTCTGAGCTTGTAAGTTCTGCAGCCCTGTGGTTCTGAACAAACTCATGCAGACTGCTTTTTTTCTGGAAGTCTAGTAAAATGGATCTTGCCACTAGTGGACTGTTCACAGCCCCTGGCTGCAGTTCTTTGGCTTATGGCCACGTGTCATTAGTGACCTATTTTCACTGCAGTGAGATCAGCCATGTCTGCAGGCCCCTGAATCAGCAGTTTCTCCTCTACTCACTAGCTCCAGGCTGGCAAAGCTGATACCAGTGTCACAGAAAGTGCCACCTCTGCACTCTCCCCAGAAATGGGGAGAGCACCATTTTGTTATAAAGATGTCGGCTTTGACCCAAGGTGACCTGAGAGCCCAGCTGTCATGTCTCCTCCAAATAAGCTGCTGAACTTGGAATTATCTTCGCCTAATAATTAATCGGGACTAAAAATAGTCCCAAACTGCCTGTGCTTTGCTTAACTCCTACCCAGGTGGGAGAGGTAGTTTTTTAAAAATCTAATTGCAAAACCATATTTTGTAAGACTTTACACCAAAATATGAAAATAATTACCCGACATGCCAGTTTGGGAGACAACTCACAGTTAATCTGGCTCTCTAAAACATTAATAATGCTACGTTTTGAATTGCACATTGATTTGAGTTTATCAGTTCTTGGTGGATATTAAAAGCGTCCAGGAATTGTGCTCAGAATCTTCTAAGAATACCCACAGACAAATTCACCAGGGAAAAAAATAGTCATTGGTTTCAAGAGCTAAAAAAGCCTGTTGCCAGGCAGACTAGACAATGAGCGGAGTTCCACAAGAGGGCCTCCTCCCCACTGTTCCCTCAAGCTGAGAGTTTCCCTGGTCGTTGCTGCCCTGTATCCTCTACAGAGTGCTCATGAGGACAAATGATCAGCGTACGAGGAAGCTGCTTCTGTGGTAGCTTTCTGGCTAAAGTCATCAGGCAAATGTCATCCCTCTGACATCAGAGAAGTAACTTGAAATGAAGGGAAATCAAGAAATATATGAAAAACAAAAGGGTCATACGTCTAGATTGACTTCTCTCTATAGTGATCTTTGTGCGTTCATATTTTTGATACTTTAGTAATAAGAATACAATAAAATGAAATGAAAGTATATTTATCACAGTGATAATGTCTAGCCCAATGTCAGAAATAGTCGTGCCACTAATCAATGACAACTGGCAGAACCAGGTATATTTTGGGAGGCCCTTCACCCTCACTGTCATTTCCCTCCTCCCTCCAGACACAACTTCACCTCACACCCAAGCAACTCCACTGGACCCTGAGGTGAATGGACCCTGAGGGCCATTTCTTCCTACTCTGAATACAGTGACCTCCATTCATATTCCCTCTCCCCAAGTTCAAAATTTATCCTACCTCCTCAGAGGCATTCAGGGAGGACTAGCAGGCGAACAAAAGAATAGATTTTTCTCCATCAAGACACAAGCAAAGAATTAGAACAAGGGAGTGAGAATTGATGAAAGATGAGTGACTTGGATTCAATAACTCATATGAAGAAAATAATAAAAATATCAGTTATACTTCATAGGATGTTCTTGACCTAAAATAATGTATGTGAAACCATTTGTGGGTTATAAACACACATATAAATATAGTGTAATATAGTGAGTACCCACTGAGTTCAAGTATTAATAGACTGACGGGTAGACAAGAGAGGAAAGAAAATTGAATTAGGTTTCATTGATATTATTAATTCCTATTTCAGCAAAGGATCACTAAATTCACTCTTGAAGAGAATCTATGATTCTTTGAAACTGTCTCTTGTCATAGGTTTACCAATGTTATGGACTATACGTGTCCCCCCAAAATGTATATGTTGGAACCATGCCTCACAATGTCATATTATTAAGGGGGCTTTGGGATATATCAGGATTAGAGGCGGTCATGAGGGTCATGACCTTGAATGGGATCAGTGTCGTTTAGAGTCATGAAAGAGCTTGCTGTTCTCTGCTCTCCACCATGTGAAGTTCTACCAGAAGTTGGCAGGCTGCCACCCAGCACAGGGCTGTCACCACAACCCAACCATGCTGGTACCCTAATAAATTTCTGTTGTTTATAAGCCACCCAGACTGTGGTACTTGTTATAGCAGCCCAAATGGACTAAGACATCCAAATTGGCCTTGACCCAGAGGAATATTCCTAAAGATCAACGTTGAGAATCTCCTTGAAAAGATTTTTCTGTGAGAAATGTTTATTATAGACTTGTGAAAATTGGAAACTCTATCCCACATAGAGAGGTTGAATTAAATTTCCATATAAATGAATTACTGTGTATCCATTAAAATGACATAGAAGAACACGTAGTAATGTTAAAAAGAGTCCATAATAAGGAATTAACAGAGAAAAAATAAGTTATCAAGCAAGATGTATAGTAGACTGACATTTAGAACCTGTGCCCACATGCACACACGTGCACACACAGCGCCAGCCGCATGCGTACTGAAGAGGACAGAAGAATACATATCAACATGCTGTTTACAACGCAAGAAGGTTGGACTTAACGGATTATTTTAGTTTTATACTTTGGGCTTTTATTTATCTTCTACAGTTTTGCAAGGAACGTATTTGGGTAATACGACCCAAAAAAGCCAATAATAGTTGTATATAAAATAAACAATTTTGAGCTCTGGAGAAGACCAGTGGGAGAGTTTCTTGAGGACACTCTCACCACTGCTATGGAAGAGGAAGCTGGGCCAAGGGCCCCACTAGGGCCCTTATCTAGGAGGACTCGGGGACTGGCCTGAGTTTTCTGTTCAGGCAGTTCTGTTGTGCTCACGTATCAGATGAGGCCTGAGTCACAGATGGAGAGGGAGTTTGCCTCTGAAGTCTGTGTAGGAGAAAAAATAACACTAAAACCTAATCAACTTTTGGTCTCAAGCCAATGGGTGACCGCTGGGTGATAGTAACATAATGATTCTGTAAAAGGAAGAGGGTCCCTACAATACAACAAAGGTAGGACCTCCTAGTTCATTGCCTTTGACACGGCTGGGTAAAAATCACAAAGAATATGAGAAGAGCTGTGATAGTTTCACAGAATATACGCTATTCATCTTGAAAAACCTCACCCCACCCCCAGAAGTATTGAATCGACTTTATTAATGCATATTTTCTGCTCAGTGTAGTCAGTCAATTTGTAATAAGAATGCTGAAGGTCACAGCTTATGTTATTAAAATTCTAGCAACTATGCCACCAGGTCCTGGGGTTGGAAATGCATGCCAATCTCCTCATTTGAATAGTTGATTTAATATTGTTAGTTCCACTCTGTGTCGTCTGGTTAGAGCTCAGATCTAATGAAGCCTCAGGAGCAGGTTTTATTCCCATACAGCCTTGTTAGCTTCGGAGAGAGAATCTTCCCCAGCCACAGAACTCTTCTCCTAAGCCTTAACCTAGATATGTCACAAGGAGCATGAGGCATCAGAACTCCTGGGAAAACGACCCTAAATCCTTGTCCCATGAGACAGTAGCCCTGTGTTCCTATAAACAGGAAACCATTGGTCATATGTTGTGGGGGTGGCCAGAGGAGGCTGGGAGTGAAGCTTGGTTTGGCAAAAATGATGCAGAGCGTGGACGTGCCAGACAGGAAAGGTAAAAAGATGGTGACTTCTAACTGGCTATGTGGCTGAGAGTCAACCAGATGGGCCCTGATGATTTGTGGCCTGTGGCTCATCAGAGGCAGGAAAAAGAAAAAAAGTGGCATGGAAACACCTAGGAGATGAGACCAGCAGAAGCAGAGAGATTTTTCTGCCCCCCTTCAAATAGTAGCATTCCTTGTTTTGCTCCTCTGTGCTCCCCGTACCTCCTGTGTTACTTCTGTCTGGGTATTTGTCATCCTACCTGAGTTTTGTCTATGTGTGTCCGTTTAGCCGAGTCTGGTTTAGCTTGTCCATAATGGTGAATAGATGGGTATCCCCCCAGCCTAGCACACTGCAGGCTTCTAGTGGATGCTTAATAAATATTCCATAAGTAAATAAGTGATGTGGGGAAGATTAGCCCTGAAGAAGAAATGAGCAACAAATTGTCACAGGGGCGGGCATGGCACAGTACAGTAGATTAAAGTCAGCATGTTGGGTGGACTTCAGGGACAGGTTTTAGGCAAGAAGGCAGCAAGCACTTTGCCATTACTTGTCAATAAGATGAATGAGCCTCGAGTTGAGTAGGCCTAGAAATCTTGTGTATTTGCAACACCCACTTTATTTAATATGAGTTGCAGAGTATTTTCTTTTGTTCCTTATACCTTTTTGTTTAATTATGTGGGGGAAAGTGGTTGCTGTGTATTTCAAATACTCCCAGGGTGGATGGGCATGTAAATGCGAAAAGTAGAGAGAGGGGTCTTGTCAGCACGCCATTTCCTTTGGGCATCTAGGGGAACATATACAAAATGCAGTCCTGGGTGTTACGTTGTAAGGATACCTCTTAACATCTAGTAACTTATTTTACTATCTGAAGTCTGCTGCTTTTTCTCCTGTATCATTGATTTTTAAAGGGCATTTTCCCTTTCCCCATTCTTCTTGTTTCGGCCCATCAGCACACACCAGGAGGCTGATCTAGTCACGTATATGCAGGTGTCCTTTCTTAAACTGACATTACCTCAGTCCCATTATAAGTTCCCACATTAAGGTCTGTGTCTGAAGGTCACGATTTCTATTAGTAGCAGTAGCTAAGAGGAATAATTGTGTGCTGACGCTGGCTTCAGTGAGCGTTGCAGACATAGATCTCAGCAAAGGTTCTACAGGCTTAGCTAGAAATAGGGGTGATTGTGGAGAGGCAGTGACTTGAAGCCAGCGAGGCACTCTGTGTTTTTCTCTGCTGGAGAGAGCCCTGCAAAATGGGAGAACTCAGCAGGGAAGCAGAAAGCGCATGTTCTTACACCCATGGGCACCTACTAGTGACATGGTTTAGAGAGCAGAAAACTGGCCTGGGAATCTGAACCCAGGTGTTCTCAACATCAGCAAACACAAGCTTCTCAGCAAGCGAGAGGAGCCTTTTTCACCCTCGCACATGTTCCCTTAACATGGAACGCTCTGTCCCAGATCCACGCAAGGCAGAGCCTTGTCCCCGGGTGTCAGCTCAAATGTGCTTCCTCAGAGAGGCCTTCCCAGACATCCTCCCTCTCTTGTCATTCTCTATCATGTGACTCTTTCTGTTTTGTTCAGTATCTGAAGCTGTGTTTTACGTGTACACGTTTCTTTGTTTTAGTGATTGTGTCTTCTCACTCCACATGTAAGTGCCATAAAAGCAGAGACCCTCTCGCTTTTGTTTACTGCCTTATTACAAGAACTTAGAACAGTGTCTGGCGCATAGTAGGCCCTCAATTACTATGTGCTGATTGAATGAATGAGTGAATGAATGAGTAGCCTGAATGTGGGGTTCAAGCTTTCAGTGAGAAAGAGCAGGTCTCTTCCCTTGAAGAGGAAATGTGCATTTCCTAAAGATAGGGAAGCAGGGGCCACAGTGGATATTCAGATCATAGGAAAAGCCTTTATTTTCACATTGAAGCACTAACATTTTCTCCCCAATATGCATTTCTGGATGTGGGTGGACCCACCAGAAATCAGCTATGAAGCTGAAGGGGGTGGGGAGGGGAGGCAGTAGAGAACTAACCAACCAAGTTATCACTGTGATTTAAAGCAGGGTATTTACATGCGGCGCCTAGAAGGAGAGGATGGTTTTGTCTTACCATCCAGGTGCACTGAAAAAATGTAATTAAAGTAACCGAAAATCTCTGGGAACTTGTTCAATTCTTTTGTATAACTGCCATCCATAAGAAAGAGCTCGGGAAAGGGGACACCAGCAAGCTTAGACAGCTCACATCTGGTTGTTTTCCATCTGTCCATGCAGCTCAGCATCCCAAACAAAAACGGGGCTTCCACATGGCAGCCCCTCTGTCCCCCGTGCACATCCTTCAGACCCATCCTCCCATCAGTGGTGGGAGCCTGCCTCTGTCCGAAGACATCCATCCTCTAGCCTTGTTCTCTCTGAGTACCTTTGGTAGAATGATTGAGGGTGACCCCCATGGCTGGTGACCAGTGTGAAGCTAATGCTTTATTTATATAATGACTTTCATTTGCATAGAATGCAATGTCCTAGTGAGAGGAGGAAGGGGAAAGTCACGTTAAGAACAGTAACCCTTTGTTTGTCTTGTTCTTTTGTTGCTTTTGGTTTATATACCACATATTAGTGAAATCACATGGTTCTCTGCTTTTTCTGTCTGACTTATTTCGCTCAGCATTACACTCTCAAGATCTATGTACTAACAATTGTCACCTCAATAAATTTAATTAAAAAAAAAAAAAAAGAACAGTAACCCTCCCATACGTTTGTTTAATACTTTATACAGTTGACAAAACTCTTTCACATCGATCATCTTGTTTTAATTTTCATCCTCATCACTGCACTTCGTGTAACAAAAAAGAGCAGGTATGTTTCCATCATCACTTTATAGAGGAAGAAGCTAAGGTTAAAAGAGGTGAGTGGCTGCAGGTCACAGAGCCAGGAGGATCCAGGCCTCTTTGTCTCCAAATGCAGTATCAGAAGGCAACTTACTAGGGAAACAACCAAGGCTCACACATCTTCTTTTGTCACAACCAAATTGCCCCTCTGTGAAGCTTTACGCAGATAGAAGAATAATTTATGTTATACTTCTGTGGTGTCTGATCAGGGTCGATGGCTAGACAGGCTTAGCAGAGTGCCTGATACATAAGGCAATTACTGAATGGTGGAAAGAAAGGAGGGAAAGAAGAAAACAGTGCTTCTGTTTTAGGGAATGAGACTGGCTGCACGGTCCAGCCAAATCCTGCTTACGAAAATGGTGTTACAGCAGAGACCTGCTCTGGTTGATTGTCATTCACTAAGTATGAACATAGAATTTTGAAACGGACAGGGCTTTGGAGATCATAATAAGCCGGACAGCTTTGTTTGCTGGGTCACTTATGTCCCCACTGCAGCCACTTGGCTGCCCCTGATCGTCCGCTGATCTGAACTCACATTCCCATGCACAAACATTTAAAGCAAATACTTCCTGGACTAAAAATAAAGTACACATAAAAGTCTGTTTAAATGAATCATTCTTCTTTTGGAAGCTAAACAAAGGATGGGATAGGAGCAATTCACTTGATATAGGGCGAGTGGCAATGTGGAGAGTCTCTCTTTGATCCTCTGAGAATTTCCAAGTTGAAAAGACTGTGGGGAGATGACTGCTTCCCTTGGGGTATAGGCTGCGTCTGCCCTTCCCCTGTGGGTGTCAGTTGGTTAGTTTTGACTCTCTCGCTCTCTCTCTCTCCTTCTCTTTCCTTCCCTCTCCTTCCCTCCCTCCATCTCCATCTCCATCTCCATCTCCATCTCCGCCTGTAAATGACTTAGTAAGATTGTGGCTGAGGGGATAGGAGAGGCTGGAAGGCCTGGAGTCACATAAAGAAGCTTGCTGTTTACAGTAATGTCAGGAATTGGCCTTTAGGTCTGTGGGACATCAACCCCAAGAGTACATTACTGAAGACCATAGCCTGAGGTTTGAGGAAATATTATAGAAGTGCTTGGAGTCTACTGTTGACAGATTTTGAATAAGGAAGTGACATGAGCCACTTTCCATGCTGGAGCAGTTACATCAGGGCAGCAAGGATGCTACACTAGAGAAGAGAGGAACTAGGAGTGAGGAGGTCACTTGGGAGGCTACTGTGATAATTCAGGTGAATGATGATGAATGACCTAACAAAGACAGGGTGAATGATGAGGATAGACCAGAAATGTCTGTAAAAGGCAGAATCTACAGAACTCAGGGGCTGATTCAATGTGACAGGTGAAGGGGAAAGAGTGTTTCTAGGTTAGGTGACATTGTTAAACCTGGATGGAAATACAAGGAAGGTGAGTTTAGTTTTGGATATAGCCACTTGGAGGAGGCTGTAAACTACTTGGGTGAAGACAGAAAGATATAATGGGTTAAAACTGAAATGAAGAAGCTTCTAGGTGAGGCTGACATGCTAACGTGGCCAACTGGTCACCAGCCTGCAACTTATAACTTCTATATCCAAGAAGGTCTCAGTGCCCACTCTCCCCATGCCCAAATGAAATATTTCTCCTGCCTCTTAGTAGCTACCCAAAGTCTCCCCGCCCACAATGATCATATCTCCAAGAATCTAAGTTAATACTCTGATGCTATTAAAGTACAAAATCTGAAGAGACTGACACTTACCCTGTGATTGATGATCTGGGTCCCGGAATGCTATGGTAGACAGAACGTGGAATTGGCCATAATTCAGACCAATTCCCGCTCCACCACTTGCTAGTCACTCATCCTCTTTGTCTTCCTTTATGTAAACTTCAGTTATAAAACCTTGTAGCAAAAGCTAGTGAAGAATGTTACATAAAATCATGCATTATGGCCTCTACCATAGTGCCTACAATATCGTGGTACATGAATCATTCCCATTCTCCTAGTACAATGTCTTGTCTAAGCACATGGACAAAACCAGGCACCCTGGGTTCAAACCATGCTCCACCATGTTGTAACATTCTGGCCTTGAGTAAATAAACGAACCTTTATGTAGCATAGAGAAATAATGTTAATCTCTAGTGAATAAAATTATTGGGGTGACTCATTGGGTCAGTGTATATAAAACTCTAAGTACCATGTGTTTCGCATATAGCAGGCTCATCCTCGTGGAAGCTATTACCATCATCATCACGCCTTCCACTCTTCCAATGATTAAGCTTCAGATTCTTTCTCGGTCATCCTTTTGATGGAAGAGGAGAGAGTAGCCATGATGGGCACCTCAGCCACTGGCTGGGAAGGCCAATGGGGAGAGGAGGAAGAGGACGATTTACAGCCCCACAGGCATGCTTCGCCTATTTCTCAATTTTGTCCAAGACAAGCCAGGGTCTGCCATGCCCCACAGAGGGGGACATGACTAAAGTTCAAAGCTCTGTGATTACATGGAAAGGCTGTCATCAGGTGTTTGCCAAGAAGGCAGCCATCCAGATGTAGGTACTGTGTGTTCTTATGAGCTATGACAACACCCATGGTTTTCCATGAACTTTATTTTTCACTTATCAGTGGTCAAATGCCACAATTAGGCCAGATTTTGTCCCAAACTGGGAAGAGAGGGAAAACAAAACAAAAACAAACTAAAAAGAACCCTTCAAACCAACTTGAATTTCCCAAGGGCTAAATCCAGACAAGTTAGAGCTGGAGAAGCCAGGTCAGGAGCATGGGCCAGTGAGCAAACATAGATTTTGCAGATCTATTCAGCATTATCATGTCAAGTTCCTGACCCTAATCAACCAAGGTCATGAACAAACTAGTCCTTTTAAAAATTTTATGAAAGAAACTGCTGTGCATTTTTCTCTCTGGACTCTGTCACTTGGAATACAAATGCGGCCTGGCTCTTCCAAGCTTTTTCTCACAGAATTTTGGCCTGAGTAGCTAGCCCAGTTCTCGGTGATTTGCTGCCTCCATCAGGATCAGGGAAGAATATTTTTTGACTACATTTCAATTTGTTTAATCCTGAGAGGATGCAATGTCTTCTGGGTCCGAATGGAACAGAGCTGTCTGTTGGAGATGGACACTACTTATTTGGGTACATATTTTAATTAATCAAACTTTTCCCAAAACAAGAAAAGATGTCAAATGTAGAAAGAACTCGGTCTTTGGAGTGAGGCAGATATTCGATCCAATTCCAGGTCTGCTACCTGTACTGTGTGATTGGGGACAAGTCACTTAAGCTCATTGGCTTCAGCTATAAAATGATGACAGCGCTACCTCCCTCATAGGCTGTTTATAAAACCCTTCATGATCTGTCCCCGGCTCCTGCCTCAGTTCCGACCATGTCCTGTGGCACAATCCTCTCTAGTCACACCAGGCCACTCAGGGCTCCCTCTTGCCTCTGGCTCTTCCTCAAGCCAAGATTCATCCAGCTGAAACAATCCCCCCTCACATCCCCATTTTCCAGGCTGACATCGACCGATCCTACAGGTCTCCCTAGAGATGTCACTTCCTCCAGGAAGTCTTGGACACCACCTCCCCCAGTTAAAGTCTAGGTTGTGCGCCCTCTTATGAGCCCAGAGTGCCTAGTCTAGTCTGTCAAACTCTCACCACAGCACAGTGCTGATTTGCCAGATCAACCCCTGGACTGGGAACTCTGTGCAAGCAGAGTCGATGTCTTTCTAATGGCACAGTATCTCCAGAGCTTAGCGTAAGGCGACACATATATGAAGCATCCAACATATACAGAGGGTGCCAAAAAATGTATACACGTTTTAAGAAAGGAAAAAACTATTAAAATTGTAATACTCAATATATACCAATAACAAAAGATGAATACAAGTCATGTGTATACATTTTTTTGGCACCCCCAGTATTTGTAAAGTATAGATTGGTAAATGTCATCCTGCTGTTATTTGTATGGTCTTCAGATAAAAGTAAGTGCACGAGAACATATTAGAGCATTCCTTGTGATATGTTTCCAAGTTGCTGTACCTAACACTTGCAGTTGTCCTCCGGGCCAGACCACCCCCTTTTAGCCCAGATTCCACCTTCCCCTTGAAGCGGAGGTTGTTGGCTTTCTTTCTGAGCATCATCTGCCGCCCACCTATGGTACTCCAGCCAGGATCCCAAACAAAGCTTGATGCCTGACCTCCTTCTGCAGGCCCCTCAATCCCATTTCTGTCAAATCCCATTGAATGGGTTACACAAGATTCAATCTGACTTGCTGTCTTTGAAACGATGCAACTAAGTCTTATTGGTCTTTAGTGAAGAAAGCTGTAACCCAAGTATCCATTCTTCCTCCTGCCCCCCTCATATGGGTCAGATTTTTCTAAGAACATATTGGAAGGGGAGATTTATGTCCTGTCGCTTCTCTACTTGGAACTTGCTTCTGAGCATCCTGTTTTCCTTCCCACTCTGCATTGGTCACCATCAGGGACTCCCAGACCACCCCCTTCAATGGGTACTTCTCCATTCTCCTGGGCTCAGACAAGAGGTTGATGTAGGGCTGAGCACACTTCAGCCACGTGCCATGACCTTTCATTCCACATTGTGTCACCACAAAGGAGTAGAGTGGTCTTGTCTGAATAACTGAGGTAGTTCAAGGAAACAACAACACATTTTCCCCTACAAAACTTAACTCTGTACACTGCTTATGATTCTTCCCATGGCCTAAGGAAGAAATATCAATCAGGCAGACTATTCTCATGGGGTTTCCATTGTGGGCACAAGCCTCTTCCCAAAGTGGCTCTCTCTTCTCCAAATTCCCCGTTCTTCCCACTTTGCAGAGCAATGACATATCAAGCTTTGAAAAATCGAACTCACTACCCAAGAGGCATGGTCTTGACACAGAAACCATCACCTTCCCAGTGGTACGTTTCCCTAAGTCTGAATCAGCCTAACGAGAGTCAGAATAACTTCATTAGGAAGTCAGCAATGGGGGACACCCTGAGTCCTCAGTGAAGGCCCCCAAGTAGCAGAGTGCTGTGTTTATGAGCAGTAACTCTGAAGCCCGGTGACCAGGGCTTGAACATGGCCCTAATTTTCCCAGCTGTGTGACCTTGGTAATGTTTCTTAACCTCTCTGTACCTCAGACCCCTTATTTGTGATATGGTGATAACAGTGAGGTTTTTACAAATAGGGAAGCTTTTAAGAGTTAAAACACATATAGAACAGAGCTTAGCAAAGAAGTGCTCAATAACTTTTAGCTACAGTTACATATAGTTTCCCACCAATGTAGACACGCCTATTGCTTTTTCTGTTTATCTATCAAGTAATGGTTGAAGCAAACATATACACATTCACAGACATTCTGAGAACAAATACTAATTCCCAGAGATAGTACAATCTGGAAATATTTTTCTGAATGCCTCATGAGGAAGTCTCAAAGTGGAATCATCACAGAAAGTTCACTCCTTCTGAACTTGGAACTTACAGATTTCCACTGAGTGCAAATGGAACTTTTCCTGCTGTCTGCATTTTGGCTGAAGCCCCCAGGTGAAAATCATGCACCCCCTCAATCCTAGAGGAACCTGCTCAAAACTCACTAAAAGGTGGCCAAACTGGTCTTTCACCTCCAAGCTATATAAAAAGAAACTATTTCACGCTGCTGAAAGTCTAGAGTAACAAGAAAGGAACATGAGGGAAGTTTGGGGGTTCTGATAGTATTCTGCTTCTCGATCTGGGTGCTTGAGACTTCAAATTCCCACAGGGAGCTTGTTGAAGGGGATTCCTAACAATAGAGATCACTTGGCTATTCACGTTTCACCACCAGAGAGCCTGACACGTGTCCTTGAAATCTTGAGGACATAGTTGAACAGAGACCACAGCCTGCCTCGAGCACAGACAACTTCTGAAGCAGGAGCCTGACTGAAGCTTCCCCAGGGGGCAGGCGAAGGCAGGCAGTGGGAGGAACAGCCTGCATGTTCTCTGCACGGTGGAGCATGAGTGTATGTGCCCTCGTGAGCCTAGTGGACACCACGGAATGTGTACTGAAACATTTCAGAAGGACAACCACCCCTTGCTAGAACAAGGGGATCCCAAGCTGTTTATTGGCTGCAGATACAACCACTGGGAAAGGAGCTGGGGTGGAAGGAAGAAAGTGGGTCACAGGGGGTCAGCTGAAGAGTGTATCGCCCATATCAGGAACCGGCACAGTGCAAAAGTCCCAGTGCAGAAGACCCACAAATGTATGTCGTGAAAAAGAGGAAGGAAGAGCCAAACATCTTGTCAGTGCCGGCCAAGAAAGAATCATGAGGAGCACCAAATACATGAAGAGACAATTTGTCCCTCTTCCCCTTTTGCCCCCATTGCTCAACCCTGGGGAAACCAAAGGGGCAAAGCAAATGGAGGGGAGGGAGTGAGTTGGAAAGAATAGTACGCAAGCAGACTCTAAGAAAGACCCTCCTTCCCCATTTTGGGACCCCCTAGGGTCAGGCTCAGGCTGAGGAAATGGGAGAAGTTTTGAATTGGAGCTGAGATTGAAGTTTTGATTTAGACTCTATTGGGTCTTTGAATACTTGAAGAGTCACAATTATCAAAACAAGACTTTTTTGTTTTGTTTTTGTTTTCTGCCTGAAAATGACCAGGCTACAGAAAGGAACAAGCAAAGGAAATTGAGAGCATATGTTTTCAAGGTGGTCATGGAGGGGGGAAATTCAGCAGTTTCCTGTGGATAGCTTTTGGACTTAACACATTCACAATACATTGGTTAAAATATATATATATATATATATATATATATATATATATATATATATATATATATATATATATATATATATGTATGTATATGTATGTGTGTGTGTGTATAAATATATATATATATATTTTTAACCAATGTATTGTGAACCAATGTGTGTGTGTGTATATATATATATATATATGCACCAAAGGAAAATCTCCTGAGCCCTGCTCTCTACCAACAGAGGGCTCTGAGCTTGTTTGGATGGACCTGGCACAAATGGATCTGATCCTTCACAGGAAGGTCTTCGTCCTTCAGATTGTCATGAGGGACTCTGATATTTCATTTCTTTCATCCCTTTTCCTCCAGCCTTCTGGGAAGAGGGGAACGTCCCCGTCAATCACTCCTTGGGCCCATAAAGACCTACCGGAAGGACTGAGGTCACTGCTCCTAACGACAGCATTATATTCAAAGTCAATGTTCCATCTCAGTCTCTCTCTAGGGAGAGAGAAGTGGCATTTTTATTGTGCTAGCCACAGAGACACTGGATATTTAATGTTGGGTGGGGAAGAAGGGGTACAAATTATCTGGGGAGGAAAGTAATTTAAGAACCTCTCCCAAGAAATGAAAAACTTTCTCTGAAGAAGCAAATCTAGGGATTTAAATGACCCCAAGGAGGCCTCCAGAATGGAACGGAATGACCCTACCTTTCTCAAAACAATAAAAGCAAACCAAACAAACAACAAAAAACCATACTACCGCTAGTAAATTTCGAGAAGAACTCAGCAAGGTAGTTGGCCCTCCCCCTTTCCTCCCTCTGTCCTCTTTTATCCCACCTTGTTATTTGTCCCACCCTTTTTTGAAAGCAGGCCCCTGCACCTGCCACGACTTCCTTCCACAAAGACTCAGGGAAGCAAATATAAACTCCATGTGGAAACCAGAAAAGCTGAGGGGAAATCGCTGGTTGGTTTTCTTTGGATTTTCCACTCTCCTGAATCCTTATGGTTTGGTAGAAATTCTGAGTTTTCTTGAAGTAACTAGAGGAAACACAGCTGGAATCACAGTATCTGAATAAAAATGCTGCTGACCTGCTAATATTAACTAGTCTAAAAATACCAGGAAGCATGTGGTTTTCATTACAGCAACAAAGCAACTATAGTATGACAAGCAGCCTGCCTTCCAAGATTACCCTCATTTACATGATATTATGTTACTCGTGGAGTTGGACTCTTGGGTTTCAAGAAAAACAAGAGTTCTACAGCAATAGGTGAAATGAAGATTTAGGCATTCAGCCAAAGATTTGAGACTGCCCAGAAATGATTTGAGCTCACAGTCACATGGCCCTGATATGCTCAGTGATCTGGTCACACGTCATTTATTCCACTCATTTGGAACTTCTCACACGTGGCTCTTATCACAGGTAATTGCATAGAAGATCAGGGCAGAGACTGTGTCTTGATCAAAACCACATCGCACATAGCACCTTCCATGGGGTCTTCAGAACCGGTGGAGCTCAGGCCCAGCAGTACGGTAATGGCTGGAGAAAGCCCAGGCTTGGCATCCCAGAGTTGAGTTTCAAGTGTAGTCTCAGCCTTTTTAATACTGTTTAAACCGGGGCAAGTTTTTTCACTTCTCCAAGCCTTAGTTTGCTAATCTATAAAAAGAGCAGTACTGCTATTTTATTCTGTTAACATTCACAGTTACTCACATGCTATGGACTATACATCATGTTGTAATGTGTACTATTTTATTGAATACCCACGATAGTCTGATGAGGAAAATATTAATATTATCCTCATGTACAGATGAGGTTATTAAAGGTCAGACAAGTTAAGTAACTTGCCGAAGTTAAATGGTAAGTAAGTGACTGAGTTGGGATTCGAGCCCAAGTCTGGCTCATGTCAAGGCCTGTGTTCTGACCTATAGAGTTTAAAGTCAACATTAGCATAACTGAAACATGCAAGTAGCAAAGTGGTGAAAGATAAGGACGCTGGGTTTCACCACTTCCTTGCTGGCCCTTCTCTGGACTTCAGTTTCGCCAACTGTAAAATGGGGATTATAACAAGACCTACCTGACAGTATGGCTGTAAAGATTAAATGACTTAACGTGCATCTAGCTTATGCCATAATTCCCAGTACATAGCAGTGACTCTGCTGTGTTTACTGTCTTTGTTATGATAAAACAGTTGACATACAGACGGTGAATAAAGTGGGAGCTGGAATAAGAGAGAGAACATGGGAGGCCACCAAATGACTTTTCTGTGATGCTTATAAAACCCTTGTGGGAAACTTGCACAGATGACTAGGAACAGTTTCAAGGATGCTGAGTTCCTATTTATGCAGATGGAGGGATCTCAGAGACATTAAAATTTTACCGTATTTATATGACTCATAATATTTTATACCTAAAGCTGGTAAAACCAGGCGACATCTGGATAAGAAATGTAATGCTAAGCAGATGTAGACCTTAGGTATGGCATGGTTGAGGGCTGGAGAGTCAGGTTAGAGCAATCCATCAGTGGCCTGCTCCAGGCCCATGCACTCCTGGGGGAGCACCTCCCATCTGAGGATATAACTGCATGAAGCCACATGGTGATGCTAAAATGGACAGGCCAGCTGATGCGTAATTGATGGAGCTGGCATGCTTTGTACACAACCTTATAAAATCATTTTTGGAACCTGCCCATTTGGGAAGGCTGGAAGTGCACCCCCCAGGAGACTTCCATGATAATAGGCCTCTATTCCAAAACTGATCTAGGAACGTCTTAGCAAACTTTGCAAACGAGAAAAAGACATTCCCTCAGAGCTGTGCTGTGAGGCAGGATGCGATGATCAGGTAGAAAATGCAAACCACTTTTGAATAATTTATAGCATTGCTGTCAACATTAAAGCCATGAAGGTTGACCAGCTCACTTCCTGAGTAAGATCTAAAGGAAGAGCTTTGTAGTCTCAGGATGTAACAAGGGCACCAGGAATGAACCATTATGCAGCAAAGAAGCTGAACAATAATGAATGTCAACTACAATTTTATACATACTTATGGTTACAAGAATCGGAGTACAGCATTAGGAATAGAGACAGTGGAAATGTAATGGCTGTGTGTGATGTCAGAGGGATAGTGGATGGGGGGAGAGGGGGTTATCACTGTGTGAGGGATAGAAATGATAAATGTCTATTACATTGTTTTGTGCACTTGAAACTAATTTTAAAAATGACAGAAAGAAAACTGAACAACAAGAACAACAACAAAGAAAAGAAACAACTTTTTGGACTGTGTCCTTAGATTTTGTTTCCATGTGTTAATTTCTGGTCATAAGAAAGAGGATGAGCAAGTAAGCAAGCATTTCACCTTTTTCTAAACTCCTTAGTTTATTGTACGTCTCAGTGGTAACCTCAGGTTTATTATTTTCATCTTAATTTCATCACCAGCTAACCCACAATGTCCTGGAACTAAAGGCTTATCTTAAACAAAACAAAATCTGAAAAAAGACGATGATAAGTCTGCTATGGGAAAAGATCTCCTTCACAGCAGGCAATAAGCAGAAATTACCAATGAAGATGGAAAAGACATGAATTAAAAATCTATCCATATTGAGTCTTATGTCTCCTTACTCAGTGATTTTCAAAATGCAGCCTTATTTTGGCAATACTATCAAAGTAATGCTGATAAGCGAGTTACTGAAATCTGGATATGACATAGACTTTAAAAAGCAAGGAAATAACATTTTATTTTAAAAGCTGTTGATGAAGTTTATCTTAACGAGGAAGTGTCTTGTGCTTAGCAACATGCCTTGAAGAGCCATTTGGTTGTCAAAAAGTAGGCTCTGAGATATTATTCAGAAGGAAGACCAATAAGCCAAAGGAAAGTATAATTCTCTGCATAGCAATAAAAAAAAGCAGTGAGTTTTCAAAGGCAGACTGAGATAATGGAGACAGCGTAAGTTGGTAGAAGAAACAGGTGAGTAAAGATGGAAGGTAGGAAGGAGAGCATCTAGGAAAATGGGATGGAGGCCCAGGAGAAGAGAGCTCAAGAGCAATTCTCACACTGATGGAAAGAGCTGTGGGTATCTCCATTTAGAAATCAATGGAGACATCCCCTGTTTAGTTTTGAAGAATTTGCGATGCTTTGCGGCAATGCAATCCCCTTGTTTCCTCAAGCCATTTGTAAAAATGGGCTACACACAAATGCTTTCTGTAAGTGATATCAAAGGAAAAAGCAATCATGTTCAAGGTTGAGAAAAGAAAACCACATGGAGCTAGGTAGAAATGAGATTGAGAATTAACAGAAGCAGAAGGCATAGAAGAGTTACCCCACCCCACCCCTGCCCCTGAGAATTTCCATACAGAGTAGGCAGAAAGGTATGTTGGGTTTCCCTTCACATGTATGTGATAGGATCTCAGGCATTCCTATTGGATTACTAATGGTTGGGGTGATCAATAAGGCTGGCAGAACTGGAGAACACCCAGAGTGAAGACATCTGGACTATATTAAGCGTTATCTCCCGTTGTGCAAAAATCTCCCTTATTACAGAAAGATTAGGTAGCAGCAGTACCTTTCCTGCAGCGGGTGCCATTACCAGAGTATTCTAATAAACATTAGAAAAGCAGCTGGTGAAATTTAAATATAGCCTTTACAGCTGGAAAAACAGTTCTATCTCAAAAGTGATTACTCAGGATACAGCTGCCAGTGCATGATTTCTTTCTTTATGTTCAGAGAAAATTTTCCTATGAGCATTTGGGGTGGCAGTGGAAAGAGGACTGAATCTGCAGGCCTGGGAGTCTGCATAGTTTTGAGAAAGACATGATTTTAAAGGGGAGCCAAGTTCCCCTCACATTCACCTTTCTATTCTGGAAGTGACTCTCTTTGAAGTAAGTGGATTTTAAAGGTTCAAGAAGCACTACTGGAGGAACCTGACTGCAGATCTTAGATTGTTGAGAGAGGGTATTTGTTCTCTTAGGATTTCTACGTGCATGATGGCGGAATTACTACAGAAAGTTCTGAGAGTAACGGTCCGTCAAATTGTTCGACAACAGCCTCTTGCAGACAGTTGTAAAAATTGCTTTTTAATATCCATTTCACTGCTTTCCTCTTCAAGTCCGGCCAGGAGTCTTTATTCCTCTAATCTGCTTTTACTTCCCCCACTCTTACAACGGCCAAGGGTGACCAGCTAAGTGAGAATTGGGTGACCTCTCTTCATGCCCTGTCCTACCTGGCTGCCCTGCATGGCATCTGTGAGTCACAAGTGAGAGGGTGAGGTAAATCTGACACCTTGCTAAACCAACCAGCAGTGGAGACACTGGCGTCCTGGGAACTGTGAGGGCTCCATGAATCTCTCATGTTCATTTTTATTTATTACCATTAAGGAAGACCCTGTCCTTTGACCAAACTTGAGTCAGGCTCCTGAGTCCTCTCTCTGACTAGGCCTTTTGCTTTTCAGCAAGAATCCCACAGTGTCGGGTTAGCAAAAATCTCCCACCCTCGGTATCTGATCAAATTCCTCAGACCTCACCCTCAATGTGGGATCCCTCTGGCCTGCCTTCAGCAAGAATCTTGCCACGTTGGTTCAGCCACACTCCCCCTATGTATCAGGATGCTTCCTCAGTTTTCCATCCACTGACCTCCCGCCCTGCTCCTTGGCTATAAATTTCTACTTTTCCTGGTTGTACTTGGAGTGGAGGTCCATCTCTCTCCCCTACGGCAAAACCTCCATTGAAGTCATTTCTTTTGAATAATGTCTTCCCTTCAGTCTTTAACAAGTGTATGAATCATTTTTCTTTACACTCTCCAGAGGCTGATTCCACCCTTCCGGAAAAGCTGTTGTCGCTCTCCTTCTCAGACTTCCCAGGAGTCAGAACTCTAGACCCATGCTGTCTGGTTGTCCCTCTACAGTTCTTCCTCCTCTTCAGTGCCAGTCCCTTAGGTCAGGCATCGGTGCCTCTCATCTGACGATGCGACTACTGTAATCTCTGGCCTTCTAATGATTTGACTGCTTGTTTGCAGCCAACTCCCAACTCTCTGTAGCTCGCTCTCTCTCTCTCTCTCTCTCTCTCTCTCTCTCTCTCTCTCTCTCCCTCCCTCCCTCCCTCTTCCTCCCTCCCTCTTCCTCCCTCCCTCTCTCATACTCCTTCATCCACACAAGGTCACCGTAACCTTCTAAACACAGCTCTGACCTTATTCCCTTGATGTAAATCCTTCAGCATCTCTCGATGTACTCCAAGATATAACCTTATTTCTAATTCTCCAAACATTCTTTTGCTGTCCCCTTGCCTGAAAAGCCCGTTGCTGTTTCATACTCCTGGGCATGATGCTTCCCTTGCCAGGACGATCCATTCTTCTCCCGCTGCCTTTCTAAAGTCAATGTAACCGTCGTTTCTCCAGGAAGCATTCCCTAAACCTCCCTAGTGTGAAGTGCGAGGGGGAAGTTCCCTCCTTGTGCTTGAAATAATCCTGCAGGTGACTGGAGAAGCATTTGGATGAAATGAAGCCTCTCACACATACATCATATAGAAATTAAAATTGAGTGTGATAACCGCAAGGGGTGTATTGTCAGCTAGGCCTATCTAGAATATGAGAACAGAAAGGGGTTTGGTGGATGTGGCTTCTCAGTGCCCCCGTAACTCACGAGAGACTGGCTCAGATTGGTGACATTAGTGTTTACCTGTCCAGGGTGAGGTCCCACAGGGTTGTGGTGTGTCTCAAGTGGGGCCCTATCAAGCTTCTTATAACCCTGACCACATCACCTCCCAAATCCAGCATAATTAATTTGTGCAGCTTGTACAACAGACTGTAACAAACCATGCTTCCTGCTTGTAAAATCCTGGTTCTCATGGCACACCAACGCCATTTTGTGACATTCTTCGTAAGTCCATCACACATGCCCTTGGTGTTGCAGCTGTGCCGTGGTGATCACTGTGTGGGTATGTGGTGTCAGTTTTTACCTCCATTGTCACAGAAGCTTGGTGGAACTGAAAACAGCAGGCCAGCCAGGGGCTGTGATAGTGACCCCATGGAAGCCTAACTAATCTGCTGTGTAAGATACACGATTATCTATTACAGCGTTTAGTCTCAGTGGCCTGACAGTTGCATTGCTTGCATTTCTCGACAATCAAGTTGTAAATTCCTTGAGAGCAGAGGCCATGTCTCCTTCAACTTTGTATCTCAGGGAATTCTTCACGATAAGCAGTGAAACTTTTGGTAAAGAAATGAATGAAAGTGAATTGTGAATTCCATGAGGACAGGTACATGCTTTAGTACTTTCCTAGCACTTGACACAACCCCAAAATTTAATAAGCCGGGGGCTCCCAGTTAGGAGTCTACAAAGGTAAAGGTGTATATATATATATATATATATATATATATATATATATATATATATATATATATGTGTGTGTGTGTGTGTACATATATATACATATTTATGAGTGATATCTATGATATATTTATAATATATACAATATTGCAAAAATCCTAGCAGAAATTATTATAACATTACACTCAGGATTGTTGTTCATAGCAGGCATTGTATCCGTTCAGTGTAGAAATGCTGACTTTAGCAAATGACAAGCTGTTCTGATTGATTGCTTTTTATGTATTGATTTATTCCATATAGAAAAACAAATTCATAATGATTTAGTATATATTTTGGTAAGCGAAACTCTTCCACATAGAAAAGAAATAAAAGGTGCTGAACAGTTTGAGAGCCAGTGCAGTGCAACTCAGTTTTGAAGACTTAAGTATCATTACTATTTACCTTTATAAAAATTGTGGTCACAATAACTGTGTCCTTAGTTACATAGACTTGGCCTCCACCAAGTAGATGAAAAAGAATCAGAAGACTAACTTTCACTTATTCCATATGGATTTGATGTTGGCAGAAAATAAGAAACAAAGAAAAGTCTTAATTTATTCATAGTTGATACCAGGAGGCCATTTACTGGCTCTCGTGAGCTCCTTCCTGGCAGAGTACCAATATGGAGTCCTATTTCTTCACTTCCTGTTTGACCAGAAATTTCTGCTTATGTTGTTGTATTAGTCAGGATACTTTCAGTTTCAAGTGACAAATATCCAACTCAAGTTAGGTTGAGCCATGTGAGAATGAATTGGTTCGCATAATTGAAAAGTGGAGGAGGAATAAGCTTCAAGTTCAGGTAGGGCTGGATCTAGGACGTCAGATTATGTCATTAAAATGTAATTGCTCGTCTCCATCTCCGGGCTCTGCTTTATTTTTCTCCTTAAGCAAGTTTTCTCCCCTTGGCAGCACAGACCCAACTGGTTCTTTGTTCTTTCAGTCTTCAGAGGAGAGATCATCTCTCTGCCAGCCCCACATCCGTGCCCCTAAAATGACTATGAATGGTTTTGGTTGAGTTGGATGCCCACCACGGGACACATCACTATATTGGGGAGAATAGGGTGTGGTTGTGCAGTCTGGCTGAAATGTCCAGTTCTCAGGGAGAATCAGCATATAAGTGACAGACCACCAGACATGAAGTGTAATTTCCCAACAGAAAGGTGCTGGGCAGACAGAAGATTTGCTAACACAGTAAGAGCAAAATCTGTGTGGAGTGTCTCCTCAACCATCTTGTCTAAAACCTCCCCACATGTGACCTAATCGTATATTTTATTTCCTGAGAAGCCTGAAAAGTTTCCTCAAAAACAGGTCCAGTTCAAAAACAAAACCAAAATGAAAAAACCCAAAAGATAAAAACTATTCATGGTTGGATAGGCCATGAGGTTCTAGGCACTGTCATAAGTAAAAGGTTTTAAATGCTCAACTTCTAACGAATGACTCACTAAACCTGAGGCTTTGGTTTCAGCAAAAGGTGCATGTTTTTTAAAAGCGATTGACCTCTTCAGCTGAGGTGGAAAGTCTAAGACAGGATAATTTAAGAACTGGAAAAAGCCAAATAACAGTTTTCATCAGGAGAACAAAATAACATCAGTTTTCTGGATTGGACACCACCCAAGAAAAGCCATTACCCAGCAGTGACATGTGAAAGATCCGCTTTGATTTCATGTGGGAGAGTATTTAGCAGTGTCAGGACAAAACATGCCAAATTCCCATGGGCTGTCACAAAATGCCATTATAAGCACAACCCTGAAACAAACAAATCTACTCCCACCGCACATGTCACCAAGCTTCTGATGGAAAATGGATACAGAGAACAAAGTTAAGGCTGGAAGGAGAGAAAGAAGAAAGAAGGGAGGAAAGGCGAGAGGAGAGAATGGAGGGGAAGAGGAAGGAAAGTATGAATGAAGGAAGGAAAACAAGAGAGAGTGAGAGCAAAGTGACCTTTTAGGCTACTTTATATTTATGCTGAAAAGTGCAATGGTTAAGAATACAGGCTTTGACCAGACACAGAAAGACAAATAATGTTATGATCTCACTCATATGTGGAATATAAAAACTCACAGAAGCAGAGCGCACAATAGTGGTTGCCAGAGGCTGGAGGTGAGGAGGACTGGGAAGGGGATGGCCAAAGGGAATAAAGTTTTAGTTTTGCACGATGTAGTAAATTCTGGATGTCTACGATATAGCATGAACCTATAGCGAAAATACTGTATTGTATACTTAAAAGTTCCTAAGGGGATAAATCTTATGTTAAGTGTTCCTACCATGATGATGGTGATGGTGATGGTGGTGGTGATGGTGATAAAGGGAGGAAAGTTTGGGAGGTGATAGATATGTTTACAGCCTTGATGGTGGTGATGGCTTCACATGTCTCAAACTCATCAAGTTGTATACATTAAATATGTACAGTTTTTTTTTTACATTTAAATCATACCTCGGTGAAGTGGTTTAAGAAACTGATCGCCTTAGGGGTTGATAGCTAGGTGCACAGGGTTTCTTTTGGGGTGATAAAAATGTTCTAAAAGTGATCATATGGCATAATTATAAACGTAATAAAAATCACTGACTTATACACTTTAAATGGATGAACTATATGACATGTGAATTATGTCTCAAAGCTGTTTAAGAAAAACGATTTAGGTTATAAACAACAACAACAACAAAGGAATACAGGCTTTGGAATCAGAGACAAATGAGATCAAGGTCAGATCTTGCCACGTGATAGTTACCTAAACTTGGTTACTTAACCTCCCTAAGTCTCAGATTCTTCATCTGAAAAACAAGGGGGAAAAAATCATAGCCCCGTTGATGATTAGAAGAAGCAGTGTAGGTGTAGAGCTGAGCTGGGTGCCAGTGCGGGACATGTAGTAGGTGCTCAGTAAGTGAGATCTGGTGCTATTATAGGCTGATGCAAGCAGTGCATCCTGGAGCTCCATAGAAAACGTTTTCTGTACAGAGAGGTTATTTAAATTCATCAACCTGAAAATATGTAGACGGAAATCCTGAATAGGTGATGCCTCTTTATGTTATAGAAAGAATGATAGACTGTGAATAAAAGTACATTCTTGTTTGACAAATGGAAAACAGGAAACGGCATCCAAAGACTCTTCAGCACTACTGAATTCAGATTTTCACAGAACACTAGAGGTCCCTCTTGGCACTGAAACTTCCAGCCCTCACAACGCAGAATTCAGACTGACAATTTTCTACCTTGGGCCCACTAGATGTCTCTTCAATAAAGTTCCAAGACGATCAGTGCTCTGGCATCGATTTGGTGTGCGGGAATCATTACACAGAAAAGCCACAGTTTTAAATAACCAAACGATTTGCCTGGATGTGCATATATCCTAGCAGCCACCTTCTGCTGCCACCCATACAATCCCAACAGAAAAAATCTTTTGTTTTCCAGAACCGTTGCCTGGTATTGAGAAGATATTGGAGGAAGGCAAAGGTGACAGTGGTGTTACTTTGATTAACTGATAACCATAGAGGATACTTGGAAACCATAGGGGAGGTACTGTCTAAGAAATTAAAAATAAGGTTTCTCTCCCAAGTGTTAAACAAATAAAACAATGGGGGTATTAGAGAAGTACAGTTACCTTTGAGATAAAGCAGCTCCCAGGCCAGAGCAAGACTTGTCTCTGTGTTGTTACAAGGAATTGATGCATCAAAAAAAAAAAAATCTATTTCTTTTGGCAGCTTGAGAGCGTTAGAGAGCCATGTACGGGTAGTGCCACAGAGAAAGGGGTTCCCTGGCCCTTGTTCTGTGGCAGAGAGCTCCCCCATGAGGGACTGGCCCGTCTCACGAATAAACCTGCATTGCCTGAGCAGACATATCATCAGATGCCCTCATCAACAACACGGCGTCTGAATGCCGTTTGAGTTCCCGTGTCCATCTGCCAACAGGCAGAGAAGATGCCGCGCAAGCCACACAGGTGGGAGTTCTAGTCCCTATAACAGGTCCATCTCATTCTGAATCTCACATTCTGGCATATTCTTCAGTCTCTCTGAATTTGATAGTGTGAGTTAGCCTCCCCTAGACTCATGGACTCGGGGGTGTGGACAAAATTGAGGTTCCCACCCTGTAAGGCTGAGGGTCACGTCCTGGGTTGAGGTACACTCACCCAGCCAACTCTATCTGTGAGATATTTCCACAGGCTGTGAGCTAGCTCCTGGAAATACCTCCTATAAATAGATGGCTTCCTTACTCTGGTTTCCAATTTACACGGAGTCTTGAATCTTGTTGTCAAAGTTCATTGTTTTTCGGTGTAAGTAAACCTTGTACATTGTTGAGAATGGGCTCTCCGTGACAGTGTTGAATGAGGAGCTTTCCTAGAAAAAAATACTCAAGGACCATGTAATGTTTGCATTCTTTAGGCCTTCTTTCGTATTAACAGAGGATAGCTGTGCTAAACTCTTGGCTTACACCAGTAGTTAAACAGCAATGGCCAGGATGACCATTCACTCATTCAGAAATGCATTCATTCATTCAGCAAATATTGAGTGAGCAAGCACTCCTTACAGCCAGATGCTGTTCCAGAGATGCAGCAGTGAATTAGACCGAAACTCTACCCTCAGGAAGCTGTTAATTATGGTTACATATGCATAACTAATAAACAAATGCATAACTAAAGTACAGTTATATCTAGTTATGTCATCATGTCCCATCATGATAAGTGCAGTGAAGAAAACAGTATAAGGGCAGGAGCACCAGAAATGCAGGTGATGGGCCTGGTTAAGATGCACTGAGAAGGTAACAGTTGGGTTAGAATTTGACAGGTGAGGGAGCCAGCCACGTCGTTGCCTGGGAAAACACTTCCATCAAAGGGAACAGCAAGTACAAAAGGTTCGGGGTGAAAGCATGTCTGGAGAGTCCAATATGGCAGGAGTGGAGTGGGTGAGAAGAAGAGAAGGCAGTGTCACAGACGAAAGGTTGAAAGTAGGATGATTTTCTCCACAATCAAGCCTACGTTTTTCCACATACACATGCATGTTAAGAAAGTGTGTTGTTACTATTTTTTAGTGGAACAATTAAGACTGTGAATAGCCCACTGAGGGAATGTCTGTGTGGCTTGTCCCCTCTCAGCTCTTGGTTTCACAGGCCTACTGTGGCTCTTTCCACACTGTCATATAATTGTTTACTTGTCTGTCTTTACTCCAATTATGAATGCCTTTAGAGCAAGCAAGGATTTCACTCATTTTTGTAAATCCAGCATACGCCTGAAGCTCAAAATAGAAGCTTTCTATTGCCTTCTCGCTGAAATAGAATTCAATGTTTATTTTCTGTTTAGGCAATAACTGTTCACTGCTGTAGGAAGCGTCAGTATATCAATCTATTTGAACTTTCTAATCCACAACTATGTTGGAGAATAAAAGTATAAACACCACAATGAATCACTTCCACAAGTTCAACACACATTATTTGAATATGGTAATACTGTGTAATGGGGAGAGCCGGTGTTGGATCAATGAATTGACAGAAATGTCGAAAACTAAAGTAAGAACACAGAAATAATTGAATTATATTTCAGGAGAGCTGATTACATTTCCAGATATTTGTTGATTCCCTAGATTAACTACACACACAACCATAGTCAACAAAAAGCATTGCCCGCCAAACTGGCATGGGCACCTTGGCATCAGGACTGAGGACCTACGACTCTGGAGTCAGACAGACCTGGGTTCTACTCCCAGCTCTATTCTTTATTAGTCAGGTGACCTTGGACAAGTTGCTTAACCTCTCTGGCCCTCAATTTCCTCATCTATAAAAAAAGGGGGTCATAATACCATCCTCATAGGGTTCTTAAGTATAATAAATGATATAATCATTGAAAAGCACCTAACATGTTTCCAGACAAAGCATTCCACCTGATGTTACTTATTATAATGGACAGAATAAGCCAGTATTACATATTTTATTATACTCTCCAGCTTGCATTTGGCTTTATTAATTTTCGTGATTGTAACTCTTTCTTCACAGTACTGTGTTATGGAACACTACAGACTAAAATCTACCGTCACAGATATTTGAGCAGGTCCATAATGCCTTATCTGCAAATCCAAAGCACAGAAAACGTGAAAAATGTGAATGTTTTTTCACAACTTTCTTGAAAGTACAACCTGAGCTGACCTAAGTCACTGGCTGTCAACCCTGATTGGAACTCATGAGAAAATCGATTTATTCTTTATTTATCCTCTTGCTTGTGAATATTCATGGCTTTGCTGTAGAAATATTAATGCATTTCATTATGAGGTACGGATCCAGATCGTGCTGGGGTGTTGTATGGAGAGGCAGGTACTGTGCCTTGCCTGTGGGTTAGAATTGACAAAGGTCCTCATTTATGCTAACTGGGGCTTTGACGGCCCAGATTCCGGTTTAGTGGAAGAAAGATCAGACATCTGACTTCTGAGCAGCCAACTTCCTCAAAACGCAAGGAGAGAGAATGCTTTTGTGAAAAAAGGCAGTTTCTTTTTGTCACATCTAATCAAAACCATATTGGGTTGACATTGGCTGTTGTTTCCTAGGGAACCCTGAATATCAGGATGGTACCGGATTCTTAACAGCTTCAGAAACCACCCTCATTTTCTGGGCATGATCCCTGACACAAACCAACATCACACCAGGTAGTTAAAAAGGCAATATTTTGTCTCCTGTTTAACGAGCTGAAAAGCTCACAGGCTCACCTGGCATTTATAACCAGCATTTATCCATTTGTCTGAATGGATGATGGATTGCCTCGTGGGCATAACTGAGTGTGGTTATGTTTCGTGGCAAACGGGGTGGTTCTGTTAGGGCAACTGAGACAGCTGTGGCCCGGGAAACAGCACACTTGGGAGGTCTAAAACTTGAAGGTCATGGTAGTGGGTACAAATGAGGCAGAGAGAAGCTGGGAGTGGGGCTGAGAGTGTGAGTGTCTGCAACTTAGGCGGGCACTGCATTTTTAAGATACTTTAGTTAAAGTGACTTCAGACATGGCGCTCACCCCAGATAGCCACAATTCCCACCATGTCCTGTTATTTTCTGTTGTCTTAGGCTTGAACCAATTTGATAATGTTAAACGCTTGGCCCCTTTGGCCTGGACCAGAACTTTTCTTTTTGGCCGGGGGTAGGTAAGGTGTGCTATAAAGGAATTTATTGGGACAATTAGAAATAGCTGAATAATATCTGTAACACTGCTATAACAAGGTTAATTTGCTGCCTTTGATCATTGTACTGTGATTATGAAAAGGACAGACTGATTTTTAAGAAATGCAGAATGACATCCATGAGGGTAACAGGCTCAAGATAAGAATCCAAATCTACAAAATTAGAATCTCCAGAAGTGAAGCCCAGATGGAGGAATTTGTAAGGAAAGAGGCCCGGGGATTCTCAGGCACTAACATTTGAGAACCAGTGAACTATGTATCACTGCTCTGCAATGTGGGTTCTGTTCGCCCCTGCTCTGGCCTCGCCTGGGAGCTTGTTAGAAATGCAGAATCTCTGGCCCCACACAGACTGACTGCATCGGAACCTGCATTTTTAATACGATCCCCACATGATTCCTGTGCACCTCAAAGTCTGACAGGCCCTGATCTGTAGCATCTGCTCACAGGGGCAGGTATGGTGGGTCATTGAAACTCATTGCCAAAGGGAAAAAAAAAAAAAAAAAAAGGCTTTTCTTCCCTCTTCTCTCTGGCAACCTTCAAAGGCCAGGAGGAAGGAAGGATGGAGAGGAGGGCAGCCTCAACAGACATAGCTATCATTTATGACTACTGCTGTTCTCCTTTTGTGTACTGCTATTACACAAATGTCACTTAAGTCCATCAGGGCAGTACTTGATGTCCTCCCTTCTAGACTTATCGCCTGGGTGGGGCCCCCAGACAGACACACCGGACGCTGCCCCCAAATTGACACTTAGAGCTGGCATAGCAATTCTCACCACAGAGCTGGTGAGACTCTACAACAACAACAACAACAAAAATCAAACCAAAACAAAACAATGCTTCTTGCCTCAAAATATGTGAAGCAGAACTTTGTTTCCAGTGCTGAGGACAAGGCTTCTCTAGTCACCAGGAACATCCTTTCCTAAAGAATGTTCCAAAGAACACTAGTCTAGGAGATGCTCCTGGCAAACAGGACCCCCATAACTAAATAAGTGTTGGAAGTACTGTATTTTCTATTTCTCCTGGTGGAAACTGAAGATGCACATTAGCATATTAAACGCTCTGAGAAGTCCTGCATTGAAGGGGGAAAAAAAAACGTGACTCTTGTCTAGCAGGGTTTTCCAAATATATTCTTTGGTAGGACTCCTTTTTTATCCAGTACATATTAATATTTTCTAGAACTAATGTTTTAAGGGGAAAAAACTGAGGAAACACTATAGTGGAGAGTTTATACACAAAGGAAGACCTCAATTAGTTCCATAAGTGGAAAGTTAAAAAGAGAAAGAATGGCAGTTGTGACGTACATATCAAAATATTGACAGGGCCTCGGAAGAACTTGGGAAATGGGAAGACCCATTCCCTGCCAGGAGAGTGACAGGGATAAAGAGACTCCTTTGGTCCTGACAGAAAATAAAAATATTCTTTGTGTACATGAGAGTGGAAAATTGGGATGATCAGAAAGCTTCTAGAAGAGCAGTCTTTGATCTTTTCTATTCCTTCAACCCCATATCTACGCCACCAGCAAATTCTACTTTACTTTCTCAATATCCCGCTTCTTACACGTTCACTGCCTCCACCCTGGCTCAAGTTACTGCAGCTACTCTAATAGTCTATTAATGGGTCTCTCTACTTTCACGTTTGTCTCCCAAATGTACTGTCCACACTGCAAGATACTGTTTCAAACCTTCCAAGAGCTGCCCCTTGCCAGGAAGAACTCAGGAAGATGACATAGGCCTGGCCTGGCATTTCCGGCTAACTCACCATGAATGATCTCTCTCTCATTCTCATGCTCCAGCCATGCCGGTTTTCTCCTGCGTTCCCTCTACCGAGAATTCTTCTTCCTAGATGGGTGTTGAGTATTTATCTTTCAGATTACTATGCAGAAGTCATTTCCTCCAGGAAGTCTTCTTTGATTTGACAGCCTAGGTCAAGGCTACTCAAAGTGCCAGTCCACAAGCTGTTCGCGATGAGATAAATTCAGAAATTGAGAAATAAGCATTTAGAAACTTTTATAGTATTTTAATACTGCCATGACATCCAAGCACATGATCAGTAGACTAATCTTGTGGAACAAGGTAAAGACCAGCCCAGGTGTTGTCAAACTCACGTGGTTAGTCATAGGTGGCAGCAGTTGTATAAGAATACTATACTGTTACGAGTCCACGACAGATTGGAGGGGAAAACTGGTCCTCCAGCACATAAAGTTTGAGAAACACTGTCCGAGGTCACAGTGCCACGTTACACATTCTCACAGCACCAAGGAAGTTCCTTTCAAAGCATTTATCACAACTGGTAATTTTACATAGTTTTTGTGATGGATTTTTTGTTTTTATTTTATTTTTTTATTGTCTGTCTCCCACACGGACTCCTGGCTTCACTCCTAGCTTGAGAGCAGGCACCAGGCTTGTTGCTGCTCAATGTTGTGTCCTCAGCCTGGCACACAGTTGGTACTCAATAAATGTGTCTAATAAGGAGAAAGTGCGGCTTGCTGATTTTAACTGTGTCATCTCAATACCATTCTTAGAACTTACTGACACCTGTGGTTTATATACGAGGTTGGGAGAATGGCAGGGGGAGGTGAGAGGGAGAGAAGAGAAAAATTATTCTATATCATGAACTCAACCAGACCCTTTCAGATTGCATTTCGATGGCATAATGGATGTCAAGTGAAAAGTGAACAGTGTTGTTCTAAAGAGTACAAGGGAACGTTTTGTCTTCGTTAACTCAGATATATAACCTTCTGCTGTCACGCCATGTGGGTGTTCTGTGTGATATTTATATTGTTCTCTAATTGAGCAACATCAGAAAATATTAGTGCCCTTAAAGGAACAGAACTGGGCACATGCCAACTTTCTGCAGTGTTGTATTTCCTCACATCGCTCTCTCCTGCACACTTTTGTTCTCAGCTGTTTTGCTGATAAAATGGAGAGAAAGAGAGCTGTGTGCTGTATGACTTTGACAGCTTGACTGGACCTCACAGCATAATTTCCTCCCAGTGGGTTATCAGAATCAGACACCCTTGACTAATCAGAATTTCAAAGGATGCAGATATCCAGTTTAATTTAAGAGGATTATTCCAGAACAGCTCTGAGTAGGACATTAGGCCCCCTAACTGTTGTTAGCTCAAACAGGCCTCAGAGACAGCAGGAATCAGTGAACTTTTTTTCAAGGAAAGAGAAGAAATTTTAATATAGTGAAAAGAGCAGTGGATGGCATCTGAAAGTCTTAGCCCAGCACTGGGAAAGTACCTAATCTCTCTGAGCTTTTATTTCCTCATAGGTTAAAAATGAGGATTTTACCAAATGACCTCTTTGATGTCTTCTAGCTCTGAAATTCTCTGACTGTAATTTCTAAGGCCTCTTCTAGCTCTAAAATTTTGGGATTAAATGATTCAAATTCCTCTAGCCCACAAGCTTCAAGAACATGAAGGAACCCTATCTGTTCCCTAGCCTCCATTTGCTATTGAGGGAGGTGGCCAATGTTAGACATATTTGGGAAATGATGCTCTGAGCACAATCCACCTGGTACACGCAAGTTGTTCCTTACAAAGGCAAATTTTCCAGCCCCACTCCAGACTTACTGAGTCAGAATCTTTGTAGGTAGAGCCCAGATATTAGTTTTCACACCTCATTGGTATACTGGAGCTGAGAAATGTCAACTTCCAAGAACAGAGTGTTAAAATTCCAGGACTTTGCGCAATTTGCGAGCCAATTGACTCCACTTTGGTAGGCTGAAATTTGCCATGAGATCAGCAAATGCTACAGTTCAGGGCTTTTTGTTCTCCCCCAGATTGCTGGTTATTAGACATTTATCTGTAAACCACCGCTTCTGGTGACCCTTATGTACACTACAGTTTGAGAACCACTAATAATGCAAGTATGCTATATTATCAGAGGTATTATATTATATGTTAAAACTATGGTAAAATTTTAATAGTTTTACTATGTTTCATATATTCCAAGAAAATGCTATGCAAGAAAAAATCTTGCATTTTCTCCTTAAAGTTATGTAGGAACTATCTAGGAAAAGAAGTAATCAAGTAAGCAGAATTGCATCATGATGAAGAAATATTTGCATTTACAAACTTTGTAAATGGAGATGTGTAAAGACCTTGCTGACAGATATAGCTTTATCATCATCTATTGTTTTAGTGATCTGGAAAATTCTGGAGGTATGATAATATTCACAGACTACTGCTGTCACTGTTTCTTCTTAATTTTATAAACTCTTCACCACCACATTTCAGACTCAAAAGAAACACACCCCGCACCTGTTGAGATTCTAGCTGGGCTCCTTTGTCCCCAGAGTGCCTCAGGTGGGGGTTGACCGGGTACATGATTTCTTTCTTAAAAGGGACTCCTCTGACAGATCCAATTACAGTTATGATTTCATGTTTGATTGCAAACATGGAGCCCACGGTGATCTTCCCTTCATTTCTCTGGCTCAAGCAAAGTGCAAAATCCAATGACAGAACCAGAAAGTAGATTGTGAGCCTGGAAAGTTTGAGTTTCCACTTAACATTTGTCCTTCTATTCCCTCTGAAGGTGGACGACCTCAGGGTGACTGTTAGACTAAATATGGTTTTGTTTGAACAGCTTATCTGTCATAAACACACTCCACTTGGTGTCATATCCTAGGTTACTAGAATCCTGACCCACCACCAAGAAATATTTAATCATTGTGAATCCAGCAGTTCATTCTGACAGCCAAACACAAGAACATTGCCTGCCTCTCCTATCAAATGCCAAATGGTATATGCTTAAAGACAGAAACCTCTCTTTTCCCTGTGCACCCCTAAGGCTTCCTGACAACCCTGAACTACACCTGAGGCAAAATGGTAACTAGAAAAAGAAAGGAGGGGATCCTACATTAATTGAACACTTAACACTTGCCAAGCTTTTCTCAGGCATTTTATATATTATCTTAGGCAATATTTACAGCAAACTAAGAGAGTATTTGCCCTGTCCATTCTTTCCATGTCCTTTTAAGCTAAGGGTCAAAAATTAAATGCCTTACAACCAGCCAGATAAGATAAATAAGTGAAGTGAGCAAGGTGAAAGTGTAGAAATATTAATACAACTAAAACTGGTACCTCCTCGGTAATGGGGAGACACAAGGGAATGGCAGAGACTATGACAAAATCTGATTTCCGTGGCAATACTTTCAATTTTTCAATAAAGCCAAATGATTCAGTTTTAAAAATAAACAAAAATACTCTGTGAGCCAAAGAAAACACATGTGTGGGCTAGATCTGGTTCTTCAGCTGCCATCTTGCATCACTCAATTGCCTACTGCTTCCCAAAGGCCTAGAATAACAGCTGTAGGACAGATTGGTCCAAGGCAGTGATGCCCAACCCCTCACATTTACAGCTTTGTAGTTTTACTAATTATGGTTCTAAGTGTTCAGATTAGTGCTCTGGCCTCTGGATCTGGACGCTTCCATTTGGATGCCTTTCCCTCTTCCTTGACCCTCCTGATCAATGTTTTCGCACTCAGTTCTTAGCTCACTTTCTGGCACTGTCGTCATCCCTTAGTCAGCTAAATCACTTCTTAGCTCTCCCTGGCTTTACAAACTCCACCCCTGAAACCTAAAAATGGGTTGGAGTTGGAGTGAGGGACATTTCCTGGAGACAAAAGAGGTAATCATAATCCCCACTTACAAATGAGGAATCTGAGACCTAGTTGGGTCAGGTAACCTGGCTAGTAAGTAAAGTAGATGCATTTTGGGCCCAGATTTGTTCCTCCTCCAAAAATCCCTTTCTCAGAAAGTCTCTCTTTTCCGCTAAAGTGCTCTGAATTGGGCAGGTACCTCTAGGAGACCTGGGATGTCACATTTTACCTTGATATGTCATAGACATGTTGTTTTCGATAATATACTTGTATTTGTCTTAATAAAGAAGAATTTTTTCTTTCTTTAGGTAAAAATGGTGTTTCAGAAATGTTTGCTATATTGTTATAAGTCTTCCCATTCTCCAGGCTCTGAACCACACCCCTGGGGGCATACGTCATATCGATCATATCATTGCTCCCTTCCACCAGCACTTCCCAGCCTCCCCTGACCCAGACTGCTGATGAGCAATTCCCCTTTTCAGAAAGGGAACCCCCCAACCTGGAGCTCATAAAATTTTTTCATAGTTCATAATGGTGAAGGCAGTAATGATCTCTACGTAAATTTCCATTAAAAAAATCAGTCAATAAAATGATAGATTTTTATTTTTACTTAAAAAAACAAACATACAAAAGAAAACAATTGAAAGCCTCCGAATGTGTTGAATAAATTCTCATTTATTTTTTCAGATAAGATAAGTGAGCTCAAGGCTCATCACTCAAGCTGTTTTGTCAGCAGACAGGCGAATCCTAGTCACCAAAGTGGATTTGACCTCTACACAGTTTTCCATGTGTTTATTCTTTGTCATGTGTTGTTTATCTTTCACCCACTATGGGCCATTGGTTAAAGGTAAAGAGCATTGAAATTAAAAATCAATGTGGAGCTGTAACATTGTATTATATTATATTAATTCAGCAAATTCATCATAAGATTTTTCTATCAGATTTATAGGTTATATGCATCTAATCAAAATGTTACATAGTACATCAAGATATCTCTAGTGCTTTTTAAAAAAATCAATGCTAAAAAATACAGCAACTTTGACACCCAATTTGGCTTTTAATTTAATGAGAATAAAGACCTTGCATATCTGAAATATGTTATTTGCAGAGATGTGCTTATAAATAACAGCCTAAGACCTCCTGTCTTATCAGATAATTAAGATAGGGAAAACAAACTCATTTTAAAATTAAATCAGTTAATTTTTATAGCTCAAATGTTGAATCTGAGCATCAGATTTTTAAAAAAAAATTGTCTACTTTTGTGTTGCAATTTTAAATTTCAGTCTACATTTTTTTAAAAATGTTTACTTTTGAAACATAAGTCCCTTTAAAATATATTTTCATAATATATTTTATGTAATTTAAAGAAAATTAAGTAGCTGTGTCATTTATTACTATTAAATTGAAAAAATAAAGTTTATCTTTATATAGTTGAACATGATGACATTTAAAATTAACTTTAAAAATATAATATTCATATTTTAATCATATGCTACACAGAAACAAAATTAAAGGTAGTTCTTAAGATTATGAATTAATTTGAAAATGGTTTGGAACTTGGAAACAATTTGCTAAGTCTGCTTTTATGTAAATTTATGTGACATGGAACATATTCTCATAAGAGCTTGCTACATTGGAATAAGAACCCAAAGAAATGATTCCCAAATGATAGTGTCCAACCTCTAAGATGAAAATATTTGGGGGCAGTGAATCCCTCTTATCAAATTGTTTTAATCGAACTACATAGGTAAATATTCACTTGCCAAGTGATGAGATTATATGTTTTTTAAGATGTTAACCAAAACTTCAAATGAGGTACACATACTGTAGATATAGGATACCATATTGTAATTGGTGGGTGTTGACATTGTAAGTGTACAGGATTTATAAAGGAAGTATTTAAAACCAGTTGATATTTAGATGCTCAGCCAAATTAAAGATATACAAAGAGGAGGGATTTATGAAGAGATTTTCCTGTAGAGAACTGCCATATTGTGAGTTCCCAGCCCTTCCTCTATCCTCAAGGCTCTGACCTAGACTTGACAGAAGCCTGGGAACAGGTCATGTGCACTTCTTCAGCGGGAGGTAAAGAATACATAAATGTTTTCCTTAGACAGATGCGAGCCATGTAAGAAAGCCAATGTAGGGTCAGCCGCAGAACTTCCGAGAGGGCTGGAAGAAACCTGGCGACAAGAAGTTGGAGGCAAAAGTTGGATGTCTACTAGTTCCAGAAAGAGTTGAAAATGACTGTTCAAATTTTAGACAAGGCGATCAGCAAACTTTTTCTATAAAGGGCCAGACAATAAATATTTTAGGCACTGAGGGCTGCAGGATCTGTGTCGTAACTACTCAACTTACTGCTTATGGTGTGAAAGCAGCCATAAACAAACGGAAATGGCTAAGTTCCACTAAAACTTTATTAACAGAAACAGGTACCAATGCAGAAACAGCCATATTTTACCAGCTGTGCCCTAGACACATCAATCTGGGGCAAAGGAGGAGAACACAGCAGAGCCCAGCTCTGAAAAATCTGTGAGGGTCAAGTCTACTTTAGCATCTTGTCCAGCTTACAGAGTGCAATGCCCTCTTATACAACTACTGATTTGCTTGAGAACCTTCCTTATTGCTCACATCACTGCCTTCCCTGCAGTCCAACCCTAGAGAAATTAGAAACGGGCCAGCAAGCTGCAGTGGGAAATTGGAAAAACCAGAGTCGGGGAAATAGAGAAGCAACAGCAACCACTCTTTCCTCCCAGTCAGCCTTCAGCCTGAGTGAGAAAGACAGAGCAGGGGGAGGAGAGAATATTTGACATGAAGAGTCCACTTCAGAGGTCTTGAGCTGAACACGCTTCATTTCTGAACTGAGACTGTATTTCGAACTGAAAATGCCAGTGAAGAGACCTGTTTATTACCTAAGGGGCAGTAGAAAAGTCATGGGGCCGAGGAAGAGAAAAATAGAAATTATATGTTGATTAAAGCACACTTGCTTTTTCAGAATACTACCGGTGACACATACAATCAGAGTCAGCATTTACTTTTTTTATCTGAAGACCCCTGCTGTAGTGGAAAAACAAATGGCAATGTCATCTACCTCAATCACTTTTTGTAAACTCTTCACACAAGAAGCTCACCAAAAAGGAAACTCAGCAGTGTTGATGTTACTGTCATATCTGGTTTTTCCAATTGTCCATCACAGATATTTCATGATAGAAGATAATTGAGGATTCTTTTGTCCTTCAGTCAATATCATGACTTTGTCTTCCTTTGAGTCATGGGCCCATATCCACTGAGATGCATTTAATTTTCCAACAGGGTCCTGTTTCTAAGGGTCCTCCTGCCTTCCCAAGGGTTCTATCGTGTGGGGAAGAAAAATAAGGCATGACACCACTAAAAAGCCTATCCGTGGCCTGTGATTTGAGCAACTGTTTAATTAAAGGGGGAGCTGATCAATTCATTAGTGGTTCTTGAACCACTGCCAGCTGAATGCCAACCTACCCTCTTCCTCTATGCCGAATGCGGCCTGTGGAGCAGTTGTAGGGATCAGTTCAAAGCATTCTAATAGAAAGATTTACTCATTCCCAGTTTTAAGGCCAGTGCATCCATCAGCATGAGAATACATCTGGCTTTTGTTAAAGATACCGAAGAAAGTTTTGTTTCGGTTTCCATTTTCTAAGTGAAAATATTCTTAAAAGAAACAGCATCATCTTTTATCTCAGTGGCCGCACTGCCCATGTTACAGCATAAGGTTCTCTAACGACACTTCATCCACTTTCTCCAACACGACTTTTCCCTGACTTCATTGTTTCCCATGACTGTCACACACACTTTTGCTTGATAATGGTGTGCAGTGGTTCCCCCTTATCCCTGGTTTTGATTTCCATGATTTCAGTTACCCAGCGCCAACTGCAGTCTGAAAATATTAAATGGAAAATTCCAGAAGTAACTCATCAGTTCTAAATCGTGTGCCGTTCTCAGTAGTGTGATTAAATCTTGTGCTGTCCTGCTCCACGCCACCCGGGACATGCATCCTCCCTTTGTCCAGTGTATCCATGCTGTATATGCTACCTGCCCTTCAGTCACGTAGTAGCCAATTCGGTTACCAGAGCCACTGTCTCAATATCTCAGTGTTTGTCTTCAAATCACCTTTATTTTACTCTGCAATGGCCCCAAAGCACAAGAGCAGTGATGATGGCAATTAGGATACGCCAAAGAGAAGCTATAAAGTGCTTTCTGTAAGAGAAAAGGTGTGTATGTATAGGAAAAACATAAACATAGTATATATTTGGGTTTAGTACTACCGATGGTTTCAGGCACCGTGGGGTCTCTGAATGTATCCCCCATGGATAACGGTGGACTACTGTAATTCTATTTAATTATGGCATTTGTCAGTTTTTGACTAGTCACAAACTGCTTTATGCTTGATCACAGTGGAGTTTCTTCTTAGCCTTTTAGCTGCTACTAGGGAGGATGTCTATCACCTAATTTATACAGTTCTTAGTGTAGTGTAGTGCATACCATGTTTATTGGGACAATTTTTCTTTTCTTAAAATTTCATCACATCTACCCTAAAAAGGTGATGGGAAGAAAAGAGAGATAAAGTTCATGATTATGTGAATCTTGGTTGACTGCCAACTCCAATCATTATTTTATTTTTGAGAATTTTATATTTATGCAATACCAAGTATCCATCCAAAGTTAGTAGTCAAGTTAATTAAGACCTACATCTCTTTTTCTTTCTTTCTTCATTATCATTAAGAATAAAAGACTCTTAAGGTTGGATTTTTGTCTTCAAAAAGATGAGTTATATGGAAGATTGTCAGAGAGCTGTTTTCAGATTTGTATCATGAATACCATCTTTAAGAAAAGAACAATTATGTAAATACTCAGACTTCCCACTGTTTATTCAACATTTTTTTTCTTGTTTTCATTCAACCAGTACTTATGGAGAGCCCACCATGTTTGAGGAGATGTCCTAGGTACTGGGATGTAACAGTGCAAAGAGACAAGGCCAAAAGCATTACCAAAGGGTGACAAAAGTTATGCAGATGTGTACAGTGGGGTGATGTACGAGAGTGACTCAGTACTCGATTTAGATTGGGTGGTCTAGGAAAGGCCTCTCTAAGAAGTTGAATTAAATTTGATCGGAATGATGAGAAATGGTTATGCAAAGATCAAGGAAGAACAAACATTCCAGACAGAAAAAAGTATTAATGCAAGGGGCCTACTACAATAGGACTACATTTCAGGAAGAAGAAAAAGCTTGGTGTTGCTGAAGTCTTGTGGGTTGATATGAAGTTGCTAAGAGATGAGCACAGAGAACGGAGGTTGGGGTCCTCTGGCGAGTGCTCCTCAAGACGGGATAAGGACCTTGGATTTTATTCTACATTTTACAGGAAGTCGGACAAGTGGGTGTTTAAGTCAGGAGAATAACGTAACCATAATCTGACCTACATTTTTAATGGTGTGTCTGGCTGCTGTAGGAAAAATGGATTGTGAGGAGACAGGAATAGAAAATCAATACGAAATGGTTATAGTCCTCCAGGAAAGAGATGATGGTGTCTGGAATTAGGGTGGGAGTGACGATGGAGAAAAGTGGAGGAATTCAGGACAAATTTTGAAGTAGCGTTGGTGGGTCTTGCTGAGGGATTGGTGTAGAAGCAAGGGAAATAGAGGAAACGAGAATAATACTTAGATTCTTGTCTTGGGCACCGGGTGGTGGTGTAGTGCCGCTTACTGAAATGGGGGTCTATGGAATAGGAGCGGAGTGGGGAGGTCAGCAAAGAATGAAAGTTGTTTTAGTCATGTTAGGTTTGCGATATCACTTAGGCACCCAAATGGAGCTGTCAGGTAGGCAGATAGATCTGGAGAAGTCCATGCTGGAAATAAGTGTTTGGGGGATTATCGATATAAAATGGTATTTGATGCCGTAAGGATAGAGGAGGACACGAAGGGAGAGGAGGACAGGAGAAAAGTGAGGAAGAGGTGCGAGAGCAGAGGCCCTGGGAGAGTCCAGTGTTTAGAAAAATAAGAAGAAAAAAAAGATCCATCAAAGAAGCTTGCCAAGAAGCAGCTGGCAAAGTAGGAGAAATCCCCAGCAAGTGTGGTGCCACAAAAACCAGAAGAAGGAGGTGTTCTAGGAAGAAAGGAGGAGCCAACTGTGCCTAAAGCGGTGAATGTCAAGTAAGGGAAGGAAATAGGGGTGAGCATTATTATCAGCAACACGGGAAGGCACCAGGGAGCAATTCCAAAAACGTCTCAAAGGAGAGGTGGGATCAGAAGCTCAGTGAAATGGAGATGAAGTCCATAACAATAGGAAAGTCACGACCTAAGGACTTTTCACTAGGACAAGAAAAGAGTCATAGGAAACTATCTGGAGAGTAGCCCCCCGCCTCCCAGCAAACGCTATTGGCCAAGTGATAAATGCAGGGCAGTATAAAGTATAAAGTTGGGGAACATAAAGAGAAATGCTGTATGATGTGTACAGTGGATGCTAGAACACTGGGAGAGTACTAACAGTCACCTGAATTTGTTATCTGTTGTCATAACAATGCTACATAATATAATAAAAAACCCCACACTGAAACACAGTAAGCATTTATTGTTCCTAAAGAAGTTCTGCTGCTCAGGGTCTGGCTCAATCAGTCTGGGCTGGACTTCAGAGTGTAACTCAGGGCCCTTTGTGAGTGCAGGGATTGCATAGCCCTGAAGCTGGCCCTGTCCACCGGTTTGGAAGACCATCTGCCAAAGAAGAGAATGAGGCCAGCATGAAAAGAAGAACAGAGATCATTGTTAAAGAGTAACAATAGCATTGAGCCTGAACCCAAACATGTCCGAAGCCTTTCATCCTAGACTTCCTGGTAATGAAAACCCCAGACTTCCCTTTGAGTTGAATATAGTCTGAACTGGGCTCTGTCACTTGGAACCCAAATAGTTCTGACTACTACATCCGAGTTAGAAAGTACCCACTGATGATTTAATCAGAGAGAGGTTTTTAAAGGGGGATTTTAGGAATATTGTTTCTCACAGACTGGTTGGAAAAGATAAGAACCTGCTCAAAGGAAGTCCAGCTGGCAAGAATTGCATAATTTAGCTCCTGGGGATAAAAAGGAGAATCCCATTTCTCTGTCCTCCAGCTGACACTCAGTTGGCACATACCAGAGCAGCATTCTGGTTTTTTAATGCCAGTGTCCATTTTGATAAGTGACATCCATATCTTCTGATTGTTAAGCATCTTGATTTTTACCCCTGCTCATACCTATGCTATATTTTCAATGAAGTGAAATTGCTCAGAAATATTTCAGAATTCTGTTTTCTGTCTGCCTGTGATAGGTGACCTCAATTATTTCTACCTTGGATATCAAGATGCAACAGAAATACATTTCCCTGAGGCCTGAATAAACTGGCGCCCCATAAGAAGGACTGACTTCACTCACTCTTCTTCTCTGACCAAGTCACACTGAAATAATGAGGGCAGAGCCCAGCCGAATGCAAGTGGCAATAACGTCCAGACCATCAAAGATGCCAACAGGAAGCTGACCTCTGGCTACAAGATGTCTGACACAGACAGGCAGGGAGGGAGCCAGAGAGGTGACATAGAGAGAATGGAGATAAGTAAACTCTAAGAATTGTGTTGGCAATGCACAATGTACCACTTGCATGAGCAGCAAAATCCAGCAACAAAATCAGGGCCCGTGGAAAATGCAGGTCAAAAAGATGGCTGCTCTCCACCCCAAACACCTCCCCTACCCCTGGCTAGTACTCAAAATGCTACCCTGCAAACTCAATTCTTCAGTCTAAGAAAAGATTCGAGTAAATGCACAGTGATTGAGCTGTATTTATAATGGCAATAACTCGAAAACAACCTTCAAGTCCAAATTCAGCCAGCTTCCTCCAACTGGCTGGATAAATTATGATGTGACTATACAGTGGGATACTGTAATTCCATTCAGTAGAAGCTATGTCATCTGCCACCCCTACCTACAAGTGAGTCTGGGGACCTCATAGTTTTAGTTGAAGATATTTCTATCTTGAACAAAATCAGAGTTTTTTTCATAAGAAAGAGTTGGAACGGGTATTCATAAGCAACTTGCGGCATCTACCATACAACGTAAATATTCTGTAATATGAGCTTGTTTAAATAATGAAGCGTAGGTACATACACAGGATGGAATGGTCTGCAGCTGTCTGTAGCAATCAGGGAGAAGGAAGTAGGAAATCGTACGGTAAATGTCCTAGACATTTTAAATGAAAAAAGCAAGCTGAAGAAATGCAAATATGATTGTATGCATGTATCTCCTTATTCGTGCATACAAAATTTACGGAAGAATATATAAGAAAAGGTTATCAGTAGTTATTTTTGGAAGATGAGACTGAGAAGGAATGTGACATTTACTTTACATTTAAATCCATAGTATTTCTTTTAGAAATGGAATTAGAATTTGGTATGAAAATACTCAAGGAGCCAATCTTTGCTTATAGATAGGTCTAAATAGAACAATATTTTGGGCAAATCTACCTTGATCCTGTCCTCTGAGAGCCTCACTAAAAGGTCTGTCAACCATGATTCCACTTCAGCGAAGAAGGCTCACCAAAAAGGAAGCATACACCCACCCAGGACTCTGTCTCACAGAGAAGCCCATCCAAAGATTTTGTAGGACAACATATCAGTTCCTCTCCATGTTAATTTATCTGTAAGGTAAGGGATATACTCCCGACTGTTTCTAAGTTCATTTTTGATGATTTGATTTATTTTCGGTCACCCCCAAAGAAAGTCCTTCTTTAACTTAAGAAAGTCCTTCTTAAGTTAAAACCCTCTGTGCAGCCGATAATTCTAGTTCTATCAGGCGAGTGGAAAGTTGGTCATCATCCTCTATGTTGTAATTGGAAACTGCAATGCCCCCTGATGGCTGAAGAAATTAAGCGCCTATATCCAGAGCTCAGAAAAGTAAACCATAATTACTCAGACAAAAGCATAAAGTTTCTTTGCACTTTTCTCCAGGATATCACTATAACTGACTCACACAAAAATAATCTCTTCCTCTGCTCCTCCAAAACTTGAATAAATTGAGGCTCCAAGATGTGTCATGTATTTGCAAAGACTACCCTCAACACTATATTCCCGCAGATTATGCTTCCATATGACCTCACCCCTTAGGTTTCTCAACTTTTAAATCAACCATTTCCAGTTCCTTAGTACATAGGCATGGGCCCCAATTTTTTAATCATTTAAATTTTTCTATCATTTTCCTCGAAAGCCCATCCTAACTTGCCACTACCCTTAAAGCATAGTACTCAAAAATTCACTATAGTACTCCAGGGGGATACTGTTGAAAAAAGTTTATAATTATAGCTCCACTTTCTCTTCCCCTCTTATTTGTACAACCATTACTTATTTGTGCCTCTGTACTTCCTGGAAAAGAAAGACAGCGTTTAATAATCAAGTCAATTAGTACTACTGAGCCTCTCCACTAAAACTCACATGTCATTGCACGGTGCACAATAGGTCTGATTAACATGTCACAGTGAAGAGACAAAGTAGACAAGTCCTAGGGAAGTTATAATAGAGTGAGTTATAGAATAGAAAAATTGGTTCAGAAATCAGTAAAAGATGCAGGAAATCAGTAAGAGATGCAAGAAATCATATATAGTAAAATAAGACCGGGTATAATATCATATATAATAATATAATATAATACTGGGTTTTATATAATATAAAACCAGGTCTTATATTAATTTTTGCTCCAAAAGACACATCAGACCTGATTGCCCAGCTAGGTCTTATTTTTGGGGAAACACGGTATATAGTTCAATTTGAATAATGCATCAATGATGGAACTCCACCGATAATAGTCCCAGAATTGTAAATGTATAAAGGTCTAGAAAGATTTGCATAAAAGGCAGGGAAGAGTAAGCGCAAAATAAATACAGGGTAAAATATTCCTTGTAAGTTTCAGTTGTAGACAGAAATTTTTATTTGATTATAAAATTCCTGACTCTCAGAAAGTTTCTCCTATTCTTGGAAAAATAAGATTTCTTTGCTATCCAGAAGCTAGAGAGGAGATCAATGGTCCCCAAATCTGCTGGATTATCAGAATCAAAAGGGGAAAAAAAATTAATGCAGATTCTAATCTCATGAGAAAAAGCAAGAAAATCTATTTTTAAAACATTCATATGTTTCTGTGATTGGCCAGGTTTGGGAGCCATTGTAGTGGACAACACCCTATGGTAGCTTCCAGAGCTAGGATTAAACTTTTGTTCTCTGAAGCTGATCAGTAGCTACAGATTTGTCTTGCTATATTGAGCTTTATTATTCAATAATATCTGGTTTTGATCAAGCATAGCATAATACACTTTAATATATATTAGCTCAGCTTATAGTAGTTCCTCCTTCTCTAAGAGGGCGCCCAGCAGACCTTTCTCTGTGATACCACCCAATCTCATGGCCTCAATTTAGTGAAATGGGAATGATCCAAGCTGAGCAAGTCGGAAGCCCAGCCCCCTAGAAATCTGGAATTGGGAGCAAGAAAGAGAATTAGTCCTTCCATATCGCTAGATCTCGTGAGCTTAGAAGCTTTTGGGTGCCATGTTCTACTGAACTGAGTAACAGGAAAAGCTGTTCCCCAGGCAAGAATGCAACACATACACAGAAAGAAGCAGAGCAGGAGACCAGAAAGCATCTCTGGAATCCCAACATGATTCCAGACACCTGTTGCAACCTTTCCAAGGCCCAGCTGTGTTCTAGCCCTTGCGTTTCTTAAGCCTCCCTCTTCCTTATAACTAATTTTGTTAAATTTAAGCCAGTTCAGAATGTAACTTGCAGCAAGTGATCAACCTAATGTGCCTCCTTACCCTTGATAATGGCATATTATTGAGACACAAGAGGTCTGATGAACCCCAGTGGTGACTGAAGTCAGTCATGTTTCTAATTGTAACAGTTCAGGGGACATATGACAGCATCCTTTATATTTGTGAAGCTCTATATACACTATGTATCTATGAGTACTGATATGATTGAAAAAAATCAACTATTTTTATTATTGATATGGGTAAAAAATGCCCCAAGCATAGTCTGGGACAAAAGTCATTTCATTAGATTATGTATTACCTTCTTCAGGGGAAAAAATTACCATTCCTGAATAAAATACTTAAGCAATTTTCTGACAAATTTTAATTAGCATAAGAGCTCTTCTGGGAGCTTGCTACCTCTCAGCTGCCTGTTTGTCAAAAATCAAATGGTACTTAACCAAATGTTGCTTTTTATTATATCCAGTCAAACAAAGATTATCTAGCCATTCCCTTTTTCTATAAAACATTCTTACCCTAAGTAAATCTTTGACTTGATCCATGAGATCGCTTGTCTTGCAGCAAATGTGAAATAAAATTTTGACACCATTTATAACAAAATTGTCTGAAAATTTAAAAAATCATTTTGTTGGGTATTCATATAGACCATTTTTTTGGTTGCTGCTAAAGTTTACATTAGCCAATTAGCCATGACTTGACTTTAGACTATGTTAGACAAATTTTGTTGCTTTGTTTAAAAACATCCAACTCAATTCTGATAATGGATTAGAGCTGTTCGTTTCAGAGCTGCTCAAAATCTTGTCACTACATTCTTTGAAACGCTTCAGTATTATGCTTTAAAATTTTTTCCTGCCTACAGCTTTCTTACCTTTACCCTTGCTCATCTAGAGTGTGGTTTGGCATCTGATACTCGGATATAACTTATTTGCTCTTCCAAGGAAAATTCTTTTTTTTTTTTTTTTTTGCTTTTTAGCATGACTTAGATCAGGATTGCTGGGTATATTACAAAACAACATTACTATTCTTTTCTTTGGTAAATTAATGTATGCATGTGTTCATTCATTAGTTCAAATCCTTAGTATCCACTATATGTAAACTATCCTTTATGCTTTTCTGTCCTCCAGAAGTTAATGGGATAGGTTAAAAAAAAAAAAAAAAAAAACCTCAGTAATGCAACAAATCCAGACCATTTAAATGTTTCATAATTATGTTCCACTTACAAACCAGATGACCTCAAAGAACATTTTTAGACATTGAAAAGAAATGTATAAATGTACTGAAATCCAAAGCACTATCCTAACCATCTTTTCCTCATAGCATCTGCTTCCTTCAGATCTCTTTCCTCCTATCCCAATAGCAGCAACGGTTTGACTTTTACTTTCTCAATCCCCTTACCTTAGTCTAACATCCCAAACCGAACCTGTTCTTTCAGGAGTAGCTCCAGGCCCTTGCTAGCCAGCCAGCCAGGGTTTTTGTTTTGTTTGTTTGTTTGTTGAGCCTCTGCAACTCTATTATCCAGATCTGCAAGGCGTCCCACCAAACAAACATCTTTCCTTTTTACTAGGAGCCAAGGGGAGGAGGCAACAAGGCTGTTTATACCCACATAACAATAACAGTGCCTCCAGTATAGCTGTAATATGATACAATGTGGGAAAAGGGTCATGTACATGTTTGAAGGTACCAAGGTCATCTAGAAGAGCCCATTTCCATTTTGTGAGGATTGATCAAGTTTCATGGGCCAACGGATGGAAATCAACTCACAGTTGGCACGTCAGCCACCTAGGCCACATGCCGCCTGACTACCACACAAATGTGAGAGTGCAACTTGTCACACCAGACCTCCTTTTCTGATATTCTGCAGCCCAGCCAAAGCCATTCTCTCTGCATCTCTCGCCAGATATCCCAGTCAGTTTGCTGAAGGACTGAGCCAGGGTTGTCATGGGCCAGCCACAAGGGTACCGTACAAAGCACGAAAAAGTTTTCACTGGTGCCCTTATAGTAGAGCAAAACTACCTGTGCTACAAGAGTTAACATAGCTTGCCTAAGACTGCCTCTCCTTAGAAATGCCTGCTTGCAGGGCATCTGACTGACAGTCAGGAATGCGCATTTCAGGACAGTTCCCACCATTCCCAGATCTTGTAAGCATTGCTCACTGTGCTGAACAGTCGTTCACCATTTGTGCACGCCATGTGGTTTATGCTGAACACCTGTTTTCTTTCGGAGAATCTGGAATTTTAGTGTATGCGAGCGAAGTGTGCTATGTGACCAGTCCGTACTAAACACCCTGGGCACTGCGTCTCTAATGAGCTTCCCTGGTCACAACTCACTGCTGGAGAAATCGGACACATCTTGTACGATTCCACTGAGAAAGGATCCTGAGTAGTTTGTCACTAATTTCCCCCAGACTTCACCCTATGAGTCATTTCTCTTTGCAAATTTTATTTTTGAATCCTTTTGCTGTAATAAACCACAGTTGTGAGGACTGCCGCCGTATATGCTGAGTCCTGAGAGTCCTACTAGGAAATCACTGAAACTAAGCATGGTCTTGGGACGCCTGACAGACACAATCCCTCCTACTTCTGCAGCCTCATCTCATTACACTACTGCCCTTGCTTACTCTGCTCCTTTCTTTTCCTCAACCCAATTTTGTCCTGCCTTGGGGCCTTTGCACATGCTACCCGATCTGCCTAGAATCCTCTTTTCTGTCTCTTATGGCTCATCCTTCAGGTCTTAGCTGATATATAATCTCCTCGGAGACCTTCCTAGACCACCACCAACTGAGTTATCACCTCTCACATCACATTAATTTACTACCTACTAATCTTCAAACTATAATTGTCTTATTTATTTACTTAAATACAATTAGACTGCAGTTCCATAGGGTGTGAGACCTCTCTTGTTCATACTATATTCGTAACATTTATGACACAGAAAGAATTCAATCTGTATCTGTTAATAGGTTAAATGAATGAATCAAAATGTCCAAGGGGGGAGAAGTGGTTCTTAGAAATCCATCCCAGAGTCTTCCATTTTATTGGAAGTCCATTTTATATACAACAGAATTCCTTTCTTAAAAAAGAAAAAGCTGTTGTTCTTTGTGTGTATGTGTCCTTTCAGCACTAATTTTGGCAATTCTCCCGAGACACTGCAAACATTTTAGTTCAAACAGCTGGCTGTAATTGACCTGCACTCAGGTTTCACTGTGAGACCCAGGAATTAGTAATGAACCTGCTTGCTAGTGGTGAGATCTCAGATTCTGGCATGGCAGTGCTCTGTCAACATATCTCAGAATGCGTTACTCCCTAGTGACCTTCTGTTTGCATTTATTTATGAGAGTTATAAAACATATGCCTAATGCTGAGCTATAAAAAAAAATCTTTTTCCGGTTTAGACTTTTGAAAATCAATTGCTCTACAAAAACACAAAATAATGTTGCCAAAATATGAAACAAAGTATAAATACCTTCCCTAATGACTTCCTTTCTTCCAGTAGCTCAAATGGCCTGGCCCTATATTCTGAAAAACTGTCATTCTTAACTCCTGTCGAATGAAAAAGGCCGAGAAGATCAAAGATAAATGCTTCCTTTGCAACGCAGTGCATTTGAGGAATCCTTTATGATTAGAATTTAAAGCCAGAAGACTTTAATGAAGTACTACAGCTCATCTGGCTATCGAGGACAAGACTTTATTTTGCAAAGGTAGAGGCATGCATAGGCATAGAAAGAGGCCTGATCTTGCCTTACACTTGGCTGTCAGAGACAAGAAGAAATGTGCTAGGTGAACTATACTTTCTCTTTGATATGCATGTTTTTGGCCTTGACCTGAACCATGCCGATCTTTCAAGCTGCATCTCCTACCTCTTCCGACATCTACCTTAGGCTCTCATCATATTGAAATCTTCACAGTTGGTCAGATATGCCATGTTCTTTTACATCTCTGGCTCATTGTACATAGCCTTTCTTCTGTTTGCATGTACTTTCCCTTCCTTTTCTGCCTAGAGGACAATAACTCATTCTCCAAGAATGTGATCAGGGAGCACTTCCTTGGCGAAGCCTTCTCAAATTGCCCAGGCCGTTAGTGGCTACCTCCTCTGTGTTCTGATTGCCCTTTGGGGAGTCCTTGGTTATAGCACTTAGAATATTATATAGTAATTGTTTCTTTGTGGGTCTTTCTTTACCACAGCCAGGCTGTGAGTTCTTCATTCATCTTTGTATCTTTACAGCGTGGTGGCTTCATAAATGTTGATCAACTGGCTGAATCAGAATTAAGACTCTGGGTGTTTAACTTCAAGTACTCACCTCTGGACGATTACGATAACAAAAACTGAATGTAATATGTTGTGATGTGTTGGAGATTTTTCCGTTTGCAGCATTCTAAAGGGTTTGTTGTAAAGCTTTCCATGGAATTTTATACACCAAAGAGAGCATCAGCTATATCATATCTTCCTTTAATACAGAGAGGCTGTAAATCAAAATTTTCTTCCTGTCAAGGGAACTAGAGCTTATACTCTATAAATTTTGTTTATGGTATATAGAGTATGGAACCCTCGGGAGCCCAACCCCCATCTCATTTCATCCAGGCTGTGTGTTCTGGGAGGTCTTTTCACACCAAGGGAATGTTAATGACCAAGCTTGATGGAAGAGGGGCTGTAGAAAAATTAACTAATGAAGCCCAGGAAGAGAATTATAGTATGTGTGGCTATTTAGCTCCATGGAGATTTACTATCTCACCTAAAGAGACATGCTGCTGTGTGACAAAAATTTATTTACAGTTCAAGCCTGACCTTTTTCCATGTTGACAGAGATTGTATTACAGGGTGGCTTGGGGATTTATTGTCCCTGTTTAGCAGCAATGACATTTCCTGACTATTGGCTGCAGAGGCCCTTCTAAGCTAAAGGCACAGAAAAATCCTGACCCTGAGGTTTCTTCTCTACCTAGGGTCAGATTTCTTGGGGCAAAGTATTAATAGGTTTAAAGGACAAGGTTTATTGGAGGAGAGTGAGAACATAGGGGACAGCATGATGACAAAAACACACAGGCTGCTTGCCACCTCCCATGGAAATCAAGATAGATAAGTTCAAATAGACTTAGGACGCCAGGAGCCCTGCAGTGTAAAAAGACAGGTGGCAGATGCAGGGATGTGAAACCACAGGGAAATGAAATAAGACTCCCCCTTCCCCTCTCCCCACCTCCTTTGGTGTTCCTCTGCTCCATATCTAGGTCACAGCACCAGTTTTCCAAACTGGCTTCTGCAAGCCGCTTAATTTCACATGATTTCTATACACACACTGAATAAACCGCTAAGCAACTCTGTGTACATAGATATATTTTAAATTTCCTTTTGCTAAACCTTCATTTTCCATTTCATTTCCACCCTCACCATTTCTATAAACTTTGGAGATATTTTAAGATTTTCTTTAAAAAAACAAAACAAACAAAAAAACAAAACAGTGAAATGGAAAATTTAAGTCTCTCAGACTAAGAAAACACTATATATTAGAAATTGTGATTAACAAAACCAAGTGTTCCCAACTGAATTAGATAATGAAATTGAGTCAAGACAGGGACAGTTTTAACTGAGAGAATGTGGGGGCAGAGCCCCAGAAAGTAGTTTGCAGGCTCTCGGCCTCACATAGACAGGTGCTGGCTCAGGTAGTAAATGGCCAACTGTGATTGCATGGCCATCAGCTGTGGCTAGTTGGCCGTCAGCTGTAACCAGTGAGCCATTGGCCACTAATATAACTGCTGTGGCTACGCTAGAGAAGGGAAGAGAGAAGAGGAAGAGGAGGAAGGATGGGGCCTAGCAAGAAGATGGCGGCTGGGCTGGCAAGCATGGATGGCGGTTTGTGGACAGTGTGGATCCAGCCTCCAGTGAGAGTATAGTGCCGCCAGAGAGAATATAGTGGTATGACTCCCTACCTATGGCTCCGTGGGTGTTCCTTTTTGGCCTCACCATATCCTGCGTTCTTGTGTGGGGAGCGGGAGCAGAGACCCTGCAGGCCACCCCACACAACAAATGGCGCAGCGAGCAGGGTCCCCCGCACGACAGAGAACTACCATGTTTCCCCCAAAATAAGACCTAACCGTAAAATAAGCCCTAGCATGATTTTTCAGGGTGACATCTCCTGAACATAAGCCCCAATGCATCTTTTGGAGCAAAAGTTAATATAAGACCCTGTCGTGCAGGGAGTCATGCAGGGTCTCTGTTCCCGTTCCCCACATAACGCAGGACATGGTGAGACCAAAAAGGAACACCCATGGAGCCATAGATACGGGAGTCATACCACTATGTTGTTGCTGGTGGCTGGGTTGGAAACACAGGAAGCAGGAGCCACACTATCCGCAACCTGCCGTCCACTTCTCTCTGCCAACCAACCTCACTTGCTAACTGCAATCTGCGCTTGCTAGCTCAGCCACCATCGTCTTGCTAGCCCCCATTTTCTGTTAGCATAGCTATAGCAGTTATATTAGTGGCCAATGGCTCACTGGTTACAGCTGATGGCCAAACTAGTCACAGCTGATGGCCATCCAATCACAGTTGATGGCCATTTACTACCTGAGCCAGCACCTTCCCACGTGAGGCGGAGAACCTGGAAACTGTTCTCTGGGGCTCTGTCCCCACAGACCTGGTCTTATTTTCGGGGAAACATGGTATTTATGTGCCCCAAATTCAATATGAGTCACATCAAGTGTGGCCTGTTTTGCTTCATTAGATTCACAGAGAGAAATAATCATATGCAATGATTAGCCACCAGGATGTCCATTTCACTATCCAATTGCACCAGCCCCCACCCCCCACCCCCCACCTACAGTGTGTACCATTAATCACCGTCATATATAAAACTCCAAGACACAAACGGACAAGAAGTACTATGTTCCTCTAAAGGCATTTTTTTTTTTAATTACACACATTTTTTATTCATGTTGGAGGTTATTTCTATTGCTTCAAAGTATAGAATTAAAAGACTAGAAGGAGCCCTAGTTATCATCTTAGAGTTTTTCCAAACCTCTTTTTAAGCAGAGAAATTCTTTTCCCCCAAAAAGAAGTCCAATAAATAAAGAGCAGAGTTTCTCATCAGGAAGTCTTGGAGACTCATTCCTTTGGGACCTCCGCCCCGCCCACCCCTTGCTCTTACCGTGGCCCCGCTCAAGACTCCAGGACATCAATGTCAGATATGGAAGTGCTGAATCTTTCCTCAGGACAGTGTGGAAGCCACTAATCTGGAAAGAACCTCTCACTTTATAGTTGAGAAAAATGACTCTAGCAGAGGTTAAATTACTTTCTTTTCTTAAAATAATTTTTATTATGTTTATTGGGGTGACATTGGTTAATAAAATTATACAGGTTTCAAGTGCACATTTCTATAATACATCATCTATATATTGCATTGTGTGTTCACCACCCAGAGTCAGTTCTCCTTCCATCACCGTATATTTGACCCCCTTTACCCTCTTCTACCACTCCCCTCCCCCCTTATCCTCTGGTAACCACTAAACTACTGTCTGTGTCTGAGTTTTTGTTTGTTTGTTTGTCTTGCTCATTTGTTGCTTTCAGTTTTGTATCCCATATATGAGTGAAATCATATGGTTCTCAACTTTTTCTGACTTATTTCACTTAGCATGATAATCTCAAGATCCATCCATGTTGTTGCAAATGGCAGTATTTCATCTTTTCTAATGGCCAAATAATATTTCATTGTATATATGTACCACATCTTCTTTATCCGATAATTTATTGAAGGAAATTACTTTCTTAAACTGACACACTCAGCTAGTTGCTAACCTGGAACTGAAACACAGGTATCTACAATATCAAACTGTCTCTTCTGGAGCAGAAAATGCTGGAAGGCAAGCCTTTTACATCTGGGTAAAAACAATGTAATCTGCTGCAGCCTTTATAGCCCAAGATACAAGGGAATTGTATTATATAATTTGATATAACAGTTAATGAATATCTAATTCCTATCACACACCACAATCATGGAATTTCTCCTGTTAAAAACAGAACTGCCACACTTTTTACAATAGCCAAGATATGGAAGCAACCAAAGTGTCCATCAATAGACGAATGGATAAAGAAGAGATATATATCTGGGTACACAATGAAATATTATTCAACCATGAGAAGGAATGAAATCTTGCAATTTGGTACAATATGGTTGGAACCTGAGAATATTATGTTAAGTAAAAATAAGCCAGACAGAGAAAGACAAATACTGCCTGGTATTACTTACATGTAAAATCTTAAAAAAAATAAAGGGGGGGGGTCAAAATCATAAAAACAAGAGAGTAGGAAATGGTTGCCAGGGGCTGGGGGTGTGAAGGGAGAACTAGAGAGACCTTGGTACAAAGATACAAATTTTCAGCTCAAAGATAAATAAGGTCTGAGAATCTAGTGCAAAACATGGTGACTATAGTTCTACTCTCTTAGCAGATTTCTAATTGAAATCTGCTAAGAGAATAGAACTTAAATGTTCTCACCGAAAAGAAAAAAGATAGGAGAGTCTTTTCCTTATATTTATTGTATATAAATATCAAACTACCACAATGTATCTTACAATTTTTTGTGTCAATTATACTTCAATAAAGCTGAAATTTGAAAAGTTTAAAATAACTGCTATTCCACAACAAATTTGTAAGATGAACAACTAATAATGATTGCAAAGCATTTTAAATATGCAAAATGCATAATTTTGACATAAAAATATGAGATTATATATATTTTAACTGACATTTTAACTAATATATATAGTATATATATACTACTAATATATATAGTATATTAGTATTTTATATATTAGTATACTAACATACTAATATATATTTTATGTAATATATACGTATATATCATATATATATATATACGTATATATTATATACGTATATATTATATATGAAATATATGTGTGTATATATAGAGAGAGAGCGCGCGTGAGAGAGAGAGAGAGAGAGAATGAATCGTGAATCCATGAGTCTTGCTGCCTGAACATTATACACTATCTCTGTAACAGTTGTCTAACTCAGGACATCATTGGTGGAATGTCACAGATGAAATAGGGCAGCAGTTTCTTTCACAAGGAAGGGAACATGGTCCAAAATTGAAATGGCCTCTTCCGACTTTCAAGAGTGGCTGCTGACTGCAGATGTTCCTTGTTTGTTTTTTACACTAAGTTTGTTTTTCTTTCCATTTGCATCAACCCTGAGTTTAAGATAACTATTTCCTGTTACATTTCATTTTACTTTGTCCTGGGAAAAAAGAGAAAAGGAGATAAAGTATTTCCAGCATAGTATAAAGTGATCCAGGCTAATTAAAAGCACTAAGAACCAAGTGACAGATTAGCCTTTCATCCCATTAGCCCACATCCATAAACCAAAGTCATAAACATTTAGTGAGTTCTTTGTCATTTATTTTAATGCTTTTTAAATGTGCTAAGGAGAAAAGATTTAGGACGTGTTTCTACAGCATTCCGGTTATGAAAGTTCTGTTCATCAATAACTAATTTATTTCTATAATGGTATACCAGTGTACAAAGAATACCTCACATAATAAATGTGAGAAATTAATGTATGAGTCTCTAATTCTTAAATACTATAGTCAAAAACATAAGCAGTTACTGAAAAAATTATATATACTGGATCCGCAAAAAGTAATGTAAAAAGGAAAAAAATTAGGTATTTCAGGGGCAAAATTTTTTTAAATCACACAGCTTCAAAGTTTTACCATAAAGAACAAAGATCAGTTTACCACCCATTTATTAAAACCTAAATTCTAGTCCGAAGAATTTACCACCCCCCACCAACAAGATTATTGTCATAAGATTTAAAGGATTACTAAAATATGGCTCTTCGGTAACAATAACTGACTCTACAGCACACGAGCTTGAAGGTTTTCCTTAGAAAGCCTATTAAGTCAAACACAGTCACTTAGTTTAACATTTATACTCCCAATAAATCCACATTTTCAACATCACCAATTTGCCATAACTGGTAAATTAATCTGGCATTCAATTACTAAAAATACTATAATATAAATAAAAATTGTAAATAATTTTAAATAATTCACCTGTTCTCCCTGGTTACCTTGCTTCAGCTTTGTGCCAGCCAAGCTTCACGGGATCTTATGGTGTATGAACCAGTTTGTAATTTATAAGATAGCTAAAGCTGATAAACATTTTTCATCTCAATCACAAACGGTGATCTTATAACTGACATACAATTTCTTTGCTGTAAACACCTAACTCAGTTTTTTAAAATTTATTTAAGCATAGTTAGCATACAATATTATATTAGTGTCAGGTGTATAATAGAGTGATATGACATTTATATGCCTTACACTGTGATCACCACACTAAGTCTAGTAACCATCTGTCACTGTGCAAACTTATCACCTTATTGGCTATATTATTGGCTTATATTCCCCTTCACCTTTTTCACCTATCCTCCCTTTCCCTCCCGTCTGGCAACAATCAGTTTGATATCTGTTTCTATGAGTCTGTTTTTGTTTTGTTTGTTCCTTTGTTTTGTTTTTTTTTATTCCACATATAAATAAAATAATACAGTATTTGTATTTCTCTGTCTGACTTATTCACTTAGCATAATACCCTCTAGGTCCATCCATGTTGTTGCAGATGGCAAGATTTCCTTCTTCTCTATTGCTGAGTGATATTCCATTGTATATATGTAACACCTGTTTATCCATTCATCCATCGATGGACATCTCAGTTGCTTCCATATCTTGGCTATTGCAAATAATGCTGCAACGCACACAGAGGTGCATATATCTTTTTGAATTAATGTTTTTATTTTCTTTGGCTAAATACTGGGAAGTTGAATTGCTGGGTCGTATGGTAGTTCTATTTTTAGTTTTTTGAGGACTCTCCGTAATGTTTTCTGTAGTGGCTGCACCAATTTAAAATCCCACCAATAGTTCATGAGGGTTCCCTTTTCTCTGTATTCTCCCCAACACGTCATTTGTTGACATTTTGATGATAGCCATTCTGAGAGGTGTGAGGTGATATATCTTGGTGTTTTTGATTTGCATTTCCCTGATGATTAGAGATATTGAACATCTTTTCATATGTCTGTTGGCTATCTGTTTTGGAGAAATGTCTATTCATATCCTCTGTCCATTTTTTGATTGGATTGTTTATTTTTTTGTTATTAAGTTGTATGAGTTCCTTATATATTTTGGATATGAACCCCTTATCAGATATATCACTTATGAATACATTCTCCCATTCAGTAGGTTGTCTTTTCATTTTGATGATTTCCTTCACTGTGCAAAAGATTTTTTAGTTTGATATAGTCCCATTTGTTTATTTTTGCTTTTATTTCCAAAAAGATATTACTAAGACTGATGTCAAAGAGATTACTACCTATGTTTTCTTCTAGGAGTTTTATGGTTTCAGGACTTACATTTAAGTCTTTAATCTGTTTTTTAGTTCATTTTTGTATGTGGTGTAAGGGAGTGATCCAGTTTCATGTTTTTATTTCAGTGTTTTTGTGGTCAATGCATACTGACCAAAGGAAAAATTGTAGAAGTGGAAAATACTTGCGATGTATTAGGGAATATTAAAAGTATTAAAAGTAGTTCATTTCTCAGCATTCCCTTATGTTACACAGACCACCCACTCCCAAGCAATGTAGAAGATCCTAGGAGATCTACTAAAGAATGTACTCCTTTCTCAACCTTTTCTAAAATGAATAGACTCAAAGCTGCTTACAGAAAAATTATTAATCATCTTAAACCACATGTATAATATTCAAAGATTCTCTTTGGTCTGCCATCCTTTAAAGCAATTCAGCTCAAGTCTTCCAGTATGCCTTGATGCCGATTATGTGTGGTAAATACCATAGGAAGAACAGAGGTGTTATAGGATACAGTCTTCAAACTAAAAACGATTCTTTTGAGGAGACAAGCTACAACATGAGATGCTGCAGCAGCAGCCAGTGAAGTGTTAAATAAAATACAACCAGGTACACAGGTCATGGTGCAGCTGGTCAGTACTCATTAATCTCAGGGAGATTGGATGACTCAAGCAGTCCTCCTGAGAAAAGAGAGTTCACTGGCTCTTTAAAAAAGGAGTAAGTGATGTTGGAAAGGTGGAAAAACTACGGAAGGGTATTCCAGGCTAGGAACCCATAATAGCAGATCTATAAAAATAGTAGTGACTTCACTGTCACAATGATGAGTTTGAATTTCATTATTAGGGCAGCCATTAAAATAAAAACATTAAATTATGTCAAATATTATCCCATTTATGGTTAAAAAATAGACACAGGTGTATGCGAGTGTTTACCTACATATATAAATGTCCAGAAAACAATCTAGAATGATACCCAAAACACTATTATCAGTGGTTGCCTCTGGAGTCAGGAAGACGTAGAGTTGGAATGGATTAGAGAGGAACTGTAACTTGTTATTGTATGTATTTCTGTGTTTTATGGTTTTTTGTTGTTGTTTTTAACATATCACTTGTGTACATTAATATATGTACATTAATATATAAAGTGATTAATATATCACTTATGTACATTTCAAACACAGTTTCTTAAGAGAAAATTTTGTGGTGGTTTGTTCACTTTTTAAAACCAAAATGTAATTAAAATCTAAAATTTGACTAATTTTTATGTAAAAGAAGAGAGTTAAATCCAATGTCAACCTGTTCAGCATGGTCTTTGCCGATTAGAACCTCATCATATTATTCTTGATGTCCTAAAAGTTCAGATGTAAGCTATTATTTTTACCCCCTTTTTACAGACGAGGAAACATACATGGAGAGCTCATGTAACTTGCCCCAAATTACACAAGCAAAAGTGGTGAACCCAAATCATTTGATTCCTGAGGCTGGGTTCTTGGGTTTTATAACATACTGTCAGGCCCAACTTTGGATCACAGACCCCACCAGCATCACCACCTTCGATACATACATGAGCCTCTCTGACTTCAGGTTTATCCTCTGATGAGAATGCAATGACATAATATGTTAAAGGATCTAGCATATTGCCTGGCACATACTAAATGCTCAACAAATTATAGCTGCTATTATTACATGGTGAAACAATAACAATGACAATCCAAAGACTTCCTTTTTCTGATTTCACAAGTTTCTGGTTGGAAAGACTGCTTTGAGCTTGCCTCCCACTTGCCATGGTTTTTGTGCCACATGGGCAAACACGAAGCACATCATTCTGGAAACACTTGTAGAGTTAAAGCAAAGGGGCAAGAAGGACAAACACTAAAATGCAGGAGACCTCTCCACCTGTCCCTATTCAAACAACGGCGGTCCTGCCACCTTACTACCAAAGAGAAGAGCTACAAACTGCAATCTCCAGAATATTCTCCTTTATGCACATCTTCCGTTTTCTCCTGGTGCTACTTCAGATCTCCAAGGGGAGCTATATGTCAAAGGCTGGTTGCTACCCAACTCCTCCTTTTTATCAATCATCATTTTGGGAGTGTGTTTTTTTTTTTTTTTAAGTCAGCTTAACCCCGATTATTAATATATTTCCTGTAATGAAAATTTAAGCATTGATGTAGTCTGTTTTGTGAGGGTTACTTAAAAGCAGTTTTAAAACAAAAGTTTAAATGCTGTCGATCTGTCGATTGAACTACCTAGAGAGAATGTGTGGAGGCTAGCTGCACAGTGTTCGCAGATTTTACTTTCTGTCCTTTTGAACCTCAGATTTTTCATCATTATTTCCTCTGTCGATTGGCAAACTTTGAAAGGTTTTTTTTTTTTTTTAATATCTGTGGTGACAAGTTGCAAACTAACCTAAAAAAGTCACATTTTTCTTTGCTCTCTAGGTGTTTCTTTCTCATGCCTTTCTGAGGAAATGTCATGAATATTTCATCAAATGTGAAAGAAAATAATTCCATAAATATGAGTGTACTTTTTTATTCTAAATGTCTCATTATGCAATGCTACTGAATTCTTTTCAATGGAGCACGTCTTAGGTCCTCTGTGACTCTGATTTTCACAAGTCCTCTCTCGCCACATCTCCCTATGGGAAGAATCTTTAGTTTCCCAAAGTCTCCAGGGCTGAGTTCACAAGATTTGGAGGTACAAAAGCGACTCTCACTTGCCAGCAACTGCTAGTTTCCTTATTGGCTCTTTGATGATCACCTGATCCCCATTGTCTTATATTAACATTTCAGGGATTCTTAGCACTTCTCATTCCTATAACTTACTCTGTGCCTTGGGCAAATTATGTAACCTCTGTGAGTCTTTTTGCTCATCTGTACGTACTAAGGGAATAATAATAATGCCTACTTGATGGCTCATTGTGGAGATTAAATATATGTAAAGTTCTGATCACACTGCCTAATGCAGTTAGCTGATACACGATGCCTGTTACTGTAATTATTTGCCTTGAGCTTATGTGACTATTCTTCTTACATGAATGAGGGAGAGGCTGTTACAATGAAAGGTTACAAACCTGAAAAACCCTATTCCATGGACCTCTAGGTGAACTTGTCCTTTAGGTCAGAATGGCAAGAGTATCCCTGTGGGAGGTCTCTTCCCAACATCCTCCCTGTCTGCAGGAATGACTGCAGCCACTGCTGGCGGGCCCAGGCCTGTCGGAGGTAACAGCTTGGTGATTCTGTACTCACAGTATGGACCAAGACTAGGATTTGAATGCCAGTTCCACCATTTATTAGCATGTGACTATGACAAGGAACATTATTCACCCTTAGTTTCCTCATCTGTAAACTGGAGATAGACTGTAATAGTATATGTATTTCTTAGGATTGAATGAGACAGTAGAGCCACACACACAGTAGAATTCAGTAAACTCTCAACACCCAGCTTGGCAGCCCCAGTCCAGGTGGTGGTCATATGAATCAAAAGGCATGTAGATCTGCTCTCATTTCCTTCTTGACAATTGCACCTATGCCCTAGTGGTCAAGACAACCTCACTACCCCATTTTTTCACCTTCCTTGAGAGTGAACTTCAACTTGCCGGGAGACATTAGGTCTGAGTCATCACTTTCTCAAGCCCACTTCCCCGGTAAGATCCCTCGTAAAGCCATCTCCAACTCTGATTCTAATTCCAGTGAATCGTGCCAGATTAGGGAGTCAATACTCTGAGAGCTAAGGCAATGCTGATTGTCTCCTGATACCTCCAGGGTCTTGGCATGTCTGGCAGCATTGCTAAACAGGGAAGGATTATCGTGGCTCTCCCTTATGTCGTATACAGTTGACCCTTGACCATCATGAGTCTGAACTGCCTGGATCCATTTATATGCAGACTTTTTTCAACTGACCCATGCTCTTCAACTGACCCATGCAGTTCAAACTTATGTTGCTCAAGGGTCAATCCCATGCTTAGGAATCCATGCATGCAGAGAGCTGACAGTGGTTATACTTGGATTTTCGACTGTATGTGAGGTCAGCACCGCTAACCCCTGCCTTTCTCCAGGGTCAACTGTATTGTTGGTTCAAAAGCTCAGGAGCTTCCTGGGTGAAATCTGAAACTGAAATCTGAAACACCCAGAGGGCAAGGAGAACTTGAAGAAAGAGGGTGACCACTCCAGATAGGTAGATGGCAGGTTTAATAAGCAAGGGAATCTACATATGATTCTTGTCCTGTGTTGCCACAGGATAAATAGATCTCCACACCCACCTCCAGAATCTTAAGTTTATATAGAGGCCTTAACGAGATACAGTCATGTATACTGTCCAGATGGTCCCACCAGCACGTTGCTCTCGCAAGGTTGTGTCCTTGTAAACAGCTTCCACTGTGGAAATGGTGGACAGAACATATACCCTAAGGACAAAGAAGGGGATTAGGAGGCTCCAATTGCCAGGGTTCGGGTCACAGGTCAAGCGGGGATCACATCCACTCATGACCTCCTCTACCATATATCCAGTGACAGTGCAAACACAAAAGTGATTCCTCATGTCAGTAAATATGTTGATTTCATTTGGTTAAAATATTAAAATGTATTTCTATGTGCTGGCCACATAGTTTATTGATTACAGCTGGTCTTTGAAAAATGCCATTTCATTATAATGTTGATGAGAAAAAAAATTGTTTTCCGGCTGGAGCCACTTTTAGTGTGGAGTTTGCACATTCTCCCCACATCACGTAGGTTTTCTCCAAGGGCTCCAATTTCCTCCCACATCCCAAAGACGTGCACCTGAGGTAAATTTGTGTGTGTACATTGTCCCAGTCTGAATGAGTGTGGGTGGTGATATGAGGGACCCCTGTGATGGAAGGGTGTCCAGGGCGGGGTCCTGCCTGCCACTTGGGACCCTGAACTGAAATAAGCAGGTTGGAAAAGAATTATCTTCCTTGTTTTTATTACTGCTTAAATGTATATATAGCTCACATACATTTCAATTTTTAATATTAGAAGTGGTTTGGGTCTTTATTTAGAAGTTTGGTGATGTTTATATCAATTAGCCTGGGGTAAAATTGGTTTTGTTATACATCATTTTGCTTCAAGTCGCAGTTTTCCAGAACCTATTGATGATGTTAAATGAATACTTACTGTATATTAGGGTCTTCTCACAAATTAAAAATATTAGTGGCAGCAATGATGTGGAATTCTAAATCAAACCTCAGCATCCAGTCACATCTGGTCTAAGAGTCCCCAGTAGGTGGCTTCTGCTGTATTCATTTCTGTGGTAGAGAGAATTCTAAAGATGCCCCCCTACCCCCCCAAGATTATTCAACTAAGCACAAGTCAGAGTCCTGCTGCGAACAAATTTTGCAGATGTAATTAAGGTTACAGATCTTAAAATAGGAAGATTATCCTGGATTATCTGGATGAGCGCAATCTAATCCTTTGAGCCCTTCAAGCAGAGATGTTTCTCTGCCTGCAGTCAGAGGGATGCAGCAGCAGAAGGAGGCAAAGAAAACGATGAGGCAGGAAGGAGAAGAGGTCCGAGAGACATGGAAGTGTGATAAGACTTGACCCACTTTCGTTGTCTCTGAAGATGGAGGAAGGGAGCCAGGAACCAGAGAACTTGGGTGGCCTCTAGGAGCTGAGAACAACCTCGTGTAGGCAGCCAGCAAGAAAATGACTATCTCAGTTCTTCAACAGCAAGAACTAAATTTAACCAACAACCTGAAGGAGCCTGGGGGCGTGAGTGGGGGGGATTCTCCTCTAAGAGCTGCCAGTAAGGAATGAAGCCCTGCCAACACCTTGATTTCAGACTGTGTGACCTTAAGCCTACCAGATTGTTAACTTACAACATTGGGAGAAAAATAAAAGGATGTTGTTTTAAGCTACTGTGATAGTGGTAGTTTGCTGCAGCGCAATAGGAAAACAGTGTACTAATCTCCAATGAATAATTCATGTTTCCCAAATCCTCTGCCCTATTTGGGTTTCTTACCAAAATTATCTCTGATTCAATTTCTCACCTTTTCACTCTCATTCACTTGAGCGTAGAGATGGATACATCAAATCCATATTTACTCTAAAATTGAAATCTGTGTTCCTTATAGGAGAAGGGTCACAGTGAACATCTAACTGTATGGAGTTTTTCTGCCATTTAGACACCATGAGAGTACAGGGAAAGTCACTGGCACAGAAATGCCTGCTCATTTAACATAAGGACAGTCTGGGGAGACAAAAGTTATAAAATTCTGTCAAATGCATTTGAATCCAGATTAAGCCTAGCTTTTATAGGAAAGAAGCCCAATTTTAGAAGTGAATTTAGGTACACAAGTGGAATGTTGGAAAGTTTCAGAAGCATTATAAACGTCCCAAGAATGGAGACAATATCATTTTTGTAAAACCTTTATAAAACCTGGAAATTCAAATTCTGTCCGAAATGCCAATGAGCAGTTATAGTAGATCTTAAGGAAGTCATGGTTTATTTTCTTCAACCATTTTGTTCAGAGCCTGGGAATCATAACAAGTGTGATAACAAATTATACACACACACACACACACACACATATACATATATATTTAATTTATTTAATTATAGTTTATATATATGGTTGAGAGAAATTAAACTATATATAGTTTCTAAGTGCAATTGGAAAGAGCTGGCCTGATGGTAGCACAGCTTAACAGGATTTGGTTTATTGAAACTCAGGCTAACATCGGCTGCCTTTGCAAGCAACAACAAGCACGCAAGCTTAGAGCAGCAATGAGTGAGATAAGGAAAGATTAGGAAGGCAAACGGGTGTACTCTGGAACTGAACACGCCCGGCCTTCCCACTAAGATTTCTTTTTGTGAGAAAGTCAGTAACTATTGACAGGGAGACTTCTTGGACTCTGAGCCGCCTTCTCTGTATTGTCATGGTGCTGACATCTGGCAAAGATGATTGTGAAATGGGCATGGCCCTAGGTTCAACGTTCTGCATTTCTGGTCACCAGAGTGGACTATACAGTAACCAAATACACAATGTACATTCTGTGTGCAGTTTAAAAAAAATAATTTATAATGATATATGCTTTATTTAAATCTTAGTTTCTAAAACAGTGAGAAAGAAAATGTATTCCAAAGGGAAAAAAAAATCAGCCAATCGGTTTTCAATGACCCAAGACTCTAAAATCTGGATTCCATTTCTGGTTCTGCTAATGACCTGGAATGTGAAAATGAACAACTCGCAGGCTTAGGGGACCCTTGGCTTACACTCTCCTACCATTCAAGGGCAGACAAATGGTGCAGTCGGTGCCTGAGGGCATGGGTTTCCCAGACCAGCAGCCTTAGCTTTCAGTCCCAGCTCTGCCACTTTGTGGTTGTGTGTCTTTACGTTACTTAACCTCTTCCAATTTCATTTTCTTTACCTTTAATGGGTGTAATCATATCTACCTCATAAAGATGGCATAACAATAAAATAGCACAGTGCCTTGCATATGGCAAGTACTCACAAATTTTAACTGCTGACGTTATTATTACAGCTATAGTTGACCCTTGAACAATGCAGGGATTAGGGGCCCTGATCCCCCCATGCAATCAAAAAGCCCTGTATCACTTTTGACTCCCACAAAACTTAACTATTAATAGCTTATTGTTGACCGGAAGCCTTACTGATTACATAAACAGTCGATTAACACATATTTTGTATAGTATATGTATTATATACCCTATTCTTACAATGAAGTAAGCTAAAGAAAAGAAAATGTTAAGAAAATCATAAGAAAGAGGAAAATACATTTACAGTCTTTATTGAAAAAATTTGGCGTGTAAGTGGACCCACACAGTTCAAACCTGTGTTGTTCAGGGGTCAACTATATGAAACAGGGCTAGCATATGCCTTCATGTAGCATAGATAACATATCTGTATCAGGCATTCCTAATTTCACATTTTTCTATGAACTTACGTCATCAAAACCAAATGATTACCACATAAATGGCTTTATGGCATTTATTTCAAAAACGTAAATCTCAACAGCCACATACATTCCACCGCCACAATTTTATATTCCTGACATGCCTGAAACTATAAACTACCTCTCACAGTATGAATTCAAATAACGCTGCTTGAAAAAGGAAAGAGAGATGCAGTGACAATGTGAGAAGGAAGCTGTAAGTACAGGGCAAAGCCGACATTCAGAGGGCAAACAAAGCACATTTGTCTCTGTCATCAGCACCTGGCCCCATTTCCAGAGCTTAGAGACTGTTTCTGTATGTGCAGTTTATTAATTGGGTTTCTGTCACCTACAAAATCCGCCACTGTCAATCTGGGCCCAGGGTTGAGCCCTGTCGTCTCGGTGCTTACCTTGGGAGGAAGCTTCCTAAAAACCCACAGTAGCCACAACTGAGAAGGCTGTGAGGTGTCACTGTAAGGTGACGGCCCCTGCCAGTGTCCAGCGAATGGAGGAGTGGCAGCAATTCTCAGCAGTCCAAGGCATTCTGTTCAAATCAGTCAGGAAGCATTTCAGAGAACCAAACTTGTCAAGCAAATGGACATATCAAAAAAGAAAGGTTACCATATCGAAGCTTGTTACTTGTAGGTGTAATCTGACACATATGTTGGCAAAAAACAACAATGTCCTAAGTAACAAGCAAGATTTACTTCTTTAGCCCCATTCTATGACTCTAAGAAGGTAGACGTAAGTATGGGCTATACTTACCTGAACCTTAAGAGTCAGAAAATAAGGGTTTCGACTCTGGTTCTTTGTGACTTTGATCTAGTCAAACTGCTTTGAGTCTTGGTTTTCTTATTTCCAAAATATATCTATGGCCATTATTTTGAAGATAAGGAAACCAAGATTCAAAGCAGTTTAATGTGTAGACAGATAGACGGTGGTAAAGAATTAAATGAGATAGCACATGGGAAAGGCCCTGGTTTAAATATATTCTTAATACATCTTCATGTCCTACTTCCCTTCCCACCCTGACCTCTTGGTTATTCATCAGTTAATTAGATTTGTCAAGGATTGAACAGGTCTTTACTCTCTCTTCCTCCTCGTTCTTTTTGGCACTTCTATAGTTGCTATGGTTTTTTTATTCAAGGTTACTCCTGACCAGAAGGGAAAATCAAAGAGGGGACTTATCAAGCATTCCTAAACAATATTATAAAAGAAAGTTACTAGTATTGGGCTTAAATAAAACTTGTGATTTTCATTTCTCTAGCGTTTCCTTGAAACCTTTTAGAACCCCACCCAAGTCTGTATTAGCAATACAGATATAAGGGCCAATATTATTCCTTCAGGTCTCATTTGACTTAAAAACAGCAGAAAGTTGGGATGGTATTTCAGTAACAAGATCGTTTTGCATTAACACCATTTCAGAATGATCATTATTATTAAGAAATATTTTCATAAAATCTGAATTTCTTCTTTTACATTTCTGAAAACAATTGTAATAACAAAATTTTTCTTTTACTGCCATGGCCTTGATAGTTACTTAAATAATACTTTAGTTCACAGAGAGAAATGGCTTCTGTCCAAGTGAGATGTTATTCTAGTTAATTATTAGCATTAAAATTCCAATTTAGTGTTCAACACACTAATACAGAGATGCTGCCACTGGTACGGGTCAGTGCTTTTGCAAAAGACAATCTCATACTAGTCAGGTATGAAATTGTGTTGAAAGGTTGAATGAGCTAATGGCCCTGTGTTGTGAGCGTATGCTCAGAACCCTTAGCACAGAATAAGGCCCACAGTGGTTGCTTGGGGTAAGTGTGGGACTTTGGAAAATGAAGTTCATGTACAGTCTGCAAATTGTGTCTCTTAATAGCACTTATTGAACAAAATATAGTAAAGGGTACTCTGGGAGGTTTAAAAAAAAAAAATAGGGGACATCTGGCTCCAAGAAGGGCAGTCAGGACATAGAAATATGAATCAAGTGGAGAACAGCTTTACAGAGCAAACATATCAACATGCCTAAGTTAAAACAGTTTCATCTACACTCATAAGAATTTATGGGGCTCCAGATAAAAAGGAAGGAACAGAGATCAGAGGAATCAATTAGGAAAGTCTTTGAAGGTTGAGGAAAACCGAGAGGGAGTATTTCAGAAGCAGTAATGGTGGTATGCATAAATTCTTGAATCAAGAATGAGCAACTTGTGTGAGAGAGGAAGGAAATTAAGTACTAGTTGCAGTGGAAGGTCTATATGAGAGCAATAACAAAATGTGGGAATATTTGAGGAAATGTTCCATATCTTCGCCTGTGAGGATAGTGACAGAGGTATGCACTTTTGTCAAAGCTCATTGAAATACAAACATAAAATGAGTGCAATTTTGTAAATGTAAGTTATACCTCAAAATACATTTTTAAAGGTGAATGAAGAAGTTTTTAATTAAAGAAATAATCCTATTAATATTTCCAGGTTGCTCTTTTTCCCTTCCTTCCTTCCTTCCTTCCTTTCTTTTTTTTTTTTTTTTTTTTTTTTGAATTTGCAATCTAATAAAGAGTTACTAGAGAGTAAATACTCAAACTTAATGTTTCTGAAATAAAAACACTCATAAAAATCACACTTTTGGAATTGGATACAATTTGATTTAACTATGTATACATTTTTGTGGCTAAAGGTATACTGAATTTAGAATACAGTAGTTTTTACTTTCAGCAGCTGATTAAACTAGGATGATGCCTTCTTTTTTTTTTTCTTTAATGCCTTTTTTCCTTTTCATCCAACACCCCACCCCTCACCCCTTTGGTAACCATGCTTGCTCTCTGTATCTAGGGGTCTGTTTTGTTTTGTTTGTTCATTTGTTTTGTTTTTCTAGATTCCACATATAAATGAAATCATACAGTATTTGTCTTTCTCTGACTGATTTATTTCACTTAGTGTAATACCCTCTAGATCCATACATGTTGTTGCAAGTGACAAGATTCAATTCTTTTATATGGCTGAGTAATAGTCTAATATATACGAGCTGTGATCAAAAGATACAGTGAATGTTTAAATTTAAAAAATTATTACAATAAAAGACACATTGCCATTAATCCCCCTCAAAATATTCCCCCTCATTTCAAACACACTTATCTCATCATTCTTGCCACTTTCTGAAGCAGTTATGGAAGTCCTCTTTCATGAGTGTCTTTATTTCATCCTCCATCATGACAACGTTCCATGTCACACATCGCTTCGGGTACAGCAATTTCTGTCAAACAAAAACATTACAGTGTGTCCTCATTCACCTTATTCACCAGCTCTGGCACCGTGAGACTTCTGGCTCTTCCCCAAAGTCAAAAGGACCATGAAAGGGAAAGAAAATATTTTGAATCGATTCAGGATATTGAGGCAGTCACGACAGCACAGCTAAATACCATATATCTATATCTATATCTATATCTATATCTATATCTATATCTATATCTATATCTATATCTATATCTATATCTATATCTATATCTATATCTATATCTATATCTATATCTATATCTATATCTATATCTATCTATATCTCCATCAGTGGACATCTAGGTTGCTTCCATATCTTGGCTATTGTAAATAATGCTGCAGTGATCATAGGAGTGCATATATCTTTTCAAATTAGTGTTTTCATTTTCTTCAGATAAATACCCAGATGTGGAATTGCTGGTTCGTATGGCAGCTCTTTTTTTAATTTTTAAATGAATCTCTACTGTTTTTCATACTGGCTGCACCAATTTACAATCCCACCAACAGTTCACGAGTTGTGCCTTTTCTCCACATCCTCACCAGCACTTGTTATTTGTTTACTTTTTGATAATAGCTACTATGAAGATGTGAGGTGATATGTCACTGTGGTTTTGATTTGCATTTCCCTGATGATTGTAATATTGAGCATCTTTTCATGTGTCTGTTGGCCATCTGCATGTCCTCTTTGGAGAAATGTCTATTCAGGTCCTCTGCCTGTATTTTAATTGGATTATTTGTTGTTGTTGTTTTGGTGTTAAATTTTATGAGTGTCTTATATATTTTGGATGTTAACCCTTTATTGGGTGTATCATTTGTGAATATCTTCTCTCATTTAGTAGGTTGTCTTTGTCTTTTAATTTTGTTGATGGTTTCCTTTGCTGTATAGAAACTTAATTTGATGAAGTCCCATTTGTTTATTTTTGCTTTTGTTTCCCTTGCCTAAGGAGACATATCCACAGAGATGTTGCTAAGACTGAAATCAAAGAGTTAATCGAAGCTTTATTGTGTCAGGTCTTATACTTATGTCTTAAACTGTTTTGAGGTATTTTTATGATATAAGAAAGTGGTTCAATTTTATTTTTTTTTTCATGTATCTGTCCAGTTTTCTCAACACCACTTATTGAAGAAACTGTTTCTATCTCATTATATATCCTTGTCTCCTTTGTCATAGATTAATTGACCATATAAGTGAGGATTTATTTCTTAGCTCTCTATTCTATTACATTGATCTATGTATTTGTTCTTAAGCCAATACCATACTGTTTTGATTACTGCAACTTTGTAGTATAGTTTGATATCAGGGCGCATAATAACTCCCACTTGGTTCTTTCTCAAGGTTTATTTGGCTTTGCAGGGTCTTTTGTAGTTCCATAAAGTTTTGGGATTAGTTGTTCTAGATCTAAGAAGAATGCCATTGGTATTTTAATAGGTATTGCATTGAGTCTGTATATTGCTTTAGATAGTAAGGATATTTTAACCATATTAATCCTTCCAATTCACAAGCATGGTATATTCTCCATTTATTTGTACCTTCTCAGTTTCTTTCTTCAATATCTTATGGTTTTCAGTGTACATGTCTTTCACCTCTTTGGTTAAATTTATTCCATATTTTATGCTTTTTGATGCAATTGTAAATGGGATTGTTTTCTTAATTTCTTCTTTTGATCATTTGTTATTGGTGTATGGAAATGCAGCAGATTTCTGTGTATTGATTTCACATCTAGCAACTTTACTGAATTCATTTATTAGTCTTTTGGTGGAGTCTTTAGGGTTTTCTGTATATATAGTATCATGTCATCTGCAAACAGTGACAGTTTTAGTTCTTCCTTATGGATTTGAATGCCTTCTGTTTCTCTTTCTTGTCAGATTGCTGTGGCTAAGATTTATAATACTATGTGGAATAGAAGTGATGATAGTGTCTTGTTCCTGATCATAAAGAAAAAGCTTTCAGTTTTCAACATTAAGTATGATATTAGCAATGGGATTGTCATATATAGTCTTTATTATGTTGAGGTATGTTCCTTATATACCCACTTTTTGGAGCGTTTTTATGAAATTATGTTGAATGCTTTTTCTGCATCTTTTGAGATAATCATCTGACTTTAATCCTTCATTTTGTTGATGTGATATATCATGTTAATTGACTTACAGATGTTGAACCATCCTTGCATCCTGGGATAAATCCCACTGGGTTATAATGTATTATCCCTTTAATGTATTGTTGAACCCAGGTTGCTAATATTTTGTTGAGAATTGTTGCATCTATGACCATCAAGGATATTGTCCTATAATTTTCTTCTTTTGTAATATCTTTGTCTGATTTTGGTATCAGGGTATTGCTGGCTTCATCAAATGAGTTTGAAAACATTCCTTCTTCTTCTTGTACATTCTGTCTTCTTGTACAATTCCTGGTAACATATTTAAATCCCAAAGCCTCAGCTGTAGATTAGTAACAAAAATTATATATTGTAAGCAAGTACATTACCTTTTCTGATACAAACTATGGTGAGATTAAAGTTGTGTGCCTTCACTCAACAGCTTCAGCACCATTATATGTAAGATTGGATGTAGCAGGTTACAGAGGGTCAGCATTCCCACTGTAATAACCAAAAGAAAAACAAATTACAAAAAAAAATCATTTTAAGGTATTAGAGTTTTTCTGGAAACAACGAGGTTTAAATTAACTCTAAAATCCACGGTGAGAAATCACACATGGAAAACAGTAAAAGGTTTTCTATGTTTATATATTTGGAGTTCCAGGAGGAGAGAGAAATTGGAGCAGAAGAAATACTTGATGATATAATAGTTCTGTTTTTTAAAACTGATCAAAGACATTAAACTGCAGATTCAGGAAGTTCAGTAAACAGCAGACAAGATAAAAACAAAGAAAACCATCTTGATTAAAGTGTAGAAGACCAAATAAGAAGAAAGAAAATATCTTAAAAAGCAGCCAAGGAATAGAAATACATCATCCACAAATAAGCAACAATTATATTGATACTTGAATTTTCAAAGGGAATTGAAAGCCAGAAGACAATGAAATAACATCTTCAATGTGTTGGGATTGGGTTGGGGTAGATAAAATAAAAACTGCCCACCAATAAAGCTATCCCCAGTAAATATACCCTTCAGAAACCAAAAGTGAAATAAAGCTGTTTCCAGACAAATAAAAGATCAGAGAATGAGGCACCATCAGCCTGGTACTATAAGATCTTCCAAAGGAAAGTCTTCAGGATATAGGGAAACAATCCCGAATAAAGGCTGCTGTTACAGAAAGAAATGGAGAACAGTAAAATGTAAATATAAAATCACATTTACTGTTTTAAAATATTAATAATAATGTTCTGTGAGTGTAACAAAGGGCAGGAGGTAGTAAGTGTAAGCTGTTTCACTGTTTGGGTAAAACTTAAAGGAAGTGTTTTATAATTAGTCAGAAATGCATATTGAAATCTCTAGAGTAGCCACTAAAAATGAATGCAAAAGTATATAATTAAAAGCCTGCTTAGAAAAGCTTAATATACCTGATTAATAACCCCATCCCAGACCTGCTGAATGAGAGTCTATAATAATTGCCTAGAATTTGAAATTTTTATCACGTTCCCCCTGGTACTTCCTATGCTCGCAAGTTTGATAGCCATTGCTGTAGAACTGAGATGAGCACTCAACAAACTCTTTTACAATCTCCTTGTAGTTGCGATTATTAAGCGCCACACATTATAACAACACAAATCTATTCAGAGGCCACTGAAGAAAACTAAACAGCCATAAGTAGAAGTAATATCTAGAAATAAATACACAGGAAGATGATAAATTTCCAGCATCCAATGTAGTGCTCCCAAGGGCACCTCTACCATAAATAGAGTGAAGCCAATGAATAGAGAAGAGTTTTCTCATTACCTCAGGCTTCCCGAGCCATTCATCTTACCAATCACAGACTCCTTTAAGAGATGAACCACTGCTGTATGAAGAACAGGAATGAGATCATCAGATTTCCTTTCTCAACTTTGCATTCTGGCAACATCCCTGGGCTCAGAGATTAAGAAGTGGGATTCAGCGCCATTTTGACAAGAGTCGTAGTGTCTGTCCCCGCTGCTGTGCTCCTGCTGCTACCCCTGCATCTGCTGCTGACATGCGCAGTCGTTTAGCACTTTAGTTTGGAAGGTGTGTCAATACACATTTTCTGTACAGGAATCTTAGGACGAAGATATAATAATGCTTCATTATTATTATCGTGCACATGTGTCTATGTGATAAGGAAATTGAGGCTTTACACAAAGAGCCTATGCACTTAGCGGCATGTTTATTAGAGTCACTAGCATTACTGAATACAGCAACTAAAATTAATGTTCTGCCACTGATATTATAAAACCATGAAGGCAAGCACTTGGCGCTCTGTATCTTATCTCTGACTGCTATGCCTCTTGTTCAATATTACAAGTCTAAATCCAACTTGTATCCTCCCAAGAAAAGAAAACAAACATAAGATGAAAGGTAAATTTAGTGAAAGAAATCAAAGAGGTTACATACAATAAGGACCTCAATTATTCGTTAAAAAAGCTGGAACTACCTAAAATACATAGTTTTAGAATACTATAGGAATTGACACTTCATTTTAGAGATATAAGACCCCCCCCAAAAAAAAAAAGGGCAACACTGAATGGTGGGACATATAGAAATGGTTAGCAGATAATATGCAATAATAGCTTTTATGGCTGTTTAGTTTAATGTCTGCTCTCAATCCCCAACCTATCCCCATTTTAAACTGAATTCCTACTTTTATCCCCAGCACACAGCACAGCATCTGGTATATATCAGATTCTCAAAAAATATTGTCTGCATGAATAACACTTGTCTAACTTCGCAGGGCTGCCTCAGGATTGTCTCACTGCTGTTTCCCATATATGTGCCTTATCAGTTTCTTTGAGGACAAGGGCCATGCTTGATACTATCTCTGATTCTCCTACAGCAAGTACAGCGCAAGGAAAACGAGTATTATAATGATTTGGGAGGCCTATGAGTCTGGGTTTTGCACTATTTTCAACTCCTATGATTGGTAATACCAAAGAAAAGTGAAAATTACCTTCAAACAGAATGTTCTTTTTTTTCAAAGAACATATCTAATAATAATGACCCTAATGCCAGGCATTCTACTAGGTACAACATGTGGTATATTATTTTTTTCACCCTCAAAACATCTTTCCAAAAAGACATGCCACAGAGTGGAAGAAAATGTTTGTGAAACATGTACATGACAAAGGACTTGTATCTGGAACATGTAAAGAACTCTGACACCTGAATCATTAAAAAAAAATAAAACAGAATGAAAGACTAATTTTATAAATGGGCAAAAGATTTGAACAAACATTTCACCAAGAACAATATACACTATCATTATGGGAAAATATTCACTATCATTAATCATCAGGGAAATGCAAATTAAATCCACAATGAAATACCAGTATGCACCCACTAGAATGGTTAAATATTTTAAAACTGGTCATACTAAATTTTAACCAGGAAATAGAGGAACTGGATACACTGCCAGTGGGAATATAAAATGGTACAATCACTTGGGAAAACAGGTTAATAATTTTTAAATGAAGCACATACATCATGACGCAGCCATTCCATTCCTTGGTATTTACCTAAAGAAAGGAAAGCATACACGTAAGTCCATATAAAGCCTTGTCCACAAATGTTCATCCTGGTTTTATTTGTATTAATTGAAAATTGGAAACAATAAAAAAAAAGAATAAATAGATTGTTATCTATCTATTATAATAGAATACATTCAGCACAACACGGATAAATCTCAAAATAATACTGAGTAAAAGAAGCCAGACAAAAAAAGAGCACATACTGCATAATTCCATTTATATAAAATTATAAGATGTAAACTTATCTATAATGACAATTCAGATTATTTGTTGCCGTTGGATAGCTGTAAGAGAAGAGGAAGGGACAGGTGGTAGAAACTACAAAAGGACAAGAGAAAACTTTAGGGGTAATTAAAAGTGACATTTGGTTCTGCTTTCTCAAACTCTTCCACAGACTTAGCACATAATAGTTAATCAATTTTGTTGCATGAAGAAATACTAAATAAGCAAATACTGACTTTTTTTTGGCCAAGCTTGGTTGAGAATGTAAAGAGAGTAACAGGGCGGTAAATAAAAGTAAATATATATGTGTGTGTGAGTGTGCATGCGCGTGTGTGCGTTTAAAGGTGGTAAAAATTTGAGTAGGTTTCCAAATGATAGAGAAGTCAGCAATAAAGATGAAAATTAAGAGAGAGAGGGATGGAATAAAGTTTCTTAGGGTCCTGATTTGGACACACCCCCATGAAGAATTTGTTTTAGGCAAATGGGGTGGTAATTTGAACATGAACCAGCTATTAGATGATACCAAGCAATCGTTATTAATTTTGTTAGGTGTGATAATGACACGGTGTCTATACAAGATGTTTAATATATAAAAACTGAAATATGAGAGGTAAAAAGAGATGTGGCCAAATCTAGGCATTATTGAATCTTGGTAATAGATACATGAGTACATGAGAATTCATTATTTTATCCTCTGTACTTTTTTTTTTTTCAAACATCTATGCTCAGTTTCATAATAAAAAGTTTTAAAAGTATTACTACTTTAGGTAGTAAGGACATTTTAGCCATATTAATCCTTCCAATTCACAAGCATGGTATATTCTCCATTTATTTGTACCCTCTTCGATGTCTTTCTTCAATGTCTTCTAGTTCTCAGTGTACATTATTAGTCATTCACGATTTCAACAAAGAAATAGTAGAAAGAACAGTGGATATAAAGTTACAAGCACAGGGTTCAAGATCTGACACCTTAGAAAATTCATTCAATCTGAACTTCACCTTCCCCATCAGCACCATAGAGATTAATGGTCCCTCACCCATTTTAAGTCACTGAGCTTTTGTAAGTTTCAAACATGATAATGCATATAAGGGAATTTTGAAACACAAGTTTTAAAGGTCTACATCACTGCAGTAATAATTAATTTAGGTAGAGCCAGCTGCAGCTACAGGATGCCTTTGTGCAGAACAGAAGGGGTGACTTTCTCTGGATGGGTGAATTACATAAAGGTCCCCTCTGGTCTGCCACAGTCCCCACAATGGGAGAAATGGCACCGCTAGGCAACAAAAAGGCAGGGCATGGTGGGTGAAGCACAGCTGGATCTCTACCCACTCACCCCCCCTTCCCCAGGCTGGGTATTCTGGGTAGGTCAACAAACTCCTTCCCCTTCCTCCGTGGTTCTAGATGTAGTCCACTGCTTTCCTCCTAACTCTGTGGAAGCAGCATATCTGAGTGAGAGAGTTTGAGTGGAATGAAAGAGAGGGGGAGGAGGAAGATTTAGCAGTAGGTGCTTTTCTGCCTGGGGTGCTCCAAAGGACAGTGATTGGCCAACTCGTGGATTCCTGCAGGCCCCTGGCCACTGGGGAAGCAGATGACAAGGAACACCAAAGGGTAGGACGTAGCTCTGAAAGGGAAAGGAGAAGGACTCGGCAACATGAGCACTACCTTCCTCCATGGTCACGCCCCGGGCTGGCCCAAGCTCTTACCTGCCGGCGTGCAGAGCCACCTTGTTCCTGGAAGGTGACTTAAGTATGTGGGCGAACAGGTCTGATCCCCATTCTAAAGGATCTTACTCCATATTACTAAACCAAAGGCCATTATTGCAACATCATAAACTTTCATTCCAATTAAGATGATCTATGTGTCTCAGAATTACATATTCCAATTAGCTGGAGATAAAGTTATTATTGTGTACTGGCATGCTAAAATTATCATGGAAAAAGTGAAAAAATTACTTTCAATTACATGAAAGTGTTAGTCTTCTGTCAGGCTTGCTCTGAAATATCGGTTCTTCATATTCCACTTCATGGAATTAACAGCTTCATTCAATATATTTGCTTGTAAAAAATTTCTTTTTCAGTATTTTAGCAAAATGTCCCTCAGTGTTTTTAAATAGCAGTGTGAATGGATATCAGCTGTGAGTTCTGCAGTCTCTCATATCCCATGTTCAGGCTATTTGCATCTTTAAAATTCTCCTGACCTTATTATAAAGGATAATTTTACACTAGGGAGACACATGAGAATTGGTATCAGATTTTCTTTCACATTTCCCTATCATGTAATTAGTCAATGTTTTTTAAAAAGTTCTATGCATGCTATAGAAAGATGATCCCAGAAAAATGAAATATAACTGTGTGTCGTGATGGATGTTAACTAGACTTATTGTGGTGATCATTTCACTACATATACAAATATCAAATCATTATAGTATATACCTGAAACAAATATAATGTTGTGTGTCAATTATATCTCAATTAAAAAGAAAACACTGGCAATACCATACATTTGCAAGGACGTGGAGCAAGTGGAACTCTCATACGCTGCTGGTAGGAGTGAAAATTGGTGTAAACACTATGAAAGCTAATATATTTAATAAAAATAGACATTCATGTGCTTATGACAAGCCACCACCCCCACCAAAAAAAGATCCCGTTATGCCACAATATTAAATCTCTTCTAGACACACAATCTAAATAAAAACTTAGAAAGGCAGTATCTAAAAGTTCAAGGCTCACTGAGGACACACAGAACTATATTTGAATTCCACCTCTGCCACTCTCTACCTAATGGGGTAACTTTTCTGGGTTTAGATTTCATCACCTGCAAAATGGGTTGATGAGGAGATCAACTAAAATAATATAAGCAAACTCATGTCACATAATAGGTACTCACTGAATGCCAACATCGCCTTACTCAATATCCAGCCCGTGATCATGGCTTAATAAATATTCATTTAATTAATATAAAATGGGAGTCCTAAGGAAGTTTTTACTGGCTCTGCACATCAGGGATATCGTTTCTAGAAGTACAGGTTGAATTAGCAACAGGCCAAGTTCTGGGCAAAATTTCCAATAAGCCAATTTCCTTGCTATTCTGTGCTGCTTACATATACTTTAGCCCTCTTTCCCCCACTCCACAAAGGTTCCAGAAAGTTCTGTCCTTCATTGGTGTGCCTTAGAATCTCCAAGAAAGCCTAGATTCTCTGGAAAGCACTCAGGTTAACTTAGTTCTTATTTGGCAATGACTGCCTGACACACCCAGAGATATTTCCATTTTAAAAGGAATCCCAGGGTGTGATTCAAAAGAAGAAAAAATTGGCAGAATCTCAGGCAGCAAATCAAACAGAAGAAATTCTTTCGTGTGGGAGAGGTATCTAAGGTCGATGACAGGCTCAGGATGCACACCCCTTACATTAGTACATTTAAGCTGTTTGAGGAGCCCTTCTTGGCACCATGGGCAAAGCGGTCACTCCTTGGTATGGCTTCCTGTGTGGGGACAAGATTGTTGCACGGTAGGGGCCTTTTCTTCCAGATGCCCTCTGGCTACACTTTTTCCTCTCCCTGCACCATCACTCTCACCCTAAGAAATGTCAGCCAGAAGAAAAAAAAAAAATTCAAAGTTTTATCTCACAGAAAATTTTAAATAACTTCAAGAGTGCTTTTTTTTCCCCCCAAAGTGGGAATTGGTGATAAAAGAATATTTTTCTTCAGGTAAGAAATGATTGAATTATAAACTGCAAAAGTAATTTACCTTCCAGAAACTGAGAATTCTTTGCATTATAGTCATAGATGCTCATAAACGATGAAGACTAGGCCCAGAATCGTGAAATTCACAAATAATTCCTGCATTGTACTTTTTGTCATCTTTTCCAACCTGTCTTACTTCAAGTTTATCATCAAAGGTGCTAATAAGCAAGAACCAGTTTTACAACCACGACCACCACCGCCAAGGGCTTTATTATGGCTCCAACACTGGTGGATACCTTCAAGAGGGAAGGAACAGCATACATAGAAAAAGGAAGAAATCAAAAGGCCTAGATAATCTATTAGCTGAGTGATTTCTGAATAAGTAATTATTTACAATTGTTCCCTGAAATAAAATCCTTGACCTTGGCATTTACAGTGCAGGAGATGGTATTTTCACATCAATGCTGTACCAGTACCATTTATAAAACTGTTGCTTCCTTTTACTTCTCATCAATGATTTTTTTCCTTTTAATTCTTAGAGCTCAAAGAATCAAATAAAATGATGGAAAAGTTCCCCCAAAAGTACCAGGAGACCTTTGTTCAGACTCATTTTCCCTTTAAATGAAGTTAGGTGAGATACCAGGGTACACTAGAACCATTTCTTAGACTCCAACATGTCTTCTTGCAATATCACTCCTGGAAAAAAAGCATTAACTCCTCTGAAGCACAGTGAGACTTTTTCCTCAAAGCCTCTTCACACCCTACCTCAGTGTGGGCCCCATTGATCCCCTCTGGGAAAAAGTGTTGTGGAGGAATAAGAATTGCCAGCAATAAGTGCACTTCCAGCAATGCTGGTGCCAGATCCCCTAGGTGGTTTGCTTGGCAAGAAGGGCCTCCTGGGGAGCTTGATCTCCTGGAAATGGGAATAAACACAGCTGGTTCTCCTTCACACTTGAGATCAGAGAGAGCGCTGAACCCATGTGAGAGCTCTGAACTCCCTGGGGTAGATCAGCACCTCAGCAGCTATGGCCACCCCAGGACTAAGCAAGCTGAGGCTGAGGCCCAGACCACACCTGCTTGGCACCTATTCTCAGTGTGTTTCCATTGGCTGCTGTTACCACCTGATTTAACAATTAGGTCAAACCTTGCATTCACTTCCTTATCACTTCCTTTTATCAAACTCCTTTATTCCTCAAATACCTCCAGTCTCTGTTCCTTGCTACATAGCCACCAGTGCTTTAGAGAAATGCTGAGTAGTTGGGTTAGATGCCTAGTGAAGCCATGGGAGAGGTGGTGGCTTCTCGCCTTTGTTAATGTCAGGGTTACCTCACCTTCCCCCTTCCAACACCTCTCTAACCAGTGTCATAATAAACACCCGCTAGTACCTGTCACGGGTTCTGCTTTCATGACTGGCCCTTGGCCAATGCAAGCACACGTCAACAACGGTCATTTGCATGTCCTCCAGGATTTTGCTGATGTTTGTAGAGTGTAGTCTTGTCTGGTTCTCTACAATGTCCTTTGAGTTCCCTTGCATCTCTTTTGAACTTAAAGGGCATTGAACTGACATCTGCTACTACATGCACTCTGTGATCCCAACCATTTGCCTCCAATTGACAGATCCTCAAATTCTGCACTTATTTCTTCTGATCCCAAGCCTCTGCTGATTCTCTGGCCTCTGAGCATCTGCAAGTCCCTTTATCAGGATACATAGTGGCTCTGGGATCTCCTGCCGGCTATGCGGTTCCCCATGGCCGCAGGTCATGTGTTCTCTCTCTCTCTCTCTCTCTCTCTCTCTCTCTCTCTCTCTCTCTCTCCCTCTCTCCCTCTCTCCCTTTCTCCCTTTCTCCCTCTCTCCCTCTCTCCACTGCACTCATTCCACTTTATTACCCTTTCTCCTTTTGGGATATGATACCAATTTAAACACAGGATATCTAGAAGCTTGCAGCCTTCCCTAGGCTATGCTCATAGAAGTGGGTCACTAATTTCCTGATGTTTCTTTATTCTCACACAGATGTTTCTATAGCTCACTCCTCATGGTGGTTCAACCCTAAAACAGTAGGAGAAAGCAAGGACACTAGTATCGTATTCCCCCCTTTCCTCTCTCCCTCCCTCCAGTCTATATGTCCCCCATTCAAATCAGAATTTTCTGTCACATCTGTGTCCTTTTTGACAAGGACTCGTCCCAGATTATTTCCTTCTCCCCAAAGTGTTATTTATACCCATCAGTTTCCTGGGCGTCTGACAGGAGGGCTGCAGAAAAACATGATTTTAAGTTGGGGGAAAGAAGGATAAAAAATATATTCATTTAATATTTTAACATGTTCCGCCCACTAACATGCTCCCTCTAGTACATCTTTATGCCCCTCAGAGGACATTTATTCTTATCTGGGTCTCCTTCTAAGGAAATAAGAGCTAGACCTCTGTTCTCCATTCATCCTCTAGGCCTGTGTTGTTCAGTAGGACAGCCACTACCATCAGCAGCTATTGAGCACTTGAAATGAGGCTAGTCCCAAATAAGATGTGTTGTAAGTGTATTAAATTACATGCCAGATTGAGAAAACTGAGTATTTTTTTTTTTAAAAAAGTAATATATTCATTAATGATTTTTATATTGCTTCTATGTTGAAGTAAAAGTTTGGACGACTGGGATAAATAAAATATTAAGGTTCATTTCACCACTTTCTTTTCCCTTTTTAATGTGGTTATTAGAACATGTTAAATGACACACATGCACTTATCGTATTTCCCTTCGCCAATTGCCGGCTTCATGAGACCTAGGATAGTTGTTGACTGTTGTACTCCTGGCTGGTGTCCAGTGCATTTGCACCAGGGTGGCTGTACCAGCTGTTTATACATGTTATCGGTTTGGGTCCGTGCCCTGCATCGCAGGTGGTTAAATATTTTTCATATCGCCTGATTGTACGGCCACTGACTAGCCCAGCGCTGGGACACGGCATGGGTTGGATGAATGAATGAAAACTCAGTTGATAGTTTCTTCAGTTTCTAAAATTACCATGCAACTCTGACATGACAGATGATTGTAGGAATCTGTCACACTAACCAGATTTCCGTTCCCTGCCCTGTTATTGGGAATCGTAAGCTAGAGCAAGCATCACATGAATGTCAAAGCACAAACAAGAAAAAAGCCTCCTGCCCTATCTCTTGTGTGGAGATTTAATTTCCGCCTTGAAATGCGGTATCAGATGAGTGACAAAACACACAAACACAATCCATGTGAGTTTTGACTCCACTCCCAGCCTAAGCTACGGGGAGTGACAGAGTCAGCTTCACACAGGGCTGGGCAGCAGCTGTTTTCATGGCATAATTGGAAAGTCTCAGAAGAAATTTCTACCCCTTAAATGTCTCTCTTTTTTTCCTTCCTCGGAGAGCTACCTCTTTCCTACTAACTCCCTGTTATGGGTTGAATTTTGTGTGGCCCCACCCCTAACCCTGCCATATTCATTTGTTGAAATTCTCACATCCAGCACCTCAGAATGTGACCTTATTTGGAGATAGGGTTGTTGCAAATGCAATTCGTTAAGATAAAGTCCTAGTAGAGTAGGGTGGGCCCCTAATCCAGTAAGACTGGTGTTCTTATAAAAAGGGGAAATTTGGACACAGACGTGCACCCAGGGAGAACATGATGTGGAGATCAGGGTGACGCTTCTACAAGCCAAAGAATGCCACAGAGTGCCAGCAAACCACCAGAAGCTACAAGGGAGGCCTGGAACAGATCCCTCCCTCACGGCCCTGAGGAGAAACCAAGCCTGCTGACAGACAACCTGATCTCAGACTTCCAGCCTCCAGAACTGTGAGAAAACACATTTCTGTTGTTTAAGCCACTCAGTCTGTGGTACTTTGTTACAGCAGCCCTAGCAAATGAATACACTTCCTCAGTGTAAATTACATTCCCAGTTCTTCTTTCTCGTACCACTTCCATCCTAGTATGTATTGCTTGTAGAGTTTTTCCTGCGCATCTATGTCTGTAATGTACTTGTCCCATTTTTCTCCAAGCGAAATGAGACACTCGTGTCTGTGTGGTCCACCCCTGTACACTCAACATATAGAAATGAAGAGTTGCTTCATCAACACGTTTTAATAAGTATGTGGACTGTCCCTACCATTGGAACCAGAAATGCAGCTGTTACAGGACCACACCCATCCCTCCTCAGCAAGAAAACTCAGGGTGCCGAGGACACGCGCTAACAGGTTGTCTCAGCAGCCCTCCTAATCAAGGTGAAGAGTGACATTTACCCATGACTTCTGCAGCACGGGCTTGTCCACCAGATTCCTTGGATGGTATCAGGCAGGGTTTGGGAGGCGGAGACAAAATCTAGAAATAGAGTCCTCTGCACCTGGAGACAGAAGCGTAGAGGAGCATCACAGCGCGCGTGTTTTTAAAGGGGCCGGGGAGGATGATCCTTTAGGACAGCAGCAACAAGCAAGCAAAGGCGCCAAGGCCTGGGCTGTGGGAGGGGAGCCAACTGAAAGGAGACAAGGGGCCATGGTCCCAGTAGCCGCCATTTACTGGATCTGGACTCAGTGGCACGAGGAACGCGATACTTACATCATTTCGTCAAATGCTTGACTTCCATCGTTTCATCAAATTCCCACAACAGACGCCCCAATTAGTATCATTTTTCCCATTTTACATGAGAAAACTGAAGTTCAGGGAGTTTAAATAATTTGCCCAAGGTCACACAGATAGTGAGTGAGAAGCCAGAATTTAAAAGCAGGGATTTACTCCTACGATACTTTCCTGGTTTTCTGGTCTTGCATAGAGCTGACCCAGACGACTTTCTTTCATACTGTGATCACTGAACGCTGAACAACTCCTGTGTTTTACAAAGCATTATTTACCAATGTTTGTTTCTTGTCTACGTCCATCTACCAGACAGCAAAATCTTAAGACAGCAGGACTATGTCTCCTTTATATTTACACACACAAACTCAATTTGGTTTGCATTCCCACTACGTAACCCAGGACCCAGCATACAAGGAGCTCAAAATGTCTGTCTTACGAATGAATGAAATAAGTGCTTGTTGATCGTCCGTATGCACTTTAAAAGAAATTAGTCAATATTAAAACCTTCTTTGGTGTAAAACCTTTGGTGAAAGGACACTGGCAAAGTTCTGGCCTGGAATGAAGCATTTCTCTTCTCCACTTTTCAATTGTGGATTACTGCAGTGTTTGTTTGTGAATAAAAAAAGCGCTCGATGCCCTGGAGAGAAAGTTCCCATCCTTAGTGGCCAAGTTGACCTTCTCTCCATATCCATTCTCTCTTATGTAACTTCTTATGCTCAACTCTTCATTGAGTTCCATTTTGCATACCTGTTCCAATTTTGCTTGGAGTTGTCTTTGCTAAACCAGAAACTTTTTATTTTAGTAAAATCTCCAAGGTAATCAACGAATGGATATCTTCAAATTAGATCACTCTGAAAAATAGCTAATTTTAGACAGGCAGCTACGGATGATAGACCTAGAGATGACTCCTTCTCGCTCCTAACAAGGAGACCAGAAGTCACCGGGCAGATGGACAAGCAGGGTACAAAGTCCCCATTCTCTAATCAAGCTGTGTGAAATTGTTCCTTGGCAAATAGCCTTTAGTTTTTTTCAGTTGCCCTAATCCTAAGTGGGGAAGGAGGACTGCCAAATACCAACCTGAAGAAGACTAAGCAAAGTGCTAAACATAAAGAGTGAACAATACCAAGGAGTGTTTTAAACATTAATTTCTAATAGCGTCTTCATATTTCTAGAAAACAGCATTGCTGCCATATTGGTTTACATCAAAAGCCATCATTCTAGGCTCAAAAGATCCACCCTCAACAGAGCTAGTAAAACCCAGCACCTTTCACCTGGAGGCCATCCAATTGAACGTGTCCTCCGTGCAACAACTCAAACTCAGAAAATGAGAGGACACATGGAAAAAGAAGTGAGCAGCTGAGCTGCAAGTATTGCTGTCCTCGTTTTACATATGACATAAGAAGTTAAATATTGCTATGAAATAGCTTACGTGTGGCTCATCCTGAATAGTAAGTAACCCACACTGGTCATAGGCTCTACAATGGGAGGCCTCCAGGGGCAAAACTCTTGGAGCGTGTAATTTGATATTTATGATGTTCTATCGCCACCTCCTGGAAGGAAAGACCAAGAACACAAAAAGGGGTGCTAGGACTTCAGGCTTCAGTGAAGACCATTTTCCTCAATTCTCAAAAAAGGCAGACTGCAGTCACTGAAGATACATACTTGCATCACGATATTCCAGATGAATTACCATAGTGTTGGGCAACCAAGACAGGGAAAAGGTAAATGTTCAGAACTCCAGCGTCAGTTATTTGAGAGCGAGAGATAACATCAAACCTATGAGTAATGAGCCTCTAGAGTTGCCAGTCCGCAGAGGAGGTCTGAGTTCTCATTAGCAAAGAGATATGAGATCCCATTTTGCAAGAGTCAGTAGTACTGCAGGAGCACAGAGATCCTAAAAGAATCATTTCCACACTCGGCTTTGGAAGTATTCCTCTTTACCTTTGCTTTTTCAGTCTCAGAATTTGGCAAAGGAGTTCTAAGGGTTTCAAAACATTATTAACAGGACTAAGAATTTTTCCAGACGAAATCTTATTTCCCAGGCTAGGTTGTGTTGGAGTTATTTACCCAGATGGCGCAAACACAATCAAGTGAATTGGAGGGTTTCACTTTCTCTACACGAGACCCCCCCATCAGTCTTCATTTCTCAAGATTTGGTTTATATAACAGATAGTAATACAAAACCTAAAAATACTATTTTAAAACACACTTTAATTTTGATCATCATACTTTTTCCATCAGTAGCCTCATGCAATGAGTGTTTCACAATCCCAAAACATAAGCTATTTCACACAGTGGGAGGAAAACTCTTAAAGTCAATTCCCAACAATCATTACAAGTTTAACCATCTGTTCTCTCTAAACATTTGGCCCACATCCTGCCCCACCCTCCTGATTCTTGGAGACTTTTGCAACTTATACAACTCACCAAGGTCCTGAAGTAGCCAGGGGTGGCCGTTTCCTTTCTGAATACCCATTATGTTTATTCATAAAACACAGAACATGGAACACAAGTTTAGGATTTTAGAGCTGGAAGCAACCTTATAACTGATAAGAGTGATTTGCTGGTGATACCTGATGGCCTGTTTTAGAAGATGGCAGGTTTGTACACACTAAGTCAGGCTTTTTTTTTTCTAATTCAGGTTTTCTTGAGGGCCTATCTTGTTAAAAGCACTATGAGGAACAACTAAAAGCTGTAGCTCGTATTCCCCAAAAGCCAACTATGTTGTCTGAATTTGACTTCCTTACCTATAACCTGAAAGGTAAAGCGTCGTGATCCAATAGAAAAGTTGATACCAACTTTCCTGTGTTCTGCGTCTTCACAACCACCTCATGTAACATGACACTTACTGGGTTGCTTGATAACGTCAATCACCACATGGCAACTCTTTCCCAACCTGATGGCCAGAAGGAAAAATAACCTTTACTTTCCTGCCAAATTTCTTGAGTCAGGAACTGCCCACACAACATCAACAACAACGTTGCAGCATTCCAACCTCCCACTGAACCCACATTTAGGGTCAGAAGTTCAGTGTTCGTGAGTACCCAGAAAATTGAAATGCTTCACTGGCCCACAACCAAATTCTTGGGATCTTCCAGGGCCATCCTTTCCTCCTCTTTCTTCCTCTTCCTCCCTCACTATGGAATCTTGGTTGCTTTGATGTGCGAACAGTTTTGGATACCTTCCTGTTTATCCTGCAGCTATTTTTCCAGCTGAACACTTGCATTGTTTGTGTTTAATGACAAATCCTTATAGCTCAGATACTTGACCAAGATATATAAGGTTTGAGACTATCGATTCAGCAATTATCTTTCAACTTCCTGCAGACTCTCATCAAAATGAGACGCTCTAACCTGTCAGTAAGTCTACACCAGAGTAAACTGAGAGGCTGGCTACCTTCATACGATTCATTTCAAAAGTTTCAAAAGTATATCTAAGTTGGCACCGATCCTTTCCCTGTAGATCTCACCAGTCTCTAGTAAGTTGATTTTAGGCAATTTCTCATCTTTCACTCTCCCACCACAAACTTACTTTGGAAGTTTCCCTAAATGTGCTAGGATCCCTCAGGTCTCCATAGTTCATATAGGCTCTTGCTTCGACTTCAAATGCCTTCCCTTTGACCTACTTGTCCTTTAAACTTCAGCCCGGAAGTTGCCTGCTCTTGTCTCCTCCATGCAGTCTGGAGTCCCTCACCTCTGTGCTCAGACAGACCCTATTCAAACCTCCATCCCAAGTTAGTTAAATTGTTTTCCCCTCCCACAAACTATGGATCCATTCTGGGAAGGGATTAAAAGTTTGACTCTGTATCCCAGGACTTAGGGTTGAGTTGAACATATAGCTAGCACTCTGCAAATGTTTGCCAGAAGACATTAAGGAACGGGTTGTTTTCTGGTGGCACACAGCACTACAGACAGCCAAGGCCGTGGCTTCCTGGCCAGTTCAGACAGACAAAAAAGACATGACCATGTACTTCCCTCCTTCCACCTCTTGTCATCATTCTGGTGTTCAGACAGACACGTTTCCCCATCAGCCAGTGTTCTAGACCCATCAAGAATAAACCTTGAATTGGTTACAACCTCTAAGCAGGCCACAAGTCCTCAGCTTTCCTGGGCCTCCCTGGATAATTCTCTGAAGTCCAGCAATGACTAGGCCCCCTGCACTCGTGTGACCAGTCTCCCTTAATATGTAGCCGCGTAGCACTATGCCAGCCGTGCAGCTGACACTCAGGTATTGTATGAATCGGAATCTTTTAGTAGTAGCCTCAGCGCACACATCAAAACTTGTTCTCTTCTCCCAATTCAGCTCACTAAAAACCTAAATCTCATTATTTTTGTCTCCCAAAGTCATCTTTGTTATAAAGGGACTTCTGTTTCCAGGATAGAAATGAATCACTTCGCATTTTAAAATTTCTCACTGATTCTATGAAGACACCATTATTATGTCCAGGGAAAAATGGTACTCAGGCAGACCCCTTAACTTCTGAAGAACATGTAACAGAGGGAAACTCCATCTGCCAAATAATGTGCTTGTGTGAGTGTCAGAAAGAATACTGGGCTGGTTAGAACAAGGACTTGATATATAGTTTCCAATATTACTTATGATCTCAATATCCTAGATTATGAAGTACCAGCTTTTGTCACTTTGGACGATCTGCAGAGACGTGAGATATACAAAAACCAGAATGTGTGTACTTGTCATATTTTAAAATGTCAGTTTCTGTCTACTCATCACTAGCACGTTGATTAAATATCCCCTTTCAGAAGCACCTTCTTTGTTAAGTCTCCAAGTAATTGTTTCACTGTATACGATCGCAGTTCTACACTTTTGCCATATTAGAGTAATAGAGTGATATTTTAATATCAAACTATATATTTTTCCATTTCCTCTCTTCCCTACCACTGCTCCCAGTCCCACATGCCAGCACTGAGTAATGGCTGCAGTTTTCTATATGTACTACCTTAGTCACGTAGGACGTGGCTTTCAATTATAAAAGCCAGAAAATTGAGAAAGAATGACTTTTTGTTTTGTTTTTTGAAAGGAAGGGAGTCAGTTTTTTTTGTTTTGTTTTTTCAGTTCTATAAATTTGGGCCTTAAATATCATAAGCCAAATCCTGGGAGACCTAGAACACAGATTTTACACAATAAACCCTACAGTGTGTTGATACGAGTTGGTACATTACTACCCAAATAAAATAAGAGTTTGATTAGAGAGTGGAAAAGGGAGAATCCAAGAGATGATAACCAGCATACAGGTAAACTGGACAGTCCCTGAAAAAAGGCCTGGCCCTCACAGCTACAGACTGAGGCCTGGGAGCAAGCGGGCAGCAAGACTATAGAAATCACCACAGAACACGCAGGAAAGCTTGGGGAAATCCCAGAGCAGAAGGAATAGTGTCCAGATTCTCAGAGTATTGTCCAGAATGGTATAAATTTTATGGAGAAGCAATAGATAGAGAAGATGCGTAGGCTGTTGGGCCCGGGGAAGTCCTCCCAAGCCCCACTCTGTATTCCCAAGTTCCCTGAGATGTGTGCAGAGTGTCTGAGAACCCGCCAGCAGCTCCTGAGAGCACCCGGGAGTGCAAAGTGAAGGGAGTGGTCGTGACAACCTGATGTTTCAGCAGAACTACAGCTAACTCAAGGGAAGCAATGGCCATAAGGGCTGAAGCTCAAGGGTCTGGGAGAGGGAGCCACACCTCCACAGGGACTGCTCAGGCCACAGAACTGTTATAACAAACTGGCATAAACTGGGTAGCTTATAAGCAACAGATGCTTGTTTCTCTCAGTTCTGGAGCCTGGAAGTCCAAGATCAAGGCGCCAGCAGATTTGGTGTTTGATGGGGACCTGTTTCCTGGTAGACGGACAGAAGGACTCATGAGAGAGCGTTCCAGGGTCTCTTTTATAAGGACATTAATGCCATTCATGAAGGCTCCATTCTCATGACCTAAGTACCTGCCAAAGACCCCACCTCATAGTACCATCACACTGGGGTTAGGTTTCAACACATGAGTTTTATGGAGATACAAACATAGGAAGCCCCTAGGAACTTGGGCCACATGAACTACCTCTCAGGAAAAGGGTAGAGAATTCTGAAAGAGACAGAGATTTAAACCAGAACAAACTAAGTTACTTTGAATTAGAAAGACTAAGTTTTCCACTACCCAGTGGCAGTAGAAGCTTGTGGATTGCATCAATTCTAATTTTAATGAAATAAATTGATAGTTGTTCAAGTATATACTTTGACAAATCCTTACTCTATAAAAATAAAAACCTATGCATTAACATTATATATTCATTCAGCCAAAAATTGAATGTCTATTCTGAGTACTCTACTGAAAGTTAGAAATATAAAGATAAATAAGCTGTCTTTAAGAAATTTATAGTTTAGTTCAGGAGACCCTATAGTTACATGCACTAAGTAGTATTGTAGGGGTGTATGTATGTATGTATTTCCTGAGGCTGCTGTAACAAATTACCACACACTTTGTGACTCAAAACAACAGAAATTTATTCTCTCACAGTTCTTAAGGGCAGAAATCTGAAATCAAAATTGTGGTAAAAGCAATATTTGCTAAATTAAGAAATCCATGTGAGTCAATCGTAAGGGGGTGGCTGGTTAGCTCAGTTGGTGAGAGCATGGCATGGTTGCCGGGTCCATGCCACTATGAGCTGTGCCCTCCTTAAAAAAAGAAAGAAAGAAAGAAAAATCCATGGAGCACGCCTATGTAATCCACACATAATATATAAATCTATCCAAAATAAGCTTTCGTAATCTGCCAAAATAGAGTGATTTTTACATATTTTATATAAGAATACATAACTGAAAATAACTGAATTAGAAAATTGTTCTAATGAAGCTGACGTTGAAAAAAAGCAGTCTTTCAGCACAACACTGTGTTTTTTCTTTGCTGCTTCTTATCAGTTGGATTTTTCAAATGCTTGATACTTTAAATAAATTACTTTTTAAATAAACCAAAGCAGCCTACAATAGTATTAGTCATTTTTGTAAACAAATTCTCTACATTTGGCTGCATTTTATTAAAAAGCATTGCAGTCTTTAATCAATGTATTCAACAAATGGAGGACCAAAAACCTTTAGCTTGTGAAAAGTTTTAGGGAATTAAGGTTACTGAATACAAAGTTTACAAACAGAGAAGCAATGAAATTTGTCCCTGCAAAAGCAAGGAGGTGAACAAATGTAACAATAAAAGTTTAAATGGTATACAGAATTTAATTTTGAAATTCTGTAATTGCACTTTGGAATATCTCGACTTGAAAAAATATTTTGATGGAGCTCCTATTTTAATTGGATAAGTAGGCATACTGTTCCAGAATAGAATGGAATAGAATTGAGAAGCCTACACTTTTGCAACATTTAAATTTGGCAAAATGTTTCAAATAAACATAAATAAAAAGCTTTTTGACACGTTTTGTCTTATAAAAATACATTTCAAAGAAAGGTATTCTGGATTGAAGAAAAAATACCTTGGCTAATTTTTTTTTCATTCTAATATATAAAAAAATAGAATTGAGAATATCCTCCATGTAGCAGAATTTACTCACAGCTTATTAAGTACCTCTGTCCCTAAGGAGAGAATATATTCTCATTAAAAATAGGGTCCTCAGAGAAAAGTCAATTAATGTAAAATGTTCCAATTTATATATCATAAAACCCAATTTTGAATATTATAAGTAATCTTATGAAAATTTTAGGACATATTGAACAAAATGCATTATTCACTCAAAAAAAAAGGAGAAGGCTCAAAAGAGGAGAATCATCACAGTGTCATAGACGTAGGGACAGATCCAACTAAAAAACAAATTAAAACACATTAATAAGGTTCAAGAATAATTATTATGCTTGTGTTATTTTTTTAACATTCAGATAATCAATGTGTCTCCTTTAATGTTTTTAGAGAAACTTTTAAAACCAATTTTTAATGGAATTGTTTTATGTGTCCAACAACAACATAAAACCAATTTGTTGATCAATAAATACATATTTAAAAATCATATGATTTTAATTCTTTTTAATAACTCTTCTCATCCTCAAAAATAACTTGGTTGGTAAATTAGATTCTCATTCAAGCACAGCTGAAGGGCAGATTGTGTGGAAACACAAACGTGGAAAGGAGGCCTTTGAGGCTATGCTGCGGGTTCTGACTATGTCCTAACAGTTCAGAAGATGGGACGGGGTGCCAGAGGAGAGAGTAGGTAAGGTCAGACAGGCAAGGTATCAGGCCCCCAACCCCACTTCATCTGGAGCAGCTCAGCTTCTATCTGTTTTGCCCATTGGATTTCCATGTAAGCTCTAATTTGAAGAAATGATTCTCTCATTAAAAATAAGTTTAAAAACATAAAGGGGGGTGGGGGATGGGAGATGAGGGTAAGGGGGATCAAATATATGGTGATGGAAGGAGAACTGACTCCGGGTGGTGAACACACAATGGGATTTATAGATGATGTAATACAGAATTATACACCTGAAATCTATGTAATTTTACTAACAATTGTCACCCCAATAAATTTAAACAAAATAAATTAATTAAAAAAACACACTATTGCGGGCAATGGAGTATAGGGAATAGGGTTTAAATGGGAGTAACATGATCAGGTTTGCATTTTTATTATTTTTAAGTAAAATGTATTGGGGTGACAATGGTTAGTAAATTTACATAGCTTTCAAGTGTACAATTCCGTAACAAATCATCTATATATCACATTGTGTGTTCACCACCCAGTCAGTTCTCCTTCTATCACATATATTTAACCCCATTTACCGTCATCTACCACCCCCCTCCCCCTTACCCTCTGGTAACCACTACACTATTGTTTGTGTCTATAAGTTTTTGTTTCTTTGTTTGTCTTGTTCCTTTGTTGCTTTCAGTTTTATATCCCACATATCGGTGAAATCATATGGTTCTCAACTTTTCCTCTCTGACTTATTTCGCTTAGCATAATAATCTCGAGATCCATCCATGTTGTTGCAATGGCATTATTTCATTTTTTCTTATGGCAGAATAGTATTCCATTATATATATATATATATATATATATATATATATATATATATATATATATATATATATATATATATATCACATCTTCTTTATCCAATCATCTATCGAAGGGCACTTTGGTTGTTTCCATGTCTTGGCCACCGTAAATAAAAGGGCAGTGAACATCAGAGCACATATATCTTTACAGATTAATGTTTTCAGATTTTGGGGGGCATATACCCAGGAGAGGGATTGCTGGATCGTATAGTAATTCTATTCTTAATTTTTTGAGGAACCTCCACACTGCCTTCCATAGCGGCTGCACCAGTCTGCATTCCCACCAACACTGTATGAGGGTTCCTTTTTCTCCACAGCCTCTCCAACACTTGTTATTAGGTTTGCATTTTTAAAAGTCACTTTGGCAACAAGAGGGAGGATGAACATTTGTGAAAAGTAAATACTGGGATATGTGGGTTAGCACATGCATGGAGGACTTCACTACACTCAGATGTAATGTCATGCCCTTGGCTTTTACAAAAGACCAAAAAAAAAAAATTCATGTTTACACAGGCCCTTGTGCGAGAATCTGCACATTGAATTATTAAAATTCCATGAAAACAAAAGTTCTGTTTCTTGAGACAACCTAATTTGATTTCAACTTGATGCATTATGTGTATTACATAATACATTTCTTTTTATCTAGCAATTCAGAACTAAATTAAATGCTTGACTGTAGCAGCTAATTTATTCTAGCTGTTTGCAATACAAAATTTTCCTTCACTTTGTTTCTTTGATTTGTTTTGCCTTTTTTTCTAAATTGTCATTTCCGATATCTTTGAGAAATATTGAATCTAAATCACAATTTATATAATAATTGCTAACATTATATAGGGCTTACATGTGCCAGACAATGTTTGAGACTTTTATATATGTTAACTCATTTAATCCTCAGCAAGACTAAATATGGACGTCTCCCTGGCTTTGGAATTAGTGAATTTATTTATAAAACACTGGTGACATCAAATGGTATCTGTTTCCCTGACACATCAGTATAAGCTTAACTAAGCATTCCTGTGCTTAAAACCCATCAAAGCGTTGAAACAATCAATTTCAGAAAATAACTCCAGTGAACTAAAAATTGAATCACTAGAAGTCATGTCTCTGATCCTCAACTCCCTCGTATATGAAGTATGAAAATAATGATACATACCAAGGTTGTAGGGAGTTCTAATGAGAAAATAATGTAAAATCATGTTGAAAATTTTAATGTGGCAGCGAATGTTAGTTATTGTTATTCTGAGAAAAAGACAGTGAAGAATTCTTTCTTATTACACCTCTCGTGCATTGTTCCATTGGCACGTCGCCCCTTCACAATAAGTCCAGAATTTGATCACTTTTCAGCACCTCTGCCTGGTGCAGAGTGCTGTCATCTGTCACCAGGACCATTGCCACAGTCTCCTACTGGGTATGCTGGTTCACACTTTCTCCGCCTCTACACAGCAGGCAGAGCGATTTCTTTAAACTACAGTATAGATCATACCGCTCCTCTGCTTAAAACTCTCTGACATGGGCAGCATATTGACCCCTCGAAGATGTGAGTCCCATCCCCTAGCACCTGTGAATAAGTTCCCTTGTGTGGCAAAAGGGTCTTTGCAGGTGTGATTAAGTTAAGGACCTTGAGATAAGGGAAAACTATCCTTGACTTTCCAGATATAATCACAAAGGTCCTTATGAGAAGGAGGCAGGTGGAGGAGAAGGTCCCAGGTGGTGGGATAGGAAAAAAAAATTTTTTTAAAGGAAGCAGGAGTGTCAGAGTCAGAGACGGAGACATGACAATGGATGGAGAGGTTTGAGTGGTGCCATTGCTGGAAAGGGGCCATGAGTCAAAGAATGCAGGCAGCCGCTAGAAAGTGGAAAGGTTGGGGAACAGATTCTCCCCTAAAGTCCTAAGAAGGAAAGTCCCAGTGCTACCACCACCTTGATTTTAGCCCCTTGTTACAGGTTGAATTGGGTCCCCTCCAAAATATGGTGGAGTCCTAACTCCCCGTGACCTCAAAATGTGACCTTATTTGGAGATAGAGTCTTACAGAGGTAATCAGGTTAAAATGAGGTCATTAGGGTGGAACCTATTCCAATATGACTGGTACGTACATAAAAAGGGACAATTTGGACACAGACACGCACACAGGGAGAACACCAGGTGAAGATGAAAGCAGAGGTCAGGGTGAGGCTTCTACAAGCCAAGGAATCCAAAGATTGCCAGCAAACCACCAGAAACTAGGGGAGAGTCTTCTTCCTCACAGCCCTCAGAAGGAACCAACCCTGCTGACATCTTGAGCTCAGACTTCCAGCCCCCAGAACAGTGAGACAATAAATTTCTGTTGTTTAAGCCCCCCAGTTTGTGGGACTTTACTATGGTAGCCCGAGAAAACTAGTACACCCTGTAATACCCATTTTAGATGTCTGCCCTCCAGAACTGTAAGATCATTAACTTGTATTGCTTAAGCCACTAAGTTTGTGGTAATGTGTTACAGCAGCAGTAGGAAACCAATATATTCCCCAAAGATTCCCCCTGAGAAACCTTGAAATCTGAAGTTGTCATCGTATCCTATCATCTTCCCACGTGACACTTTCTCTCTGACTTAATCTCCCACTACTCTTCCCCTCACTGCCTGCATCCCAGCCCGACTGGCCTCCTTGCTGTTCATTGAATATACTTACTCACCCCAGGGCCTATGAATTGCTGCTTCTTGACTGAAATGTTCTTCCTCCTCACATGCTGCCTGACTTCCTTCAGGTCCCTAATCATATGTCACCTTATCAGAGAGGCCTTCCCTCAACATCCTATATAAAATAGCACTCTCTGTCTTCTCTCTGTTCTTTATTTTTCTTAGTACATTCCACCACTTGATATGCTATGTGCACTTGTTAATTTGTGGTAGCCATCTCTCCTTGCCCTCATTAGAACATAAGCACCTTGAGAACAGAAAGTTGTTTGGTTCACTCCTCTGCCCCCATTACCTATAGCAGTGCAAGGCCCATAGGATGTACTTAATATATCTTTGTTGATTGAATAAATTCAAAATTGCTGCTATATTCTTTCTGCCTCTAAAGTCCTTTCCACTGAAACTATTTTCAGTACTATTTTCAAACTGTTTTGTGTTTGAGCATATAAACAATGCAACCATAGGCTCTCGGGTCATAAATCCAATATACTCACCCTATGTGACCCTCATCAAAATAAATTGGAAGGAGATGAGCTCACCAACAAGGCCGCAGCACACATTTCCTGCAGAACTTCAAAACCTTTCAAACCAGATAGTCAAGATCATAAGACAGGCCACTCCTAACCAGAGATACGAGTCAAGATGTAATGACAGCTCTGGACTTCTCATTAATCTCAAAAGGCTAACTGGGTAATTAAGCCTGGGTTTGGAATGAGATGTTAAAATCTTTGTAATGCACTGAAGTATTTTTCATGCAGTAATAAAAGGGGAGAGGCTTTAGTTGTTTGTAAGGAACTCGAAATTAATCATAGTGTTCAAAACTCTACCATTTCTAACTTTCAGTTTGAACTAATAGGATGTGACTGTGTCAACAACAGAGGTATCTTCATGATAAAAGTTACAATGTGGGTAGGCAGGCTGGCAAATGCCGCTTGAAATGAAACTGCTTCTCAAGCCCATGCTCTTAGGGTTTTTTCCTTCAACTTAGAAGTCAGATCACGCTCCACCTATGAATATGGGTGAAATTACAAGGGCTTTTGGTTTCATCTTTATTTTCACCATAACGTCATCATCCTTTGTTTATTTGTATCACTATGCTCATAGGCTTAGGATTTACAAAGCCAAACATACGTAAAGGAAAGAATGGATGTGTCCATTCTTAAACAAGCTTAAACAACGGGTCTTCAGCTACTTTTCACCACTGGATATACATCAGTCTGATAAATAGTACCGAATAGACTTGTCTTACACCTTGGGAGATGCTTCTAGACTCCTCAAATCCCCAAGTCTGTCATTGCCATTGTAAGAGGAGGAATGCATGTGCCCGTCCTAGATACTCTCCAGGAAGTAGGAGGGGCTAATCTGATTGGTCAGAATCCAAGATAATCAATTGGACATGTTTATTAATGTGTTTAAAATAACCATTTGCCCTGTACCTACCCATCGCCAGCTCCTGCTCACTCTGTACAGCAGGAATAGTCACTGAGTCAGGGCTGCCCCTGGGCCCGGGAAGCTCACTCTTACCCATCACATGCCTGGACCTGTTGGTCACCAATAAGAGTTTCTCCACTGGGAAGCCGAAGAAAGATGGTAAAAAAAAAAAGTCCACACTTTGGATAGAGGCCTGAGGGAAGCATAGAAGTCCCATTTAGGTCTCAAACTTCAGCCTACAGCTTTCTCCATGCGTGCCATGGGGTACTGGCCTCGTCTCCCCTCTCTCCAACCATAAGATGACCCCTTTGTTTCCCATCTGCTATTGGTCTTTTATGTCTTTCTCCCTCAAGCGTTTCTGGATCCCTCTTAGCAAATACTGTTAAAACTCTGCCTTTTACTTCACTATACCATATAATTTCCCCCTACAGTGTAAAAGAAAACATATAAACCTTTCAGTGATCCCTTGAGTTTCTTAATAGCCATCAGAGTACACATTGTCATCGGCTGAGAACCACCTGGCCACCAGCTGGCCTCCCTCACCAGTTAACCTATTCTCCCCAGTTTAACTGACATGAAGCTACATTACAGCAAAATCACATGAGCCTGCAGCACTGCCTGTGAGCAGTGAGAACAGTATATGTGAAATGCCGGAATGCTGAGGGTCCACTATTTTATTTTCCATAATGTGTCATTCTATAGTTTCCTGTGGGCAGTATTACGTAGCATCAAATGCACAGGCTGAGGAGTTAGGCAGCCTCAGATAGCATTTTGTATCTGCCATACACAAGGTATGGGACATTGAACAAATTTCTTAGGACGTTGTTTCCTCAACTCTAAAAATTGAATAATAACACTTACATGATAGAGTTTTTGTGAGAATCAAATAAAATCATTTGTTCAATGCTTGCCACATAGTATGCCCTCAGGAAACATTAGGAGGGATTGGTATTATTGTTATTATTTCATTATTAAATGAATTAGTCTCAGCAAATACAGAAATGAAAAAGACTTAATTAATAATATTTTTTTACATTATTACCATAACTTAGAAATGAATGTAAAAATAAAGCAGTTTTACAATTTTACACATGGAAATAGCATATACATATACTAAATGAAGCAAGCAAAAAACCAACTGACATGGTGTGCCCCCCTCACCCCAATGTCATATCCTAAAGTCTCAGAGAGAAAAAACCATCAGTTGACCTCACTGAAAAAGAACACAAAGCATGACAAACCTGTGTATCAGTTTTCTATTGCTGCATAATGAATTACCAAAATTTAGTGGCTTAAAACAACGCAAATTATTATGACACAGTTTCCATGGATTAAGTGTCCAGATACAGGTTAGCTGGGTACGCTCCTCAGGGTCTCAGGAGGCTGAAATGTCAGTTAGCTGAACCTGGGCCTCTTCCAAGTTCACTGGTTGTTGATAGAACCAGTGCCTTCGAATTGTAAGACCAAGTCCTCATTTTTCTTGATGACTGTTGGCTAGGACATGCTCTCAGGTCTCTTTAGGTCGCTGTCATGCAGTGCCCTCTAAAAAGAGTTCACATGAGTGTTTGCTTCTTCAAATCCAGCAGGAGCGCCTCTCTGCGGCTTGGAATCTCTCTGACCTCTAGATCCTCTTTTAAAGGGCTCACCTGATTAGGTCAGGCCCACCCAGGATAATCTCCCCTTTGATTAACTCAAAGTCAACTGATTAGGAACCTTAACTACATCTGCAAAAATCCATTCACCTTTGCTATATACTATAACCTAATCACAGACATGTCAAGGGGAGGGGTTACATATTGTGTGTACACAGGGGGCAGTAATCTTGGGGCTCATCATAGGATTCTGCCAACCACAATCTGAAATCAAATACTACAACTATAAAACATCATTCATATACTTACTTATTCTGTAATGGTATAAAAATTACATTATGTTTAAATAAAGATAGAAACTGAGAAATAATATTAGGTTGGTGCAAAAGTAATTGTGGTTTTGGCTATTATTTTTAACCTTTTAAACTGCAGTTACTTTTGCACCAACCTAGTAATAAACTGGGATAAACATAGTGGGTCGAATACATTCACCTATTCTGTCTCCCCCAAATGCACTCAAGTAACAGTAAACGAATAAAACGATTTAAAGCTTCTAGGACCAGGAGAATAGCAGAGCGTGCACAGGAGATGCTGACAAGAATTTGGAAGGTGGACAATGGGTAAAGATGTAGTGAGTGGCCTGGTAGAGGAGAGAAAGCCAAATGCAATCACAGAGGCAGAAACCAACAAACAACAGACCCCCAGAAAGGCTGAGGATCAGAAGGTCGGCTGATAGGGGGCCAGTGAAGGAATTAAGAAGTGGCTGCCAATCTGGATGGAGAACAATTACACCTGTAGGTAGCAAAACAACCTTTACAAAACCAGCAGGAGGTTGGATTTATTCTCTCCACAAAATGAACCACCAAAGAGATTATGGACTCAGGAAAGCGAAGTGAAAAATCACATTTTGTTTGAAGATGTCTCACCTCAACCATCTGCTTCAATATTTTCAAAATTCTGAGAGAAAAATATTTTATCCTTAGCTTCTTTACATAGCCAAACTCAATTATAAGGGTAGTGTATTAGCTTTCTAGGGATTTGGGGAGTTGAAACAACAAAAATTTATTTTCTCCTTCTGGAATCTAGAAGTCCATAATCAAGGTGTCACTGAGTCCAGTTTCTTCCGAGGCCTCTCTCGTTGACCTGCAGATGGCCACCTTTTCTGTATCCTCACGTGGCCTTCCCTCTGTATGTGGGTGTGCCTGATGTCTCTGTGTGTCCAAACTTCCTCTTCTTCTAAGGACAACAGTCAAATTGGATTAGGAGCTGCCCTACCCACCTCGTTTGAAATTAATTACCTCTTTGCAGCCCCTCTCTCCAAATACAGTCACATTCTGAGGTACTGGGGGTTGGGGCTTCAACATATGAATGCTAGGTGACACAATTCAGATGTAAACTGTCTAGGAGGGATGAATCTGGCCCAGGAAGTAGGAGATCTAAGACAGAAACAAGGCAAAAGGAGTTTCCTAAAATGACACCGAGGCAAGTCCCAGGATGACAGCTTAAAAGAGCAGCCTCGAGGGAGTCCAGAATACGGGAAAGGTCAGTGGGGCTAGAGCAAATGGATGACCTGATGGATTCAACTGTATTGAAAGTGGTTCTACAGTTCAAACAGTGAAAGGTACAAAGAAATCTAGGCAAACAGAAGGAACTAAGAGATTACTAAATGCAAGAAACACCAAAGTTGTTCAGGAAACGAGTGTCATCACAGAGTACTGCAGGGTTTAGAAGTGAACACTATTTCCATATCCTAATAAAGTAAACCCAGAATATTAATTCATCTAAAAGTTGTGATCTAACTGTTTGGGAGAAAATAATGGGAAGGAAAGTGGGGGAAAGGGGGGGCCTAAAAATGCTAAACCCACATCTTCCCTAGTAACTTGATAAAGAATGGCTACAATTGGATAATCAGGGGATTTCAGCTTGAGCACATTAATGAGAAAGCTGGAAGTAAATATTAGAAGAAAGAGATAAGCGTGGTGGAAGTTATTGCCTATGGAGATTCAGGAATCAGCACAGGTGCAGCAAGGGCTGACATTTTTATTATAAGTTTTAAGTACTCTTTGTGTTTTTTAAACCGGTAACATGTCTTACTTTAATAAAAATATAAATTTTTAATATCTGAGACTCAAAAAAGGAAAAACAAAGACAATATGAGAACACCACCTCAGGTAAAAATATACAGAGATAACCATCTCTTGTGCGGTATTATGTCTGAACATTTCAAAGACTACTGCAGGGAAAGTGGGGGGGTCTCCTTATTACTAATGTAATAGATATATTGCCATGTGCTTGCCTACCATGTGCCAGGCAAGAAGATGGATGGAGAAAATGGCCTTGTCCTCAAAAATCTCCTACGGCAATTGGAGAAATAAACACAAAGAATTTCAATTTGATGGGTTAGGCCTAACATTTTATATGTATATTTTTTAAATTCCTAAGCTATTGTCCCTAACTCCTTTTTTTTTCTGTTTATTGTATAACTCTTCGTTATCTGGAACAGAGTCCTCTGACATTCTCTTTTTAAGGCTAGATTTTGGTTTTTATAAAGTAGTCTACACTTTGTTTCCATTTTTGCTCTTACTGCATTTAGCTTTTACACCCATCAATAAAACTATTCACCATCTCACCAAATCCTTGAGTTCTTTTCACACCTCTTTTTTTTCCTTCTTTTTTTATTGATAGCTCTGCTACCATTTGACAAAATTGAAGCCCTTCTGGCTTCCATGACACCACTCTGTCTGAAGAATTTCACAAGTTTGCCTTGGACATCTCCAGACGCTAAATCTTCCACCAACTCATGAAAGGTTGGGGTTCCCAAAGGTGTTTATATGCAAACTCACTTTCTACCTTTCTCAGGTGTCTCCATTGCAACCCAGCAACGCCCAATAATAACTCCAAGGTGCCTTCTCATGTTTTCTCTCCTGATCCCCACATTCCTGACTGTATGTCCCACAAACATATCAAGTGCACTGTGTGTTTACTTGCCAAACCTGTTCCTCCTCCTGCATTCCCTTCCAAGACACTGCCACCCACCCCTTCATTCATACTAGAAACCGGAGACTCCACCTCTCCAACCGTTCTCATCCGTTTCCCCACAGGGCACTAAGTTCCATCAGGTCTGCGTCCTGAATAGTTCTCACATATGTCTCTTGTTTCCAGCCCTACTAACGTGATCATAGTTCCAGTTCAGGCCCTTCCTTGTCATTTTTTTAAGACGTCTTTTTTTTTTTTTTTTTTAAAGTAGATTTAGGTTCACAGCAAAAGTGAGAGGAAGATGCAGAAGTTTGCTATGTACTCCCTGCTCCCACATATGCGTAGCCCCCCACAAAATGGTACCTTTGTTACAAGTGATGAACCTGCGCTGACATCATAATCACCCTAAGTCCTTAGTTCACTTTAGGGTTCACGAGGTGTTGTACATTCTAGGGCGTTGGACAAACGTATAACGACATGTATGCATCCTTATGGTATCATAAAGTGAATTTTCACTGCCCTAAAATTCCTCTGTGCTCTGCCTAGTCATCACTCCTCAACATCCCCAACACACACACACACACACACACACACACACACACACACACACACACACACCCCTCCCCGCAAGCACTGACCTTTTTCCTGTCTAAATAATTTTGCCTTTTTCAGAATATCATACAGTTGGGATCATACACTAAATAGAGTTTTCAGACTGGCTTCTTTCACTTAGTAATAGGTATTTAAGTTTTCTCTGTGTCTTTTTTTGGCTTGATTGCTTAACTCGTTTTAGTACTAAATAATATCCCATTGTCTGGATGTACCAGTATATGTATTCATTCCCTTACTGAAAGCCATCTTGGTTACTTCCAAGTTTTGGCAATTATGAGTAAAGCTGCTGTAAACATCCACGTGCAGGTTTTTGTGTAGACTTAAATTTTCAGCTCTTTTGGATAAATAATAAGGATTGTGATTGCTAGGACCTTATGTTAAGGTATGTTTAGTTTCGTAAGAAACCACCAAACTGTCTTCCAACGTGGCACCATGTTGCAATTCCCGCAGCAATAAATGAGAGTTCCTGCTGCTCCACGTCTTCAGCAGCATTTGGTGCTGTCAATACTCTGGATTTGGGCCACATACGTGTGTAGTGGAATCTCATTGTTGTTTTAGTTTGCATTTCCCTGATGTGGAGCATCTTTTTCGTATGCTTACTTTTCCATCTGTGTATTTTCTTTGGTGAGATGCCCAGTAAGGTCTTTGGCCAATTTTTAAAATCGAGTTGTTTGTTTAATATCCCAGAGTACAGAATTGTAGGGTGGTGGGTTTTTTCTCTAAACACTTTAAGCAATTTACTCCAGTCTCTTCTTGCTTGCATGGTTACCATTGTGAGGAAAATTCAATATCATTCTTGCCTTTGTTTCTGTATAGGTGTGGTGTTTTTTTCCCCTGGCTTTCTTCAGGACTTTTTCTTTATTTTTGAAAAATAAAGGTTATTCATTTAGTTTGAAAATGACAGGCATGTCTATTTAGTTTGAAAATGACATGCCTAGGTATAGTCTGTTTTTCGGTTTGTGTTTGGGGTTTTTGCTTTTCTTTTGGCATTTATCCTGCTTGGTGTTCTCAGAGTTTCCTGAACCTGTGGTTTGGTGTCTGACATTAATTTGGGGGAAATTCTTAGTTGTTATTGCTTCAAATATTTCTTCTGTTCTCTCTCTTTCTTTTCCTTGTGGTAGTCCCACAATGGAATACATATGTTACCATGTTTCCCCGAAAATAAGACCTACCCCAAACATAAGCCCCAGTTAAGATTGCCAGCCAGACAGACGCATTTAGTACATTATGACGATGTTCCGGAAGAAGATGATATGACTGTATTTGAATAAATGTAGATTTTTGTACATTAAAAAATAAGACATCCCCTGAAAATATACCTTAATGTGTCTTTTGGAGCAAAAATTATTATAAAACCCTGTCTTACTTTCGGGAAACATGGTATACCTTTTGTGGTTGTCCCACAGTCCTTGGGCATTTCACTCTGTTTTCAGTCTTTGCTGTCTTGGTGTTTCAGTTTGGGGGTTTCTATTGGGAAATCCTCAATGTCAGACATTTTTCTCCTCAGCTGTGTTAAGTCTACTAACACTGCTAACACTAGGCCCATCAAAGGCATTCTTCATTTCTGTAACAGTGTTTTTGATCGCTCACATTTCTTTTTGGTTTGTTCTTAAGATTTCCATCTCTCTGCTTACACCGCCTATCTGTTTTTGCCTGTGGTCTACTTTATCCATTAGGGCTCCTAGCATATTAATCATATTTGTTTTAAATTCCCTGTCTGATAATTCCAACATCCCTGCCTTGTCTACTTCTGATGCTTGTTGTCTCTTCAAATTGTGTTTTTTGCCTTTTGGAATGCCTTGTCATTTCTTCTTGATAACTGGACATGATGCACCAGGGAAATTGAACTGCTGTAAACAGGCCTTTAGCGATGTGGATGGGGAAGGGGAACGTTCCGCTCCATAGTCCTATGATGACATCTCAGTCTTGTAATGAGCTCAAGTGTTCTCAGTTTTTTCTTCCCCTCAGGATATGCTTACCTAGTCAGACCAGAGACTATGAGGGAAATAAATAAAAAGTATTTTTAGGAGTTAAAATTCAGAACAGATAGTGATCACAGTCATTTGGCGATCAACACATGAGAGAATGTACATTATCAGATTGTCTGACCCAGTAGGTGGCAATGCCAGGAACAAAGATAAGGAACAGAGAAGAAGGAAGGCATTCTGAAATATGCTTCTTCTTCCTTCTTTGCTTTGCTCTTCCATGCTGTGTTTTGCTTTCCATTTTCAATCCAAAAAAAATTTTAGTCTCTGCTATGTGCAAAACAATTTGGCAAGATGTCCTCCAAATTCCTAACTGTCTTGCCAAGGCTCTAAGGACAAAGATAGGGTGATGTTTCTAGAAATCTGTAAAGATGGGTTTTGGCATCAATTCACCTGCATAGAGTTATAATTTTCCCCAGGACAGCAATATGGGAAATAGGGAGTTTGAGATATCTAGCCATAAGACCACGTCGGTGCAACGGAGAAGGTGATGGGGGAAAGCGGCAGGGACAAGTTCTAATCCTGCGTTAGCTGACAACAACTGCCCTTTTCCCCCAGTTTTATTGGGAAATAATTAACACATCACTGTATAAATTTAAGGAGTACAGAATGATGGTTTAATTTACATATACTGTGAAGTGATCACCAGAATAGGTTTAGTTAACATCCATCATCTCATATAGATTGAATAAAAAAAGATAAAATATTTTTCCTTATGATGAGAACTCTTAGGTTCTACTCTCATAACAACTTTCCTAGATATCATACAGTAGTGTTAACTATATCACAATGCTGTACATTACATACCTAGTACTTATTTATCTCATAACTGGAAGTTTGTACTTTTAGACCACCTTCCTCCAATTGCCCCTCCCCCACCTCCTGCCTCTAGTAACCTCAAATCTGATCTCTTTACCATGAGATTGGTGGATTTTGTTTTGTTTTATTAAGATTCTATGTATAAGAGAGATCATGCAGCATTTGTTTTTCTCTGTCTGACTTATTTCACTTAACATAATGCTCTCAAGGTCCATCCATGTTGTCACAAATGGTAAGATTTCCTCATTTTTTATGACTGAATAATATTCCATTGTATATACATATCACAACTTCTTTTAAGTATACTAGTTTATTGACATGATTTAATCTTCAGTTTCATGATTCCATAATTTTAAAAATTTATTCTGTAACTATGGTTGACATACGATATTATAGTAGTTTCAGGTGTACAATACAGTGATTCAACATCTACATACTTTACAAAGTGATCGCCACAATAAGTCTAGTAAACATCAGTCACTGTAGATAGTTATTAGGATATTATTGACTATATTCCTTATGCTGTATATTACATCCTTGTGACTTATAACTGAAAGTTTGTACTTCTTAATCCCCCCTTCCCTCTGGCAACCACCAATTCGTTTCCTGTATCTATGAATTTGTTTCTGTTTCGTTGTGTTTGTTTTGTGTTTTAGATTCCACATATAAGTGAAATCATATGGCATTTGTCTGTCTCTATCCAACTTATTTCACTTAACATAATACGCTCTAGATCTATCCATGTTGTCACAAATGACAAGATTTTATTCTTTTTTTATGGATGAGTAATATTCCATTGTATATGTAAATCACCTCTTTTTTATCCATTTATCTATTGATCGACACCTAGGTTGCTTCCATATCTTGGCTATTGTAAACAAGCTGCAGTGAACATAGGGGTACATATATCTTTTCAAATTAGCGTTTTGGATTTCTTCAGATAAATATCCAGAAGTAGAATTAATGGGTTGTATGGTAGTTCTGTTTTTACTTTTTTAGAGGAATCTCCATTTTCCTTAGTGGCTGCACCAATTTACAATCCCACCAATAGTGCACAAGGATTTCCTTTTCTCCACATCTTTGGGAACACTTGTAATTTGTTGATTTATTGATGATAGCCATTCTGACAGATGTGAGGTGATACCTCATTGCAGTTTTGATTTGCATTTCCCTAATGATTAGTGATGTTGAACATCTTTTCATATGTCTGATGGCCATCTGTATGTCCTCTTTGGAGAAATGTCTATTCAAGTCCTCTGCCCATTTTTTAATTGGATTGTTTGGTTTTGTGGTGTTAATTTGTATGAGATATATATATATATATATATATATATATATATACTAACCTTTTTTGGATGTATCATTTGCAAATGTCTTCTCCTATTCAGTAGATGGTCTTTTCACTTTGTGATAATCCTTTGCTGTGCAAAAACTTTTTAGTTTGATGTAGGCGCATTTGTTTATTTTTGCTTTTGTTGTTTTTCTTTTGATGTCTGCATCAAAAATTCATTGCCGAGACCCATGTCAGGGAACTTACCATGTATGTTTTATGAGAGGAGTTTTATGGTGTCAGGTCCGTTTAAGTCTTTAATCCATTTTGAGTTAATTGTTGTGTATGGTGTAAGATAGTAGTCAAGATTTACTCTTTTGCATGTGGCTCTCCAATTTTCCCAATTTTACCATTTATTGACTAGACCATCCTTTCCCCATTGTATATCCTTGGTTCCATTGTCATCAATTAATTGACCGTATATGTGTGGGTTTATTTCTGTGTACTCAACTCTGTTTCATTGATCTATGTATCTCTTTTTATGCCAGTGCCATACTGTCTTGATTACTATAGCTTTGTAATATAGTTTGAAATCAAGGCGCATAATCCTTCCAGCTTTGTTCTTCCTCAATATTGCCTTGGCTATTCAAAGTCTTCATGGTTCCATACAATTATTAGGATTGTTCTATTTCTGTGAAAACTGCCACTGGGATTTTGGTAGGGATTGCACTGAATATGTAGATTGCGTTGAGTAGTATGGACATTGTAAGAATATTAATTCTTCTTATCCACAAAATATCTGTCCATTTATTTGTATCTTTTCCAATTTCTTTTATTAATGTCTTGTAATTTTCAATATACATATCTTTCACATCCTTGGTTATATTTATTCCGGGTTATTTTATTTATTTATTTATTTTGATGCATGTAAAGGGGATTGTGTTCTCAATTTCTCTTTCTGATAGTTCATTATTCGTGTATAAAAATATAACAGGTTTTTGTGTTGATATTTATCCTGCAACTTAACTGAATTTGTTTATTAGTTCTAACTCTTTTTAATGGAGTCTTTAGGGTTCTCTCTAAATAATATTATGTCATCTGCAAATAGTGACAGTTTTACTTCTTCCTGTACAATTTGAGTGCCTTTTATTTCATTCCTAACTGCTCTGGCTAGGACTTTCAATACTATGTTGAATAAAAATGTTGAGGGCAGGCATCTTTGTCTTATTCCTGATTTAAGAGGAAAAGCTTTCAGCTTTCATTCTTGAGTATGATGTTAGCTGTGGGCTAGTCATAGATGGCCTTATTGTGTGGAGGTACATTCCCTCTATGTTAACTTTATTTAGTTTTTTAATCATAAATGGATGTTGAATTTTGTCAAATGCTTTTTCTGCATTTATTGAGATGATCATATGATTTTTATCCTTGGTTTTGTTAATGTGATGAATCACATTAATTGTTTTAGATACTGCACCACATTTTTATCCCTGGTAAAAATCCCATTTGATTATGGTGTATATTTTTTTGATGTATCGTTGAAATTGGCTTCTTTTATTTCTTTTTTTCTTTTTTTTTATTAAATTTATTGAGGTGACAATTGTTAGTAAAATTACATAGATTTCAGGTGTACAATTCTGTATTACATCATCTATAAATCCCATTGTGTGTTCATCACCCAGAGTCAGTTCTCCTTCCATCACCATATATTCGATCCCCCTTACCCTCATCTCCCACCCCCCACCCCCCACCCCCCTTACCCTCTGGCAACCACCAAACCATTGTCTGTGTCTATGAGTTTCTGTTTCTCATTTGTTTGTCTTGTTCTTTTGTTGCTTTTGGTTTATATACCACATATCAGTGAAATCACATGGTTGTCTGCTTTTTCTGTCTGACTTATTTCGCTCAGCATTACATTCTCAAGGACATGGAAACAACCAAAATGTCCTTCGATAGATGAATGGATGAAGAAGTTGTGGCTTTTCTTATTTCTTGAGGTAGGCATTTATTGCTATGAATTTCCCTCTTAGAACTGTTTTTGCTGTATCTCACAAATTTTGGTATGTTATATTTCCATTTTCCTTTGTCTCAAAATACTTTTTATTTCTCTTTTGATTTCTTTGTTGACCCATTGGTTGTTCAGTAGCATGTTATTTAATCTTCACATATTTGTGAATTTTTCAGTTTTCTTCATGTAATTTCTAGTTTCATGCCATTGTTGTCTGAACAGATGTTTAATATTATTTCAACCTTAAATTTATTAAGACTTGTTTTGTGGCCTAACATATGATCTATCTTAGATAATGTTCCATATAAATTTGAGAAGAATGTGTCTTCTGTTGCTTTTGGATGGAATGTTCTATAAATATCTGTTTATTTCATCTGGTCTAACATGTCATGTAAGTCTGATGTTTTCTAATTGATATCTTTCTGGATGATCTATCCATTGACGTAAGTCAGGTATTAAAGTCCCTTACTACTATTGTATTGCTATCTATTTTTCCCTTTAGGTCTGTTAATATTTGCTTTATATATTTAGGTCCTCCTATGTTGGGTGCATAAATATGTACAAATGTTACATTCTTGGATTGAACTCATTATCATTATGTAATGCGCTTCTTTGTCTCTTATTACAGTCTTTGTTTTAAAGTCATTTTTCCTGAGATTCATATAGCTAATACAGCTTTTTTCAGTTTCCCTTTGCATGGAATATATTTTCTTGTCTCGTCACTTTTAGTCTATGCATGTTCTTACATCTAAAGTGAGTCTCTTGTCGGCAGCTTATAGATGGATCTTGGGTTGTTTTATTGTTTTTTGTTTTTGTATTTATCTATTTCATCATTCTATGTCTTAATTGAAGAATTAAGTCCATTTACATTAAAGTACATATAGATAGACATAATTACTGCAATTTTTTAAATCGTGTTCCAGATGTATGTAGTTCCTCTCTGACCTTTCTTCTTCTCTTGGTTTCTTCCTTTGTGGTTTGATGACTTTCCTTAGTGTTATACTTATATTCATTTGTCTTTATCTTTTGTGTATTTACTATGGGTTTTTGCTTTAAGGTTACCATAAGGCTTACATATAACAACATATATTTATAACAGCATACTGTAAATTTGAAACTTAAGTTTGGCCCGACTGTAAGGCTCTACATCTTTACTTCCCCGCCCCCCACCCCACGCACACACTTTTTATGTTTTTGACGTCACATTTTACATCTTTTTATCTTGTGTATCCCATTACTGATTCTTGTAGTGATAGTTACTTTTGCTACTTTTGTCTTTAACCTCCATACTATCTTTGTAAGTGATTAATCTACTACATTTACTACATATTTACTTTTACCAATGAAATATATACTTTCATATGTGTTCTTGTTACTAACTAGCACCTTTCTTTTCAATTGAAAGAAGTCCCTGTAACATTTCTTGTAATGCCAGCTTAATTGTGATGAACTCTTTAGCTTTTTGTTTGTGTGGAAAACTCTGTCCTTCACTTGAGTAATAACTTTGCTGGGCATAGTACTTTTGGATGGAAGTTACTTTTCTTTCAGCACTTAGAATATATAGTGTCACTCCCTTCTGGCCTACAAAGTTTCTGTTGAAATTAGCTGCTGTTAGTTTCATAGGGGTTCCCTTGTATGTAACAAGTTATTTTACTTATGCTACTTTTAAGATTCTCTCTTTGTCTCTCACTTTGTCGTTTATATACAATGTGTCTTAGTGTAGATCTCTTTGGGCTCCTCTTCTTTGGAACTCTCTAGGCTTCCAGGATCTGACTGTCATTAAATCTTGCCCTAACTCTTGGTTGTCTCTCAAACCATTTTGATTGTCTAAGCATCTATTTTATTGTCAGTCACTCCCTGTTTTTGAGAGTGTGCCAAAGACCTATCTGTGTCCCAATGAGGGGAGGGAGTGTCTCAGTCAGCACCTAGATTCAGGCTGATATGAAGCCAGACTCTCAGGTAGCAACTTTTAAAGTAGGCAAATATATACAGTCCTTTGGGTCCACAAACATAAGCCCTCCTGTCAACAGGACCAGGCAACATGGAGGTGTCCCCTAAGTGACAGTTGCATAAATCAAGGCTCCAGGTATGTATAAACTCCTTTCTGGGGGATACCAGGAAGCTGTAGTAAGGCAGAAGAGAGCAAAGATGGCGTCCTCCAGCTTATGCTCCCTGAGAAGCAGCTTTGTAGGCCTCTCGATGTGTGCCAATTTGAAGCCTGTTCCTGAGGCTGATGTGCCAGTACAATCAAGTAGCCCTCTTCCAGATAAAGACTAGGGCTGTATTTCAATCTACAGTCTGTGCAGTGCCCTGGAGTCGGTACCCTGCCTAGAACTGTCTCTATAATTGTTACAGTCCCTTGGGACCCAGGGATGTAAGCACCCCCACCCACCAAAGAAAGGCATTGAAGGAGTGTCCCTGGGCAGCCGCCACAAAAATCAGAGCACTGGATAAAAAAACAGGGGTACGAGACACGTGTAAGAGCTCCTATCCAAGAGATGCTTGTTCTCTAATGCATGGCAGAGGGAAAGTGCCAAGATAGGACTTGCCTTCTGAGGTCTCTGGAGAGGTTTTCAGTCAGCCTTTAGATGTGTGTTAAATTAGAAGCCTGACCCTCAGATTGCAGATGTGATCATCTTATAGGCCTTTTTCACAAGACTTAGCCCCTAGGACTGTTTCCTCTTGCTGTTCACTAGGGGTGGTATCTGTTTAAGAACTCTTTCTCTGTTGGACACAGTCCTGTTGGACCCACAAGTATAAGTTCCACTGGTAAGCCCCAGAGCCAGGCAATGCCAAGGTGTACCCTGGCAATCACTACACAAAGCAGGGTGCCAGACAAGGGTATAAACTCCTTCCCAGGAGATACCAATGAATGAAGCAAGGCACAGGGAGAGAACAAACATTGTCCACTGACTTCCATTACCTGAGAACATGTGTGCAAGACCAGAAGCCTGTCCCTCAGGTGAAAACTCCTGGACAAGCAAGTTGGTCTCCTTCTCAGAAGGACTGGAGGTGTGTTTTAGTCTGTGCGGTACCCTGGGAGTGGTAGTCTCCCAAGAACTATCTATCTGATTGTTACTGTCCCTTGGGACCCAGAAATACAAGCATTCCCTGGCCTCTGGAGCCAGGTGATGAAGTGTCCCCTAGACTGAAGCTGCAGAAATCAGGGCATCAAACATGTGTAAAACCTTCCCTCCAAGAGATACTGGTGCTATGGAGTGTAGCAGAGGGGAAGTGCAAAGATGACATCCACCAGGAAAAAAAAAGATGGCACCCAACAGTTTTAGCAAAATAGAGGAAGAGCATGAAAGTGGTACCCACCAGTGCCTCCATCCCCAGAGAGTATCCCATCAGGCCCTGCACCTCTAGCAAGTGCATTAAGATTAGCAAATGAATCTCTTTCATATAAAGTCTGGGTGCTTTTCAAAAGCTGCTTCTGCACTGGGCCCTGGGGCAAGTGATTGACCGTGTGAGCCCTTTAGGAGGTGTTTTATCAGTTTGCTACAGTGGATATAAGGCCTATTGGTTTTCAAAGCCAAATGTTTTGGGGGCTGATCTCTCAGGTTCAGGTCTTAGAAGTTGGGGTGCCTGATAGGCGGACAACCCTTCCCTCTTGAGGGAGAAGTTCCTACTGATGGTGTGTCTCTGCACCAGGGGTGGGGTTTATGGCAAGACAACGTCTCAGACTCTTTGATCCGCCTTGGTGTGGCCCTTTTGTCATTTGCTGATGTGAAGGAACTGCTCAGCTGGTTTTCAGGTATTTTTCAGAGAAAATTGTTCCATATATAGCTGTAGGTTTAGTGTGTCTGTGGGAGGAGGCGAGTTCAGGTTCTTCCTAGGTGACCATCTGGGACTGCCCGCCCTTTTTTCTGATTTATATCATTCCTTGTATTTTCTTGCTTTGTTTTGTTCTATGAAAACCTCCAAGACAATGCTATATGATAACATTGGGAGTCTAGCACCTGACTTTAAATCAAATTGTCTTCATTTTTCACCATTTAGAATACTATTTGTTATTGGTTCCTGATAACTAGTCTTTATAGTTTTACCTTTTTAGTTTATACCATCGTTTATGCTGATATGGTTTCTAATACTCAACCGTCCTAGCATTCTCAAAATATTGGGTAAAAATTTCCCTCCAAGTACATTTCATAACATCCCTCTCTCCCCTCTTGAAAAAGCCTAATTAATCAGCAATGGGAATAACATAAGGAAAAATCTGAGTGGACTATTAAGCTCCTATAGTTAGTCATTTATGAATAAACACATTTTTTCATATATATTGAGTACTTACTACGTACCATACTGTATGTTTTAATGTGTGTGTGTGTGTGTGTGTGTGTGTGTGTGTGTGTGTGTGTGTTAACCTCCTTAATCCTTTGTGGGTGATACACATAACTCCCTTTTACTGTTGAGGAAACAGACCTAAAGACATTAACAATTTCCCCAAAGTACCACAACTAAGTAGTGGTAGAATCAGATTTAAACCCGAGCTCTTAACAACTATAACATGTTTCCCCAAAAATAAGACCGAGTTTCATATTAAGGTTTGCTCCAAAAGATGTATTAGAGCGTATGTTCAGCGGATATCATCCTGAAAAATCATGCTAGGGCTTATTTTCTGGTTAGGTCTTATTTTCGGGGAAACACAGTATTGTACTGTTTCTCATGAAAGCATTAGAGAAGACGAAGAAAGAACAGAAGCTTCAGGATGGCAGACAAATTTCATGTGCTGTTTATTCAGTCTCAAAGTTCTACTGAAATGATAGTAAACATTTGTAAAAGGGAATAAATCCAAAATAATATATAGAGCAGATGGTAAGGCCCAAGTATTTCAGAAATTCTGACAAATATCTAGAAGACAGAAAGCAGGGGACATCAGAGTAAAGGCAGTCACACACCAGACAAAGCAGGGATCCTTTTAGTCCAGCGAAGCCCCAGAAAAGACCCAAGCTGTGAGACATTACATAGAGTGGAACTGGGTAGCTGGCAAAATTCAGTTTTACGTAAAGGGCTGTCTGTGAACACTTGGTCCAATTGGCTCTTCCCATTACTTCCCCCCTCAGCAACCACTGGAGATGGCATGCGGAATAACAGTACCTGTACATGTTAACAGAGGGGTGCTTTTTAAAGAAATTGGACTACGTTACATGCGTGAAATGGGATCAGGCTCCAAACATGGGAACTGGCCCCTAGATCATGTCCCCTTTGTCAGTTGGCAGCAGGGAAGACAAGGCAAGGTAATCCAGGCAAAGGGCGTAACTTTAACGTGAGTAAAGGTGTGAAGGCAAGGAACAGCATGGTGGCTGAGGGAAATACTTCATTCCCTCAGAGGATGAAGGTCAGTCCTAGGTGTGACACATGTTGAGGCCAGAGGTGCAGACAGTCACCAGATCTGGAGCTTGTACTTTCCGTGTTGGCAGAGGGAGCCATGGAGGGATGTAATGCAAGAAGATCATTGTTTTGGCGGTTGGGTAAAGAGAGAACTTGGGGGTGAATGCTCTCTGGGTATCATAATGCAAAGTGTGGTCTGGGGAGGCAGCATCAGGACCTGGGAACTTATGAGAAACGCAAATTATGGGGCCCCACTCCAACCTACTGGACCACAATCTCCAAAAGTGAGGCCCAGCAGTTTTAACAAGCCCTCCAGGTGGTTGTAATGCACACTCATTTAAAAACAATCTTCTAAGGAATTCCTCTTATGTGAAGACATTGCATCTCTTCTATGCACCTTTCCTGCCCCCGTCATGTGGAATGATCGTATCCTCCATTTTCACCCCCTCTGTCCCCTGTATTTCTCATAGTGCTTCCTTATGTCCGTTTTCTCATGGTAACCAGCACACTTCTTTACATGAGCTACTCTCTCTCACCTGCCTTTGCAGCCCTGGTGGGAAGGACCTAGCAAAAGGCTTAATAAATTAGCTTGCTGAGCAAATGAACACAGAAATACCAATTAGGAGGCATCTGTAGTAGTCCAATCATAGATAAAGAAGAAATGAGATCTTGAACCAGAAGAGTAGTGGAAGGACCTGAGAGATATCTAGGAAATAAAATGGGCAGAATGCTAAGAGCTAATAATTATATAGCACTTACTATGTACCAGGCAGTTTTAAGTGTTTTTTTAAGTATTCCTTTAATCCTCACAATAGCCCTATGAGGTAGCTATCTTTTCGTCCCTGTATTATACAAGACAAGGCCAAGTCGTTTACCCAAATCAAACAGCTAATATTCAGCCAAGATATAAACACAGGTGAAGTCTGGCAGCAGAGTCCTTGTTGCTTGTTATTCTGCCCCCAAACTTGTGCTAAGATTTCCAACCTGAGTGGTTGGGTAAACGGGGTGCCATCCACAAAGACATACAGCAGGAAAAACCAGGGAAGATGCTGAGTTCAGCATTAGATATGCTCTTTGAGATACCTTTATAGGGTGTCCTGCCAAGTGGTTTGACATAATCATCTGAAAAACAGGGGTATGGAGTGGGCTAGGCACACAGATTTAGAGATCAGCAACGTGTAAACCATGAGAATGGATGCGATGATCCAGGAAGGATTGTATATAATGAGAAGACGTGGACTGAAGGCCCTAGTGACGAATATTTACGGGAAACTAAGATGCAATGGCCTCACAAGTATAAGGAAACCCCCAGAAGACAGTAGTGTCCTAGACGCCAAGGCGACAGGTGACCTAATGGAGGGAGTGAGCAGCAGTATTAGTATCGATGAGTTCATGTAAGAAAAGGATGGAAGACCATTTTGCCACCTAAGACTTCACGGAAATTGTTTTGCTGTGACCACCAATAGAGGGATGAGAGCCAGAGTAGAACAGGTTAAGAAGTGAAAAGGCAGAAAATGGGGAAAGCAAATCTAATTCTCTATAGACTGCATTTTGTGGAAGATGCAATAAAAAAAAAAAATTCAAATCTTTTAGATGAGACTTCAGCATATTTTTGAGTCCAGCAGATGGAACCAGTAGAAGTGGTGGTAAACGAAATGGAAGAGATGGAGGACCAACTTAACCAAAACCTGTGAGAGAGATTGGTCTTGAGCTAAAGGACCACAACTCAATCTCTGAGATGACGATGAGAATGGATATGAGACTTTTAGGTGGAAGGACAGAAATAATGGCCTTAATTGTATTGATGCAATGTCTGCTGGGTAAGATAGGTGAGGAGAAGAGTTACACTTACAGGAAGATTTAGGGATGGGAGAGGGAGCGTGTCTAAGTGCAATAAAAGGCCAAGTAATTTTATGAATAAGCCATTTAGAAAATCCATCAGATCAAGATTGTTCGATAAAGACAGCAGGCTAGGAGGGACCGAGAGAAAATGGTGGGAAATACGGACCACAGGACTCAGATCAGTTTATAGTGAGTGAGGACAGAACTTGATGAATAGACTGTAGGTAGAGTAGGATATTGGAGTTTAAGTTCAAACAGCTTTGGATAAAAATATCCAAGCTGTAGCCTTCAGAGTGGCTGGGTGAAACAGTAGGGATGGAGGTTGATAAAAACAAGAATCATGGGTTTGGGATATTAAATAAAGGTATCTACTACGTGTCAGAAAACATTTAAATTGCTGGCACTCTTAGGGAGACTGTTGTATTTGTTTGGAAAAAAATATACTTGGAATGTGAAAGGGAAAACGTGATTGAGGTAGATGATGCGTTTCTCATGGTCCTGGATGTCACAGCTTAAGAAGTGGGTAAAAAACATCTGATTGTTACTCTGGCAGGGGTAAGGGTGGCTGTAGAGCACAGGGATGAAAGATAAAGGGAGGAGGGAGAGGCGTCAGACACGGGCACAGAATGGAAGAGCTTGAGGAAAGCAGTGGCAGGTTGGTTGAAAAGAACTTGTAAGAATCAGTAGGAGCATCTGATTTTGAGCTGTTTGTGAGTGTGCAAGGTGACGTAACTCCTCTACTCCCTTGCTCCCCCCCCCGCCCCCCACACACAGAGGATCACTCCACAGTTCGACTGAGTTTACTGTTCTCACCAGCATCTTGTGAACGAGTGCTCAGCTGTCAGGTGAGACCACATGACGACTTCTTGCCCACCAAAATGTGGTCAGAAGTGGCCAATGTCCTTGTCAGGAGAAAGCCCTAGGACAGCAGCCTTACTCACGTTCCCTGTCACAGCACCTGACAGTTCCAAATGGCAGCTTGTTCATCCTGAGTCCATGAATTGGGGAACAGACCCCCATGTCACACACAATAGACATGTATAGTAGTACGTTGTTCTAAATGACCTATTCGGGGGACTGTACGTATCACAGAATGTAATAGCATGTAATTCCAATATCCTGTTAATTGCTGTCCCGTCAATGTTCTCTCCTGACTTCCACTCCCAAACCACACAGGTTCAGCCTGACATTCCCTCACCCGTATCACCCTTGTAATGTCCTCAGCCTGTCTTGCCCTCCTACCTGAACTGCAGCTAATCTTTCAAAAGCACAAATCTGATCCCATGACTGTTTAAGTCTTTTTCTATGGCTTGCCATCATCCCTGAAATTAAGCTGTTTACGAGGCACTCTCTAATCGGCCCTTCCTAGCCTCTCATTACATTCCAAACGACAGCCACACTCAGCTTCTGAATACACCACGATTTCCTGTCTCCATGCTTCTGCCAATCTGTTCCCACTCCAGAGTACACGACCTCCCTTGCTAGGGCTTGACCTGATCCCGACCAGGAACCTGTGCCACAAGTTACGCAGAACCGCGTATTTCCCCGTCACACTACTTATCTAGTGTGTTCGCTAGTGTGTGTTCCCCAGACACTGGCCATGATGCCGAGCACATAGTACTAGAGTAGAAGGTACCAAGGGAAGGGAAAAGGTAATTAAATTTGCCTTTGCTGACCCATTGGCAAGAATGGAGGCATGCTTGTAGATTGGATGTCAACCTTGAAATGTAGAGCTGAGCACCAGCTGTGGTGGCACAGATCAGTGGGGACTCTCACCGGAGCAGCCACACATGGTGAACTGGTAACAGTTGATTGTACTTCACAGGACAGTTGATGCAGAAACACATTTCTAAATCTTTTAAATAGATTTTGAAGACTGATTTTCAAGGATTCCAAACTCAGCATTCTGGACTTACTCAAACTGCTGACCAATCAGCCTCATTAATATTTCAGTAACATCATATAAAAGGAAAATAACTTATCTTTGCTTATGCCAATTCTCCCAAGTGGGACTGATATTGTTTAGGAGCTTGAAAGACTACTCGCTCAATGGTCATTTCAAAGACTAGGAAATCTGTGGTAGTTTTTATTTTATGCCTGCCACCATCAGTCTTTAAAATCCCATGTGTGGGCATCAAGATTCATAAAGCATTTTGTCTTCAAACATCAACTAACCCTAGAAAAGTAGCAAAAATCTGTTATAGTCAGCGTAACTTTAATAGTTGCCTTCCAAGTTCAAATATATCTTGTTTAGGAATTACACAAAATATCACTACTTGTCATGTCTTTAAATATTATAGCTCAATAGTAAATTACCCGTACTAATTCAAGAAAGTAAATAGACAAACTTTTCTTGAAGAGAATGTAAATGGATAATTTTGAAAACCCATTTACTTTTTCTATAAGAATTCGAGTAAAATGAATTAGTTGCTCATGGCTGCTGTTCCTAAACATTTTAATATAGTACATTGATTCCAAAGTACCCAAATGCCTGACTCCCCTATATAATAGCAGTCCCTTTCACTCATATTTCTACTGTTTCCCCAAAAATAAGACCTAGCCGGACAATCAGCTCTAATGCATCCTTTGGAGCAAAAATGAATATAAGACCCAGTCTTATTTTAGTATAAATTTAAGTATGCAGAAAAAGCATTTTATAGCCATAGAGAAACAGTATGTTAAAGGATTTAATAAGGACCATCCATTTAAATCAGAGGTAACAGTATATAGAGTAGGAACCTATTTTCATCAAATCATGATAGTTTCTAATTGGTGGAAGAAAAGAGGGTGATGAGCAGCACTCCTTACATTTAGTCAGGAAGACGAAGAACGGACACTTAAGAGTGTCTGAAAACTTCTACAAGTGCACCTCAGTTGGCTATAGCTTCTAGAAACAAGAAAAATCTTTCTCTAAAACAGTGGTTCTCAACTGAGGCAATTCTGTGCCCCACCACACCCTCCTCTAGGGCCATTTGGCAATAGCTGGAGACAATTTTGGTTGTCACCACTGGGGTAGGCGGTGTCACTGCTGGTAAGTGGGTAAGAGGCCAGGGAAGCTAATACCTTTCAGTGCATAGGGCAGCACCCCGAGACAGAATTATCCAGTGCAAACTATGAATAGTGCCAAGGCTGAGAAATCCTGATCTAAAAAGAACATGTGTTTTTCTATCAAAGTATAAATTCTGGAGAAAGCATTACTTTTACTTCTAGAATAAGGAACCAGGAGTTTATTTCCAGACGTTTTAGGCTAACTTAGTTCATGGATGGTAACGATTCCAAGCAAGATGCACATTTGTCTGTTAAAAATACTCCAAGATCACAGTAAGCTACCATCACACACATTTAAGCTGCCCTTGCCTAAGTAAGCAGTGGGTTTATATGAAAAGTGAAATGTCTGTGAAACAAGTAAAACAGCTTTTCAGAGTTAATAGGATTATTACAGGCTATTAAAACATGGGGTTATCATGGTATTATACATTAACCAGTTCTGGAATACAATTCTTCACTTTTCTTGTGTGTGAGTGAGAGAGCATTCTAGGATAAAGTCACGCAATGTGCATCAACCATAGTTACTGACAATGGTGAAATACACTAATTCCAATACTCCCTAATCCAGAAAAAATTAGTTCACAGAATATAAGCTTTTTCTCTTCTAAGACCTAAATGAAACAATTTGCCAAAATCACCACTGATTATTAAGATCAGAATAAAAAGGTATGAAATGATCAGGGTATCAAGATTCCCTCTACTAAAATTTACTCTGAAACCTGACACACATGGACATTACAGGGTCTAACAAAGTAAAATTATCTGCAATATTCCCCTCAGTAGTTTTAATTGAAGTTGGTTTTTATGATGTCTGATGAAAAACGAATCGCGTTTTGAATAGAGAGCTAACTTTCTAAGTTACAAAGAGCAAAAACATGCCGCTGATAGATCTTGCCCTCAATTACACAAGTCATCTTTCTAGTATTAACAGGAAAATAAAGCAACTTACTGTACTGTAAAGAGAAAACAGGTAATTTCAGTGTGCATCTATCTTCATGGCCTTGTCTGGTGAGCTTTTGGCAACCTGCCACCAAATACTTCTACGGTGTTCCAGTTTTGCAACCAAAGGTATCAAAGGTGTTTCATTTAATTAACTGGAAAAGTCAGTTAAAACCAGAATAGCCTTTTTCCCAACAGTAAAATGAACTATTACTGTACTGTCCATTTTCTGTTCCACAGAGGATTAAATAAGATTTCAGAAGTAGACAGGAACCTTGAGTGGCAGTGGTTTGAAAATTAGGATTCAATTTAAGATAGAGCTAGAATCCAAATATTTGCTGACATTTTTAAGCTCTTGAGTATCAGAACATTTATTAATATATCTAGAGATTGGCAGTTAATTTTAACAATTTAAATTTTTGGTGAAATTTAATGTGGGGAGAAATATTTAACTTTTTAAATTTGAGGTATTACTATATACTTTGTCATGTGGCTAAATACAGCTTACAAGTCCTATTAATTAACCACTTAATTGAATTTTTTAATGGCTGAGGATTTTGTGTATGTCATTATTTTGAACTAGTCACACCTATATAATCATATTCATATGCCTGAGACTAAGCTAGATATAAAGGTATCAGAACATCCCTTAGAATTGGTTCAATGAGATATGCCCCTGTGTTATTTACCATTTCCCCAAAAAAGTAAAAAAAAATGACTGACTTGGTTATTTAATTATGATTACATAAAAATTATATATTCAAACATTTGATGAAGTCATCATACTCCAACCTTCTGAAAATTTGAATTCCCAAGAATTAAGCTTTAGGTATCATTAAGGAATATATGACCACCATTTTAAAAATTATCATTCAGTGCCACTGATTTTATAAATAAATTTTTAGGTTAGGCTTTGTCGTGTTACCAAATTTCCTTTCTGCCTTCGTTTCATAAAATAACCTAACCTAAAAACACATTGCTTTGTAGACCTGAAATTAAAAACAAACAAAAAAACCCCCACAACCCCATATTAAGCTTTCTTTAAAAAGTCAGGTAGATCTAAACAGTTCAAACATCCTCAAAAAAATCAGCAAACAGCTGTTTCCTTACTATTACCTTTTAGATCTTCTGAAGAACCTACACATGTAGAAATGCTAGCAGATCTTCCTACTGCTACCAACAGACCAGTCAGTAGTAGGAGCGGCCGACTGTAACCAGGCCTCCCCCTGTAACTTCCACCCCAGTACCAGGACATCGCCACTACAAGTATGGCGTTCATCAGTATGACTTAGCAATTAAACTTGAGTATTCTTCTGTTACTAATTTTATGTATCTGAATATACATTATATAGAGAGATATATACACAAAAACTGTATCTACTACTAGAAAGAGCAAACTATTTCTTTTTGTAGTAAGACTGAGTTTCAACTATATTAAAAAAAATAGCCATCTTGCAAAACAAAAAAATGCATCTTGGAAGGTTAAATAAAAGAGAAATCCAATACATGAAAAGTATTTGAATATAACTTTAGGTAATTAACTAAGACATTCATATAATATATGCATGTCAGTCTCCTATTTGGTCCTAGGACCTGCAGTATTCTAATTCACTGTGAAACCATGTAACCAAATACTTAAATATATCCACAATATCTATACCATGGTAATGTATAGTACATAATATACTAACATCTCAAAATAAATTTCTATTAGTTTTATGCAAATTATGGTATATTATCATCTGCCACATTTTGAAATGGCACCAACTTCATGTAACATTCCATGTCAACGTACTAGTCAAAATCCTTACTGGTCATGTCCTTATGCATTTTCATCCGAACATTCAAAATCAAGCTGTTAATCTAATAACCACAGTATATTATCAACTGAAATCACTGCACATAATGGATGTTAAAGCAGGTTAAGTAATACGGCAGGAAAAATATTTCTAATTCACAGTTTCAAAAATAAAGTATGCAGTTTTCAAATAATCTGATTGCTTAAAATCGGTCACTAAATTTAACTGTCTCCTTCAATACATGTAAACTGTGTTTGCACAGCACAGGGAGACGTCTTTATTTCAGAAGTTAGTTCTTCCTGTTACAGGAGCACCACAAATTTGAAGGAAGAAGCTACAGTGTGAAATGAGTTCACTGAAGGTTATGTTAAATAAAATTTTAACTACAATTAAGGTACTGCAAAGCTTTGTTTCCCCCAGCACAGACCCCTTTAACCAGGAAACATAAGCAACACTTACCAAATACAATACGTAAATTAGCTCTACAAGAAAGGGGTGAGACTCTAATTCAACTAAAAGAAAATACTATTATTAGCTAACCTGTGATAGCTGGCTTCAGAATTTTCATAAAAATAAAATTTTAAAGCATACACAGTATTTGTATCCTTCGATAAGGGATGTAGAGATCCAAAGGGAATGAAAGAAAAAGTTGGCCTAAAGAATTTAATTTCTAAGTGGAAATACACACACACACACACACACATACACACACACACACACAAATGGGTAACTGAGGAAAAACTGAGTACTTAACTATTCAAATTTTAAATGTCTAAGAAAATTTGTAATAGAAAAAAGTGGCAAATTGTTATTGTGACTTGATTGGCTGAAAACATCTGTAAATTCACACTGGCATTAAGAAAACCAGTTTCAAAAATTTACTCCCCCTTCTCTCTCTCGCTCTCTCCCCCCCACATATGTTTTCTGTGCAAAAATAAATATCTGCAAATTGCACTAATACAATACTTATTTTAACTTTTGTATTATGAATAATCTGCACATGCTTTACAGACAATACATATTTGTAAACTTGCTCATGCAAAATTAGTGTGTGCAACAGGGATATTGTTAATCCCTATACTTTTAAAAAACGACACCTTATTATTTTTTATACTGCCAAACCGTCTAAAATGTAACAAATCTTACAGATATTGTTATCTGCCAGCTAAAAAATCAATTTATGTTGCTGAAACAAAAAGTTATACAAGAAAAAGAAACATGGTTTTTGTCTTGCAGAATTTTTGATTTTTAAATAAGAGAAATTTTATAAAAGAAAGAAATTCATGGTCACAAAATTTTAACATTTTAATCCTACACATTACAGGGCAAATAGATCCTGGATCCTATCTCCATATTCCATAAATCCTAACTTTTAGTTTCCATTTTAAATGTTGCCCTAACCACTAAAACATTAGTGGTTTTACAACCTCTGGATTGTGGAAATACATATTTCTGAAATAAATGTTACAAAAACAAAAATGGAAGAAAGCCAAACTGTATCCATGAAGGAAAAAAAGTGGAACATTTTGAAGCTTTTAGACACTTCTCTTTCCATGTCTGATGATTAACCTGTCAATTCAGTGCATCATATGGTCAATGTAATGGTCCCATGTTGAACAAACATCTAACTAGTGTCCATTGATTCCAAGTTAGTGGATGATGAATCTTTTTGGATACTTTCAAAGATGGCTGCAAGCTCAGGGTTAGAACTGATCTGTGACTGGAATTCACTCATCAGTGGACTCTTCTCTGCTTCTGGAATGGTCAGCAGTGCTGCAACTGCTCTCATGGCAGATCGCTTTAGTTCATCTTGCTTTTCAAACTCCTGTTTTACTGAGTTTGCCTTTACCTGTAACATTGAGTAAATTTATATTACATGCTATATGAACAAAATTTAAGCACGTAGACATTTCTGGTAAAGCTACTCTTTCATAGTTCAAGTTACATTGTATTTTAAGCATAGCTGTTTTAAAACTTTTTAGCAGTTGCTTGTCTCCTTTTCTTTTAAGGGTATATCTTACACAAAGCCTATTATAAAAACAGAAAATCCAGAGCTATCATGGTAGGAAAGAGTGGGCCTTATCTGCTTAGCAGGTCCTACTTTGGCCACCAGAGAAAACTGTTCCTCTAGAAACATGGGTCATTATTCAAATACATCATGTGCTGACACCTCTGTGCCATAATTCATGTAATCATTTTTATATGAAAAGCCCTGTTTCACCTTCTGAATTTAAAAGTATTTCTGACTTTTCAAGGTCCATTTTAAATGCCATCACTTTCATATGCAATCTTCTATGATTCCCATCCCCAGACCTCCACCAGAACTAAACATTTCAATCTCTTTTGTGGACCTACCACACTTTATCCCATATCAGTACCATATTAAAACTTAAGAATAGCATTTAATAGTGCTAAGTTTTCTAAAACATCCACATTTAATAGGTTGACTTTTAAAACCAACTGCTTCACATGGTGTTACCACGGTTAAATTAGGAAACCTACAGTACAGAATTGACTAGGAATCCTGACCAAGTCTGGCAGTTGATGTCTACCAATGATTACCTTAGTTGTACATGTGGCACGTAATGGCTCCACAAGTCGGTCCAACCTCTGCAGTACTGCACTTGGACAAAGGGTGGAGAGTCTCACCAACATTAAAAATGTTAGCATCTATAGGAATACAAAAAGATAAAATTTAGCCTTTGCATTATTTCCTAAAGACAAAATCCAAATTCTAACAAAGCTTTTAAAAGGAAAATGACTAGCACACCACATAAAGTTTCATTTTACTATAATTTGCCACAGATTTGTCTCAAACCTCATCTGAGGAATTTTAGTTACAAGTACGAGAAAGACTTACTCGTAATGTGGTCTAGTGTATAGAGCTAGAAAAGTGGTTCTCACTCTTGGCCACACATTAGAACTAGGAAGCTTTAGAAATATACCCATTCTTCTGCCCTGTTTCCAGAGACTTTTACTTAACCTATCAGGTCAGAGCCATAGAGTTAGTATTTTTTAGAAAGCTCGTGTGCACCAAGATGAAAAACCACTGAAGAAAATAACTGAACTAGGAGAAAAGCTTTATAAGATTCTACTGTTTGAGCAGATCTTCCTTAAAAAAAGAAAAAAAAAACCCAAAAGATCAGTTATTCAGATTAATCCATGTAAAACCTGGCAATTCGTGATCTTTTTTTCTCTTGGACTATAAACTATAGAATTGAGGACTGTTTTTAATGGAGTGTGGGAGGATTCAGGCTACTGCCACACATGGAAACCTAAAAATCGGCGTTCTGAAAGTCTAGCTGAATTACTGCTCAACTGCCACTCTGCCTGTGTGACCAAAGGCCTTGAATGGAAAAGTGAAGAAAAAGAGACAGTGCATTTATATTTTATTTTTCAAACCACCCTTTCATAGTTCACATTTAAAACAGGCATAAGCAAATAGGAAACCAAAGAGCAGTTAGGAACAAACTTCATGCCTTAAACCTAAAAAATGGTATGATTTCTCTCTAGTTTGCTTCTATAGATTACTTCGAGTATCTGAAAAACCATTCTTCCATGTCACCCTTTAACAAAACTCTTGATATTTAACTTAAAGTATATTAGATTCCAATCTAAAGTGTATCAGACTGGAAAACAAAAATCCCTCATTCAGCTGAATACGATTATCGTGCAGAACGGCCCTAAAGACAGCCAAAGGAAATTAACCACGACAATCATGGGAAACTGAAAAAAATCTTCCATGGGTAGTAACTGCAGTACATTATTAAGACAGGCCAAAAAGATCACAGATTATACTTTGAATGAAGTGCAAAACCTGTCTGGACTCTTCTTTGGAGGGAAAGGATCTAGGGACTATCCGCTAAGCAATCTGGCACAGGGAATTTCCTAGAATTTCCACCCAACTTAGACTTCCTCCTCCAATGAAGAGGTTTCTGAAGTTTTCCTGTATGACAACTGATGTTACAATTGCATCACTATTACTTTTGCATATTATAGTTCATAACACTTTCTAAAAGTATGACAAGCAAACCAGTTTTTCTCATTTAATACACAAAAGTAAATTACAAGGGTAAAAGTCACTGTAGCTAAGCCTTCTTCTAAAACATTCTATAAACAGGCACAAACATCTTACCTTAATATCATAATGGTCCTTCAAACCATCTTCAACATGATTTAGAAATTCAAAGATATCTAGTCTATCAAGACAACTGTCTAGAAGTGTGTACATACACTCAAAAGCTGCCTTTCTAATATCCAGGCCGTCATCCACTGTATGCTTAAATGGACCCATTTCTACCTGTTGAAACAAAAAACGAATATGTGGATACACTTAAAAATAAAAGACAAGCTTAGAGAAAGTGTAATGTAACTAGCTTACCTCTCTTATAAGCTCCTTTCTAACTTTTGTTTCATTGTAAAGATGTGGAAGAACAGTATCTAGAAGATCCCTTATTAAAGACGGCTTATTGTGTGCTGCTGAATTGAATGTGACCAAGGCTACTCTTCTTACATTCAAATCTGGGTCTTCCAACGTTTTTAGGAAATCACCTGAAAAATAATAAGAGAAGGAACATATAATTATGTAAGCTTAAAATAAGATATACATTATATTTTTTCTAAATTGATAGATTATTATTATTATTGGTATTATTGTAATTTCTTCAATGCAGGTCATGGAAGAACATGACAAAATACTAAGTGAACTATATAGTTTCATTTTGGCAGCAGGTAAACCATCATGTCCCAGCTGAGAGGATTTGATAACCTACTCTCAAGTACCTATAATACAAAGGGTATGGAGTCAGAGTCCAAAAAGTTCCCTAATTTCTTCTATACTTTATAAAAAGGTGGACTGCACAGAGAAGTGATGGAACAAGGAGGCACAGAACTAATAACTTGAATGACTGTCCTTAGAGTTCAAAATGAGTACTTACAAATGCAACCAAAACAGAATTTTAAAAACTGAGTTCAAAATAAGGATAAACAGGGTAAGGACAGATCCAGTGCTTGATAAAAACGGAATACTGTTAGCTAGTACGCAATTTATCAAATGACAGAGAGAAATGTGCTTCCAAAGCCCTATTTTTATTTGTATCTTTATTTAACAAGAAATATATGACATGGTAAGAGGATAAGGGTACAAAAGGAGGAAACGGACATCTAACATAGGACAAAAAGCTACATAAAACATCTAGCCACTTAAAACCAGATATAAGTCTGATCGTTCTTCGAATGTGGGGGGAAAATTATAGTGCAAAGATCTTTGGAGTCATACAGATGGTGATCCAAACAGCTTCACTTGTCAATTGTATGCCTTTTGGCAAGAGCCTCAGTTTCCCAGTTTATAAAATGAGAATTATAAACCTTTTAGGGCTATTAAGCAGAATAAATACCATGTATATTGTTGGACACAGTGTCTGGTACACACCTGGTACTCGTCATTACACACATTCCACCTTACCATGAGCAATCCTTTAGAATACACAGGGAAAAAGAGGGACCAGAAGACGTAAATGTTCCCACAAAGCAATTTGAAAAAATGGGAGGAAAGAAATACTTCAGACACCACAGACTGGTAAACTCAAGGTTGACCACCCAGCAAAGTTCTGATTACAAAAAAAGCTTAGGAGATAGCTCAGGTTCAAAAGGAATTTAAACGTACCAGGCTAAATCTCCTCACCCCATTACTAAGATGGTAAATTAGAATAAACATGATTTCAGTAAAGCACCTAAAACATTGTATTACGGATAAATGGTGACATGGACAAAATCAATGGTCCCCAACCCCTTGCTCTAGGAATTTTAATTTTTAAAGCTTTTTAGGTGGTTGTGATGTTCATATAGTCTCAAATAATACTGAACTAGATCATAAGTCAATTAGAATGATAATCATCTGACTGAATAACAATACCAACGATGAACACTGTTTGACTGTTGTCAACCTGGAAAGATGTCTCTAGAGACGCGGCACAGGTCTTTTCCTTTGTCCTAGCTTATCCAGCACCAAAACGTGAATAAATATATCAAAGCAAAAAAAAGGGAGGGCAACAAAAGCAAGAATCTTCTGACAGAGAATTTCTCTGAATTATTTCTAGGTCCCAGCAGTAGCTCCCATTTATCCCCATGTCCCCCTTATTCTGAGTTGGTAACCCCTTTCTGTACTGTTTTAAACTGCCTTTTCTCCTTTCTGGCAACTGTAATGTGGCCTGACCCTGCAAAACTTCTTTGCCACATCCCTCTAGCCTCTCTGCTGGTATCCCCATCTGGTATCCCCATTCTTCTGTTCTCAAGAAAGCACCAAATTGAGTTCTGAGGGGTTTTAGCTACTACCAACTTAGGGAAAATTGATGATGAAAACAACACAGGGAAGTTATAAAATCACGAAAAACAATCCTAAAAGCTAATTCTTGTCTTCACAGAAATAGAGATAGGAATTCTCCTCTCCAGTTCTGGTAACTGTCCTTTTTATGCTACGGTTGTTCTGACCTTATATATGGGAACTGGAGGGTTACAATAACAGAAAATTGGGGCCCTAACAGCTCAAGTAAGATCCACTTACATCTGGGAGGAAACTTCAGAACTATTCAGATAGATCAAATATATTTCCTTTATCCATTAGTTATTTTAGGTCATCCCCAAAATATAATTATCAAATGTGTAGCTGACTCTAAAGACATCCTAATGTATTTACTAATTTCAGTTATTTGCAAAATTATCAGGCAATAATTTCAAACTAAGGGATGATAGAATGTAGAATGTAAGTATATAAGATGATACGTTATCAATTATCTTTGTAATGAAACAATCACCAGATCCTTAAAAGTATTTCAGTTCCTTGGTGTTATTTTCAGTTATTGAAATGATTCGTTTTTTGACAATTACCTACTAAATAGTTCATCAGTATGTTTACCGTTGTTTGCACTTACCTATACAGTTCTTTAATAGTGGATCAATAGGTTGTGGATGATCAGAAATAGTAAACTTCACAGCTGTCACCACTGAGCTTCGGGCATAGGATGAGCCTAATTAAAAATAAATTTAAGTCTATTGGTATGAAGTCCACTAAAATCCATGGACATCTTTATCATTCTCAAACCACTTCAAATGACACTAGTGCCTTCAAGTCTTCAAAATTCCTTTGGTCAAAAGGGGTTTTCCTATTGCTATCTGAATACTAACAGAACAGAACAAAATGTACTCATCTTATGAAATACAACTCCATCAGATTTCAAAGGAAACTTTCTTCTGGGAGGAGGAGGCCTGGGAGAGCAGCAGTTGGGGAATCTAGCCCTCGCAAAAGGGAATTGGTTAAATCCATAAATAGCTTTTAATATCCTGAAGTATTTTATTAAAAAAGAAAGCAATTTCTAAGAATAAATGGCTATTATTACCTTCCACTTGCTGTAAAGGGATTGACAATGGTAAATCTGAAAAACTCTTCTAAGATCTCTCATTTGCACTAAGAGTAAGTGAACCAATTTTAGTATTAATTGTTTCTAGCAAGCTCCTCAGGATATATTAATTCGAGAGACACCTGTGTTTTCCACAGTTTAAGATAAAAGAATAACATTAAAATACAATGAACACTAGAACAGATTTATTTAACCATTATCTAATTACACTCTTTATCCTTTCAAACAAGCAAACATCATTCAAATAGAGCTTTATACGATAACATGAGGCAATAGGTTCTACACGTAACAAGATATAGGGATGTTTAAACTTCAGCATTAGGCATCTTTTAAGGCAAACCAACTGCAAATAATTAACAAAATCTCTTAAAATAAGAAAATCTAGGTACCCACCTGATATCAAATACCCCTTAAGCCGTGGAAGGAGAGTTTCTGGATCGATTAGCGTAAGTTTGCCTAGACATTCCGCGACGACATTTCGGGTTCCTTCCTCTGCACACTCGCAGTGCTTTAGCAATAAGGCCCAGATGTTTTCCACATACGGTTTAAGGCCCACCACTGATGCAGAGCTAATAATTTCCTTCAAGGAATGAAGCAGAAGATACTGCCTTTTGGGTTGACTGGTTATTTCTTGTAAGACAAATGGCAGATATTCAGGAAGGTTGCCCACACTAATGCTGCCTAACGCATAGGATGCAGCTGATTTGACTTCTTCACTAGGAGATGAGAAGGCTTCTAGTATTACAGATTTTAGTTCTAGCTGCCCACTTAAATCAATATGATGCCCAACTTCTCCAAGAGAAAGTAGAGCTAAGAGACGAATGGAATCTGTAGACCTGGAGTTCTTGACATCTTGAATAAACTGACCTACTACAGCTGGTCCTTCTTTAGGACATGCTCGAGTAAGGGCAGCTACACATTTGGCAATGGAGTAATAAGACTGCTTGTGAGTAAGAGCTGTGCTCTGAGAATAAACTGGACCAGTCAGCATGCGCAACAAATCCATGTATCCTAGATTACTTGTTCCAGTGACAACCAGAGCTTGGAAAAAGTCTAGCATAGCACTGAGAGCTCCCCCCTGCAATAAGGGTGATCTCACAAGTCCAATAAGTTCATTGAGAATGGATCCACTTATCTTTGAAAGGGAGGAAGGATACACTTTTGCCAGTGTGGTAAGAAAACTGATAGCCATCTGAGAAACATGCATATCACTTTCGCTGATAAGAGGTGGGAGCTCATCTAGAACTGCATCAATCATGGCAGCTGTCAAGCTGTCGCTATAGTTTTTAATTAGAATATCGAGGGCAGAAAGGGTACCCAGTTTCAAAGCTCTCTGGTTTTTCCTGAGAAACGAAGCAAGTATAGGAACCCCTTCTCCCAGGACAGGTCTCAAATCTATCTTCAAAGGTGATCCAGCAATCAGCGTCAATGCCTTCACTGTAGTTAACCGAGTAATTTCATTCTTTAGCCTCTCCAAGAAAATCTGAAGTGTATTAGGCAAGTCAGAACCCAAATTGTCTCCAAGGTTGCAAATAATTTGTCCCATACAGGAAATAGCCCTTTCCTTGACTTCCTGATCAATGTCAGCTGCTTTTAACCTCTTAATGGTACAGGTAAATAGATCCTTGATGTAAGGAGTTGCATCAAACGAGGAAGGCTGATCTAAGGGACGAATTACTTTGACAAGCTGTTGAGTAACAAGAAGTGCTTCAGATGTAATCTTGTAAAATGGGTCTCCAACACAAGCCACCACTGGAGGGACCAATGCCTGTACATGCGGATGGAAGACTTGAGGAGAGTGGTTACAGAGGATTACATATAGACATGACAAAGCATCAATCTTCAAATTCGATGAACTTGATTTATCATTCAGGGAGAAAATGATTCCTAAAAAACACAATTAAAAAAATCCAATATTTATGTATGGTTTTAAGTAAGAAAAAAGTTAAAAACTAATCAGTCCTTAAAATAATGCTGGTTTCGACTTCATCATATTACCTCTAAAGTAGTAAAAATTCCACAATCTATAAGGAATATTACAGCCAAAAATTTTAGAAAATTTTAAACTTTTTACCTGCAAGTTTCTAACTTTAGGTGTTCTAGATGGTTCTTTAAAAAAGTTAGTTCTATGTACAAATTAAGTTATCACGAATTATCCTTTTGAAGGAAACATTTAAGCTAACCTAAGTCTCAATAAAGTCTATAGTAAGTTTCCAAAAGTGATTTACTATTTCTTTCATACCTGGCACAAGAACAGGGATGTGTTGCGTTAGGGCCCCAGGTAACACATTTACCAGTTCAGTTAACATGTTAAAACAACACTGTCGGGTCTTCACACTTTTTTCTTTCATCTGTTTGTGCAGAGCTTTAACAATGTTGGGAACCTGTAATTATAACACACTCATTAGCTGGTTCAGCTATCAATATAATACAAATTGCAGGGGATGGGGAGAAAGGGGAGAATTTATCTTTTTTTGTTAAATTCCTAATTCTGCTAACTGCTAACAAGACTTGTTAGATACAAACTTTGTTGTATCAATTATGTTCTCTTGTAACTATTTATTTGCTTGATACCGATAAATAAGAAAATGGAGAAAAACTATCATTAGCTTTCTACAGAGCAATAAAATAGTCTTCCTTGGTTAATTTTTAATTATGAAATGCACAAGACTAAACAGAAATCTAACCAAATAAAATTTTCAACCAAAATTTGACAATTTATAAATGGTTTTTCTGAACATAAATAATACAGATAGGCACTGAAGGAAAAAGGACAAATTATATTAGGTTGATGCAAAAGTAACTGCAGTTTTTGCAATTATTTTTAACCTTTTAAACTGCAGTTACTTTTGCACCAACCTAATAAAAAAGAAACCATTAAATGGACCCTAATTTTTATGTTTAGTTTGCTGTTACAGTGAAATCAACCTCACTTCAAATGTAGCTACACACAAGCAAGCAGCAGGAGAGGTATTCAAAAATATTTGCTTCTAAACTTTCTAATGTCGTTAAAAAAGCCTAAATAGGGTATTTACTAACAAAATCTTATGGATGCCACGATACAGCCATGTATCATATCGAACAATGATCTGAGAACTAGAGATTAAAGAAAACACCTATTTAATTCATCACAGCATGATGAGAATTTCCCATCATTTCACCTAACTTTTATACACTTATTTAATTGCTTATGTCATCCATATACTTTATCTCATTTCTTTCTACAATTAATCTTCAGTGTTCACCTGTAAGCTCACCACAATTTTTTTCAATTTGTACTACTTGAAAACAAGATAGATATGGTATGTACATCCCCTCCCGTGGTTTAGTTTAATCTGGCTCACGTTTTGTAATCTATAAAAGTGGACAAATATGGCCCCAAATGGGTTGCTATAGGGATTACATACAAGGTAGGAAAATGCCTAGCATGTACTAAATATTCAACAAATGGGAGCAATTTTGCTGTAATGTTTAGGATCTTAGAAAAAATTGTCCGAGAGTAAAAAGTATGTGTTTTATTAGTAAGAACTGGCATGTATAAGTACTTACTGTGTAGCAGGCACTACATTAAATGTTTACATAGATCGTCTCATCCCTCACTGTCTTGGGTAGACAGTTCTAAGTAAACCCTTATTACAAATGAGAAAAGCAAGGTTTAATAAAATGACAATTTCTCCAAGATCACACAGTAAATTAGGACTGAAGCCAGTTATGAATATACGCAGTCTGACGCCACAGCTCTGAGACACCTCCATTAATATCAAAGATAAAAATTACTGAATCTTAAAATACTTTTAAACTGACCTGACTCTGAAGCATCGTTAAAGGTGTTTCTCCCTGTTCCATTGCATCAGGGTCACACAGCCAACTTTGTACAGGACGAGTTTGCTTCAAAAGAGAAAGGTACGCATGAAAAACATCTGCCTTTACATTCTCCTCACGCTCTTTAAATCTGGATATCAGTGCAGGAGAGACGGTCTTGTAGAATTCTGGAAGCATTTCGTGCCGTGTGCTAACTACAGCATCCAGGCACTTCGCGGCTGCTCGTCTCACTTTCCAGCTCATGTCATCATCGTCACTGTATTCATCATCACTCCCTAAAGAGAAGTTGTAATGTGGGGTTATTATCACAGGAAAAGTTTGTCATTTAATACAAAAAGTGAATTGATACTCATAACTAAGACAGCTTTCTAACTTTTCACTAACCTATGTAGCAGTAGATACGTTTATAAAGAGCTAGAACTTAAACAGATGCAGTTAATTTATATAAATTAACAAATAAATAAACCTCTAAAGAAAAATGATCATGATTTTGTTTTTCATTTGTTAAACATGAGCTGCTTATTAACCCTTTAAAATCATTAATACGTTAAACTTCTTTAGAACATTAATATTTGTAAAATCAAAAATGTCCCCGTCTTTTAAATAATATGAATAAAAGTTCAATTCACTGGAATCACTTGACACTATAGGAAAATCAAACAATCAATCAGGGAGTTTGTAAGATAAACCATGAAACAAACTTTAGAGATAGATGATGTGATAAAAATAGTTAGGAAAATTAACTCAAAATCGATCAAAGACCTAAATATAAGACCTAAAACAATAAATTGTGTAGAAGAAAGCACAGGAACTAAACTTACAGACCATGGGTTCAGAGAGGATTTTATAAATTTGACCTCAAAGGCAAGGGAAGTAAAAGCAAATATGAATGTGACCATATCAAACTAAAAAGCTGCTGCACAGCAAAGGAAACCATCAATAAAACAAAGAGGCAACAAACCGAATGGAAGAAGATATTTGCAAACAACATCTCCAATAAGGGGCTAATATCCAAGATATATAAAGAACTCATACAACTCAGCAACAACAAAAATCCTATTAAAAAATAGGCAGAGGACCTAAACAGACACTTTTCCAAAGAAGACATACAAACAGCAAACAGATATAAGAAAAGATGCCTAACTTCACTAGCTATTAGGAAAATGCAAATGAAAACCACAGTGAAATACCACCTCACACCTGTTAGAATGGCTATTATCAAGACAAGTAACAAGTGTGGGAGAGGCTGTGGAGAAAAAGGAACCCTCATACACTGTTGGTGGGAATGTAAGTTGGTACAGGCACTATGGAAAACAGTATGGAGGTTCCTCAAAAAATTAAGAATACAATTACCATAAAACACAGCAATCCCTCTCCTGGGTATCTACCCAAAAAATCTGAAAAGATTTATCTGTAAAGATATATGTACTCCGATGTTCACTGCAGCATTATTCACGATGGCCAAGACGTGGAAACAACCAGAGTGTCCTTCGATAGATGACTGGATAAATATATCGTACATATATACAATGGAATATTACGCAGCCATAAGAAAAGATGAAATACTGCCATTTGAGACATGAATGGATCTTGAGATTATCATGCTAAGTGAAATGAGTTAGACAGAAAAGTTGAGAACCGTATGTGGAAAATAGAACTGAAAGCAACAAATGAACAAAACGACAAACAAACAAAAACTTACAGACACAGACGTCAGTTTAGCGGTTACCAGAGGGGACGCGGAAGGGGGTCAAATACATGGTGAGAGAAGGAGAACTGACTCTGGGTGGTAAACACACAATGTAATATATAGATGATGTATTATAGAATTCCACACTTGAAACCTATGTAATTTTACTAACCAATGTCACTCCAATAAATGAAAAAAAAAAGAATCCCAGGACATTCCATAGAACTAATTTTCTGGAGAGAAAAGGAATCCTGACATCAGCTTTCTTTGTGACTATAAGACTTTTCACTAAATTTGTTGATGGGCTATTAGGAGCAAATATGCATATTCTCTACCTTTCAAGATACTGTCTTAATATAGTTTACACTTTCTCAATTATAGCAAGAAAATTCTTCCCACATTAACAACAGGGCGCCATCTTCTCCAAACTCCCTTAAACCATAAAACCATATTCCTGCCATAGGTATTAACTATTCCATTTCACTCATGTACGAACCTGGAATTCACAGGAATGATCTGGGGTGAAGATTAAATTTAGATTTTCAGCACAATGACATTAAATCCAGGAAACTAGGTGAGATCAATAAGAACATAAGAGTAAAATGGAGAAGTCCAAGGACCAAACCCTGGGATCCTCCCAAGTTTAGTGATGAAGAGAAACCAGGATGGAGACTGAAAAAGACCAAAACCAGGAGAGTGTGGTATCCTGGAAATTAAATAAAGAAATGCTGCTGGAACTGAGTAACAGGCAGGGTCAAACATTTGAGGTCACTGGCAATCCTGTTCATCACTGAAGATTGGATTCAAGAGAGAAGGGGAAGAAAGGAACTGGAAAGCATTCTTCTGAGGAGTTCCGTTGTAAAGGAGAGAAACGGGCAGTAGCGGCTAGAGTTTATGATATGCAGTTAAGAGAAGTTTTTATAGCTGTTTTTGTTTTAAAAAGACTGATGAAATTACAGCATTAGAGGAAAGTCATTATATAAATTCATACAAAGAATGAAACTAAAAATTATTATGAAAAAAATAGCAGAAAATCCACAAACCAGATACCTAGTAACTTACCATTTGAACATCTCTATTCTGATTCTTTCAACACTGGGAAACAACAAAACATGAGCAACCCCTATGTCCTTCTGGAAGTGCTACTCCTTCTGGAGTAAATACCACACAAATCATAGATAGCATAACATCAATCTTAAGAGCCCCAGAAGTGTTTAGATTATTCATTAAGTTAAATGGAGCCTCAAACAATATTTAGGATTTTTCATGAAAGTAACTAGTTTATAAAACCAAACACACTGCTCTGAGTGTGTACATCTACAGGTATAGTTATAAAAATAACATTCATTTCCCTCCTTAAAAAATGCTTTGTAGGGAATCTGAACAATAAAGCACAAAAATCATTTATAATTGCTAGCCAAGAGAACAATACTAATTGTTTTTTCTGTGTATTTTTAAAAAAAATGTTTAAAAAAAAAAAAAAAGAGAGAGACAGAAAGCGAAATAGAAAACAGGCCCAAAATGGGATCACTAGAGCTAAAAGCCCAAGATACCAACCTAGACTGAATACCTGATCTAACTGCAGTTTCAACCTCTCCCAGAAACATAATCAACCAGCACGGTCTTCTGGTCAAGCACCAGTAAGGTAATCTGTCCCACAGGCCCCTCTCCATCCTCCACTGAAAAAAGAGGCAATCTCCATAAATCCCCTGCTCTTCCCCCAAGAAAAGATGTCCCAGCCCCAACATAATCCGTTCTCTTCCCAACCCCCACCCTGCCCCTAGCTCCCTTTCCCCACCCTTCTTCCTTAAAGTCCTTCCACCTTGTACAACTCTCTGAGTGCCCTAGTTGTTGCTAGATGGGATACTGACTGATTCATCAATCGCTTAACTAAAGCCAATTAGATCTTCAAATTCACCCAGCTGAATTTTGTTTTTTAACAAAATAAAAACTCGGACACAGTAATTTTTGTTACCTACTTTTCACTCAACTTATTAACTGCTTTAGTAAATTTTTTTCTAGAACATGATTTTGAAAATGCTGCATAGCAGTTCAATGCGTGGATGCCCCATAATTTATTTAATCAATTTGCTATTGTTGAATATTGAGGTCATTTCCACTGTTACAAATAAACAAACAGTATAATTTGAGGTAAAAATCACCCCCGTCTGTAACACTGGGTCTTTCATGACAATTTAACAAATTACTTCTATTTAATTTGAAATACCTTGGTCATCATCATCACCACCATCTGCATCCATGGCATTTTCATCTTCATCTTCATCATCATAATTATAATTTGGATCATACGTAAGATATTTAAGGCAAATATTTATAATGGTAGAAACATGAGGATATACTTCCTTAGGGCATCTGAAGAAAGAAACAAAAGCTGCTTCAAGTAACTGTTCTTTTCTCCTTGATTCAATACCTGCCACATTTTGATTTATCACCTACCAGAAGTTTTTTCTCCTCTTTAATATAGCACAGGAAAGTGATTCCCAGCCTTTTCAACACCAATACCCTCCATCATTCTCACATTGGCTCCACGTTTTAAAAGATTTACTTTTCAAATTATATTTATGTAAATCAAATGTAAGATTAATTTTAACCTTCACATTTTAACATCTCTGGAGCTGGAATGGTTTTATGATAAAGGGCGTACCGGGATTAATGGGTAGCACCGAGAGAAACTTGTGTATAGTTTCCCCGGCTTATCCATGGCTCGTATGTTCCAAGACCTGCACAGTGGATGCCTAAGACTGCAGACAGTACTGAACCCTATATAAGTTGTTTTTTCCTATTCATACATACACTTCTATGGCTTTTCTTTGGCACATCAGAATTGCCAGCATCACTACTTTTGCATTGCATTTGGGGGCCATGACAATCATGCACCGCAGAGAAACTTTTCTGTCAGTAATAGACCTCATGTATGACAGTGGTCCCGTAAAGTTATAATGGAGCTTAAAAATTCCTGTCACCTGGTGATGTAAGGTCTTAATGCAAAGCATTACATAAACACTCACCATTGTGTTCCAATTGCCTACAGTATTCAGTACAGTAACATGCTGTACAGGTTTGTAGCCTAGGAGCTGTAGAGAAACAGAATCTGTAGCCCCAAAATATGTCTCTTTGGTAAGGATTATTTTAGGCTGATTAATTTTAAGAAACAGCAGACCTGGGAGAAGTTCTGAAAACCAAGTGGAAGTTACCCTTTGTAAAAGACATTTACATTTGTAAGGGAAATGTCTGTAATGGTTTCTCGCTGGCTGTCCCAAAAGAGGGATGCCCTTATCTCTAGAAGCTCCTCTCCCTGCAGATAGCAAGGACTCAGATCTGCATGACAACCTTCCCGTTTACTGTGCTTTCCCCATAACCCTCCCATAACTGACTCCTCCCACTCCTAACATTTGTTCTCATCAGCTAAAGATGGTATTTAAGGGGTGGCTTCACTCATTTTGGCTGGTTACTCAGTTTTTGTGGGTCTCTCCCATGTAGACATAAGGTATACGTGTTATTGAACTTTTGTTTTTCTCGTTAATCTGTCCTTTATTAGAGGTTTCTCAACCAAGAACCCGGAAGGGTAGAGAGAAAACTCCTTTCCTTTCCTACACACCAGGCTGTACCGCGTAGCACAGGTGCATAGTAGGCGCTCCCCTCTAGGTGTGCGTCCGTGCCCTCTGATGTTCGCTCAAGGACGCACATCACCTAACAAGGAGTATCTCAAAACACATCCCCACCGTTAAGCAGCACATGACTGTTAAGTAAAATAAGGGTTACCTGAACACCAGCACTGTGACATGCAACGTGCCACGGTGGCTCTGACCACCAGGACAGCTACTAACTAAAGGTCTGGGAGCATATGAAGCATGAATACATTGCACAACAGGACGACTCGCATCCTGCAGGATGGCGAGACATTTCAGTAGGCTACTGAAAACTGTGTGCTATTTAAAACATGAATTAATTCTGGAATTTACCATTTAACATTTTCGGACCACAGTTGACAGCAGGGAACTGAAACTGCAAAGAGAAACCCCGGGTAAGGGGAGACCACTATATGCTATATTTTCGTAACATATGGCAAGACAAAGCCCGGATGAACTTGCTTTTCAGCACCTAGGAGCATGTGTGTACACGCCAAAACGCATCCGGGTTTGGTCTTCTAGCTCTACATTGAGAGTACAGAACATATAAATGCCCCAAAATAAAGGAATAATTTGTGTTTCTCAATTAAAAGGATGAAAGTGAATCGCACAACTTCTGATTTTAACAATCTGACATGATTATAAAGCTTTAAAGCCATGAGACAAGGGAGCGCTACCAGTAACAACCAAAGTCTCAGGACACCGTACTGTGCTGCTACATACAGTCAATTCTAGCCAAAGGCAAACAATAAAAATAAAAAAATCTGTGACTTAGCCAGTATGGCCTCTTCTAGTGCATAAATATAGAGCTTTTATTATTAGAACCAAGGTTTCTGAATTGAGAACCACTGCCCTGGCAAAATGGATGTGACAAATCCAAAAACTGCTGAAAAGATATGAAATTCACTACGTATTTCTGACCAGATAACTAATTTACCCTGGTGCTGTCTCATGTAGACTACATTACATTATTAAATTAAACAAAAAGACAATTAAATACTTTTCCTAAGTTCTTTAAGTAAAGTTCTAACAATGAGAAGGACACATTTAAAAATAAATGTTTAAGGACTATTTTAAAATATAAAATTATATTCAAATACCATATTGGTTATTAGTTACTCTATAATAAAAATTTAATTAAAACACATCTAAAATCCAAATCCTAGCTATCAGTAAAAATAACCCATTTCTCCTCACTCAGCTAATCTAGATCTTAATTATTATTCTATTCTTAAGGAAAATTTTTATTTGAAAAATACATCTTAAAAACTTACCTTCTCACAAACGATTCAAAGGCTTGAATGCAGTACTCTCTTAACTCATCGTCATCTATATTACAAAATTTTACCACCAAAGGAATTATCTTCTCAAGGTATTCACCTAAGAAAAGCATATTGGTACTTAAAAACATTAATACTTTTTTAAATTAAAAAAGAAAGCTTTAAAATATTTAAACATTTCTTACCTATTCTATGACCAGCTTGCCTACTAATAGCAGCAATGCATTGTATGTAGGTTCTTGTTGTTGACATAGAATCATTTTTAGACAACTCTGACAACAGATGTTCAATAAGATCTACAAAAACTATATTTCCACAGCTCATAACCAGATGGCCAAGAGCAATAATGGTTCTTTTCCTCACTGCAAGTCTAGGGCTGGTCAACTGGGGGAGTAGACAGGTCAGAATTGAAGGATGGAAATTAACAAGAAGTCCTCCTTGCCTTAAAATAAAATAAAAAAAGAAAACAACAAATAAATTCAAGACGTCTGAGTATTACTGAAATGTCTGGCTTCTGAACTCAATGTGTTCAAAGAGTAAAAATTTACATAACACATTCCAAATTCAGAATGAAAGGAAAACTAAATTCTTACTATCTCTACCAACCAAACTGAAAACTTGAGCTAAGTGAATGTAGTTTTGAAATTTGTATTCCTAAATTACCTTCTAGAATCTAGACCTATATTCCCTGTCAGGATATCCAACCAACAGGCTTGGGAGAACATAAAAAAACCCACAACCATCTTGTCGCCTTTCCCCTTCCCAGATCTCTAAGTTAATTTGCTCTATTGATAGCGTTTTCTCTATTAGAGCTTTTTGGGAGTTCACAATATTCAAAATCTCAGCATCTCTTAACTGCCCCCTCTCCCTATTGTCTTTACTCTACACATCTACATACTAAATTTCACTTATCCTGTTGTTCCAACCCTCTTTTCCATCTCTTCCAATTCACTTCATATATGCAGTTCAGTGAGTCCATAGCAGTCAAACATCTATGTACCAGGACAATGCTAGTAATAAAGGCACACAAAGGACAAAAATTCTAACTGAATTTCACTACTTATCACAGTAAGTATCAATTCCTCACCGTTCTCAACATGACTCCAATATATCAGAATGACTTCCTACTAGTTTTCTATTCATTCTGTATTCTAGAAAACTAGAATACAATTGTTTCCAATTCCAAGACTATATATGCTGATATATCCTTCACCTGGGCATATACACCTGTGACCTATACATTCTTCAAATCTAAATTCAAATGCCATTCTTTCCATAACAAACTTTCTTGATCCTTCCATTGCAAACCCCAACACACACTATAGTCCCAGTAGGTATTTAGTCCCATCCTACCTTATCTTATAGCCATTTGTGTTCTAATCTCCTATAGTAAAGTACAGGCTCTTTCTGTGCCAGGATGATTCTTCGTTTCTACCATACATATGTACCACATGAAGGCACTTGATTATTTTCAAGTTGAAGTAAATTAGCCACAAATAATACACAGACAAGTAATGATGACATATAATGATTGTGAGAATCAGGGATAAACTGAAATTAACAGGTCTTTTAAAGTCTTTTCCCCTAGTAGTTACTTAGCTCTTTCTATCTCCCCAAGTTTGACTTCTGGAGGAAAGTAGAAAAGCAACAAATGTGTACAGCCAAGTTCCTTCTTCCCCAAAAACATGCAGTATAAACATGGTTGCTGAAGGTCACAAACAGCACTATTTTAACTGGAAAATTTGCCACGTCTATAGGCACACCTCCTTATCTAAGTAGATCACTGTACTCAAGAATATAAGAGTAAAACAAAACATAAAAATTGTGCTGAAATATTTAAATCACAAATTTTATTCATTATTTCTTATAACTGTATAAAACATGCTTGTATAGTTAGTTTATATCTCCCCTCACTCCTAACCACACATATTTATAAAACAGCCATAATAGAACATGAATAATTTTAGACCAAGTTTCAGAAGGGATTTTTAATAAATGCACATAGTTATATTACAAATAATACAAACAATAGGTATGTTTACCTGCTCAACATATCAGCCATAATATCCAAGGCTTCTAGCTGAACAGAGACATCTTCCTGCTTTGCTATTGCACTGGTAAGACGTCCAGTAATCTTTTTACATACATTAGCAGCTAGTGCAGAGCCTGAGTGAATAAGAAACCAGTAACAATTGCAAGGCACATACGCTGAGTTCCACCTTATATTCATGGAAGTTACCAAAGATTCAAAGACTTTGAACTTGATTCTGAGACTCACTCAAGAGATTCATGTCAGAAAAATATGCATTGCAAAACAGGTTGTTTTTCAATAAAATAACTTATTAGACATAAAATAAAAATTAGAGATCACTGCAGGAGGAGTACATGACCGAGGGAAAACCATATTGATTCAACAGACTCTATGGGACAACTATTCCCATGCACTCGCATGAATGCTGACTACAGAGCCAGTAGTAGCTCTAAGTGCTTAGAAAGTAGCAACGACATTTTTCTCTACTAGAGTCCTCTTTACTGGTAACCTAGACTTTTAAATTTCAGTGCATTAAAAACCAATGATTAACATGGTTTCTAAAAAAAAATAGATGTAACCTCTAATAAAATCTTTTCCAATCCAAAGACTCCATAACTTCATTACAAAGTAAAACTGTTGTTCCAGAGGACTCATAAATCAAGTTATTACTGTTTTCAAGTAGATGTGTGTTGATATTAAAGTGTGAGAAAAAAATAAACAAGAAATTTTGAAAGGAAGAATCCGAATGGTTAACAACTAGAAATCAGTTAAAAACAAACATGTTTCAATGAGGAAAATATTGATATAGCTAATACAATTATAAATAACATACTTCAGAGTTGGTGAAATATTTTATTGAAATAACTAATTAATAAGGATAAAGTGACATTGCTATGATACAGTAGAAGCATAAGCTTTAGATTAAAAGGTGATGTATTTGACTCCTCAGCCAACCAGGTAATCAAAACTTTGGGTGAATTAATGTTATCTCTTGGAATTTCAGTTCACTCATCAACAAACTAGGACTATTAAGACCTCTAATGTAGCTGATGTTTAAACTAAGTGAAATAATACACATGAATCATTTAGCTTGATAACTAACATAGTGAATCATTAATATTTATTACGTAAATGAGTGAAAACTACACACCCAGACTATATTATTACCAATTGACATTTTCCCATGCAATAGGGAGATAATTTCACTCCATTTGCAGATGAGACCAAAACTTCTAGCCTGATAATTTTTGTCAACAGGTTAGCAGTTAAGACCAACTCTAAAACTTAGATTATCTAAACATTTCTGTTAGAGGCCAAAAGCTAATTAATTGACAATTTCACTAATTTTAGTTTAAATTTTTTTTTAAATTACCAAGTAGCTACAAGAAGCTCAACCTTAAAGATACTAGTAAACTGTACTATTTTATAGCTGTTTTAACAGTGTTAGAAGTTTTACATCATAAATTCTAATGCAAAGCAAAATTAACATTAAAAATAAAAGCTAATCAGAAATAACTCATGATTTTGGTTATCTTGTCCTACATTGCATAAGTTGACGTAACTCTATTCTGTAGTTACGGTACACAAAACAATTATTAAATCTTGCTCCAACATAAAAATCCTTCAGAACTGGTGTTCCTATGAGATACATAAATTCAATCAAAATAATACTCATTTAAAAATGAATTTATTTTCAAGCAAAAATAAAACTGCAGACTTTTTTTTCTTAGTTGTTCGAAGGCATGCTTATAAAAATCATTTAGGATGGACACCTCGCTCCCTCCCTGGCCAAGAGAGGAAAAAATAGAGTAGAGGAGAAATACCTCCACATAAAAGGGAAACAGGAAGAAAAATGTGATCTTGCTTACTTACCACTGGAAGCTGGAGGAAGTTCTCCAATTACTGTTTTAAGGCCAATACTTGAAATATCTCGAAGTTGTTCTTTATCAGAAAGCATGTTAGTACAGAGGGTATCTACAATTGTCTCTACTTGGTATTCTTTCACTTTACTCACTAAAGGGCCAAGACTGCAATACAAAAAAGAAAAAAAAAATTAATCTAGATAAACACAAAAACTGAAAAATAGACAAATAGAAACATTAACTTTTCCCCCTGGCACCTGTCAACACAAGTAAATACACTATGTTTGTATCATAAATAGCATACAAATAAGGGTATAAAAGAAATTTTTAAAAAATAATTTTTCAATTACAGTTGACATACAATATTATATTAATTTCAGGTTTACAACATAGTGATTAGACATTTATATAACAAAGTGGTCACGCAGATAAATCTACTACCCACCTGATACTGTACATAGTTATTACAATTTCATTCTTTTATGGCTAATATTCCATTGTATGTATGTACCAGCTCTTCTTTATCCATTCATCCAGTAATGGGCACCCAGGCTGCATTCTTATCTTGGCCATTGTAAACAACATTACAATGAACATATGGTGGCACACATCCCTTCGAAGTAGTGTTTTGGGTTTCTTCGGATAAATACCCTTAAGGAGGATTACTGGGTCCTTCTTTGTCTCTTGTTATAACTTTGGTTTCAAAGTCTATTTTGTCTTGTAGAAGTATTGCTACCCCAATTTTGTTTCCATTTTCGTGAAATATCTTTTTCCAACCCTTTACTTTCAGTCTGTGTGTGTGTCTTTTGATCTGAAGTGAGTCTCTTATAGCCAGCATATGTAAGGGTCTTGTTTTCTTATCCTTTCAGCTATCTTATGTCTTTTGTTTGGAGCATTTAATCCATTTATATTTAAAGTAATTGCTGATAGACATGTAGTTATTGCCATTTTATTATTCCTATTTCTTATCTTTTTCCCCCCCTTCTAATTCTTAAAGAACTCTCTTTAACGTTTCTTATAATACTGGTTTGGTAGTGATGAACTCCTTTAACTTTTTCTTGTATGGGAAGCTCTTTATCTGTCCTACAATTCTAAATGAATGGGCAGATTCTAAATGCTGGGTAAAGTAATCTTGGTTGTAGGTCCTTGCCTTTCATCACTTTGAATGTTTCATGCCAGTCCCTTCTGGTCTGCAAAGTTTCTGTTGAGAAATCAGCTGACAGTCCCCTGGGAGCTCCCTTGTACGTAGGTAACTAACTTCATTTTTCCTTGGTGCTCTTAAAATTCTTTGTTTTTAACCTTTGGCATTTTAATTATGACGTGCCCTGATATGGGCCTCTTTGGATTCATCTTGTTTGGGACTCTCTGCGCTTCCTAGGTTTGCATGTCTATTTTCTTCACCAGGTTAGGGAAGTTTTCCATCATTGTTTCTTCAAATAGGTTTTCAATTCTTTGTTCTCTCTCTTCCTCCTTCTCCCTATGATGCAAATGCTGGTACACTTGATGTGTACCAGAGGCCCCTTAAATCATCCTCATTTTGGGGGGTTCTTTTTTCTTTTTGCTGTTCTGATTGGGTGTTTTCTACTTATCTTCCAAATTAATGATTTGATTCTCTGCTTCATGTAATCTACTATGGATTCCCTCTAATGTATTCTTCATTTCAGTTAATGTATTCTTCATTTCTGACTGGTTCTTTTTCATGTTTTCTATCTCGATTTTTATGTAGTCTCTTTGTTCAAGTTCTCAACAGAGATCACTGAGCATCCTTATAACCAATGTTTGGAACTCTGCATCTGGTAGATTGCTTGTCTCCATTTTGTTTAGTTCTTTTTCTGGAGCTCTGTTCTGGTCTTTCATTTGGGACATGTTTCTTTGTCTCCCCATTTTGGCTGCCTCCCTGTGTTTGTTTCTATGTATTAGGTAGAGCTGCTATGTCTCCCAGTCTTGGTGAAGTGGCCTTATGTAGTAGGTGTCCTGTGGTGCCCAGTGACTCAGTTTCCCTGGTCACCTAAGCCAGGTGCTCCAAGTTTGTCTCCTGTGTGGGTTGTGTATGCCTTCCTGTTGTAGTTCAGCCTTGATTGCTGCTGGCACATCAATGGGAGGGATTTACCCTCCGGCTGATTAGTTCTGAAGACTAACCATGACTGCAGTGGAGGAGCTTTTGTGCAGGGGCTGACCCTAGAGAGCAAGATTTCGCTTTAGCCTTCCGAGTCTGTCCTTTGGGTATGTGATTTGTGGAGGTGGTTGGATAGTGCTCTGGTGTAGTCAGAAGCTGGCCACCAGGTGTGTGGGTTCCGGGCCTCTTGAAAGGTGCAGGCCAAGGTCAACCATTGGTTGTGCTCTGCCCGGGGTCACTTGGTATGAGCTACAAAATGATCTGCAGATGGATGTCACTTGTGCTGGGCTTGGAGGTGCCTAGGAGAGGCAAAGCTACGAACCGAGGCCAACTGCTGCTAGTGCCAAGCTTAGGGCTGCTTAGGAAGAAGTACGGGACATTCCAAGGCTAGATGCTGCTTGTTTGGGGTTTGTGAACCTTTGAGAGATTTTAGGAAAGTCTGCAGCATGATCCAAGATTGAACATTTGTATGGAAAAGCCACTGGAAGTGGCTTGGGTGGGCCCATAAGTTGGGTGGGGCAAGGTCTCAGGGAATCACCAGGGTGGGGCAAATGATGTTAGCCAGGTTGATGGAGACTCAAACAGGGCACCTGCCTGCATCTGCAGGCTGAGTGAAGGAGGGAGGGCTCAACAAAGGAACGATGGCTTCTGCCAGCACTTCTGTCTGGGAGAAAACTGCCCCTACAGCCCTTGATCTAAAACCAGACAATTCATTTCTTCTCCGTATGTCCCTGGCACCTTGCAAGCTGCTATGCCAGAGCTGGCGCTCAGAGTATGTCAGCAAGTAAGTCCCTGCACAGGCCCTTTAGGAGGAATGCCTGGGACTCCAGCAACCCTCTGTCTCACTCAGCCACAATCTCCGCTGGTTTTCACAACCAGAAGTTATGGAGATTTTTCTTCCTTGCACTGGAACCCTGGGTTGGGGAGCCTGATGTGGATTTTGACCCCTCACTCCTCAAGGAGAAACCTCCCCAGTCCGAGATATGTCTTCTGATTTTTAACCGCTACACATTGGTGTGGGACCAGTTCCATGTCTCCATCCCTCCTACGAGTGTCTCCACGTGGCTACTTCTGTATATCCTCAGTTATGTTCAGCTAGACTTTAGGAGATTCTCAATGATGGTTGTTCTGCAGTTTAGACTTAATTAGGATGTGGTCGTGGGAGACCAGAGCAGTCTTTACCTACTCTGCCATCTTGACCAGAACTCCTCCAGAGAGTCTTGATAGATAAGCTCCTTGTAGTTGGTTTCCAATTTTTTTCCCACTGATTTCCATCGTCGTACCGTGAAACTCAAGATATTACTACTTTGTGCTCCCAAAGGACCTTGTATGTAATATGCCTTTCATATTAGGATTTGTATACTGTTATTATAGGTTTGCATGTAGGTCTACTACTTGAGGAGCGAGAAAAGTCCTTCCCATAGAATTTAGCTCACAGTAGGTAATGTTTGTGTGTGAATATTCGCTGGGGAGCCATTATAGTCAAAACTGTAGTAAAGAACAAAAGTATGGCCCCTATCTCTAAAAATTACCATCTGGTTGGTGAGGTAAGGAATTCATATTACTACTTTAGAAATTAATTGAAGGCATTCACTACTCTGCACAATTGAAAAAAAAAACACCTTTAAATTCAATGTTACTATTTACAGGAGATTGCACCTAAGAGATTTTAATGTACTGGGCTTTGATGGGATATAGTAAAAAAAAGGCAAAGCATTTCAAAAAGAAATAAAAAAATCATATACTAGAATAAGTGGATGCATACTGAAAAAAATGAGGAGCGAAAAGAACTGTTCTGATACAAAAGGCAGATGAAAAACACAATAGGAAACTTAGGCCCCTGGGACATTATGGAGAATCTTTAAAGTTAAGCCAATGAATTTAAATGTGTTGTGGTAAATTGGGAGCCAATGTACTTTCTGAAGTATAAGTGACAGAATGAAAATAGTTTAACTGGATAAATGCTCAGATTGATGTTTCATACACCAGTGTGCCAAAAAAATGTACACAAGTGGACACTTTGGTCAGCATTTCACAAGCAGTAGTTCGCCGTAATCAGAAGTGTCTGGACGCTGACGGTAACCACTTTGAGCACCTCTTGTCATTGCAGAAGTCAAACATGACTTGTATTCATCTTTTGTTATCGGTATATATTGAGTATTACAATTTTAATAGTTATTTTCTTTCTTAAAATGTGTATACATTTGTTTGGCACCCTCTATATATGTTCAATAAATAAACACTGACTAATTGCTTTATTAGAGAAGTAGTAGGGAAAGAAATTGAGGAATTAAGAAGAGACAGGAAGAAAAAATAAACAGAAAGACTGGAGAAATCCAAGAATAGCCCAATCCAAAATGACGGCAGTGACAACAAAGACATGGTATATACATGTAAAGAACCTAACAAGAAAGAATGAAAATTGGGAGTGACAATAAAAGGAATTGCAAAAATGAATTTAAAGAGTTCTAGCTTCCATTAATGACAAAATAGTTTTGTTGAACTAACCCTCTTGTAGCTAACAACCATAAAACCTCTAAAACTGTTATTTTAGAAAACAATTTTAATGTCAGATAGTGACAGAACTAAGACCAGAGAAAAACTGTCTACCTAGAATTCCATATCCAGTGAAATTACCCTTCCAAATGAAGATAAATTAAAACAATTTCAGATAAAAGCAGAGAATATAATGCCACCAGACCTATATCACAAGAATTACCAAAGAAAGTTCTCTAAGGTAAAGGAAAATAAAGTCAGAGAGTAACTCAAATTTGCAGGAAAGAATAAAAATCACCAGAAATGGTAAATGTGTGTATACATAAAAGGCTATACTTTAAAAATTATATATTTTTGGCACTACGGACAAAAATACACACAAAAATATATATAAAATAGTAGCACAAATAAGGAAGTAAATGAAAAAATGTTACTGCAAGATTTAAATAATTTATAGCATGGGGTACAATATTAACTTTTAATAGATTGTGATAAATTTAAAATACAATTTATCCCTAGCCTAGAGTGACAATTAAAAAAAAAAAGCAGTGATATAGCTAAAAAGGCAACAAAGCAAATCAAAGTTAAATATTGTATAACAGTGATTCCCAACTTTTTGGTTTCAGAAACCCTTTTAACACATCTAAAATCAATGAAGACCAGAAACAACTTTTCTGTACGTCGCTGTATCTGTTAATATTTACCATATAAAAAATTAAAAGTAACAGTAAACCCATTATAGATTAACATAACATTTAAGAAAAATAATTATATTCTCAAAAAAATAAAAAAGTGAGAAAATTAATTTTACATTTTTGCAAATTAATGTTAAGGCTTAAAAGAAAACAACTGAATCTCCTATTTGCTCTTGCATTCAATCTGTTATAATATCACATATCATGTGGCCTCTGGAAAATTGTTCTGTACACTTATGAGAAAAGGAGAGTCAAAAGGAAAATAACACTTCAGTATTACTCATATAATAGGTTTTGTCACTTTCAAGGTCATGAGATGTCCCAGGGATCCCCATATCAAACTTTGAGAATTGTTGCTGTAACTTGATTAACCCAAAAGAAGGCAGGAAAACACACACACACACACACACACACACACACACACACACACACACACCTACCTCATAGGAACAACAAAAAGGAAACAAGAAGCAAAACAGCATATTTAAATCCAACCATATCAATATTTACAGTAAATGTCAGTGGACTATCTGCTGTCTATAAGGTACATACCGTGTTTCCCCAAAAATAAGACCAGGTCTTATATGAAGTTTTGCTCCAAAAGACGCATTAGGGCTCATGTTCAGGGGATGTCATCCTGGAAAATCATTCTAGGGCTTATTTCCCAGTTAGGTCTTATTTTCGGGGAAACATGGTAATTTGAAAATGAAAACAGATTCAAAATGAAGTAACAGAAAAGATACACTATACAAACACTAATCTTAAAAAAGTTGCAGTGGCTATATTAACATAAGATAAAATGTATTTCAAGATAAGGTGTGTCTTTTGAAGAGAAACATTTTATACTCACAAAAAGGTCAAACATCAAAAAGACAGTTATAAATGTGTATATACATGTGCATATAGTCATACAGCTTTAAAGTACTTGAAACAAATCAGTGTTAAAGAGAAACAGATAAATTGGCAATCATATTTGGAAATTTTAACATCCCTCTTTCAGTATTTAGTATGAAGAAAACAATCGCTTAAGGATATAAATCTGAACACCATCTACTACCCTGATCTAATTACATTTATAAAACACTGTACCCAACTACTGCAGAATACACTTACTTTTATTTGTACATGGAACATTCACCAAGACCTACCATATGCTGAACCATAAAGCAAATCTCAGTAAGCAGACAAAACAAAACCACTCTGAAATTTTAAAGAGTATGACGGTTCTCTTACTGTAATGGAATTAAATTAGAAACCAGTAAAAATAGAAATAAACATCTAAGTAATATTCAAAGATTTGAAAATTGTTTCTAAATAACCAATGGATCAAAGAAAAATCAGTGGAGATTAAAAATATTTCAAATTGAATAATAAAAATACCAAAATTTGTAGAATGTAGCTCAAGTACTTAGAGGAAAATATATACCTTTAAATGTTTATTAATTAGATAGAAGGAAAGTACTAGTAAGGAGATAAAATCAATGAAATAAGTAACAAACAACAGAAAAAATGATCAAACACTACAAACAGTTCTTTGATATGAGTAGTAAAGTTGGTAATTCCCTAACTAGAGGAATTGAGGGGGTAAAAAAAGAGATAGAAAACACAAATTACCAAAATCAGGATTAAAAAGAGGAAATACTCACTGATGACAATTATTTAGATAGAAAATCCTGAGGAATCAACAGAAAAATGAGATACCGCAGTTCATGGTTAAAAGATTCAGTACTTTTAAGATGTTGATCTCCTTCAACTATTTCTATAGCTTTATTCAGCACAATCTCAATCAAAATTTGAGCAAGCTTATTTTTAAAAATAGAAATTGACAAACTGATTCGAAAATTTAGATGGAAATACAAAGAACCTAAAAACTCAAAATACTCTTGGGAAAGAAAAAAATGAAGCTGGGAAACTTACTTCAGACTGCTATAAATCTATGGCAGTATTTCTCAACCAAGGGCGATTTTTACCCCGTAGTAGACATCTGGCAATATATGAAGACATTTTTGGTTGCCACTAGCTACTGAGAGAACAAGGAATGCTATTGGCAATTAGAGGGTGAAGGCCAAGAAACTGCTAAACATCCTAAAATACACAGAATACACAGGTAACTCCTCACAACAAAGAATTATCTGGCCCAAAAGGTTATAGTGCCAAGGTTGAAAAAGCCTGAGTTACTACGCTAATAAAAGTGTTGTGCTAGCATTAGAATAGACAAATAGATCAACTGAAAAGAAAAAAGTCTAGAAATAGACCCACACCTTTATGGTTAATTGATTTCTGACAAAGATACCAATGCAATTCAGTAGGGAAAGAAAGGTGTTTTCAATAAATGGCGTTTCAATGACTGGGTATCTATATGGGAAAAAAATGACCTCATTTCCTACATCACAAAATTGAATTCAAGATAGTTCACAGAATTAAAAGTAAAAGGTGAAACTATAAGGCTTTTAAATAAAAAGAAAACACAGGAGAAAATATTTGTACCTTAAGGTAAACAAAGATTTCTTAGGACACAGAGAGTAATAACTATAAAAGTTGAAATTAATTTTTAAATTAAACTAAATTTAAAACTAAAATTAAAAACTTAAACTCATCAAATTGGGAGAAAATATTGACAAGACACGTGTCAAAGGCCCTGTACCCAGAATATATGAAGAACTCTTACAATTTGATAAAGACAACCTCAATTTTAAAAACTGGGAAAAGTCTACAAAAAATGAACAACGGGCCAATAAACACACAAAATAGCACCAGACATCGTCATCAGGGAAATGTAAATTAAACTATACCTACACGCCTGCTGGAATGGCTAAAATTAAAGAGTGACACAATCAAGTGTTGGTGACAATGTGGAACTGGTACTTTCATGTAAAATGGTACAAATACTTTGGGAAAATTTGGCAGTGTCTTAAAAAATCTAAATGAACAGCAATTTCATACTTAGGTATTTATCTATAGGAAATAAAGACGCATGTACTAAAAGGATTTGGAAGAGAATGTTCAATTTATCTTTATTCACAATACCAAACCCTAGAAAGAAATCAAATGTATAAACAGACTGCGGTACCAATGGACTACTAATCAGTAATAAAAAGTCATGAAATAGTAATACACCCAACATGGATAAATCTTACAGCTGTTATGAGAGTGAAGAAAGCCAGACACAAAAGAGCACATACTGTATGATTCCATTAATATGAAGTTCTACAACAGGCAAAACTAACTTAAGGTGAACAAAACAATGGTGACCTTTAGGGATGTTGTATGTGAGGTAAGAATACAATTTTATCTGTTTCAAATGGTCATTTAGTCTTCTGAAAAAAAGATACAACTTTTCACCAGTAATGCCACCTTCATCATGTACTTTCCATTTTATTTTACTCCACTGGTCTGTTAATGCCTATTTCACTGCTTTGATTAGAGAAACGTAACAGTATGTTTTCCTATCTAGTAAGCAACTCCAACTCCAGCAACTGTTATATTTTTTCAGAGTTTTCTTGAACAAAGAGTTATCTTGAGCAAACACTCTTCCACCTTTCTCCTTCCTCTCAAAATATACTTTAGCATCAACTTGTCTAGCTTGTGGGGGAAAAATTTTTACAACTAAGTTAGCATTACATTAACCTGGACAACTTGACAACTTTGCTGAGTTATCCTAATCTAAGGACATGGGATGTCCTTCCACGTATTCCAAATACATTTTTTTTTTTACTGGTTAGGAGTATTTAAGTTTTCCTTCATGTAAGTTTTGAAAAATATAAAACTATAACCTTCCTTTGTACCATACAATACCCTTACTCAGGGTCACCATTGTAACGTATGTTATAGTTATTCCTAGGCATTTTGTGTTTCCCTTGCTGTAATAAATGGACATTTACTTCCACGGTATCTTCCAACTGGTCATTATTTGCTTATATGAAAGCCACCTTTTGTTCATTAATTTTACATCCTGTTACTTCACCGAATTCTTATTGTTTAAATTTTTTTCTTGACTTGATGTTTCCCACTTTCCTTTTTCAATTCTTATTCGTTTACTTTTCCGCCCTGGTCTTATAGTGCTACTACCTTCAAAAGAAATGTGGCAGAGATAGACACATCTTTGCCCAGTTTCCGACTTTAGTGTGAAGGTATCTGGTAATTTATTGGCTTTTGGGTTGTGGTATGCATGTGTGTGTTTGTGAACTTTTAATGTTAAAAAAGGTACTATCAATTCCATGTTATTAAACGCTTTACTTGAAACAGAATGAATGCTCTCTAGTGAGATACAACATTCCTGACCTATTCCTCCCCAAATGACAGACACATTAAGTCTGATGCTGGTTTTTGGAATGTGCTTCACTCCTCTAATTATCCAAGGTAGCCTAAGTGTTGGTTTTTTTGTTTTTCAGTTAAGAATTAATGTTGAATCTTACCAGTGCCTTCATAACTAACCAGATAGTTTTTTCTCCTTCTATTAACATGATGAAATAAATATATTAATAAAACACATAATATTGAACTACCCTTGTATTTTTGGGATGAACCTCTCTTGATCATAGTATGTTACACTTAATACGTTGTTGAATTTTATTTTGAACATTTAAGTGAAAATGGTCTATAGTTTTCTTTTTTAGTGTTGTTTAGTTAGGATTTGTTATCAGTATTTGGTTTAAATAAAAGACTGGAAGGTTTTCATGTTTTCTGTTCCGAAATAGTACTAGAACTGTGTGTACTGGAAGTATCTATTGTTTCAGCTTTCAAAGAGTGTGAAAATTTGGGGCCTGGGTTTCTTTTGGATGATTCTTTGATAATTTTCCCAATTTCTTGATAAGGCTACTTAGTCATTTATCTATCTATTGGGATTTCCCTCCTCCAAGAATCAGATGTTAGGTTTTATCTCCTAATTTACTTCTTTTGCTTATATCTTAATTCTTCTCTTATTTTCTTGAATATGTCATTTCTCCCCCCGCAACCTGTTAATTTTAAGTATAAAAGATCATCAAAAGATCCAAAGCTCAGATTCATATGAGTAAAGTTTCATACTCAAGTGATTAAGACCTACATACCTCTGGGACAGACTACTACTTATTATTATTTTTAAAGGCTGGTAAATGTTCAGCATACATTTTGAACAAAACTTAACTGTGTTTATTAAGCATGTGGCAAAAGAATTAAAAGATAACAGTAACGATCAAAGTAAAATTATAGACTCATTGCAACTTATTTTTGAAGACCCATTTTATTTTAAACTTGCAAAAATCTCAAGTTAAAGAAACATATATTCAAGAAAGTTGTACTGCATGCCTAGAAATTCTATGCTGACCAATGATTTCTCATGTTTTTGCATGCTTTTATATCAAGTATGTAAAAGGTTAGCCTAAAACAAATTTAAAACTTTTATAAGAAAATCCAATAAAGGAGCAATGAGACAATGATTTATTTAAATTGATATCAAACATTGTATGACATACAAAATGACATAAAATTCCATGATTTAATTTTTATATGAAACTAAAGGTTATACTTACTAATAACTTACTATGTAAATTGTTGGGGGTTACTAATACTTGGTATGTATAAATTAAATAGGCGCATTAATAGAATTTACTGAGAATTCACATTTTGCACCCTATTACTAAGAATGAGTCCACCTTTCACGCTTTCACGTTAGCATCATGCCTAACAACATGCTCCTACTGCGCTGTACACACACAATCAGAATTCCCACAATTTTTAGTAAAGGTTCTTTGTAACTATTTTATCATCAGTGTTGATTTTATGTTAACTATAGTTTTAACTGTTGCTGTTCATTTGTCTTTTTTTTTTTTTTTTTAATTCCTTTAATCACTGGTTCTTAAATTTTCCCCACACTGGAATATAGAAATAGGTCTTTTAATCCAGCTAAAAAAATCACGTCAAACAAGAGCAAGAACCACTGTTTCTGGAGTTTTCTACATGTTACTTCTTACAAAGTAAAATACCATGAAAGGCTACATTTAGTCAATACAGAGAAATGTATCATAAGTACCAAGTACAAACACTAAATACTCGCCAGTTACCTACTCCAGAAAGACATAGAACAAACTAAGATAATTTACCAATTATTTGTATTTTAACAGGGGTTGAAGGGGTAACTTACCATTTGACAGCTAAATTCTGTACCTCTCCATTTTTATCTTCCAGTAACTTCAAAATCATTTTCACTACTTTCCTTTCACTATCATCATCCAACTTGATGGAATCTTTCTGCAGTTCTGTCATCAAATCATTTGTAGCCATAAACCTATCAAAAAAAATAAAAATTTGTTGATAATTTAAAAATGTTAAGCATCAATTAAATAGATGATTTTCAAATCCAATGCTGTCATTCATATCTGTCTATCTATCTCATCTCCTCACATACTCTTTAAAAAAAATTATCTTCCCCAGGTTAATCTTGATTTCACATTTACTGACAGGATCTACAGTGAGTGAACTTTCATTCTAATTAATTTCATCATTGCTTTTAGGGGGAGAAAAGCTCCTCTTAACTTTTTCTTTGCATGTGATTTGAATTTTACCTAGGAAGCCTTTAACTATGAACATTACAAATACCTTCCTAAGTAATACCCTGTTTCTCCGAAAATAAGACCTAGCTAGACAATCAGCTGTAATGCGTCTTTTGGGGCAAAAATTAGGTCTTATTTTCGGGGAAAGACGGTATGCAGATAGTCTGGCAATATAGGCAATAAACTATGTGGTAAGGATTGGCAAAACAACTTACTAATTTAGCAGCTCAGTACTTATAAGGGAATTTTAGGGATAATTCCAGTAATTAGTATGTTACTGGAATTAACTTAATGCTGATTTGACAAAGTTTTAAACTACATGCAAGCATAGTTCTTACCAAATTTTGTAAAGCTGCTTATAAAGAAAAGCTTATGTTCATACTGGGATAATACAAGGTAAATTAAGCGTGTACTTTTTAAAAATGGACATAGTTCTATTTGGAAGGCCCTACCCATTTTATATAACTTAAGTAAATTAAAACCACATAATATTCAGGAAAGTAAAAAAACAAAAAACCCCAAATAGCACATTAATGCAGGCATTTCTACACATAAAGCATTAAAGCATCTTAACCATTTTACTTAAGATAAAATCCATTAAATAACCACTGAAGTTGGCACCTCTAAGAATCCTTGAAATCTAATCATCTGGGTAAAGAAAAGCTTAGTGATCATCAATTTCAGTAAAAAAGCAGATAATCCCAATGTGAAAAATTGTTTTGTGGTTCTGAAGGGATTCTACTAGTACACAGATTAATTTATTTATTCACTGCCTATTATACTCAAATGCCTATGAGCAAAGGACAGATAAGATAAATAGACTTTGACACCTGACCTCAGAGTTATAGTGTAATAAAAAAGTCCACTGGTTTTCAAAAATCTGTAATTAATAGTTAAACATTTTTTGAAGAGTTAAAATAGCACCAGCAAAATTAGCAATAGATAATATTTAAAATCAGAAAAGCTGGATTGATATAGTATAAAGTTATAATTAATTTTTTAATGACCCCGAAACCCAGAAAAGTCTAAGAATGATTTCTTCCTTATGTTAATTTGGTATAAAAATTGCACTATAAATCTTGCAAGGAAATTGACCAGTTTGAAAGCTATCCATGGAAGACTGAAAAGCCAACTGGTAAAATGTCTTGTAAGCATTTACTGTTTTAGGTATGCTCCTAAGGGCTAAGATAATAAATATAGACTAAGTCCTTCCTCTTTTTCATTATGGCAGACAGACAGGTAAATGGACAAATTTCAACCTTACAAGTTTTTTAAAACAACACTCAAGGGCATTTGGCAATGATCACACCAAAGAACTGATGGCTAGTTGGGCCTCAAAGGATTCCTAGGGTTTGCATGAGGAAAGCTGGTTTGGCATTTTTAATTTTTTGTCTTTGTGTGTGTGGTGGTGGTGAGGGGCGTAAGACCTCAGTGAAGGACGGAGGAGTTCAGTGTGGAAAGTTGACCTGACAACCAAGAGGGCCATGGGCAGGTAGCATATACAGTGTGGACCCATTGGACAGAGATGCTTCATGTACCAGGTGGGACACAGCGGGATGGCGAGAGAGTTCATCACACTTCTCAAAACAGTACTCAATTTAAGACTTATTAACTATTTCTGGAATTTTTCATTTAATGTTTTTGGAACACAGTTGACAGTGGGTAACTGAAACGGCAGAAAGCAAAACTGCAGATAAATGGGGACTAACTACTGTATCCTTTTCTCAGTCTTCTTAGTGCCCCGTTTTTTGCATGATTGTTCTTTTCGTTGGTAATTTTGCTGTTTAAAATGATTCCAAAGTGCAGTGCTAAAGTGTTCTTAAACACAAGAAGGTTGTGACGTGTCTTCCAGAAAAACATACATGTATTAGATAAGATTTGTTAGGCATGAGTTATAGTGCTGTTGGCCTTGAGTTCAATGCTAATGAATCAATGTATATTAAATAAGGTGCTTTCAAACAGAAACACACATAAAAGAACGTTATGAACTGATCAACTGATGAAAATTCTGTGACTAGCTCATGGGAACCTAACCCTGTATTTTCCCTAGAAGCAATGCTTCAGTGTTGCTAATTCAACGTTCATGGCAACTTTATAAAACACAACTACTGTGAATAATGAGTACCAACTCTAAGATTTATGAAGTTAAAATTACTAGATTTTTGAAATGGATAAGGGGATGGAAGAAATGAGTTAGGAAATGGTCAATGGAAGAAGAAAACCACAGGACTTGGGTGTTACAGTCGAATACGTATCCTGTCCAGTCTTAATGTTATTTAACAGCCACTGTCACATCAGATGGTTCAACCACTCATCTTACAATGGGAGAAAAGATTAATAATAATAAGCCTGGTTCGACTAGATTACACTGAATGGCCACTCCTCTGATCTTAATCAACAACATATCAGCAATAGTGAAGATGTGAACATCATGAATTACTGTCCTGCAGCCCAAATTCATCTGCCCTTGGCCAAAAGTGAGAACTGAGAAAGAAACAAACAGCAGCCCCTACACTCCAGAAACTGATCTGGGGCTCATCCCTAAACCTCAATGTTATTCCAAACAGATCTGAGGTTTACAGCTAACGCATACTGTTTCCTAGACATAACCTTATAGAACACTCGTTTCAGACAAGTTCGCTTAGCAACACAAAGTAACAACATTCTCCTCTGAGCAACTGCCACTTCTTTACTAATTACAGCTTTTCCTCTGCAATGTCAATGACAGAATTGCCCCGCCTGGCCCCCCACCCCGGGTTCAGACAACATCCAATCTCCACTTCCTTAGACCTTTCTCAAAGTTATCCAAATAAACAGATCCTAGCCCTCCTACTGAGACATCCCATAGTGTGTGCTCTCCCTCACTGTAATGGTAATAAACCCAAGCTGTGTCACGGAAACCTATATAGGAAAAAGTGGTAAATAGTGCTCACATATCAAACAGATGAGTAAAGAAAATACACACTAAATTAGTTACATGGAGATTGTTAGGGATTTGGGGGAGAGTAGTTTCAGTGAGCTTAGGTGGGCAACAGCTAAGCAGTTTAGAGTTTATCATGTAGTCAATGGGAATTAGTAGGGAAGGCAATGATCAGCTGTGATATTTAGGAAGAAAATTCTAATGGAAAAGCTATCAACAGGTTGGATAAAAACCTGTTGAGATAAGGAGACTAATTTGAGAAACACTCAGCAGAGGGCCAAAGGAGAGAAAGGTAGAAGAGGAAACATCAAGGTTTTCCAACTGGGACATTTGGTGGATGGTAATGTAACAAGAAAAATAAGAATAAAAAAGGCTTAAGGTGGTTGAGGGGGAAGGTAAGATGTTAACTTTCGGACTCCTGTGGGAGTCCCAGGTGAATATAACTTACAGGCAGTACCATGTCATTCATTTTTCAACAAATATTTTGGGGGTACCATGATCAGGAACTGTGCCAGGCTCTGCAAACACAGTTATAAACAATATAGTTAGTCTGGAACTTACACACCTGGCTTAATCTACTGGACGGAAAGTTCCTCAGGGGAGGACTATTCACCTTTAGTCAATCCAGTGTAGGGAAGCACAAACGGTAGAAACAGATTCCTTGTACTGCACAGTGAGGAGCTCTCACCACCCTTTCCCTCACATACAAACACAATTTTACCCTTGCATCCAACAGAATTCTAAATATGGGCCAAGTGCATCACCCAGTGAACCCAAGATCTTGTACACACACTGCTCTCACTTTTTCTCATTTATTCCCTTAGAGTTATGAATTAACTTGGGACAGTCTTCATATTGCTCATGTGAACAAAACTAATTTGTAGTAATCTTTCTTCTCCCGTTTCCTCAATTAGTTCCCTTTCTCCTCTTTTTCAGTGGTGAGCCATAATCATTGCTGATAATCAGTTACCAGTATACCTATATCAAGAAAAATCACGTAAGTGAAATCAAGTAACTTACTGCCATCAACCTTGCAAAGTACTTAAAAGTGCCCAGAAATCACCTTCTTAATCTTTACAAATCTGTTTCTTTTGACTAAATCTACTTTTCGTCAAGCACGAGCAGTCCAGAAAATCCACTTAGTACTTCCTATTACATTAGTGTAAATGCCCAAACAGTACTTTCAGCTTTGTTATAGGATCTCTAAGATCCCTTCCAGCTCAGAAAGCCCAGGAATTCCACTTCACAGGGCTGAGATTTTTATTAGCATTTTAAACAGCGTCCAAGTAAAAATTACTTCCAATATCCAAAACCCATAAATAAGTTTGGTAACATAAACCATTATCAAGCTGGGAAATTCTACAATGCAATGAATTACTTTAAGATTGTATCAAATGGTATTAAAAAAAAAAAAACAGACTTGTAGATTTTACACTGGCTTCTTGAGGAAACTTCCCAAAATCCTTGCATGTTTTTTTTTCTTACATCTGGAACGAAAATCCAATTCAACTAAAGCAAGCATCTATTGAGAACCCACATGGGCAAGGAAGGCACTAAACAGACTGAAGGATGCAGTTTAGCAAAGAAGATCCTTACCCTCAGTTTCCTGACCAGTACTTGCCCCCAGCTCCAGTCAAGATTATCTACTCGCTCACCCCAGTAGAATTTTGTATAGTGTGCTTTGACATTCATTTTCTCTACCTAGAATTTAAAGACCTCAGATCACTCTACAAACATGACGCTCCTTTGCTTTCATCTTTTCTGCCGCTTAAGCCAGAATACTACATATTGCCCTGGGTTATTTATTTTTATAATAGTGTTTTAACCATTCAACAAGCACGTAGGTCTTACTGAGGGGAAGCACTAAATCAACTTTCTGAAGTCCCTCTTAGGGGATTATTAAAAGCGTCTTTTAGCACAAAATATTTCATTAGCCTAACTCAGAAGGAACTGAAATGTAAGGTCTTACTCTTCATGTCCCCTCGTCAAAACCCTGGAGAAGCAGCATACCATGGCAGTTAACAGTTCATGTTCTGGTGTATCTGGAAAGCCCACATCTACTACTAACTGATCTTGGGCTAGCACTTAACATCACCATTTCAGTTTCCTCAGCTGTAATAGAGATTGTCAGTATCCACTTTACTAGAGTTGTAAACACAAATATGATCAAATGTATAAAGTCCATACTAAGCATTAATATTAACTATTATGTACAGAGAGAGAAAAGAATGGTAAATTTTTTCTTTAGCTCTTGATTACTTGGAAAACTTTAATTCCGCTGATGAAGTATACGAAAATAAATCCACTGAATATTCAATATTAATATTCATAAATGGAACATTCACATGGTTCATGCGCATTAAAGTTTTCATTCTGGCATCTACAATCACGTATCTACTGGCACTAAACCTTAATATATATCCCATTTTAAAAGAATACAGAATATACTAAACACGAAAGAAAAAGGGCATTAGTTGTTTTGTTTTTCCCAATAAATTGAGCCTATGATTTAAGGCCTAAAAAAGATTCTTTAAAAATGCTGACAATTTAAAATTTTGAAGCTTGCACCCATTTCTTTACCTTCTTTGCATTACTGAACGATGTAGTTATCCAGACACCTGAAATTCCAGGCCTATAAGGGACCTTTTGTAATCACCCATGTACAAGTCTCTTGAGTGAAAATTTAATCCCAAATTAAGTAGCCTGCCCAAGATCTCACAGATAGTTTATAACAAAGAATCCTACATGACTAGGGCCCGTATCTTATGACCAGTACGTTTTCTCTTTGGAGTCCACCGTTCTCTGAGAATAAAATTTTTTTCTTCCTTTTAGATGTATCGTTTTCCTCTCCCCTTAGCACAAGGTAGAGTGGTCTGCACATGCTAGATACTCTATAATGTCAATCAGCCTGTCCTCAACATCCTTCTCACACTAGGTATTTTAAAGCATGAGAGACAAACTGATTTATACCAATTTACACACAATTACACCAATTATGTATTATTTACACAATAAAGTAAAATATTTCTAATGAGAAATTAGAAAGCATTTTAAAAATAGAACACATGTATTCAAATAAATGCCTGCACTGAAAGTATACAGAAAAATCTTCAAATATCTGACTTCAAATGCTCACTATTTTAATTAATCCCTGAAATGTCTGTAATCTGTATAGTGCTTTAGTTCCACAGACTTGTCTGTTAACTGGATGGCTTGAGTATATCATAAGTCTTAAGACAGAGTTAACAAAAACACTTAATGATACCAAATTACTGGAACTCATTCTTTCTAAATGTATCTTCTACCTAAATATACCTTCTATACTACTCACCATTAGAAATATTTCAATATTATACTTTCAGTAGAATAACTACTCCTCCAAGTAACGTTTTGATTTATTCCAGCCCAGATTGATTGATAATCCTTATCAAGTTCAACACTGACTAGAACTTAACATCAAAACACTATTTCTTTCTAATAATTAAAAAAAGCACGTATTTTTTCCTTTACAAGAAATTTTTAAAAGTTTCAATCAATAATGACATATGAACATTATCACATGACTTGATTTCTTTATTCTAAACATATTACCCTACCCATACACAAGTCTGACTAGTTTAACAAAATTGTATTATTACAAGGAAAATGCTATCTTCAGACTGAAACTGTACACAATCAAAATGAAATTTAGTACTTTGACAGAATGAGCCAAACTGACAGAAATGGGAAGGGGAAAAAAAATCATACTACATACTCTACCATAGTTGAAAGTTTATATATGTCCCATTCAAATGTTTAAATTTCAATGGCTTGCACTGGAAGCAAGCAAAGCTGCAAATGGAAAAGCATGCTAACTTTTTAAAAACACAACCAAAACTTTCAAAAATAATCTTGATTTTGACCCGAGAAGTACACAAATCTAAAATATCAAAATACCCAAAACAAACATGTCTCCTCAAAAAAGTCACAACACTAAAATCTTTAGTATTAGCAAATGGACTTTTAAAAGTAATGCAATACTGAAAAATTCCGTAGGTAGCAAAACTTTTAAAAAATCATTTCTGGCTTTTGAAGTCACAGAACCAAAACTGTATTTCATTGGCCATTTTAATATGCCAGCACATCAATTTAATTAGGAACGTGACCTTTTTTCATGGTTCTCATTTCACAAATCAGGAAATTTCTTCTTGGTAGATAAGGTTTGGACATGTTTTCAGAAGTTGAAACGTACTGTTCATAGACTATATAAATAAATAAATAAGTTCTGCAGCCACAATTTTAATTGAAGACTGTATGTTCTTTCCTTTAAAATGCACACAAAATACAACCACTAAGCCTCAGGGAACAAAACGAGTACTTAAGAAATAAAGAGCTCTTTTTTAGATCAGCATTTTTATTTGGTGGATGGGATGCGGAGAAGGAAGGAATGTAACAATTGCTGTACGTAGTGCAAAAAAAAAAGAGAGCGAGAAACCAAGGTAATCCGTGAAAACAATTCTTCAATATGCACGATACCAAGGTTTGGAACCGACAGTACAAGCCTCCTGGAACAGAACTGCTATCACATTCACCATCCCCATATTAGAAAACTCCTGCTTCCAATAAGACCCATTTGCTTGGTTTACTTTTCTGTTTAGGATTCACCAATTCACCTTTCTGGCAGGAAATTCGAGATATTAAAAAAATAATAATAATAAGACTAAAACCCCGAGTTCCCGCTTGGGTTTTACCTGACAAGGGAAAATGACAGAGATGCTGGCGGGAAAACCCTACGAGTCAAGTTTCCTCTATGGTGGCTGCCCTCCCCCTTCTTCCCACCTTCACGAGAAGAAAAAATCCAAAGAAAAAGTTTATAACCTAATCCACGAGGAGCTCAAAAAAGCAAATCGTTCAAGATGAATGCACCTAGGCCCACTTACATCTGCGGTAGAGGAGGAGACAGCTGGGTCCGAGTGGGCAGCTGCTCGGGCTCTAGCGAGCAGGGCGGCCTAGCGCCTGCGGCGGGCCGGCGAATAGGCCCGGCTTCCCGATCCCCAAGCCTAGAGCAACTCCCTTCCCCACAATGGTGGGTGATTGCGCCCCATTTCGCTACTTGAGATATGAAAATCATGCCTGAGGAGGGGAAAGGAAATGCTGTGGGGACGATCGCGGACGCAGAAGGGGCCGAGGGCCGGCGGCGGGCAACGGCCTAGAGGAAAGAATGGGGGGAGGGGGTTGGAAGGCAAGGGGCCCGCCTGGATCAGGGAACAGAGTGGTGGGCTGGGAACCTCGGGAAAGCAGAGAAACCGGTTAAGGCCAAAGGGGTGGGGCAAGACCTTTCTGAGGGCAAGGGCCACGGATGGGGGACCCCGAGGTGGGTTTCGGGTCAGATTTCGCCCTCACCTGAAGTCCTTGTCGCTGGATGTCATTTTTTCCAGCAAATTGGAAATGTGGTACGAGGCGCTCGCCATGTTGACGGCCTCGATCCCGCCCGCTGGCGCTGCTGATGCTGCTGCCCGCTGCCGCTCCTCCTCTCGCTAGCAGCGGCTCCCGCTTCCAGGGTCGCAGCGCGACACCGACGCAGACTAGGGAGGCGCCTCGACGGGCTGCTCCCTCCCCGGCGAGGCGTGGGCCTGTCCCGGGGGAAGCAGAAGCTACGGGGCCGACCTAACGACGGCACTGCTCGCTGCAGAACGAGCTCATGGGAAGCAAAGAGTACAGCAGGGCCTCTCCCGGGAGCCAGACACTTCCACTCGGGCCCGTCTCGCTCCCACTCCCTCTGCACTCGCTCCCCAGGGCAAGGGGCCAAAACCCGCCTCCTTCGCGCCGGGGGCGGAGGCAGTAGACGCGGGACGCTACGGAAGCTGAGGTCAGGGTTCACGGAGGTCTCCCCACGCACGCTGTAGAGACACTAGTTAAAGGACGATCCTGTTGGCTGAAGCTTGTGTCTGTCTTCGCATGGACCGCCTTTCAGGAGGCATGACAACGACCAAAAAGGGGTGTTCTCGCGAGACTTAAAAGCGACGGTTAAAGGACGGGGTGCGAGCGGGACAAGTGTGCCTTAATCTGAAAATAACTTGATTTTTTTTTCCTGTATGACAGAGAAAAAGTTTACGATTTTAAAGAGTATAAAGCTTGGAAGTAATGCTAATTAAATGGTTAGCCTGGGGACCAGCAGAAGCATTATTAAATAGAGCTTTCGTTTGGAATAGGACGCATGGCCTACATTGCCTTAACCACGATGATAGCATGTTGCCACGTGAAAACCACAAATCCCAGAATTCAGTTGGGGGGGTGGGTACACTAAGTCAGGATATGATTGGCTGGAGGGACTTGAGGCTTTCTTATTAGCTCCGTTGGAAGGAATGAATGCTGGGATTTGCAGTCTGGCTAGGCAGCTGTGGTGGAGAAAATCATTAGATTGTCGCGCGCACTGGGTTTCCGACCCAGATTCGGATTTTCTCTGCTTTTGCTGTTAAGGGATTTCTGCAGAGCTAGGCTGCTACGGTTTGGGCAGGCGCGTTGGGGATCATCCAGTCGGTGTTCTTGGGAGAGGCTTTGCAGCGACTTCCTAGCACTAACCCTTGAGCATGATGGTAGCTTTCTCTAAAGGCTGCTGAGCCTCTACGGGGGTGGGGACTCTCTTTTCTTGCATTGAAGAGCCAGCTTCCTAAAGCGTGAAGGACCATCATAAGATTACTGGGCCGGCGACTGATGATTGTATTCGGAGCCTATTTATGATATGTAGAATAGCTAAATGACTACCCTCTGTAGTCAGCTTTAGTGGATTTAATAATCCTGCAGCTGTGTATTTATTTCATTGTGCCAGAGACATACACGCAGCAATCACAGACATCAAATCATTTGTTTTAGTATCCATGTTTTTTTATCCGCTTAACTGAAGCTAGCTACAGGACTTCTAAAAGAAAAAAAAGCCCAGTCAACAGACAAGGAAAATTCAGTCTCAGTCTGTTATTGCTACTGTTAAAAAAGAGAAAAGAAAACAAAACAAACAACAACAACAAAAAACTTTAAATAGTTCCTTTCTCCCAAGTGTTAAATCTGACCTTTCTCTACTGTTCTTTCATATATCCACCAAATGTTACTGAGTGTCTTCGAAAAGCCAGGCACTGTTACAGGCAATAACAGTCAAAACAGATGAAACTTGATTTGGTCTCTTAATCTATACCTCAACTTCCCCCTCATTAGTCTAGTTTACCCCCATATATCCTTTTATTTTAGAACTGCTTTCTCCCCGGTATTCCCTCATTTTTTGAATGAGCCTTCACTAGTTTCCCTGAGAGCTTCAGCCACAATTCTCTTCTGCTCTGAACAAATTTTCCACAGTAAATATAAGCTACACACATACATCACACGTGAACAATCCAGTCATTTATCTTATGTGGGCCTCAAGCCTTAAAATCGGTCATCTGGTGATAACCCTTTCTTTTAGCCTAAATCCAGAGTGTGTATAAATCCTTTCATTTATCAGTTTGCAACTGAACTATAGTATTTGTAGTGAGACAGCTTGGGTATCAATCCTGTTTACTGGCACTTATTAGCTTAGGCAATTCACATTTAGTTCTCTGAGCATGGTTTTCGTTGTGGGTAACAGATGTTCATCAGAGTATTACCCCATCAGGCTTTTTAAAGAGCCAAATGAACTTAGTCTGACTGGACTGCCATAACAAAATACCGCGGACTAGGTGGCTGAAACAACGGAAATTTATTTTCCCATAGTTATAGAGTCTGGAAATCTAAAATCAATATGACAGCAAGGTTGGTTTCTCCTAAGGCCTTGTCTTACTGATGTCCACCTTCTCACTGTGTCCTCACATAGCTTTTTCTCTGTGTGTCTACCCCTGGTATCTCTTTCTCTTCTTATAAGGACACCAGTCCTATTGGGTTAGGGCCCCACTCTTTTAACCTCATTTAACCTTAGTTGTGTCCTCATTTAACCTCAATTACCCCTTTAAAGGCTCTATCTCCAAATACTGTCACATTGGAAGTTAAGGCTCAACATATGAACTTGGGGGGAACACAATTTAGTCCATAACAGATATCTCATTACCAAGTACTCAGCCCATTGCCTGGAGCATAACAATAATGTTTATAACTAATATTTCTTGCACACTTACAAAGGTCATAGAAAGCACCTAATGAAAGTTGGCTATTATTATTATATCCTCTCAGCCTTCCACTTGTCCCTATCCCCATTCTACATAGCTAGTTTAGAGTTTTCCAAAACATTATTTTTATAGTGGTACTCACCAATTTAAAATGTTCAGTGACTCTCTTACTGAATAAAATCCAAATATTTTGGCAATCAGTGGCCTCCTTCATCTGTTCCTAACCCTTTCTTTCTGACCTTTCTCCTATATTGTCATATAGGAATTGCTCCCATCAGTTGTTTTTGTTGAGTCACTCAAACACCCAACTCCAAGTTTTTGTACATTATCATCATCGTAAGCACTTAACTTATAGGTCAGGCACTGCATGAACTCGTTTAATCCACATTTTAAGTATGAGAGACACAGAGAAGTTCATATCTGGCTGAAGGTCACCAATACTGTGCAGTCAGGATTAAAACCCAGGCAGTGTTGCTTGAGAACCCATATTCCAAACCTCTATACTAGAATGCTTCTCCTTACATGGGATGCCTTTCACATCTCCTGTCCCTCTTTCTGGGATCTTGAACCAATCGTAGTGTTTACATGCTAGCCTCCAATAAAAGCGTAAGTTCCTTAAGAGCATACATCACCAACTTTAAACCACTATGCTCTTTCAAATACTTAACCCATGCCAAATCTGTAATTGGCACTCAGTAGTACTTAATTTTTTTTTGTATTCCTGACCACTTAAAGATTCGATTTGTGTATCATTGAATGTAGCTTCTTACCAAGCAGTGGGAAAATGCTTTCCTTTAAGGATCTGTAAATGGCTAACTTAAATGCAAAAGGAAATAAGCCTAGATAAGGCTATCCTCTAAGAGATTTCTTTCTAGTCAATGGTCATAATGGAAAACTGAGACAAGAAACTTAAGAGAGGAAGAAAAAAATGGAGTCCTTCAAACTGTTGGAGTTTCTTTCTTTTCTTTTCTTTTCTTTCTTTTTTGTTTGTTTGTTTGTTTGTTTGTTTTTGGCTCCCATCCCCTGGTTTTTAAGCCATTGTTCTCAGTCTAGTTGTAAGATGCAGATCCTGGCTTTCAGTGTCAGGAGCATGGTGCTCCAATCGCCTGAGCCACCAGGCCGTCCCCTGTTGGGAGGTTCTTCAAAGATCAACCAGTGGTTTAGCTTAATTCATAGACATTTATTTTACGCCCACACTGCTCCAGACACTAGATACTGGGGGTGCAAAGATGAGCAAGACATGTTCCTTAACCTTGAGGAACACTCATGTTCACCAAACCTTAAATTTTATATATATATTTTTTGCATTTCAGACAAAATTGAGAAAATTGCTTACCATAAGTATAGAATCAAAATAAATTTATATTTATATTCTCTATTTGAAATGAGGAATGGATCCTGAAATTATCTTTAAAATGTTTAAATATTAGTAAAGCTGAGGTGAATTAGGTATTTAGAGATGAATATCAATAAAGTGAGGGCAATGGAAACATTATATCATCGATTTATTGAATAATATGAAGTTGTGAGTACCAGCAGGAAATGTTACTTTGCTTTGTTTTTCAGACACACTCTGTCAAATATTTTCCATGACATTTAATGACATATTGGGCAGACCTCACAGCTTTCCCTTTGAAATCTTAAAAGTCCAATCTAATTTAGTCCAATATCCATCCTGATACCCCCTTCTGCTTCTAGATCCCATAGGGTTAAAGGGGGTGGCAAAACAGAAGATAAGGGGGAAAGAAGCAAATTTTCTTTATTTAATTGTTGTAGTTATACCTCTCTCTCTCTCTCTTTCTCTCTCTCTCTCTCTCTCTCTCTCTCTCTCTCGCTCTCTCTCTCTCTTTCTCTCGCACTCTCTCTCTCTCTCTCTTTATACTTCTCTCTTGACTGTTGATGCCATTTGGCAGAGACCCAAATACTCTCTTGTGAGTGTCAAGGTCGTGACTTCCATGATCTGGCATGTCTGAGTACACTTAGCCCTCCAGGTAGCAAATAGTTGTCACAGATGGAGCACCTCAAGAAGACTCAAGCCCAGCTTACTTCAGAAGAAGGTGTTTACTTGGCCAGCTGGAAGCTCACGTGTCCTTGCCACACTAAGCGGAGGACCCATAGGCTGCTGCACTGCAATACTTCTCTCTATCCTGCCACTTCTCTCCATTTCTTTTCTTCCCCTCTCAAATGGGCACAAATTAGTAGTGACCAAACAAGGGATGAATAATCTGAAGTTTGGGGGTACCAATGTGAAATATTTCTTTATTGCTTTGCTTTTTCAAGGACTACTTTCAAACAAACTCTGTCGAATATTTTCCTTCACCCTTAGTAACATCTTGGACAGACTTCAAAGCTCCCTAGCGATTCTCATTTGCTCTGAGTAGTGGGTTTTTTTAATGTGTTTGCTTGTTTTAGAGTGAGAAGGGGAGGAAAGACCCCAAACCCAGCACTGTCTGCTAACTAATAATTACCACATTTTTCTTAGAATCCTCTCTTCCCATGATAGTCATCTTATACAAACTGGAGGGTGTTGCTAGGATTATGGTAACAGTGACTTCTGGAAGGTGTGACTGACCTCCTTTGGTGGTTTTCTTTAAAAATAGGATATCTTATGCCTAATGTTTTCAAGTCAGGGAATTCTAAGACAATAGGAAATGTCTCATTTTATGTGGACGGAAAAGAGACTTCTAAGAATGTGAAAGGACAATAAAGAAGGACAAGTTTAGAAGAACAATGACTCTTACAGAGAGAAATGAATGGTCTGAGTGATGTGACAAAGAATGACATTTTCTTTGTCATATTACTGTTTGGACTGTTGAAGCCTAAATAGGTCACATACAATTTCCCAGTGATGTGAGAGGAATGTTACTGAGTTCAGGTTATTTTCCCAAAAAGATGCTTGAGGCTTTATATTAATTTCAATCCTTTTCCCCCATAATTACAAGGAGGCTCCACTGTAGCATTTCCCTGACTGTGTACTAGACCTAAACACCAGTTCCTTAAGTTGTAATAGAAACAGATACTCTTAGGGGGAGGGTGGTGGAGGGTAGAGCTGTAGTTAAAGAGTTTAGAAAACAGTTTTCTTAACTGAAGAGCATCTCAGAACATCTCATACATTAATGTATTATGAATCCCTAAGAGGAATATATAGAATCCCTATGGACTGAATTGTATTTCCTTTCTCTCTCCTTCCCCAAATGATCACAAATTCATATGTTGAAGGCCTAACCTCCAATGTAATGATATTTGTAAATAGGGCCTTTGGGAAGTATTTAGGTTTAGATAAGGTCATGAGGGTGGGGCCCTCAGGACGGCATTAGTGCCCTTATAAGAAGAAACACCAGAGCCCTCTCTCCCTCTCTCTCCCCCCCCCCTTCTTCTCTCCCTTTCTCCTTCCCTCCCTCCCTCCATCCCTCCCTTTATCTCTCTGCCATGTGAGGACACAGAAAGAAGGCAGCCATCTGCAAGCTAGGAAGAGACCTCTCACCAGAAGCCAATCATCCTGGCACTCTAATCTCAGACTTAAAGCCTCCAGAACTGTAATAAATAAGCCACCCCAGTCTATGGTATTTTGTTATGGCAGCTCAAGCTGACTAAAATACCAGGGGCACCAAAAAATTTATACAAGTGGACACTTTGGTCAATGTTGCTCAAGCCGTAATTCGCCATAATCAGAAGTGTCTGGACACTGATGGTAACCACTTTGAGCACCTCTTGTAATTGCAGAAGTCAAACGTGACTTGTATTCATCATTTGTTATCAATATATATTATTACAATTTTAATAGTTTTTTTCCTTTCTTAAAATGTGCATACATTTTTGGCACCCTCTGTATGTATGCCACTACTTGACACATTTATGCGTAGAATTTTTTGAAGTTCTACCTATTACTATCTCAAGGGATGAGAATACCATGAAACATAATTTGGAGATCATTGTTCCATTGGTAATTCTTTATTTTCTGAATTAGATGCTAAATGGGTGATGGCAAGAAAAAGAGTCTTGGTAGTAAATGAGTTTATTTGACATTCATTTTAAAACAGCTTCTGCCAAGTAAATGTGGACTGTGCTTAATGTATACATTTGTTATCAACTGAGTTAAAGGAAATACAGAAAATAGAGCTATATTTATTCAAGTAGCTCTTAATTTCTGAAATATAATTCTTTGTTGAATGTCAAAGCTGGTATGTTAATAGAGGAGGAAAAGGGCAGTTCTGATTTGTGTTTCAGTGTAGACAGCTTTGCATTCAAATAAACAGACACAAAATGCTTCCTGTTACAGATCATTTGTCAATACTGAATTCAACTTAGATGCAAAAAGACGTAAATGCTACATAAGACTAATCCTAAGAAGATTTATTTCCAATTGATTGAAAACAACCCAACAACTACAGTTTTTCCAATGATCTACTCTCTCCTAAACAACTGCTAGAAGCTCTTTGTTAATTTTTAGTGGCACTTTAAATCAAACTTTATTGTTAGTCTATGAAGGGATTAGTCGTGTAGAGTTAGAAATACATTTGCAACATATTAGAGAAAAATTACAAAGATTATGTACATCACAAAGGTGTTTCCTTTGGCATATCTCCCATTTCATTCTTACTTTTGACTTTTATGATGGTATTAACCATCACCTGGCATTTAAAAATCATAGCATTTTCTATTAAAAATTTATAAGAGCACTGTCCAGAATGTTAAGGCAACTGATAATGTAACTTTATAAATGTAAACCTGGTTATCAATTTTGGCAGAAAGATGCAGAAGAAAGTGCTAGAATTCAGCAAATGCTGCATTTTGCTTCAAATATCAATGTTGTGCTCATGATGTCTTGTCCCAGTGCTTAAAAAGGTATCATCCTTTTGAAAAAAAAGGTGTGAAAGAGTAATTAAAGAGAAATGAGCCCACAGGATTGGGGATTATAGTAAAATGAGGCAGGGAAAGATTGTCATTTTAATGAAAATAAATTTAATGAAATGGTACTGAGATTCTTTAATAGATATTTATGAAATGAAATCAGTACATCATTATTAGTTATACTAATAGGTGAAGTGGTAAAAATCTCACATTGTAGAAAAAAATTGCTGATTGTATGAGATATGTGTTTTTACTGTAGTTATATCATTTTGGAAAATACAAACTTTTCTATATGATCTAATTAAAAAAAAAACTCAACTAAACTCTTTGAATTTTATGGAGAAGACAACAAAATTTTGCATCAATTCCTAACAATTGTGAGAGCTTTGTTGTAGTGGATGTAGTTATTAGTACTTAAGATATGTGACAATCTAGAACTGGTTTGGAAGAAAGTGTTTACTGCTTGGGGCAAACTGTTACTTTTACCAGTACAACCAAGACTTAAAACAGGAGAAAATATTTGCTGAACATATGAGGTTGGACAATTAAGATTGCGAACTCATCCTAGAACAAGTGCTCCATACCTCATTGCTGAATATCACTATGGTCACCTTCAAAGTACTCCCCTTGGGATGCTATGCACCGAAGCTCGTGCCTAGTCCACCCTTCAAAGCAATTTTGGAACTCTTTTTCTGGAATGAACATCAGAGCTGTCATCGTATTACCCTTGATGTCCTAAATGTCATTAAAATGTCTCTTTTCAATATTTCCTTTATCTTTGGGTAAAGAAACAAGTCATTGGGGGCCAGATCAGGTGAGTAGGGAGGGTGTCCTGACACTGTTATTTGTTTACTGGCTAAAAACTCCCTCACAGACAGTGTCGTGTGAGCTGGTGCATTGTTGTGATGCAAGAGCTATGAATTGTTCACGAAAAATTCAGGTCATCTAACTTTTTCATGCAGCCTTTTCAGCACTTCCAAATAGTAAACTTGGTTCACTGTTTGTCCAGTTGGTACAAATTCATAATGAATAACCCCTGTGATATCAAAAACATTAGCAACATTGTTGCAACAAGTTTGGGAACTTAATTGTCAGACCTCATATATTTTACAAAGGACTTGCATTCAGAACTCATATAACTCATTAATAATAAGACAGAAATTCCTATTTTAAAATGGGCAAAAGATTTGATGAAACACTTCACCAATGAAGCTACAGGATGGCAAATAAAAGTATGAAAATGTGCTCTATATCATTAGTATAAGGGAAAGGCAAATTAAAGCTATAATGAGACACTATTATATATTTATCAGAATAGTTAAAATCAAATCAAAAAGACTGATCATAGTAAGTGTTGATGAGGAATGGAACAGCTGCACTTCTCATCCACTGCTGGTGGAAAACAGTGTGGCAGTCTCTTCAAAAGCTGAACTTATCATCTACTGTATAGCCCAGTCATTCCATTCCTAGGTATCTATCCAAAAGAAATGAAAGCGTATGTCCATACTAAGACAAAAAACATGAATGTTCGTGTCATATTTATTTGTAGTAGTGTCACACTAGAAACATCCCAAATGTCCAAGAGGTGAACAGACAAAGTGTAATACAGACATGCGATGGAATACCTCCCAGCAATAGAGAAGAGCAAACCATTGATACACACCCCAGTATAATGAACCTCAAAATCATTCTGAGTGAAAGAAGTCAGAGAAAAAAAGAGTGTAAAATCTGTGAGTCTATTTATATTTAATTTTAGAAATTGTAAACTAATCTGTAGGGATACAAAGCAGACCAATGGTTGTCCAGGGATGAGGGTGAAGAAAGGTACAGATTATGAAGGACTCCAGGAAAGTTCTGGAACTGATGGAAATGTTTGTTATTTTAACTGTGGTAGTGATTTCACAGGTGCATACATGTGTCACAACTCATTAACGTGTGCACTTTAAATGTGTGCTATTTATCAAGTATCAATTATACCTCAATCTAAATGCCAAAATAATGATAAAAATAGAAGCCAAGTTAGCTGAAAACAAGCAAACTTATTTAGAATACAAGAGTCAAAGTAAGGGATAGCCGGTTAGCTCAGCTGGTTAGAGTGAGATGCTGGTAGCAAACACCAAGTTTGCCAGTTTGATCCCTGCATGGACCTCTGTGAGGAAAAAAAAAAAAGAGTCAAAGTAACTTTAGTTTTCTTTCATAGATTTTCCCCAAAGAGAGTATTTGATCTAAGACATAAGAAGAATAACAGTATTATCACCACTGGGAAGCAAGAGATATTTACTACAATGGAGGAACCAGTAATTGTATTAAAGAGAGTGTATATTTCCCATATCTATCTATGATATGGATAACAATTTTTGAAACTAGTGATACTGTATTTATGACACATACACATGTTTATGTGCTAATGCTCCATTTAAAATTACTTAGTAGGTATATTTATAAACTACTGTGTTTCCCCGAAAATAAGACCTAGCCGAACCATCAGCTCTAATGAGTCTTTTGGAGCAAAAATTAATATAAGACCTGGTATTATATTATATTATGTTACATTATATTATATTACTATATTATATAGACCCTGTCTTATATTATGTTATATAAGACCCAGTCTTATACTACATTAAAATATTATATTAAAATAAGACCGAGTCTTATATTAATTTTTGCTCCAAAAGACGCATTAGAGCTGATGGTCTGGCTAGGTCTTGTTTTCGGGGAAACATGGTATGAATTACTTGAACATATAATACAATCATTTTGTCTGTGCTGTACTCTCATATTTCCACCTATGCTGGCATGTTTCTGCTTAGATACTGCAGTCATCTTAAATTCAATATGTGATTTGTGTAGCTAGGTGATTCAGGATGCGAGCTCTACCTCACAGAGACCTAAGTTCAAATCCCAGCCATACCACTTATTCTGTAATCTTGGGCAACTTGTCTAAAATGAGAATAATACTAATAAGACCTATGGTTGTATGAGGTTTAAATGAGATGAATATAAAATGCTTAGTTCAAAGTAAGTACTTTATAAACATTACCTACTATTATTAAAAAACAGAATTTATTTTTCTCCAAAAAACTAACCCTCTTCCTTATCACATTTCTTTCCATAGGTCTCACAAATATTCCTGTCTCCTAGACTAGAAATCGCGGAAAAATACTTGAATTTTGTGTTTCTTTCATTATCTATATTCACTTCAACTCTGATTCTTCATTAAAATATCACTGAGATTTTTCTTTTCTAGTAAATTCCCAGTCCAGTTAGTCTCTCTAGGCCCTCTTCAATTCGTTACTCATGCAGCAATTCAGTAAACCCTAGACATACAATATACTAGCTGGGTGATTTAGGCAAATTAGTTAACTTCGCTGAGTCTCACTCAGTGTTCTCCACTACAAATTGGGGACAAGAATGTCTACTTCATGGAGTTAATGTGAAGATTAAACTATATAATGCAAGAAAAATCTTTTTTACTGTGCCTGACGCAAGAGTAATTGCCTGACAAATGGGAGTTACTTTTACCATTTTCTAATTCTCTATTCGATATTTACAATTTAAGATCATTTTAGCTTTTTCAGCTGTCACATCTCACTGTTGCTTCATTGATCTTATGGCCCACAGAATCCTCTAAACATTTCCATACATGCACTGGGCTTGGTTATTCCACTTACCACCCCGTTTTCTGCATTTGTAGTTAGTGTATTGCAAGTGATTCTCAGCTCGGGCTGAACTTAGAATCAGCTGGAATGCCTCTAAAAAATACTGATTTTAGCCTGCACCCCAAACCAATTAAACAAAAATCTCCTCAGGTAATTCTAATGCGCAACTGGCATGGAAAACCACAATTTTGTTTGGTTTGGTTTTGGTTTTGTTGGTCATGTTTTGCTTTGTTTTATTTGGAATCTAATTGTAGAATTTTGCTTCAGTTTCTGAAGATATTTTTCAATCTTGATTTTACCATGAGACAGGCTAGCTACTCCTTACGGCTACTGAGTTTCTGAAAAATTAGGCATCAGGTCAGCAATATCATTAACCAAACCATTTGTACAAAATAGAGAATAAGACAGTAACATACCCCTGGAGAATTCTTCGCACTTGACATTAACTCATTAATCAGCCCTTTGGAGAATATCATTAATCAACTACTCTAATCACAAATCCACATAACTGCACTGATGATACTTCTTAATCTGCCAACATCACCCCTTCTGAATCTTCTACAGAAGGTATTATGATAGAACCTGTCAAAGGATTTTCTAAAATATATATAACAATCTTATAAAAAAATATGAGGTTTATCGGCATGATTTTATTCTCTTCTTGATCACAAGTTTCTTTTCTTGGTTCTTAAAAACTCAACAATTCATTCTAGAGCCTCACTGGTACTCATCACAGGCTTTCAATCCCATAGTTTGCAGCATCTTTTTTTTTTTTTTTTTTAATTTGAGGCTTTATTTTACTACTATATTCTAAGCACCTTTTCAGTTCTCTCCAAATTCCTTAAGATTATCAATAGCCACTTAGTAATAGTTGATAGCTTTTCTATAGATTGGAATGATGGTAACTTTTGGGCGTCTTGAGATATTGTTCAGCCAGACCTGGAGGTGAGCTAGAGTGGACGGGTATATTTCTACTGTTTTACTCTCTTGCTCTTCCTTTTTTCTCATTAGTATTTATTAAGTTCTTTCCAAGTGAAGATATATCTTCACAGAAAAGATGGAAACATACCTTATATACCATTCTTGTCCCCTTAAGTCACAAATAAAAGTTGTTTTCCTTGTTGGTAATAGTTTTCACAAGCTTCAGAACCTTCTGAGTTTTTTAGCCTCACTGACATAATTTCCATAAAATCCTGGCTACTTCTTCAAATATTTCTCCTTCTTCTTGTTCCTCTTCTCTTCCTCCTCCTCCTCCTTCTTATTACTTTACTATTTATGAGTCTTTCCCTCATATTCCTCTTCTCATTTTTTCAAGAGTCTTTAAAAGGTGAACTCGCTAGAGACTTCTCCATCCATTCATATCCATCACTTTATTTCTTCCTTTTTCGCTCTCATCACCATATAGTAGAGGTTGGCAAACTTTTTCTGTAAAGAGACAGAGAGGAAATATTTTAGGCTTTGTGGGCCTGCAGTCTCTGTTGTATTTATTCAACTCTGTCATTAAAGCACAAAAGCAGCCACAGAAAATACATAAATGAGTGTGAGTGTGATTATAGATAATTATTTTGGGGTTTACATACATTTCACGTTACAAAATATTCTTCTTTTGATTTTTTTAAAGACCATTTAAAAATGTAAAAATTCATTTCTAGCTGATGATGAGCCTTAGCAAAACCAAAAAGGTGGTGAGGTGGAGTTCACATACGGGCTGTCATTTGTCAGCCCTGCCAGAGAGGGGTCAAAATGTACAATACCCACTGTAATCAACAGGGGAAAAAAATGATAGTAATAAAAATAATTACATAAAAAATGCAAGTAGATCCATTGGGAACTGTTGTGGGTTGAATTTTATCCTCTCAAAATATACATTCCAGTACTAATGTCTGGTACTTATGAAATGTAATTACTATATTGGTGTCCCCAAATGGCTGGCATGGTATTGTGGCATCTAACATAGCACAGAACAGGGAATTACAAATGTTTGATAATTTGAATCGATAAATACAAAACAGTTACTTTGAATATATGTATTCAAATTATATATAATCACAGAATTTAATGTCATTGCATTAGCACTTAAAATTCATATTGTTCTTTAAATATGTTTTTGTTATTTTTGTATGGAAAAGAATATGGGAAGAAAACCAGTAAACTACAATAATGTACTATTCTAAAGAAAAATATTAGAAAACAGTAGAATACAATATAAGTGGAAAAATACTGAAAAGAAAATAAATTCATTACTTGAGGGAATGAGCTCATTTTACAATCTACATCTAAAATTTTTGTTCTTCTTTGACTTTTCCCAATTCATAGTAGATGGTTAATGATGCAGATGAATTCTACAGAGGAAAGTCACTGCCACATAGTATTTGCATACCCTTCTCAAGAAACACCTAGGATGACCGGCAACCCTAGAAGCTAAGAGAATAGCATAGAACAGATTCTCCCCCAGAGCCACTAGAAAGAACATGATATTACCGACACCTTGATTTCAGACTTCTAGCCTCCAGAACAGTGGGAGAATAAATTTCTGTTGTTTCAAGCCCCCCAGTTTGTTGTATTTTGTTATAGCAGCCCTAGGAAACTTATGCAGAGACAGAAACAATTCACCTTGCAACTGATGTTATCTCAGTCCTTTCAAGGTTTATAAAGGTCTCTTCTGTATAATTGTTTATTCCCCTAGGGATTTTCTCTCTTCTCTTCTACCCTCTCCTGTTTCCCGAGATGGCCTCTGGCCATACAGAAAACTTTCATATTGTCATGGCCTTGATAGGGAAGGAGTGTCTGGTCTTCTATGGCCTATGGTTGATGTCAATTGAGATTTCTTAACCCACTTGGTCTCTGGGTCCTGGTGTCCAATCTCATTGCATCCACTATGGTGCAGCTTAGTCTTCTCATTTCTGGGTGTCTTTGCTAGTATTAACTGAGGTATAGTTTGTCCTACCTGGTGTTTTGGGTCATATGCCAGCACCCATTGTTGATAAACATGACCTTTTCCCTGAAATCTTTTCCAAAGTCCTTATTTTCTATGGCCTGCCCCAAAATGAGGCTTATTTTGTTATCATTGTCTCTTCTCTATTCACACTATCCTCTTGGGTGGGCCCAGGTGGACCTCTCAATTAGTGGGGTGGACGTCTCAATTAGTGACTTTCTCTGTGCTAAGCTTGACTGTGCAAGATGCTGAGAGACTGCCCTCCAGCCCAAGGATCCAGGCTGTTCCCTCAGCCATTGTTACTGTACGACTTCTCTAGCCTGAAGTCTCTGGTGCTACATTTACCATGGTTTTCTCTGAGAGGAGTGTTTCCAGCCTCTACCTCAGGAAATCAGCAACAGCCTTCCAACCTGGAGTTTTCCTAAACATGTCTGGGTATTTCTATTGATGTGTCCTTGTCTGAAATTCACTTCTAGGTAGGGGAAGGAGAAAGTGACTCTCTTTTTGTTCTACCCCTCAGCAGCAGGCAGGTCATTTCATTGACAGTTTGGCAAGAACTTTTCCATGTCATAGTCTCATTGTTTCTGCTGTATATTCACAAGATGATTAATCCATCAAGCTTTGACTTTGTACTAAAGTCCAAACCTTGATGATGATGAGTAAATCCTTTTTTCTCACTTGAGAGCTGTATTTCAAGATGCTTGTTTGCCCATGAATTTTTAAAAGTCAAATTTGGGACTCAAAGCTGAGCAATGACTTTTTCTTTCAAAGCTTTAGTTGTCTCCTTTTCCAAGAGACAATGTGCCTTCTACCACGGCCAACTCTTTCTGGCAAAAGGACTATGGAGAGTACAGATAAATTGTTGAGAAAAGAAAATATAACAGGTAATATTTCAAAATAGTATTCTTTTATATCAGAGTCATTCATAATTTTATTGTCAGAACTTCAATTTTTTGAGAGCTTCCCTAACCTGTAGAGGTTTGTGGCTTTTAAGAAATTATTAAATAATTGTTTTCCACTTCTCTTAGAAAACCTTAAATGATGAATACAGCTATTTTTGGGCTTCAAAGAGTATCCCCACTCTCTCAGTTTTAGAAGCTTCTCTACAGGAAATTAGAACAATTTCTCAAGAGCTGCCTTGGAAGGCATTCAGAAACCCTCCCAAGCCATTCTTAGGAGGGCCCTTTTCTAACCACGCTGGACACCCAAGACCAGACTCATCTTTCATGATACCTACTGTATCTCCTATCTCAGGAAGGATTTTCTGCCTTCCTGGGACATATGCCAGTATCCTACAATCCACTCCACACGCATTCCCAAGAGTCTGGACAAAAGGAATCTTCATCATTTCTCCCAGGAAGCCTCAGTTAAACAAGATTTCTGATGGCCTATTCTGACATCCTGTAATTCTTGAGAAGGGTATGCAAATAAGTACTACTTTAGGGAAATGAATTTCGTCTGTAGAATTCATCTGTTTTTAATGTGCATCATTAACCATCTACTGTGAATTGGAAACATTCAAAGAAGAACAAAAATTTTAGATGTAGATTATAAAACCAATCTCAAGTAATACATTTATTTCCTTTTCAGTATTTCTCCACTTAAACTGTAATCTATTATTTTCTACTATTTTTCTTTAGAATAGTACATTATTGTGGTCTACTGGTTTTCTCCCCATATTTCTTTCCATATTTTTTCCTTAAAAAATATGTTCAAAGAACAGTATGAATTTTAAATACCTATGCATTGACTTGTTAAAATATACCAAGGAGCCAAAAAAATGTATACACATTTTAAGAGATTTTACCTTAAAATGTGTATACATGTTTTTGGCACTTCTGTATATTAACATATATATTTTGAAGACATATATTCAAAGTAGCTGTTTTGCATTTATCACTTTAAAGTACCAAAAATGTGTGATTTCCCATTTTGTACCAGGTGCTATGCTAGATGCTGCAATCCCATGCCAGCCCTTTGGGGAACCCAATCTAGTCCTTATATTTCATAAGATGCAGTCTGGCAGAGGAACGTGAACTTGAAGTCAGATAGATTTGAGCTCTTCTTAGATCTGTCATTTACAAACTGTGATCTTGGTCAAAACAGCTATTATTATTCAGGCTGGTGATGAAAAGTGACACAAATGTACAACATGTAGACTGGAGGCAAGTGACTAGTTCTGACTATAGTGAGGATGGATTTCAAATATAGCTGATAAAAAAATGGAATGAGAGGGGACTTTTGAAACAGATAGCACTGCAGAAGTTGGAACGGCCAGGGCCAGGATAAAAAGATCATTTCTTGGTTTATAAATAAAACACCAAAATTTTAAAAGTACTCGTCTTATTTTTGACTTAAGCATTTAATTAATATAAATGTTATTTTATGAGTATATGTAAATGTGCCATTTTGTTGCTTGTATTTTATGAACTATCCAAGTGGATATGCTGTGAATATAACCCAAAATGATCTGATTTGATATAACCCAAATTATATATATTTTTAAACTCACTATTATATATAAATAACCAAAATGACTTTTAAAGTTAATAACTAAGGAATTCTATACATTGGTTCCACTTTTATTCATTGTTACTTTTATTAAACTTGTATTAAAATCTTGCATAGCTCTAAATCCGTTTTACTGGCTTCTCTTAAACTGAGTTTAACTTTGTTTTAAGCAGAATGCCTCGCAATATGACAAATAGCTTAGATACCAGGGAAGTTCTTCTTCACCATTGCATTCAATGTCTCTATAAATGTTGTTCCTGAATAAATGTAATTTTTTCAAATGTCCTTAATCTTGTCCCTAAAAATTAAATACAATAAGATCATTCCTAATCAAGGACAGACCAGCCTGTACTTGTCCAATCTAGACCAGAGGTGCACTAAGTGGGAGGAGGGGGTGTGTGTGGGCTCCAAGGATTGCTCAAAACAACCTATTGTGATAAAGCCAAAAATATGAGAATTGAGGTTTACATATTCTAATTTTTTAAAGTCTACTTGTGTACGTTTTATGTGCGTACTTTATTAGTATAGTAATATATGTATACAGTTTGTAAAGAATCTACATATGTTGGGAGAGTATGCTCAATTATTTCTAAATGCAATTGAAGACACTGGTCTGGGGGTGAAACAACATCCTCACTTCCCACTTTCCAGAGTGCAGCATCTGGTTCAAGAGAGCCTGGGTTTTCTCATTCTGTGGGATGTAGGCACCACCCCTAGTGCCCTTGACAGAAGCTGCTGCAGTCAAGGAGAAATACTGCACAAGGAAAATTGGTTTCCTCTAATCTTGTGCTCTGGAGACGATGCCACGGTTGGTTACAGAGTAGGAATAACCCAAACCTACAGAGTCATTCAGCGTATCTTCTATCATAAACTAGATGAATTTATAAGCTCGATTTGGACTTTCATACTTGCTTCACAGTCGTAGGTGTTTTGCTGTTGTTGTTGTTTTTTAAAATTGAGAATTTTTTTTAAAAAACAACAATGAAAGTGCTCCATACCCCCAGCCCTGGTTTTAGTAAGTATCACGGTACTATTTTGATTTATCAGCTTGAGATTGACAATAGCACCAAATAATCAATAGTAACTTCCTGATGAAATTAAGAGCACTGCTGTCATTTATTGAATAATTTGGATCTCACAGAAAATACAATGGATAATGGTGATAGGCTTCTTTTACCTGCCTTGGCTCCAGAAGAGGAAGATTTTAATCTCAAAGGTAGAAACGATTTGTTAACTTTTCTTATGCAAAGCCCCAGACGACTGCCACCCCACCCTCCCACCCCACCCCCCACCCCCGCCACACACACACACACACACACACACACACACACACACACACACATTCGAGGAGGTATCCTCTGAACTAGGGGAACGAAGGATGCTCTGGTCATTTTTTTTCTTGAGTAAATTTTGGTTAATCTAGAAAAAATGCTTTTAACCAATGCTTATATTAAAAATGACTTCAGGATGTTATAGTGTACTTCATTACAGTAAAGATGACTAAATCTCTCTTTCTCTCTGATAAAGTATTTTGGAAGGACTCAGGATTACAATTCTTTATGCCAGCTTTCAATCTCTAGAAGCATAAACAATGTGTACTGACCTCAAGAAAACACCTGACCTTTAGGGATTATTTTCACAAAATACTTAAGTTGACATGATGTTCTTATCATCTACCCCTCTCTGAAAATATGTCACTGTCATACTATTTTGGTTAAATTGAAGGATTTGGTCAATTGTGTGTGTGTGGGGGAGTGCATCCTATTAGCCTATTACATCTAATTTTACTTTAAACATTCTTTTGAGTAACCAGTGCTTTAAAAAATAAATCTTGGGAGAATCAATATTTAACCTAATAAAACATTTGACTCTTTTTGATCCTGTTTTGTGACTTTTCTATGAAAATTTAGCACTGAGGACTCTGAGGTTTTTCTCATATGCTTTTCATCAGAGAGGGCAGAAATTCTCCAATATGGAAGAAAACAAAACTAAAACAGAAACAACTCAAAAACAGAAAGATCCTACAGCTGGAAATCCCAGGTATAAAGGAGACTAATTTTCTTCTCGGTTTCCAAGTTCTACCAACACATGCAATCAAATTTGTTTTACACAATGAACCCACTCCTGAATGCATATAATCTCAGAGATAAAAGGTTTTGTCATCCACCCTACAAGAAATAAGACGTACAGTATTACTCATATTGGGTCCTTCGTAGTGATGAATCATGACACTGCTTCTGGTCTTTTCAGAAAGAAGTATTTGTACCTTAAAAGGTAAACTCAAAGGATGTAATTTATGTACTGGTTATGGCATTGTTTGAGTGTTGTCTGACACAAGTCTCTCCTAAAATTAGTTTTTGAAAAGCAAGCCAAACTTAAGCATGAAAAAAATCACCTACTAGCATTTTTTTTCCAAGAGTCAGTGCTAGTTGAACAAATCATTAGCATATGAGGTGCTTAATAAAATTGTTGAGTAATAATATAAAATACTGCATTGATTTGTACAACTTATAAAATAATAGCTCTGTGTACAAGATGGCCTTCCAACAAACACATAATTATGTATGGGCATTTTATGATTTTAGACATAAATATCATCTTACCTTTAAGTTCCTTGAAGTTTCTTAATTGTTTTTTTGGTAGCACAGAGCACCTTAAAAGATAGAAGTGTGCCAAACTGCAGCATATGGCCAAGATACGGCTTTGAAGTTAGGTAGAAATGTATGAGTGAGAAAACTAGCCTTATTTTATATAAGAATAACAACCTCTAGTTCGTAGATTTGTTGTGAAGACAAAACGGAAACATGCATATACAAGACATCTGGTACAAAAGTAAGCCCTCTGTTGGAGGGGGCTGTGTTAATTTGTTATAGGTCTTAAAACAGGACTGTACACTGCCTGGAGAGTGAGAGAAAGATTGTGAGAAATTAGCAATTCAGTAGTCCCCCCTTAAACTTACGGGATATGTTCCAAGAACCCTAGTGGATGCCTGAAACTAAGGATAGAACAGAACCCTATGTATATACTATGTTGTTGTTTTTTTCTGTACACACACACCTTTTCATTTAAGGAAGCACTTTGCAGCTTTTCTTTGGCATATGTGAATTCCCAGCATCACTACTCTTGTGCTTTGGGGTCATTATCAAGTAAAAGAGGGTTGACTTGAACACAAGCAATGAGATACCTGAGAAGGCAGCTAAGTGACTAATGGTCACGACCATCTACAGTGTGGATACGCTACACAAAGGCGTGATTCACTTCCCCAGAGGACGGCGAGCGATTTCATCACGCTACTCAGATGGCGTGCGATTTAAAACTTATGAATTGTTTATTTCTGGAATTTTCCATTTAATATTTTTGAACTATAGTTGACCACAGGTAACTGAAACCGCGGAAACTGGAACCCTGGATAATGGGGACGACAGTAGTGTTTGTATTTTGGGAAAAGTGAGTTCATCTCCCCTCCAAATGTTTCCTCTCACTAGCAATATTCAGCCCCATAGTTCAGAAGTAGAGCAAGCTGTTCTCAGAAGTTAAAACGTTTTATTAATGTCATTCCCATGGAAACTTCTTGGGAAAAGTCATGCTGATCAAGGGTAATTGATTGTGTTAGAATCAGATACAAAATTCAGCACTCACTGCTTTCCAATCAATGTCTGCCTCTTTTACACCAGGATTCAGCCAGCCCATTGCTTACTCTGATATGACTCATAGGAAATTATTAATAGAAAGATACCTGGCCTATTTATGTTCACAAGCAGAATGACTTTATTCCTATTTATCTCTACCAAATCGTTTCCCAAATTCTCTTCCTAGCATATACATATTCTTTCACACTTACAGTAAATCTTTTGGCCAATAGACAAGCAGTTCTTACAACAATGTACTAATCAAATAGAGTTTTGTCGTTATTTTCAGCAATCACAATAAAAGAAGATTCAAATGTATCTGATAGATAGTTCAGGGAGTGGTCATATTCACATTAGAATTCTTTTATCATTAGTTTCTTGAAGAAAACAAAGAGCTGGCAGAGAATCATGAAGCTAAAATGTCAGGGGCTCCTGAGCAATGAATTAATGGAAAAATAATGAGCTTACCAAACTTTTTTTTCTGTATAGTCTGTCAGGGCAGATTTACTTCTGGATACTCCTGCATCTCTTTGTTTATTTACTTTAATAATATCAAAAGGTTTGTTTTTCCATGTACCCAAAATAATTCAATATACTGGGGGCACCCAAAAAATGTATACACATGACTTGTATTCATCTTTTGTTATTGGTATATATCGAGTATTACAATTTTAACACAGTTTTTTGCCACCTGCTGTGTATAAACCAGACCATTATGCCAAAAAGTGAACTATTGTGAGGCGAGGTAACTTTATAATCTCTTTCATATATGAAATGAAACTAACCCCTGTCCCATGTGGGACAAAGATAAACAGAAAACACTAAAATAAGAGGAGCTGTTGTAAATAACAAAAAAGATTTAGAAAAAAATGAAGAAATTTCTGCTTTCTCATTCGGCTTTTCAGCAGACATCTGCAACTGAAGGTCTGGAACTTGATTGGTTCTAGACGGGTTGTAGTTAGAGGATTAGTCTTCATTGAGCCTTGGCACAGATTTTGTACTCAGCTCTGCCTCGCTTGGTTGCCTTTGGACTAGATTAAAATAACAGTGCAGAATTTCTCCTTGCTTGAGGTTAATGACATCACAGAATTTCTCCTTGCTTGAGGTTAATGACATCACACCATGACCAGCGCATGTTGGTCAGTTGGCTACTGGGCCAGCTATCAAGTTACTGCTTCTGGGCCATGATCAAGTTACTGATTCAGATGAATTAGATCATGGGCTATGACATAATCATTCATTATATTTCTTTTCTGCAATCTGAATTTTTTCAATCACAAAGTGAATGCTTATAACTCTAGGCCTTTGACATGAATCTTATAGAGTGCAGAAGAAAAATATCATCTAAAGTAGGGGTTTTCAGCCATATTTTTACCATAGTACACATTAAGAAAAACATTTTATATCACAACTCAATACATGCAAACTTATAGATATATACACATGCATATGCATTGTGATTTATAATAAGAAATATATACTATGTGGTCTTCACCCATTTCTGGCACAGAGCTCCTAAAACCCTTGTAATTTCCTAAGAGAGCAATAAAAGTGTATTTTGTCATGTTAATGAGGTGACGTTTGGAAAGCACCTAAGGGTGGAAGCTGGTTGCCAGCGGAGCCAACCATGTGATTAGATTGTTGGAACTTTCAGTCCTGCCCCCCAACCACCTGGGAGGGTGGTTGAATCAATCACCAATGGCTATGAGTTAATCATTCATGCCTATGTAATGAAGCCTCCAGAAAAACCCAAAGGACGAGGTGAACACATGGAGATATGGAAAGAGTAGCATGCCTGGAGACATCCTCACTCTTTCCCCATACCTTCCCCTATGTATCTCTTCCATCTAGCTATTCCTGATTTAGATCCTTTTATAATAAACTGGTTATCTAGTAAGTAAAATGTTTCTTTGAGTTCAGTGAGCCACTCTAGCCAATTAATTAAACCCAAGGAAGGTCATAGAAACCTCTGATCAATAGCCAGTTGGTCAGTTGAACTTGCGAATAGTGTCTGAAGGGTGAGAGGGGGGCAATTTTAGGACTTACCTGTGGGATCTGATGTTATCTCCTGGTAGAGAGTGAGAGAATTGAGTTAAATTGTAAGGCACTCAGTTGGTGTGCTGAGAATTGCTTGGTGGCATGTGGGGAAGTACCCCCGAACCCCCTGCATGCACACAAATTGGAACTGGGTTCAGGAACTCAAAGAGAGCGTGTATCCGCACACAGAGGTAATGTGAAACAAAGGTTTCATAAAGCAGTACTTACTATAAGCTACGCACTCCAATATTTTCTGATCTATTTTATCTCTTTTTTTTTTTTTTTCTCTAAATGGTTGAGATCTAGTAATGGATTGTGATCTGAAGTTCGAAAACTCCCCTTGTTAGGAGAGTCTCTAAAACTTGTGTCTTGCTGAGAATCTGCTGAGTTTATCCCTGTTAGTACACAGGGTAAAACCCTTTTGTTCTGCTAGACGTTTGTATACTTTCTGTATATCAGAAACCAGTAGGCAACAGATTTTTGTTACCTATGCAATGGCAAAAAAAATCAAAGACTTAGGACTGAATTTCATACAATTGTATTCAAATAATCTTTACACCAGTAGGTCTTGACAGTCTCATGAACTTGCTAAACATACTGTGAGCGATGGGGAAAAAAGGAGAACATTCAAAGTAGTTTGAAGTAAAAAAATTAACATTATCTCTGCTGATTCCAGAACGACACTTGAAAATATGTTGCTTAATGCAACAGGACAGTGACTCTTGCCTGCACGAAGGGATGCTGGTGCCTTTTCTGACGTCAACTGAACACAACAGCGAAGGTATACAATTCCCGTTTTGTCCTACCATGGGCAGGGTCTGTAGTCAAGGGATTTTTGTTGTCTTTTTTTTTCCTTTCCGTTTCCTAGATGCCTTTAATCTTGCAATCAATTTGCAGTGCATGGTTAGAAATAGGTTTTTTTGTGTGTTTTTTTTTATGTAACTGTGTGTGCAGTTGGCAACTAGAATTGGGAAAAGCTTCTGTCTGCCACAGCAGAAATGTGGAGAAGCAGATGTGGCAGTTGGACGAAGCTTGGACTCAGAATACTGGGGTTTTCAGGTTCCACTCCCTGTGAGTTATTACACTGCCTTGGAAAAAAAACCGTTTCGCTTCTCTGAGCCCCAGAGTACACATACAGGGTGCTTATCATGTGCCAGGTATGGTGCTAGATTTTGGAAAACAACGATGACTAAAATATAATGCATACCCCTAGAATGAAGGTAATAATACTGGAATACTGTTCTCATGTATTATTGTCAGATTAAAAGAGAGAACAAACATGAATACCTAGTACAATATTTCAACCATGTTAGGATCATTTATTTGTTTCTTTTTGTATTTGAAGCCATTTTGTTATGAAACATAACACATTTAGAAAAGTGCAAAAACATATATGTTCAACGAAATGAATTACTTAAAAACAAACACTTGTGTAATGTAGGGTATATATTGCCGTCATCCTAGAAATCCCTACTTGCTTCACCCAATCCGAACCCCTCCCTTTCACTAAATACCACTTGCTTGATTTTTACAGTTAATATTGTCTTTTCTTTATAGGGTTTTTTTTAACCCCATAAGTATGCATCCTAAACATTACACTTTGAGTTAGCCTGATTTTGCACTTTCTAGACATTCTGTTCTAGCTGGCTTCTTTTACTTATCACATTATTTTGCAAATTACCCACATTGTAAATGAGAGTTATAGTTAATTCATTTTTGTATAATATTCAACTGAATAAATATGCCACATTTTTAATTCATTTTATCATTGATGAACATTTGGTTTGTTTCCACTAGTTGTCTATTACACAAAATGTTTTGAGGAAAATTTGTGTACATGTTTTTTGGTACATCTAGGTCTGCATTTTTGGAAAGTATATAGAGAAGAATTGCTGGGCAACAGGACATATGTATCCGCATTCTTGTTAGGTAATGTCTAACTGTTTCCAAAGTGTTTGCACCAATTTACACTGTAATCAGCAATGGATAAGAATTGCTTTCGCACCACTACTCACCAACTCTTGGTATAGCCAGACTTTTAATTTCAGCTATTCCATTGAGTAGAACTCATTTTATCTTAAATCTCACATCCCCAATTACTAATGAAATCAAGCACTTTTCTCAGTCATTCGGATTTCCTCTTATGTGAAATGCATGCCTGTTTAAAATTTTGACCCTTTTTGTAATTGTGTTATGTGCCTTTTTCGTAATGCTCTGGATATGATCTCTTGGTTAGCATATATAATATTAATGTTTTGCAAATGATTTCTCTCATTCTGTACCTTGCCTTTTAATGTTACTGATGTCTTTTGATGAACAGAAGTGAGTAATTTTAATATTTGTCCACCGTATCAATCTTTCTCTTTATTTAAAGTGCTTTTATTTCTCTGAACAATGTTTTCTGAAAAGACATTTTCCTTCACTGCACTCCAGTGCTACTTCTGTGATAAATCAATAAGTCCGTATATGTGTAGGTCTGTTTGTGGGTTCTCTTTACGGTTCCATTTATCTTTGTGTCAATCATTGCAATAATCCCACAAATCTCTTATATCCTTAGTGATTTTTAGCTACTTATTTAATCAGTTATTGAAAATGTATGTTACAGTTTCTCAGCATGATTGTGGATTTGTTCATTTCACTTTATAACTCTATCAATTTTTGCTTTATATATTTTGAGGCTAAATTATTAGATACACATACTTTTTAATTTGTTTTAATTTCTTGTGAATTGAACTTTTTAACATAATGAAATGTCCTCTATTTCCAGTAATTGAAATTATAAACTTTTATTTTGATATCTTCCATGTCCTTATTTCTTAAATGTGTTTCTTGTAAACAGCACCTAGTTGTCATTCTCTGAACATTTTTGGCTTTTAATTGGATCATTTAATTTACTTGTATTTAATATAATTATGGATTCATTATTTAGACCATTGTCAATCTGTTGCTTCTCTGCTCTAAATCTACCCTTCATTGCTATGCTTGTGATATTGGAACATTTCTCCTTTGACAACAGGCATACTGTTAAACTTTATCAGTGGGGACCACTGGAGATACAAAGGAGGATGCAGAAGGCAAAAACATTTAGTATCCTTCCATGCACAGCTTCCTCTGGCACTTAGAGGGAGGCTTCCCAGTGAGTTCTGTTACGGGAGCACCTCACTGGACTCTGTCATAGTTTAACCACTACCTTCTCCGTGCTATTTCTGGTGTGAACGTCTCACATTGGATTATGATTTATTTAGGTGTCAAACTGTTTCCACTACTAGAATAAAAGTCCCTTAAAAATAAGGTCTACAAAGTTCTGACAATTAAGTTCAAGAACTTGTTGCAACGAGGTTGCTAACCTTTTTAAACATCACAGGGATTATTCATTATGAATTAGTACCAACTGGACAAACAGTTAACCAAGTTTACTATTTGGAAGTGCTGAAAAAGTTGCATGAAAAGGTTAGGTGACCTGAACTTTTCGCCAACAATTCATGGCTCTTGCATCACAACAATGCACCAGCTCACACGGCACTGCCTGTGGGGGAGTTTTTAGCCAGTAAACAAATAACTGTATTGGAACACCTTCTTTACTCACCTGATCTGGCCCCCAAGGACTTCTTTCTTTACCTGAAGATAAAGGAAATATTGAAAGGAAGACATTTTGATGACATTCAGGACATCAAGGGTAATACAACGACAGCTCTGATGGCCATTCCAGAAAGAATTCCAAAATTGCTTTGAAGGGTGGACTAGGCATTGGCATCGGTGCATAGCTTCCCAAAGGGAGTACTTGGAAGTGACTGTAGTGATATTCAGCAATGAGGTGTGTAGCACTTTTTCTAGGGTGAGTTTGTGAACTTAATTGTCTGACCTCGTATGTATTTGTTATCTCTATTCCACAGTGCTTAGCACTATTCTGGACAACAACAAGAATAGCTAGTCTACTATATGATAGACATTTTCTCATGTGTTTGAATATAGTAGATGTTTGGTCAATGTTTGTTGATAAAATAGTAACTTATTATTCCCATTTTTCAGGAGAAGTAACTGAGAATCACAAAAGGAAAATAACGTACTGAAGAGCACGTGACTGGTAAGTGGCGTGGTCAAAATTTAAACGTAGATATGTCTCTTTCCTCTAGTCTGTGCTCATTAAGATACGAGAATGGATGATGCCAAGATTGTGGTTGTTATGTTATTACTAACAATAGAATCCTCTGTTGAATTGGAACTCAATAGGAGGAAAAAAAAGAAGTGTCTTACCTAGCGCAGACTATCTGCCAGGCATTTTACATATATTCAGTGATAACTTAGGCATTATTATCATCATGTTACTGAGAAAGACATTGAAGCCCAGAGAGGTTAAGTGCAATTTCTCCAGTCACACAGCTTCTACATGGCAGAGACAAAATTCAAACCCAGTTTGAAGCAACTCCTGAGTCTGAACTTTTGACCATGGATATCTATTGACTATTCAGGTAACTAACAATGGTAAGGAAAATAATATAACCAATACCCATGCACCTATCACTCAACATAAGAAATAAAACACTATTACCTCATGTAGTGATCACATTCTCCTGCATCTGGTGGCTATCATTTGTATGCATCTCCTTAGGTTTTTTCTATATATGAAAATACTATACACTATACAGTATTACGTTCCATGCAGTTGTACTTGTATAAATACTCTTCCTCAGCAAATAATTTGAACATCTACTCTGTGCCAACCCCTCTTTTAAGTACAGAGAAAACAGTAGTGACAGAACAAAATCCCTTCTCTGATGAAATTTAATTATGGAGTTGGAAGACAGACAATAAAGCATAAACAAAGCAATATATAATATATTTGGTAGTAATAAATAAAACAAAATAATGCACAGTAAGCAGTAAAGAGTGTGGGGGTGTGGAAGAAGATGAAGTCCGCTTTTATTAAGAGATATCTGAGTAGATATTGGAAAGAAATGAGAGAATTTTTCTCACAACAAACAAACAAACAAAAAAACACAAACAAACAAACAAAAACACAAAACTCTTGCCCCTGTGGAGAATAGATGGCAGTGGCTACTCTGTTGCAAAATGTCCACGTGAGAGATAATGGTGGCTTGGATAGTTAAGGAGGTTATAAACAGTCAGATTTTGCTTGTATTTTTAAAGGTAACATTGATGTTTACAAGAGATACAGTCTATAATTTTCTTGATTTGTTCTTGTGTTTTTGGAATCAAAATTTCATTAGCCTTATTAAACGATCTGGGCAGCTTTAGGAAAACTCATGTCTAATAGGAACTAATCTTTCAATGAAATATTGGTAAAACTCACTCTAAAACCATTCAAACCTGGGATAATTTGGGGGTGGGATGGGGTGAAGTGCAAGTCTTTGGCTACAGTTTCAATTTCTTTGCTTCTTAGTGTTTTCTCCAAATTCTCACTTTTTAATTTTAACATGTTATTTTTCTTTGAGTTTTTCCATTTCATCTAAATTTTCAAATTTGTTGTCATCAACTTGTTTGTATTATTGTGTCTGCATTTTTGTCCCTTTTCTCATTCTGCATTTTATTTATTTTCATGTTCACTCTTTTTTATTTCTCAGTCTGACATTATTATTCAACTTTTGGAAGAACAACGTCTGGGGTTTTAAAAAAAAGTCTTCACAAATTTTTATTATCATTGTCATTTTTGTCTATTTCAGAGTTTTATCCCTGTGAGAAGAAAAGCAGTATTTCCTTACTTTTTGTTTTTCTAGGTGTTTTCTGTTCCCCCACGCTCAACTTCTCATTGTGAATGAGATGCCCAAATGCCCAAAAGTACAAAACATTTTATAGTGGAAACCTGACCTCCCATATTTGTCCCCATATGCTCAGTTCTTACCGTGGTACCCATAGGGGAGGACTATCCTTAGTTTCACATGTGTCTTTTCAGAATTTCTTTATAATAATAGATATAAATATAGAGTCTCATTGCCTACATTTTAATAAAAGGTTGCAGGTTATAAATGCTCCTGTGTACCTTTCTTTTTCACTCAATAATATATTTTATTGATTTTCTGTGACAGTACATAAAATTCTAATTTTTTATAGCTGCATAATATTGTGTGTATCTGTTTCGTCATTCTCTTACTGAGGGCCTTTTGGGTTGTTGCTCATCTTTTGCTGTCTGTTTGCAACAGACATCACTTGGATCTTTTTAGCTTTGCCAGGGTCCTTTTACACTACCCCCTCCCACTCCCCCAACTGTGCCTGGATAATCCACCCAGCATGAGCTATGGCTCACTCCAACCACACAGTGGCTTGTCCCTTGCCCAAGACACGTGACTTTCACCTCCTGACTTAGGGTGCCCCTGTTGCTACCGAGGTATGAGATGCCCTAGGAAAGGCTCAGCCCCCATGCGTTCATACCAGAATTGCAGGAAAGTGAATCTTAAAGAGACTCACAGAGAGTGAATCTTAGAACAAAGGGACATGGGAGCCAACAGTAAAATGATCCACCCTTCCTCCTTCTCTCCATCCCATGGACTGTCCTGAAACACAGTCGTTAGTTCACAGACTCCAGGGTTAATTGGGATGAGGCTCTGACATGTGCTGTGGCTATAGCACATCTCCCGTCTCAGAAGATATGAGAACAATTATAAGCATAAGGATTATGGAGGAGACTGGATCCTATTCATGGTATTGAGCAACCTAAACAATGGGTTGCTTGAGTCAATTGCCGCTGTGATAGTCTGAGGGGCACCTTGCTGGTTATTAATCTGTCATTTCTCAGTCCCGACCCTACTTTTCTGTACTTAGCTTTGTGATGCCCTGTGAGCATCTGGCCTAGCAGCCGACTCCCTTGTTAGGTTTTTCCAAAAAAGAACACTAGAGGGAGACTGAAAGCCTGGAGAGGAGAAATAACCAGTACCTTTCCGTTTTGTGTTAAGTGCCAATCAATATCATGCCTTCAGAAATACCATCTTCCAGCACCCCTCCTCAGAGGCCCGAGTTCCTGCTACATGGAGGCTCTCCAAGCTTCTAGGTTTTAACCAGTCCAACCTCTTTCTTGTTCCCCAGCTCTTGGGATGGCAGCTTCTTTCTATGTTATTATTTCTGTGTTATCTCAATGTTTGCCTTTTCTGTCTTTCAATATCTGTTTAACCAATTCTTTACGATACAACGTTTCTGTGTCTGTTATATAAGTGGATTGAGTTAAATTGTAAAAAGGGCACCGTTTCCAGAGATCATGAATGTAATGTGTTATCTTGCACATCTGGAAGTGGTTGTAATAGTTCACTTGGTTGATTGACAGACCTTGGGTTCAAAGCTGCCCTGCATTTATTGAGGTGGAGATGCAGAACTTTCCCCACATAATGCAGAGGAAGAAATTGAAAGGTTTCAGAGGATGGGGATGTTGGAGTAGATTACCATAAGTGACTTGTACCCCGCCCCTCCCCTACTTGGTCCACCCTCATTACATCATCCTGGATGCCTCAGAAGAGCCTTCCTCCACTAGGGCATTAAGCAATATGTTAGTGAGAAGACCATTAGTATCCTAGAAACACTTGGTGGTCCTTGCCCTCTATAGGCCAGGCAGGATGGTGTGAGATGCTACTACTGCCCTGGGTCCTCTGATTTCAGTGGGGATGCTGCGATCCCAACATAGCAGAGCCAAGTGGCAGCACTCACCTCCTAGAGATAATGGGGCCACAGAAGCATGACAGACAAAGGGATAATCAAAATGTTTGGCCACCAGCCACAGAAATGAAATACACAGACATTCTATGAAAATCTTTCATGACCTTTATCAAATGGGAAAAAAAGATCCAGGTCTCACGGCCTGAAAGTGACTTGAGTCACCATAATGGAGACTCAACACCTGTCATCTAGCTCGCAGGCCTAAGTCAGTTCATCAATGCAAAGCCCTTTGATTGAGGAGGAGGGTGTCTCCCTTGAGAAATCACTCTGCAACCGGGCCACAATGTACTGTAAATCTTCCTCTAAGCTTTCCTCAAGTAGACATGGCAGTTGTTTATTATGATGACTTTATACTAAGGGAAAGGATATATTCAGACCTTGACGGATACGCTTCTAGAGTAGTTTATAAGAAAATGCTCAACTATTGCAGCCACAAAGTAGACTGTGATAAAAATCAGGGCCCTGGATATGATTTTAAGTGTGGCAATGTTGCAAAGGACACTGTGCAAACTTGACAGATTTCTATGTAAAAGATACAACCTTAATAGAAAAAGAATGGGGTCCTGAGATCTGGAATTGAGGCACTTAGGTAGATGAGCTCGAGAGTTCTGTAATGCCGAAAGTTTTCTAAACCCTCCAAACTGGCAAGAACAGACCCTTCCACTTTACTAGGGAGAGAGGCCTTCTTGTATCTGGAGAGCATACAATGGTCTCAGCTATAGCATGTATCTCATAAAAGGGTGCTAATTATTAGTGCACACACACACACACCCCACTACCCCAAGCTGAAAACTAGTGTCAGATTTTAGCACCAACTGAATGAGGAAGTAGTCTGTTCCAGGAAAAACAACTTACATGTCAAATGAATTGAATAATATAGATAATATATACAAGCATGAGCCAGGGGAACATGTAAGAGATGAGATCTTTAGAGCATTGGACGGGGGAGGAGTGTGAAACGTAAGGTTAGGTAGAGGGTAATTTATGGATATGGGGATACTCATCTATGACTTGGGACTCAACGTTTTGACAAAGACACCTGAACCTAGTCCTTGCAGTCTGCTGCAATGGTTTTTTGACCTTTCAACACAGCAATGAAATGCAATGGAGATGCCAGAATTTCCTTGGGAAAAGGATTCAGAGGGCTCACGGATATGGGAATGTTAGAATGGACTTACTGCGTAATACTGAGAACCTAACAGTTCATGAGTGAGCCTAAAGATTGCTCCCTTTCTAAAGGCAACAAAATGTACCTGTGAAGGCGTCACCAATATCTCTGAGAAGTTTACTGATTGCTGTCTTGCATGGGCTGGAGTTGATGGTATAAGATGATGCGTTGGAATTGTGCTCCTTGGAATTCAGGAAGATGAGGGGATTCAGAAGCCAGGTGGCAGCACTGAATCATCAGAGGCAAGATGGATCTAATTACCGTAATGACTGAGGTCAACACATGTCAGAGTTTACCAGGGACAGCTTTTGCCTGTTGTCTTAGTATGATTATGAATAGCGTCAGATTTCACTCTCAAAAGTGCCCTGGTTTTGACAATAAATCTTTGGTCCCTCTAGCATTGGATAGAAATAGTGGAACGACTATCAGGATGCCTTAGTCCATAGGGATGTAGGGTGATGGCTATTAGATCATAATGTTTCTTGGGTCAAAATAGAAGGACAGGGGACTAAGATGTTGCCTAATTTGTGCAACAACAACAAATATAATTTTTAAAACTGAGAAGTGGTGAGTAGTGGGCTGATGTCAGCTATTATAATAGGAAATTATGACTCCTCATTCACTTTCCAGAGCTAAGCCAGGACACAGACCCAGAGCCAACTGATTGAAGTAGAGGAGGTTTGCCCTTGAGGAAGTACCCTGCATATGTACTTACAATGATAAGTATGTATTTTTCCAGTCCTTCCCCAAAGGTACCTGTGATTTTTGTTTTTCAGGTTAACTGTCCACTGGAGAAAAGAGAATAAATACTCAGACTTTTCGAGGGCCAGGGATAAAGTAAAAATTATGCAGCCTAGTTGATAAATGAAGTCCTTGCCCAAGTCTATCTTACAGTGAATCCAGTGAGTCCACAGGTCCATCTTGGGGTAATTTTCCCAGTCCTGAGATAAATATTTTTGGCACAAACAGAACTTTCACATTTGACTAACGACGTGCAAAGTAAGGAAACCGCACCTACCCTCGGCAAAGAGAGTAAATCAGATGCAATACCATGCAAGAGTACTGAGAGATTAGTGCCACTACAAAAGACTGAAAGGATGCAGGAATAATGCTCCCCACCAGCTCAGGGTTTAGTTCTTGCTCTGTAAAAAACATACGGATAATGGGAGGCAATATTGGAATACCTTAAATATAAACAGGTGGTAGCCCCAATTGCAGCTGCCATGCCAAATAGGACAGATTTAGATCAACATAGCTGGTGTTCAGTATCCAACTATGGATTTAGTAACTGTGTTTTGCTCAGTCTCAATCAGTAGCAGTTTGCTTTTATATGGCAAGGACACACTTACTGTCTTGACCCAGACCTATGTTAACTTTCTTGCTCTCTGTCGTAATGTATCGAACTACTATTAGTCACGTTGAGATTTCATGGAACATCATTGGTCCACTAGATTGATGACAGCATGCTAATTGAGTCTTGTGAGCAAGAGGTGGTATGTTCCATGGATGATGCCCTCACTCTACTAGAAAGTGGAAGAAAAGGCCCATGGAGATTCAGGAGCTTGCCATATTGGTAAAATTTTCTGGAATCAGTGGACTGGGAAATACTGGGATATCCCCTTCTAAGATGAAGAATGTATTGTTGCTTCCACAAGAAAAAACACACAAAACACTGCGCTTAGTGGGTCTCTGAATTTTGGAGGAACATACTGCAATACAGAATATTACTTTGACCCTCTTATTGGATGACTTGGAAGGCTTCTTTTTTTTTTCTTTTTAAGACACTGTCATTTTATTTCTTCTTCACCAAATTTCTGCCTACATGAACTGCTGAAACTTGGAATTTCACTGTAGAATTTCCTGTTACTACAGTTGTCTTCAAAACTACCATCTGGCATAACAAATATTCTTCCCTCTAATTTCCTTCCCATCGTTTTTCTGGCCCCACAAAACCGTTCCTTGTAATTTGGACATAATACATACACTGTCCAATATGGTAGCCACTAGGCTTCCATTTTCTAAGAGACCCTGAGTGAGAGAGGGCCTGAAATGGGTCCAGGAGAAGATGCAGCTTCTCTGGCACTCAGGCCACATGAATCAGTCATTTACAGTTTTCAGTACACAAGTCTTTCACGTCTTTTTACAGATTTATCCCTAAGTAGTTCGTATTTTTAAATGTTATTTGAGATGGTGTGTTTATTTCAACTTCTGGTTGTACACTACTGGTATATAGAAATACAATTTATTTTCACATATTATACTCTGCAAACTTGCTAACCTCACTTAGTTGATTGGATGCCAGCTATAGAACCTTTACCTTGTTAGGTATATAATTTTGTATTCTTATAAATATTTTTGAAATTTGTTCTGGGATCCAATGAATTTAGACACAAGAATACAAGTAATTGGATCCTTTTATGATCTGTTTCCCAGGTTCAGGGTAGTGCTCGATGGAATTGTTAATTACTGAAGCAACTTCCTGAGGTAATTACCCACTGACCTGTGAATTTTGTTTTTTTCCAGTCTGCCCGTTGGGAACAGGCACTATTGCCAGCCCTTCGTGAGTGCCAGGCACTGTTCTTTAATGCTTTTATTTTTATTTTTAATGTTTCCTAAACTTGGATATCTTCACGTTGATGAACTGATGTGTACTCTCCTGAACACTTGAGGAGGATTCTGTAGACGTCAGAGGTCTCTCACCGTGAAGCTCTCTCATATCTAGTACTCTGGTCTGCAAACTCTCGCTGTCTTGGTCTGCTGAGACACGCAGCCTCATGTCCTCAACCCAGCGTGTCCCCCAGGATTTGCCATGGGTTCCTCTCCTGGTGTTAAAAAGTGGAAACTCAGAGCAATAAATTTGGGCAATCATAGAGCTCACCTCACTTCTGTTCTGTCTCTCAGGTATCGCCGTCCTTCATTGCTTAATGTCCTCCCACACCAGTGGTTCATATATTTTGCCTGTATTATTTTTTAGTTGTTTTAGGTGGAAGGGTAAATCTCGTTCTTGTTATTTTAGCTTGGATGGAAAGGGGAGTCTCAGAAATGAATATTAAGAGTACATTTATTATATTTTATCTAAAATTTAGAAGTGTTCTGTAGCTTAAGGATTTCCCTCTTCTCTAAAGTGGCGGCATCTGGGAGTTGCCTTCCCCAACATCCAAATTCCCTTTTTTTCTCAGTAGCAGAACACTGATTAAAGACACAGCTAGCTAAAGGGCACAGTTCTCCTTCTCCTGTGTACCTAGGTGGCATATTTGACTAGGTGATACTCATAAAGTTGTAAACAGTGATATTACAGTGTTGAACTGAGATTCTCCTTAGATTATTTATTTTCCCCATCCTTCTGCTAAGAATGGAATGACCGGAGCTCTTGTAGCTATTTGGTTTACAAAGAAAATTTGCATAGCTTTGATCACAAAACTGTAAATGGCCTGGTTGTTGATGACTCTGAGAAGACACCATAACAACTTGAGTATGAAATTCTTATTGCACAAAAGACAGTTAACTTCTTTGTTTTATAAGCCACTGTCATTTAGAAGTTTTCTGTATACATGCTGAATCTTCTATCTCATATAGCTAGTTTACCAAATAGCCAGACACCTAAACCAACACCTAGAGACAAAACTTGCCACAAAGAAAATTTTGAGGTAGGGGAAATTTACTCGTGGTGATTAAGGCTCACCATTTGGTTTCTTTTCTCCACTTTCCTACAATCTTATATGCTCAGTTCTTTCACACTCTCTATCTCCCCATTATCAAAATTTGCTTTCAAGAAAAGATCCAAAACTCTTTCGCTAGGGTTATTTTCATGTATAAGAAGATCAGCACTTCCATCTAAAGAAATTAAGTTCTAATAGCTGGTTTTTTAGTAAGGAAGGAAACTTAAAAAATTATCAGGGTTTTTTTGAGGGGGAAGGTTGGGGAGGTGGGATGGGGAGGGCTGCTTGAAATTCTATCTGTACAGGAGCCTGCACTCAAATGGGAAAGATGGATAGATAGATTCAGCTAATGAGAAGATTTTTTACACAAGCCTTAGGCAGGCAATATGCAAATATATGGCTCATCAACCTGCCTCCATCTTGAATTCAGAACTAGAGAGTAATATCTGGGGGAGATCGCATTACTTTCCTCCAATTTGCCTTCAAGCTCTTCTCTGAAACTATATAATTTTGGCATATATCATGACCATACAGTTTCTATTTCTCTCTAGTCTGTTCTGGGAAACTGATATGTTGCAGGGATCAGATATCCATGTCCAGATGAACCATTTACAAATAACCAATCACAGCAGGTAGAGAAATAGGTGATGCCCAGTATGTCTCTCATTTACAAGCCCCTCAGTTCTTTTATTTATCCAACTTCTCAACGTCACCTCTACATTTTCATGTTGAATATAGGTCTCTGAGCTTCTAAGGGGGGGGGAAGATCTGTCAGGTATGAATGTTATTTTTACCAATTTTCTTTTTTTCTACTTTAGCAGCAATTGTTTACTATATGTTAGAAAAAAAAATACAGGGATGATAAGATAATTCCTTTCCCCTCCTTGTGGGATTCATGTAAGACTATGATTTTCTGCAGTTGGCAGAGACTCCCTGAAAATTCCTGAGCCCTGGGGATATGTGTAATTCTTGGCCCTAGTAAACAAACTGATTCATAACTCATATGTATACAATTTAATAGGACTGCCAAGGAATGCTTGCCTGGTTATGAATTTATGTGTACGAATGACAGAGACATAACACAATTTCTTACAGAAGGAAAATGCACTTCAAATTTTATATTCTCTCTTGCTAAGAGGGGAGCAGCATATGAAAGGGAAATATAAAAAAAATTGTAATGTAAATTGCAAAGTAAATTGTCATCAAAATATTGTTAATCAATGTATACTATTGATTCATCTATAAAATAGACATTTGTCAAGAGCACTTGCTCTTTTTTCTGCCCAGAATATTCTTCTCCAAGGTGTTTGTATAGCTAATTCATTCTCATTCTTCAATTATCAGCTTGAAGCCCAGCTACTTAGGAAGAACTGCCCTTTTCATCCTATTTAAAGTAACCTCTTTATCTTCTTACCTGATTTATTTCCATTATAAGATTCGTCGCAGTCTGTAATGATTTTGTTTATTTACATTTTTACTTAATATCTGTCTCCGTGCAACTGAACTTCATGAGGATAGAGATTTTTTAAAAACCTTGTTCATCTCTGTAATCTAGCCTCTAGCACAGACTCCTGTATCTGGGGTAGTGTCAGTAAAATGTATTATAGTTGGATAAGTTGTATGAGTAAAACATAGAGTTTGGTCCTACTATGTGCCAGGAATCACCTAGCTAAGAGCCCTCATTTTGCACAGTCTTACAGGTAAAACAAGCTTGTAAATAGTAAACATCAACAATATAGTAAGTTTCATAGGGGCAGGCGTAGAATGTTTTGAAAGCATATAGATGGATCCCTTAACTCAGGGTTTCTCAACCCCAGCCTCACTGACATTTTGAGCCAGATAACACTTTGTTACATGGGACTATCCTGTGTATTGTAGGATGTTTGGCAGCACCCATGGCTTCTATACACTAAATACCTGGTGTACCGCTCCCCTGACTTGTGACAACTAAAAGTATCTCCAGACATGGCCAAATGTCCCTGGGAACATTATTATCCTAAGATGATAATAATGACTGACCTAACTCAATCTGTATGGCAAAGGTTTAAAGGAAGTTTAAATTTATTTTCTTGTTTATCTACCTGTAATAAAAAATTTGAAAGGTACACAAACAGAAAAAAAATCCATAATCCTCCCTGGTTACCTCTTGGGGTAACCATTATTTTAACATATTGACATATTTCTTTCACTTCATTTATCTCTGTATTTTTTCCCTTTCCACAGATGAGATCACACATATGGTGATGTGTAATATAATTTTGTCCTAACATTATTCTTCTATATGCTTTTCTGTATTGACCAACAAATACAGTGAATGCTGCTACTGAGTGCCATCCAATGGAAAGGCAGGGATCTTCAACATGGTAAGCGGCTTATCCCAAGTGTGACAAGTTTCAACTTGCTCAGTGCAGTCAGGTGTGAGCTATAGTTGAGAGAAGATGTGTTTTAAAGTGTGCCATTTATCATCCTCCATCATGACAATGCTCTGTGTCACACATCTTTTCTGGTATATGGCAATTTCTGTCAAATAAAGACATTATGGTGTGTCTTCATCCACCTTCTTCACCGGATCTGGCACTGTGTGACTTCTGGCTCTTCCCCAAAGTCAAAATGACCACGAAAGGTAAATGTTTTGGATCAATTTGGGACATAGAGGCAGCCACAACAGTGCAACTAAAGACACTCAGGAGAGAGGATTCCCAAAACTGCTTTAAAAAGTGGCAAGAAAGGGAGGATAAGTGTGTTTGAAGTGAGGGGGAGTATTTTGAGGGAGATTAATGGTAATGTGTCTTTTTCGGTAATAATATTTTTTTATTTAAACATTCACTATATATATATATGTATATATATATACATATATATATATGTATATATATATACATATATATATATGTATATATATACATATATATATATATGTATATATATATATATATACATATATATATATGTATATATATATATGTATATATATATATATATAAAATCACATCTCATATGTTTTCTTCTACGAGTTTTATGGTTTTGGGTCTTATATTTGTCTTTAATCCATTTTGAGTTTATTCTTGTATATGGTGTGAGAAAGGTGGTCTAGTTTCAGTTTTTTGCATGTGTCTGTCCAGGTTTCCCAGCACCATTTATTGAATGGACTGTCTTTACCCCACTGTATGTTCTTGCTTCATTTGTCATAGATTAAATGACCATATGGGCATGAATTTATTTCTGGGCTCTCTATTCTGTTCCATTGATCTATGTGTCAGTTTTTTTACAAATACCATACTATTTTGCTAACTATGGCCTTGTAGTGTAGTTTGATCTGAGGTAGCGTGATATCAGCTTTGTTCTTTCTCAAGATTGCCATGGCTATTTGGGGTCTTTTATGGTTCCATATAAATTTTAGAATTATTTGTTTTAGTTCTGAGAGAAATGCCATTGGTATTTTAATAGGGGCTGCATTGTATCTATAGATGGCTTTGGGTAGTGTGGATATTTTAACTATATTAATTCTTCCTAGCCATGTGTATGATATATGCTTCCATTTATTTGTATCTTCTCTAATTTCTCTCTTCAATGTCTTACAATTTTCTGAGTACAGGTCTTTTATTTTCTTGGTTAATTTTTTAAAGATTTTTATTAAAAATATAGCTAACATACAATATTATATGAGTTTCAAGGGTACATCATGGTTGTTAAACATTTATATACCTAAACAAGTGATCACCATGAAAAGTCCAGCCCCATCCGACACCATAATATGCTATCAAAATATTATTGACTATATTCCCATGCTGTAAGTTACATTCCCATGACTTATTTGTTTTATACTTGGAAATTTGGACCTCTTATTGCCCTTTAGCTTTCCTCCCATCTTTTAAATTTTTCAACTACAGTAGACATTCAATATTATTTTATATTAATTTCAGGTGTACAGCATAATGGTTGGACATTTATACAATTTACGAAGTTATCCCCCTGACTAGTCTAGTACCCACCTGGCACTATACATACCGTGTTTCCCCGAATATAAGACCTAGCCGGACAATCAGCTCTAATGCATCTTTTGGAGCAAATAATCTGACAGTGTGCATAGTTATTACAATATTATTGACTGTGTTCCTTATGCTATACCCTACATGCCCATAACTACTTTGTAACAACAAATTTGTACTTCTTAATCCCTTCCCCTTTTTCACCCACACTCTCAGCCCCCCTTTCACCTGGCAACCATCAAAATGTTCTCTGTGTCTATGAGTCTGTTTTGTTTGTTCTTTAGATTCTACATATAAGCAAAATCACATTACATCTATCTTTCACTGTCTGACATACTCTACTCAGCACAACACCCTCCAGCTCCATCCATGTGGCCATAGATGGCAAGAACCATTCCCTTCCATGGCAGAGCAATATTCCATTGTATATACGTACCACCTCCTCTTTATCTATTCTTCCATCGACAGATACCCAGGCTGCCTCCACATCTTGGCCATTATAAACAATGTCCAGTGCTGCAATGAACATATGGATGTACATGTCCCTGCAAAGTAATGTTTTGGGTTTCTTTGGAAAAATCTTCAGAAGTGGGATTATTGGATCCTTCTTTGTCTCTTGTTATAGTCTTTGTTTTAAAGTCTATTTTGTCTGGTATAAGTATTGCTACCTCAGCTGTTTGTTTGTTTGTTTCCATTTTCATGAAATATCTTTTTCCATCTCTTTACTTTCCGTATGCATGTGTGTCTTTCAATCTGAAGTGAGGGTTTGTAAGGGTTTGTAAACATTTGTAAGGGTTTTGTTTTCTTATCCATTCAGCGCTCCTATGTCTTTTCATTGGTGCATTTAATCCATTTACATTTAAAGTAATTGTTGACAAATATGCAGCTATTGCCATTTTATTATTCATCATGTTAATCTTTTCCCCCCATCTTAAAGAAGTCCCTCTAACATTCCTTGTAATACTGGTTTGGTGGTGATGAACTCCTTTAGCTTTTACTTGTCTTGCCTTTGAATCTGCCCTTCAATTTTAAATGATAGCATTGCTGGGTAGTGTACCGTTGGTTGTAGGCCTTGAATATTTTGTGCCAATCCCTTCTGGCCTGCAAAGTCTCTGTTGAGAAATCAGATGACAATCTTATGGGACCTCCTTTGTAAGTCACTAGTGGCCTTCTCTTATTGCTTTTAGGATTCTCTCTATGTCTTTAACCTTTGCCATTTTAATTTTGAGGTGTCTTGGTGTGGGCCTGTCGGGGTTTATCTTGATTGGGACTCTGCACTACCTGGGCTTGTATGTCTATTTACATTGCCTGGTGAGGAGAGTTTTTAGTCATTATTTTTTCAAATAGGTTCTTGGTCTCTTGCTTTCTCTCTTCTCCTTCTGGTATCCCTATGATGAGAATATTGTTACACATGATGTTGTCCCAGAGGTCTCTTAAACTAGCCTCATTTTTTTTTTTTTTTTTTTTGGATTCTTTTTTTCTTTTTGTTGTTCTGATTGGATGTTTTCTACTACCTTATATTCCAAATCACTGATTCAATCCTCTGCTTCATCTAGTCTGCTAGTGATTCCTTCTAATGCATTCTTCATTTCAATTATTGTATTCTTCACTTCTGACTGGTTCTTTTTTATGGGTTCTATGTCTTTTTTATGCTTGTTATCTCTTTGTTGAAGTTCTCATTAAGTTCATTAGGCATCTTTATAACCATCATTTTGAACTCTGTCTCTGGTAGGTCGCTTGCCTCCATTTTATTTAGTTCTTTTTCTGGAGTTTTTTTCCTGTTATTTTATTTGAGATATGTTTGTTTGTCTCCTCATTTTGGCTGCCTCCCTGTGTTTATTTCTTTGTATGAGGTAGATCTGCTATGTCTCCTAGTTTTAGCTGGGTGGCTTTATGTAGTAGGTACCCTGTGGGGCCCTGGCACATTCTCCCTGGTCATCTGCTCTGGGTGATCCAGGAGTGTCCCTTGTGTGGGTTGCATGTGCCATCCTGTTATAGTTGAGCCTGGATTGCTATTAGCATGTCAGTGAGTGGGATTGACTCTCAGGCTGATTGACTCTGGGCTTTAGCCACGTCCACAGCTTACAGGCTGCTGTGAGGGGTGGGGGGCTTACCCCACTGAGTGGGATTCACCCCAGCAAGCTCTGCTGCCTGCTGAAACCACCCTTTGGCTGTGACACTTGTGGGGCTAATTGGGTGGTGCTCTGCTGTGGTCTGAAGCCAACTTCCAAGTATGTTGATTCTGGGGTCTCTTGGGAGGGGCTCTGGTGTAGGCTGAGGTCACTCACTGCCTGTGACCAGCCGGGGGCTACCTAGTAGGAGCTACAAAGTGATCCACAGTTTTTCAGTGTGCTAAACCTGGAGGTATGTGGCAGAAGCCACACTGTGAACCAAGCATGGCTGCTACCAGTATGGGGTCTGGGATAGCTCCACAAAATGCTGGGACACCATGAGTCCTGCTGCCACCTGCCAGCTCCCTTAAAGTTCATCTGTTAATAAAGCCTTGTAGCATATGAAAGTTGAGTGAGGCAGAGTCTCAGGGAGTCACTACAGTGGGAAGCATTGTGGTCAACAAGTTAATGCAGACTCTGGTTTGGTGCCAGTGCTGAGCCTGGAGCTATTCAGCAAAAAGTCTCAGAACACACCCAGGCCAGTCGCTGCCTGCCTGGGGCCTGTGGACTCTGATAGTTTTCCAAGAAAGAGTACAATGTGGGCGGGGCTGGCTGCTTGCAGAGAAAGTACTTCTAGTGTTGGGGGAGGTAGGATCCCAGTGAGTCAGCAGGGCGGAGCCCCGGAGCTCACCAGACCAATCAGATTCAGATTTGGCTGTAAGCGTAGGGGGAGGGCTCAATACATTAAAGATGGCGGCCACCTGCCGGCTGCATGAGAGGGAGGAGGACACCTCACAGGGAAAATGGGACTGTCCTCCAGCCCTAGCCTCAAAGCCACACACCTCAGTCTGCTCCTCGTATGTCTCTGATGCTCTCCGAGTCACTGTCTTTCCGCTGGAGTCCAAGGTAAGTGCCTGCGAGTGAATCTGCATGTGGGCTGTTTAAGAGGATGGCTGAGTTTCCCGCAGCCTTCCATCCCACCTGGATGGTTGGAATCCCCACTGTTTTTCACAGCCAGATGTTGTGGGCTCCTCTTCCTAGCACCAGTACTCTGGGCTGGGGAGCCTAGAGTGGGGCTGGGGTCCTTTGCTTCTCCAGGGAGAACTTCAATGGCCAGCCAAGGTATCCCTCCCAATTTTCGTCTACCACACGGAGGTTTGGGACCAGCCCATTTCAGGTCTCTGCCCCTCTTACCAGTCTTGACATGGCTTGTTCTTTATATCCTTCAGCCATACTCAGATGGTTCTCTAGGTTGATTGTTGTATAATTTAGTTGTAATTTTAATGTGTTCACCGAAAGAAATAGTCACAGTGTTTATCTACTCTTCCACCTTAGGTCTCCTCCTTCCTTGGTTAAATTTATTCCTAGGCATTTTTTTTTTTTTTTTGATGCAATTGTAAATGGAATTGTTTTCTTAATTGCTCTTTCTTATAGTTTGTTATTGGTGTATAAAAATGCAATCAACTTCAGAATATTAATTTTATATCCTGCTACATTACTAAATTCATTTATCAGTTCTAATAGTTGTTTTGGTGGAATCTTTGGGATTCTCTATTTATAGTATCATGTCATCTGCAAATAAGGACAATTTTACTTCTTTCTTTCCAATTTGGATGGCTTTTATTTTTGTTGTCTGATTGCTGTGGCTGGGACTTTCCATACTATGTTGAATGAAAGTGGTCATCCTTGTCTTGTTCCTGATCTTAAGGGAAATGCCTTTAGCTTTTCCCCATTGTGTATAATGTTAGTTGTGGGTTTGTCATATATGGACTTTATTATATTGAGATATGTTCCCTCTATTCCCACTTTGCTGAAAGTTTTTATCATTAATGGATGCTGCATTTTGTCAAATGCTTTTTCTGTCTCTATTAATATGATCGTATGATTTTTATTTTTTATTTTGTCTATGTGGTGTATCATATTGATTTGCAGATATCAAATCAACTTTGCATATCAGGAATAAATCTCATTTGATTGTGGTGTATGGTCCTTTTAATGTATTGCTGAATTCAGTTTGCTAATGTTTTGTTGAGGATTTTTGCATCTATGTTCATGAAAGATATCAGCCTATAATTTTCTTTCTTTCTTTTTTTGTAATGTTTTTTTCTGGTTTTGGAATCAGGGTAATAATGGTGGCCTTGTAGAATGAGATTGGAGCCTTCTCTCCTCTTGAATTTTTTGGAATAATTTGAAAAGAATAGGTATTAATTCTTTTTTGAATGTTTGATAAAATTCACCTGTGAAGCCCTCTGGTCCAGGACTTTTGTTTCTTGGGAATTTTTGTTTTATTTTTTTAATGGTGTCTTTTGAACTCTAGAAGTTTTACAGTTTTATAAAGTCTAACAACAATTTTTAAATGGTTATACTTTATCTTAGAAATCTCTTTCTTCTCTAATATCACAAAAGCTTTCTTCTATGATTCATTTTAGGTTAACTGTTAAGTATGCTATGAAGTAAGGGTCAAACGTTATTTTTTCCATAAGGACATCTAATTATTTGAACAACGTGTTTTGTTTTGTTTTTGGAAAAAACTGCCCTTTCCCTAGTGAATTATCTTAACATATTAGTTGAAAATCAATGGACTATGTATTGGTCAGCTTATTTCTAAATTCTTAATTCTTTTTATGGATCTATTTGTCTATTCTCATACCTCAACCACACTGTCTTGATTAGTATAGCTTCATAATAAGTCTTGAGTCTACATAATGTAAGCCATTCTTTGTTTGTCTGTTTGTTTGTTTTCCAAAATTGTTTCGGCTCTTGGGGGTTCTTTGCATTTGCATATAAATTTTAACATCAGCTTCTCAACTTCTATGTAAAAGTCTACTTGGATTTTGATTAAGATTGCATTGATCAATTTGAGGGGAACTGACTTCTTAGCAATATTGAGTTTTCTGATCCAAGTACATAGTGTATCTCTCCATTTATTTTGTTCTATTTAATTTTTTTCTTACAATGTTTTATAGTTTTCAGTGTACAAGGTCTTCACAGATATTGTTAGTTTTACTCCCCAATATTTCACGTTTCTGAAGATATTATAACTGACATTTCTTTTAAAAATGTGTTGCTAGTGTAAAAAAATACAATGGATTTTTACATATTGACCTGGAATCTATGAGCATGCTATACTTGCAGATTACCTCTAGTTGCTTTTCTGTCAATTCTGTAGGATTTTCAGCATTCACTACCCTATCATCTATGAATAAAAATAATTGTAGTTCTTCCTCTTCAATTGGAGTGACTTTTTAAAATCTTGCTTTGTGGCACTGGCTAAGACCTTTAGTACAATGTTGAATAGAAGTGGTAAAAGTAGACATACTTACCTCGTTCCAAGGGCACTACTGTAGAAATGGCTTATAATAATAAACACAAAAACAATCTTATTTTCAGTTTTTCACAATTAGCCTTTACAATGTGCCCAGCAGACATTCTTTTGTGCTCTTTGTGTGTATCAGCTCATTAGTCCTCAAAACAAGTCTTTATGTGTCACTACCATTCCCATTTTACAAATAAAGAAATCAGGCTGCAGAGAGGTTAACTAATTTGCTCAAGATTACACAGCTGATAAGCAGAAATGTCATAATGTGGAAACCAAGGATTTGTACTGCCTGTAGAACTGGCGTTTACCATTGTATTTCACAGCCAAAGAGTAGCAGAGCAGTAGAAGATAGAGGCAAGCACTTGTCAAGAGAAGACTTGGGTTTGAATTCTGTCTCTGCATTGGTTCACTTCAGGTCACTCACATTTACAAAGGGTAATAATACTTGTATCACAGGGTTATTAGGAGAATTAAGTGAGTTTTACATAAGAAACTATGGAGCATATAATTTGTGCTAGTTTTTTTTCTTTTTCTTTTCTCTATTTTAAGTTGTATGTTGTTTTTCTCTGGAAGACTCAAAAAACACAATTTTTGATTTGTGTCCTTGCAATTCTCCCTTATCCCCAATGACTTATTATTCTCTGCCTTCTCCTTTTTGGCCTCTTCTCCACACCAAAGTAATATTACTTAACACCAACGTGAGCAAACAGCATATGCGGCAGAAAGGACTATTATAAGAAGAGCACAGTCATCAGTCTTCTTATGCCCATAGAGTTGCATAATTTCAGGATTTTATGTAAGTTTTGTACGACACTCTAAAGGCATGTTTGTTATTTTGGTGAATGGTCGGTCACCCCAATGCTTTACAATAATAGTGTTAGTACTAGTAGGTATAGTGACTGGAAGAGAGGCAAATGTGAAGTAGTTAAAGTCGTGGGCTATGAAAGCAGAGTCTGTATTGTATTCAGGTTCTGCCCCACTTGTTAGCGATGGAACTTTGGGCAAGCTATTCAGCCTGTCTATCGTTTGGTTTTCTCATTCATTAAGGGGGACGTTACTAGCTCTTAACCCGTTGGATTTTTATGAGAATTAATTGTGGTATACAATAAGTGCTCAATCAGATTTAACTTTTACAGCTTTTTAACACTCATAAAACTCACAAAAAGCTTTACATTTATGTCCATCTTAAAGTATACTACCAAGTTAAAATAATCAAAACAACATGGGACTGGCACAAAAACAGACTCATAGATCTATGGGAAAGAATAGAGAGTCCAGAAATAAACCCTTGTTCGTACAGGCAACTAATCTATGATGAAAGAAGTAAGAATACACAATGGAGTATATACAGTGGAGTAACAACAGTCTTTTCAATAAGCAATGCTGGGAAAACTGGACAGATAGATATGTGCAAAAAAAAAAAAAAAAAAAAAAGTGAAACTGGATCACTCTCTTACACCATACACAAAAATAACCTCAAAATGGATTAAAGATTTAAATGTAAGGCCTGGAACCATAAAACTCCTAGAAGAAAACATAGGTAGTAAACTATTGACATCTGTCTGAGTAATATGTTTTTGGATATATCCCCTTGAGCAAGGGAAACAAAAGCAAAAATGAAAAAATGAAATTGTATGAAACTTCTTCATAGTGAAGGAAACCATCAACAAAACCAAAAGAAAACCTACTGAATGGGAGTATGTATTTGCAAATGATATACCTGATAATGAGTTGATATCCAAAATATATAAGAAACTCATGCAACTCAATAACAACAACAAAAAAGCAATTCATTTTAAAAAATGGGCAGAGGATATGAAAAGACATTTCTCCAAAGAAGACATACAGATAGCTGACAAACATGTAAAGATGCTCAACACCACTAATAATCAGGGAAATGCAAATCAAAACCACGATGAGATAACACATCATACCAGTCAAAATGGCTATTATCAAGAAGTCAACACATGACATGGGTTGGCAAGGATATAGAGAAAAGGGAACCCTGTGCACTGCCGGTGGGACTGCAAATTGGTGTAGCCACTATTAAAAACAGCACAGAGGTCCTCAGAAAAACTAAAAATAAATCTGCCATATGACCCAGCAATTTCACTTTTGGGTATTTACCTGAAGGAAACAAAAACACTAATTTGAAAAGGTATATGCACCGCTATGTTCATTGCAGCATTATTTGCAATAGCCAAGATATGGATGCAACCTAGGTGTCCATCGATAGGGGAATGGAGAAGATGTGCTCTGTGTACACAATGGTATATTACTCAGCATCAAAAAAGATCCTGCTATTTGCAACAATACAGATGAAACTAGAGGGTATTATGCGAAGTAAAATAAGTCATACAGAGAAAGACAAATACTGTATTATTTCGCTTATATGTGGAATCTGAAAAAAACAAAATGAACAAACAAAACAAAAATACTCATAGAAACAGAAAGGAAAGGGATGGTTACCAGAAGGGAGGGATGGGGGATGGGTGAGAAAGGGGAAAGGGAGTATAATCAATAATATTATAAGTTTGCACGGTGACAGATAATTTCTACAATTAGAGGGGTGATCACTTGTAAGGTATAAAAATGTCAAATGACTATATTGTACATCTGAAACTAATATAACTAATATAATATTGTATACCAACTATACTTAAATACAAAAAATTGTCTTGTTACTTAACAGCAGCATAATATTTTTAAGTACACAAATAATGTTACTCTCATTGCTAATAAAGTAATCTCTGCTTGTTTTTTTTCCATACATGCCTCAATTTTGCTGGAGTTAATTCTACAATTTGGTCCAGCACTTTATAACCTTCAGGTTGTGAAGCAGTTAGGAAATTTGCCTGATATTAGAAATTAGAGAAATATAAGGCTTCATATTGTCTATAACCCTGTGTACTATAAAATAAGGTGATGATATTTGGGTTGGCTAAAGATTTAGGTCAGCAATGGAAAGAGAATTCATGTTGCAAATAAGGAATTGTAGGTAGCTTGTTCTTTCTTTAAAATAAATTCACTGACTGCTGTGGTAGGAGTATACACTCTACATTCATTTTGCCTAGTCCCCCCAGAAGTATTATTCTAATGTTAACCTTCCTTTAATAAAAAAAAAAAAGTCTTTCTTCCCCAATTCCTTCTTTACATGTCTCTATAAATCCTAAACATTCATTGGTTTGGGTACTATTGCATTTTTTCCCAGTGGTTTGACTAAGTCACTCAGGACAAAAAAAAAAGCAAGCATCTTTCAGTAGTCTGGTAGCATATCAAATTATTTTTAAAAGGAAATTGAAAATTGGTAAAAGCTAAGAAATAGGAGTGACAGTAGTATTTCTAAGGCTCAAAAACTCTAGGAATGCAGAAAGATGATTTGACTGTATTAGTGCCCACCTGGATATTCTTGATAAATAATTCACAACTAATTTGCTTCTCTGAAAGATTAAAAATGGATTCGAAGCGCCATTTTCACTCAATCTGCCTGATGTTGATCTAAGCAGTAAAGACAATAATGAAAAATCTCTTAAGAGATTACACTCCAAAGGAGGAATTTTGGGAGCCGGCATGAGGCTGGTTTTTGTCCAGTACTGCAAAAAGGGCTTCCGATAGAGTGTTGCAACTGTTCCCAATTTACCTCTTGATGTGTTTAGTGTAAAATTGCTCTCTGTATTTTCAGCCAAAAGATGTGTGCATCTGCCTCTCAAAGATTAAACTGCATCTGTTGACAAGAAATAGGCATTGGGGAAGCTTATTTGTTGTTACAAGGCGTGTTTTCTTTATATGAGGTGTTAAGGGAATGACAATAAATTAGCACTCACCAGCTTTGTGTTAAGCTATAGAGTAAATTTTTGCTCTACAACATTAATCTCAGGAGACAGGATGCCATGATTAATAGAGGAGGGCGTACGATCAAGAAAACAACCATTCTCCTGGTCCAGTAGCCTACCTAGCACCGTAATAGTCATAAAACAATATTTGATTCAAAACCATATCCTGACTACAAACAGTCACTAACTACTTACTATATATGTCCCTCAAGGGATATTTCTTTCCTTTTTTTTTTTTTTTTTTTCCCATTCCCAGCTGGGATTCCCATGTAATCTCAATCAAAGAAGACAAGTAACAAAAAATTAATCAATAGGACATGTCAATCAATAATTACTCTTGTATCAGGTACGCTTTTAAAATTATTCAAATGGTATAAACAGTTTAATTTGTCTTGACTTTTGGGTTTTCTTCTATTTCTTATTATATATCACCTTCATTTTTTTCCCTGTATTTTAATTATAGGGGGAAACATAAATACTGGGAGAACTATCTTGAATGTTTTATTAATATTTTTAAACATAAATACTGAGAAATAATTTGTTAATTACATAGAAGTATTAACAAACAAAATTTAATATTTCAACAAAGTCATCATTAAAGGGGACTCTAACGTCCTCCCACAGCGAGTTTGGGGCAAACAGAATAAAGGGCAGAAGATGTCTGCATATAAAAATAGAGCCCCTTTTGGACAAATACACTGAAATCCTATTTAAATACTTATATTTCAGAATTATGCGGGCAAGAAGAACATTCCTAAAGTTTATTTATAACATACACAGATAGTAATACTAGAGAATCAGAAATGCAAACTCTGAAGAGAATGTAATCAAAGTTTTAAATGTGAAGGGTTTATCAGGTAACACCTTTGCTGTTCAGTTTCATTAAAAAATATAGACATTGTGTTAAGAAATGAGATGTATATTTTAATTATCATGGTTAAAAACTAAGCATTATTATCCTCAAAGTGCTATTGCAAAATTGAATACCAAATATCTAACAAATTAAATTATATAATTAAGTTGGAGATCAGGGTGGATAAGTAGAATACATTCTGGAACATATTTTTTTGTTTCTGGGGGGACATTAATTGTTTCTTTTACTAATATTAAGTATTCTTTCTTTGACCCTTTTAAAGTTGTTCACAAGCTATTCTATTTTTATGATTTGAATATTGCTATGTTGCTATTTATCAAAATATATACTCTTTTATTCATTTTTATCCTTTTTGTCTATTTCTGGGTAATTCTGGGAATAGCACATAGATGGATTTATTTTTATCAGCTCTGAGAATCATTGTCTTTTAGAAGATAAATTTGATGCTTTACATATTTTATGATTACTGATATATTTGTTCTTGTGTCTGCCATATTATTTTGTGTTTTTATCTATTATGCTTTGCTTATTTTCCCTCATTTTCTGGTCTTCTTTTCACCTGATCAAAATTTTGTTCCCCCGTCCCTCTACTCATTTGAAAATTATGTACTCTGTTTCTTTCTCTTTGTTAAACTTTTTTTTTAACACTTGAAAATTTTAACATTCATACATGTATTTATATTTTCTTGACAAAGTCCAAATTTAATCAGTATCTTTCTCCTTCTGAAAAAGACAATAATCTTAACACATTTTATTTTTCTTCAAACTTTTCCTCAATTCCCATATCATTTTTGCCTATTATGTTGTTTCTGTTTATAAAAATTTATTTGCATTTTTCATAATGGTTTCCTGATTATTTGCTCAGTTTTGATTCTTGTATATCACTACTTCCTTCTAACTATAAATTTACTTAGTTAAAAATAGACTTTCTAAGTTATTCCAATGATAGTTTTTATTTTAGAGGTACATGTAGCTTTAAAATATCTTCATAATTTATAGCTTGACTAGTTATAGAATTATAGTACAATTATTTTTCCTTTGGAAACCCTACGGATATCAATCTATTTCCTTAGACGTCTATTTTTACTGAGAATAGTCTACAGTTAATTTGATTTTTTATTTTTATTTTTGTTTTGTAGGTTTTTCTATTTATCTTACTATTCTGCATTACTATAATGTGTCTAGATGTGAATTTTAAAAATATATTTACTCCTTTTGACACATGGTGGAATTTATTGGTCTGAAGACTTTTGTCTTTGGTTCTGAGAAATTCCAGGCATTATCTATTGTTTGGCACCTATTTCTCTGTTCCTCCCTTTGGAGGTCATTTCAGATGGTGCTAAGGCCACAACTTCAGCTGCTTGCAGCTATATATGTCTGTTTGATTTTGTTTGTTTTGCCATTTTTATGGTAATATCTTGGTTTCTCCATCATATATTTCACCTTCACGTTTTTGAGTATGGTGATGTGTTTTGTAATTTACATTTACCTATAACTTAGTGTGTATTTGAGCTGAAGAGGAGAGTTTTAACATTAATTCCATTCACCATCCTGACACCGAAGTCATCAGAATTTATTCAAAAGAGAAAAGAAAAAGTAACAGTATAAAGTGGATACATGCAAATAAGTATGCTAAACTTATGTAACCACTTACTTAACCCCAATCAATGTTTCTTTCTCTGACATGAAATAAGAAGACTAAATTTTAGCTAAATTACTCTAACAGTTATTATTGAGTTACATGAGAGTTATTCCATGACCTTCATTATCTACTCCTAATTGAAGAAAAAGAGAACGTCTTCCTTCTAATTCTCCATAAGCAAAAAGTTTCCATGACTCAAACCCTGTATCCCTTGCAGTTCCTACCCCTTCTTGGATCTGCCAAGGAAGAAAAAAAACATTATCCCAGACCACTGGTCAATGGAACTGTGTAGTTCTGTAGAAGAGAAACACAGAGCAAGAAATGGCCTTTGATGCACCAGAAAGTGAGAAATGGGAAAGGTACATAAACCAGAGGAGGAAAATACTTGCTACTTCATAAGTCGTAGCCAGGAGAAAGACTTCTAAATTATTACCTTATGTTCAGATCCTCCCAGGTAGGCTGGTAATAGCAGTAGCTGTTGCCATGACAGCCTACAGATGCTATTAGAGTTCTCCAAATCATAAGACACTTATATTGTCAATAACTGAGCCTAAAGGAAACAACAGTTAGTCTTTTACTTTAAAATTTTTTAACATTCATCTGACATTGTCTCATGGGCATTGTACTTCCAAATGATTTTTACTTGTATTTGCCATAATTTGCTGAGGTAGACTTAAATAACTCCCAGATAGAAATAAAGCTATTCAGATACAGAGAAGGGGGTGACCAGCCTGAATCCCAGAGAGGAGCCAGTGACAGACCTCAGAATGAGGCTCATAGCACTTAAAACTTTCCCATCCCCCAACCCTGAAGCAGCAGTTCTACACATAAGACTAATGTATCATTCTACCTAAATAAATTTTAAAGAATGACCCCTGAAATCAGCAAAGCTAACCCCCTAAACTAGGATCTTTCTTGACAGACAAAAAAATATCTGATTTTTTAATCTTTTCTTCCTACTGTTTTCCAAATGATAATTAGATTAAATGAATGTCTTAGACTACATTGAGTAAGGTACATGTATATAAAATCTTAGTAACATTCCAGAAAGATAATTCTTGTTAGAATGGGGGAAGCATACAATAAAATGTAAAATCCAAGATCTTGTCCTAGTCTCGTGGCTACACAGATGAAAAATTAAAGATCAGAGTGTTCATATGACTTATTCAAGGTCACACAATTTGTGGGCAGAGCCAAGAACAGAAAAGCTATAACTTATGTGTTTATTTGGGCTGAAGATGGGAGTTTTAGCATTGGTTCCATTCACCATCCCAACATGGAAGTCACCAGAATTTATTAAAAAGAGAAAAGAAACGAAACAGTATAAAGCGGATACATGCACAGTATACTAAACTGACTTAAGCACTTACTTCACCCCAATCTGCTGGGACTCCTTACATCCCTGATCCCCTAACTTCCAGAGCAGTACTCCTTCTATTGTATTACACCGACTATGATGATTTCCTCCCTTAACACAACTGACACAGCCTGATGGATGATTAGGTAGGTAAGAGTGAGTAACCTGCTGGGTAGGCATCCTCTTCCTGTTATTGTCATACGTAGCACAGAAAGTGTAACTTTTGTTGTGCTAAAAGTAGTGTGGTATAAACTAACTCTTAGTTAACTGTCTACACATGCCTGGTGTCTTTGTGGCATGCAATTTTGCTATCTTAAAGTTCAGATGGCTGGGAACTAGAGCATCAAATATTGGAGTGAATTTGAATACTGTTTCTGATAAAGGCAAAGAGAAAATCCATGATCACAACCAAATTACTGCTTTGAGATGACCCTCAGTCACAGCAGAGTAGGCAATCCCATTTGGGAAATGCTCGTTTGGCAGTAGAAGCCCCGGCTTGCAGAAGTTCGAGTCTCTGGTCTGGCTCAGCGACCCTGGTGATGTTTCTTACAGCTAATATTTCACTTCTTGAAGACTATCAACAGGTCAAAGACACACAGCCCACCAAAGCCATTCATCATCTTAGCTGCTATTGTTATTTTTCCACTGCTTACTTTCAGTACACATTTTAAAGAAACAGATTGAGCCTTTGCCTTCCACTGTGATCGCCAGATGAGTCATGGCACATTGAGAAAAAGGAAAGATGTCAAGAATGTTTAATCAGCAGTGATTTAAACAAGGGACATATTTGAGAGAATTAACAAAATCAGCATGTTCATTGCTCCAGGGTGATTTTTCTCGCTGTTAAGACTAAATGAAAATCAGAACCCTAAGCAGTGGAAGTCTTTCAGATCCAATTCTTGCTGCCAAAGTTAAAAGACTGCCAGGATGGAAGGCTGAATCACTCTCTATGCCAGCCAGTTACAGCTGTGTTTTTCATCTTTATCATGAATTTCTTGATTCCAAAGTTTAAGAAAAATTCACTCATCTTCCAAAGTTTTATTCTTATCTCTTGCCCTCCATCTCTTCCCTTTCCCCCATCCGCGCTCCATTCCTAGGAATTGATTGCGAAGCAGTTAAAGGCATTTAGTATAACATCAGTTCCGAATGTCCTAATTTAGCCTGATGTAAACGTCCTGAGGTGAAATTTTCTGAAGGAGGGCTGTATCAATGAGTGATGATTCTCCTTAGTGAAGCCATCAAAGATAAGTGGGCCAGAAAAACTGCTTAAAAGTAATAAGATAAAATGTATCTGGAAGAAATTATAAAGTCAAAGTGTAGTTTAAAAAAAAATCAATGCTAAAAGTGCAGGATGTGAGAGAATGGATTTAACAATCATGCATGGAAGAAAAACTGTGAGATTTCATTGACTGAAAGTTTGGTATGCGCCAGGGGTGCAGTGGCGTACATTATGAGAAGCCTGGTGTTCACGACTAGTGTGACAAAGATTTCGTTCCACCGTGCACTAATCGTATATCTGGCTCATCGGATATAGTTCTGGTAGCTAGGTTTTCATGTAATTAATGTTTCTGTAATTAATGCTTTTTGTCACTTCTATGGCACATTTAATTTTTATAATGTGTGCTTGTGTCCTGAACCCGTCCACCAAGAATTAGCAGTTCTAAATATTCATGGAACAAATATCAAATGCCATATGAAGAAGAATTTCGTGACAGAGAGTGGGCCTATGAGAATCAATTGTAAATGACACACGGACACCTGCCTCACAGTCAGATGCCTTCTTCAAGTAACGTTAAGTGAAGTTCCAGTGGAAATGAAGTTAATCCTTATTGTCCTGGTTAGGCCCTTACATAGGACTTCAGAGGTCATGGGTGCAAAATATGCAATATTTATATGCTCATCATGTTGGAAACCAGATGGGACTATCCAAGAGATATATCACAGATGCGGAACCTACCTACCGATTAGAAAGCTGATCTCTTTCTGCTTGGGTGAAGAACTCTGTTTATGTGTTGTGTTAAATAATTGGTGACGTCCAAATTGTTCTTCAGTGCAAAGGTGCTCAGTTGGCTTACTTATTCCTAGACCTGAACGTTGTAGCTTGGGAGAGAGGATCGCATAGGCCATGACAGTGGTTGACAGCTCTTTGCTTCACAAGTGCCTATTGCTGGCTTCTTATGACCCAGGTCCTCCAGGAAGAAAACCGAGGATAAGCTAAGGTGACTCAGCAGCATTAGGAAAGGAATTCAAGGTTATACAACCATCTTTGGAGCAGGTTTAGAAGGATAAGCTGGCTTGGTCATTACCAGTAACAGTGAAGAAAAATCTCACAGCTACAGCCAAGGAGCAGCTGTTAACTGGTGTGTGGCACTTGCCATGGTATCACTCCAGGGTTTGGTGCAGAGGGAGCAGGCAAAAACCACCATCTCCCAGTCTTTCCTGGAAAGGTGTCCATCTGCTTACTTTGAAATTTGCTGCCTGCGGGTCAGGCTTCTATTCTAATTTAACACACATCTTGAGGCTGCCTGCATCCTCTCTGGAGACCAGGGAAACTTGGATGAACCTGGAGGTCATTATGCCAAGTGAAAGAAACCAGGCAGAAGAAAGACAAAAAACTGCATGGTATCCATCACTTCGGTGGAATCTAAAAAAGAAAAAAAATCAAACTCATAGGAACAGAGAAGAAAAGTGGTTGCCAGGGGCAGGGGGATAGGGAGAGGTTGATAAAAGGAACAAATTCAATCAGAAGAGGAATAAGATCTGAGGGTCTAACGTATAATATGGTGATTATAGTTGATAACACTGTTAGTGTACAACTTAAATTTGCTAAGAGAGTAGAATTTAAATGTTCTCACCAAAAATCAAGGGTAAATATGTGAGATGGTGCGTGTGTTAATTAACTCAATGTGGGCAATCCCTTTCCAATGTATAGGTATGGCAAATCATCACATGACCTCAATAAAGCTGGGGGAAGAAATAGACGTTATTTAATCCAGAAGCAGTGATATAAACAAACTCAGTGCCCAGTCTTCTCCAGAGTAAACTTCGACCAGAGTTAACATGATTAGGTCACAAGGTAACTTAATTTACTTGCCCTCTTCTATTACAGCTGACCTTTTCCTAGGTGACTGTTCAAATTTGGAAGGGGAGCAGTAGCTTGCGGCTGCATCATTCTATTAGGTTGGTGCAAAAGTAATTGCGGTTTAAAAGGTTAAAAATACTGCAATTACTTTTGCACCAACCTAATAAATTACACTCCATGTAAGTTAGTTAAGGGTGAGGAAAGAGAAGTTTGTTTAAACAGAGGAAATGGGGTCATAGAGGCCAAAGAGACAAGAGTCTTTGGAGAATTTCAAATAGTTCAGAACGGGGGTGATGAGAAAGTAAGTGGCAAGGATGAGGCTGAACTGGAAGAGGCAGGCATGAACAGCTAAGGAAAACGGATTTTTATCCTGAGGGTTATAAAGACCACTTATGTGTTTTAAGCAGGTGAATGTCTTGAATCAGATTTACAATTTCGAGAAACCACTTTCAGTACAATATGGAAAATGGGGCCATACTAGGCAAGCCAGCATCACAGTAAGGAGGCCAGGGACAAACAGAAACCCGTTCCAGTAACTTAGCAAAAACTGGGTGGATTTTGACCAAGTAGCATTGACGACACAAAGTAGTGAAGAGAATCAGGAGGTAGAACTCATAGGAATTGGAGTCTAGTTTGTTTATGGCGTGAGGGACAGTCAGAATTAAGGATGAGTCCCTGTTTGTCTGGGGCAGTGATGTAGAAGGCGCCTTCACAGAAAGGAGAATGCAGAGGGGAGGGCACATTTTGGGAGGGGAAGACAAAGATGCTATGCTTTGGACAGGCTGAGTTTGAAGTGTTTGTGTGGGACATGGAAGTGGAGATGTCTAGTCGCACTTGAAAAAATGTACTTGGAAGTGTGAAGAGAGAATGTGTTGGAGCCCCAGACATGAGAGTTACCAGTACAAAAGAAGGTTAGTTGGAGCCACTGGAGCAGATGACATTATATAAGAAGCATCTATAGAATGAAAGACATTAAAGGGATAGATCCCTGAGGGACATCAACTTCTAAAATGTTGTGGGGAAATGAAACTGCTGAAGCAATTTGATATGGTACAGCTTAAATAGGAGAAGAAATAGCTAAGTACAGAATCACAGAACCAAGGACAGCATTTCAAAAAGGAAGTGGCAACTGATGACAGACATTTCTGAGAGGTCAAGTATAGAAGGGTTAAAAGGAGTGCATCGTATTTAGCAACCACTAAAATACAGCCACGACCCGGCCCTCAAGTTCCTTACAATATACATGTATGGGATTGGCAGGAAACTGGCATAACTAACACATGGAAAGACATAATAGAAACATAAGAACATGTAAAATATACCATGAGCATGTATACACATAAGAATTAAAATGGTCTCAGTCATATTCTATATAATTATTATAGAAAGGCTGAAAAAACAGAATTTAAACAAGGTTTTATAAGAGGGAAAATTGGCTTGGTAGAAGATCCTCCCACAGGTAAAATGGAGAGATAGAAAATTGATTCCATTTCTATAAATTTTGTGGGATAGCTTTGAGTCCTAATATTTCATATGTTCAAGGCAAGTTTCAAAACTGGCTATTTTGTAGTAGCAATAAATCATATTTATGACACTTTGGACTCATGACATACAGTATGCAAGGATTTTCTCCCTATGTTTACTGTGGGTTTCATTTTGTATATTGTATTCAGGCTTAAGGTTGTTTCCGCCCCACCACAGGGGAAGAATAGGGATATAAAATTTATTGAGCTAGAGATCTTAGTTCTACCATACCTTTATAGGGCAGGCTTTATTATTCCCATTTACAGGTGAGAAAGTTGAGCCTTAAAGAGATTAAGTGACTTGTCTAAGGTCACAATAAAGCCTAACTCTTTCTAACATAGGTTACTATGCTGCCTCTTCCCTTTGCATCTTTCATATTTGAAAAATTGTCACTAATACACTGGCAAGATTCCCATCCTTTCTACCTAATGGTTTCTGATAATATTTCTTCATTTAAATACTCTCCTATATGCCTAGATTAAAAATCTTTGCAAGTCAATGTTTCTCTGAAAGAAAATGAGCTTCAAAGTTATTTATCTGATGACACTTTAAGCAACTAGGATTATTACTGTTACTGTCATCCCTGTCACCCTCATCATTGTTACTGTCACTTTACTCAGTAAAGTGTCAGTTTACTCAGACCCCAATAAAACATGAAGAGACCTTGCCAGGTGGCTTAAAAATAAAAAGGGTGGCCTCGTCCACCTTCCTTAGTCAAGAGAAAGAACGGTCTATGTGCTATAATCTCAGGGGTCATGTTTATTGCTCAAATATCACCCCCACTCACATGTATGTTTGCTGATGTTTAAATGTTTAAAGTTCCATTTCACAAGAGAGATGAGACTTAAGGACACATACCTTTGAAAGAGGGAAACTCCATGACTGCAATGAACTATAAGATATAAATTGCTAATTTGATCTGGCTGGTAGAGAACGGGTAAAGAACAGAAGTCACTGTATGGCTGACGTATCAGGAATTAGAGGATGCCATAAAAGGGGGGAAATGAGAGGCTGAGATGACAAAATTTGCACCTTTGTATCTTTCCTTAAAAATATACCTTAGAAGGGCCACATGTATAATTTCTTCTCCACACATTTTATAAAAAGTGAAGGTATATATATTTTTTTAATTCTGAACTATAGCCATTGCTTTCTTTTTTAGAAGCTTGTCTCTGGTTTCTAACTCTAGGTTTATTATGCAGTTCCTTGCCTGTCATCAAGTTCAACATGTTTATACTTATTGATGGTTTTAAATTATAAATGCCTTGAGGCCAGGATCTAACGACCTTGCTTACCATAGCAGAATGCTACTGGGACATGTATGCTAAACATAGAACAAACATCACTTGATTTGGTATGTCAAAATTTGGAGTATTTGTTCTTTGATTACTTCCCATAGATGCTTCAAATGTTAGGAATGTAATGCTGTCCTTTTAGACTTCTGAGAATGAGGGCACTATCTAAACCTAAGGAAAAGAGAGTCGAACAAAAGAGTGAAGAGGTCAAGGAGGAGCCCAGATTATTGAGTCAAGTGCTATTGTGACCCAAATCGCTTCTAAGTCAGTGACACAGGATTTAAATAATAATAATAATAATAATAGGAATAGTAATCTCTTGAACTGACAAAGGTATGGACTTTGTCTAAAGATTTTTTTATTTCTAGAGTCTTTGATGCTCGCACTTTGTGTATTACCTTTTGAATAGTGAACACTTTTATTTATCCTTCTGACATTCCCTTTCCTAGTGATTAATTCAAAAAGTTTCATTCGAAATGTCCCTGAACGAAAGTCACCTGAATATTGCAAGGAACAATTTTTGATCAGAACTTATCAAAACATTGTTTTTATATTTTTTTAAAGCCTAAAGACACAGTGATAGAACATTTTTAGATTTCTGACAAAGTACGGGAGCGACCGCCATTTGTCTTAATCAGATGGACTCAACTACTAGGGTTGATCAGCCATAGGAAGGGAGATGATAGAGCAGGATGCTATCTTGTTAGGGACTTTTTTGATTCTCTAACTGTTCAAGCACATTTTTTTGATAATGATCCCAAACAGGGCTGTTAACGGAAATTTACATAGAATACATGGAATATACTGAAGACCGTGTAGTGACCCTGCTTCAAAGCAGTCTCCCTCTTCCATTTCCATTCCTCTCCGTCTTTTCACACCTCCCACTTTTCCTTTCCTGTGTCCCCTCTCAAGGGTACAGGGGATTGGTATTGGAAGCGGTCAGGAGGAACGCTTGATGAAGAACGAGGTGAGTGAGCAGTTTAAGATTGTTTAAGTGAGATAAGAGAGAAAGACTTCAAAACCTCAAGGATTTCAACTCAATCCAATGTTGTTTGGTACATTCTAGAAGAAGGGGGGGTCTCTAACAATTTTTCAATGGTCACTTTATTGTCAATATGACCTAATTTAAGTTAGTCAAATATTCAATGAGGGTGGAAACTTTTCTCCTTGTGCATTCAGATTCAACATAATACCTGATATTTTAACGTTTTAGCCATATTTTGAAATGAGAAATCATCTTGTTGACTATTTCATGAACTTAACCTGTAAAACACCTAAGTTAACAAAATAATCAGATCATATATTTTAATAAAATCCCAGTTAACCTCACTGAATTTAAAGTTTCCTGCAGTAGGTACAATCTTTGGCACAAAAGAGGGTGAAATGAAATGGTGAACTTAAACATGGGCCTACAGCTCACAGGAATAACCGACCCGACACACAAGTGTAACATACTGAGGCTAACAAAGATTCTCAATCCAGAATCAGGACAAAAATAAAACAGATGAGAGAGAAGACAAAATACAAAAGGTCATTTGGGCCATCTAAAGAATAAAATTCTTTTTGCGGAAAACATTGTATTAAGACACTGTAAAATAAATTCATGAATTGAACAGCTGTGCTTTCTTTCTAAAAGATTCTATGGAGAACTTATCAGTATGCATCACATCTAAAAGCCTGAAGTTTAATTACACAAAATTATTGAAAACTTGCGTTGCTCTTCCTTTCTTTTTTTTATTTTTTTATTTTATTTTATTAAATTTGCTCTTCCTTTCAATGAGAGAGTAAAGTAAGTGCTTAACTGGGTACCTTCAGGGTCTTCCACAAACTGAGTTGGTAACGTCTTTTCTTTTTATAGTCTTTGGCTCTGCTTAGATCGATCTCTACCTTTGAGGAGAGAAACTGCATGGTAGGAAAATAGAATGGAGTATGTGGATAGCTGACAACCCCACCTCCACTCCACCCCTTAGTAATCTTCCATGTTGCTCAAGCCCCGGTCAGGCCAGAAACCAACAGTGGATATGACAGGTAGATGAAGTTCATTTTCTATTCATCGCCCTTCACCCAATAAGGGCAGAACCTAAAATATCATGACCATGACATTCAAAATCCACAATTGAGTCAGAATCTAAACCTCTCAATGAGATGGCTCCATGTTTCCAAAAGCTGACAAGTCCTACAGATCAAGACTAGCCGAGCTTCTGGGGTCCTGACTCCACCAGCGCCGTCTGTGGACCTTGTTTCGTTCCCTATGTTTTAAACACTAATCATCTTGATGTTAACATTCCTTTAGGAATGCTGACAACTCTTGCTTGCTGCTTCAGAACACTTCAAGATCTTCTTAAACAACCTGACCTTAGAATATCGTAGTAGGTGTGGCTTTCTCTCCCCTTCAACCTCTGAACATACGAGAAAGGGAGCTTGGAACCCTCTGTTTGGTTTAAGTGCATGCTCTGATGACCCTGGAGAGATTTAAGACTATTCTTTTTTTTCAAAGGACAAAGTAATTTATTTATATTTTAAATTGGACTTCTTGGTTATAAAAATATCTGATACTCTTGTGTCCCAGTGACTACCAGCATAATTAGTTATTAAAAGATGAGGTGAGACGACCCATTCACGGAAACAAGGCCAATGTAAAAAGACCAATATAGCCAAGGCCACTATTCATCACACATATGTTCGCACTCTAGTGCAAATACAATTAAAAGGAAAAAACAGCCAGATAGTAGCACAGCACAGGTCAGTTACCTGGCTACAATATTTTCTGTTTAAAAGAAAGCACTGGAGAAACCTAAGAAAATATCCTGAAACTCTTTGTCAGGTAAGATTATCCAGTTGCCTAATGTGACTTAATATTTATCATTTACAAATTTATCCACAAGTTTTTCTCTTGAAGCCATTAGAAAAACTGCCATATTTATGTAATGAATACGATGGTTTATAGTTGGACACTATTTTGTTCTACTCTGGAGATTTAGATTATTATTGAAAATATTATAAATTCACATGGCTAATTTTCCAAAAGCTGCTTTTAAAACCCAGGAAGTTGATTCTCAAATCATGCAACTTCTGACCTGCTTAGTATTCAAAACCCAAAACTGAAATTCTGCCACCCTCTTTGCAGTCTATTGATTTGAGAACTACAGCTGCTGAAATTAAACTTTATTGTTAGCATAGAGCTTTCAGCTGAAGAAGCATTTTCAAATTGGTTTCTTTTCTAGCTCAATATTAAGTAAATGTGAGTCTATATGTGTCTCTAGAAGATTACCGTGTTTCCCCGAAAATAAGACCTAACCTGAAAATAAGCCCTAACATGATTTTTCAGGATGACATCCCCTGAACATAAGCCCTAATGCGTCTTTTGGAGCAAAACTTAATATAAGACTGGTCTTATTTTCGGGGAAACACGGTGTGGGGGCGGAGCCCCAGAGAGTAGTTTCCAGGCTCTCGGCCTCACATAGACAGGTGCTGGCTCAGGTAGTAAATGGCCAACTGTGATTGCATGGCCATCAGCTGTGGCTAGTTAGCCGTCAGCTGTAACCAGTGAGCCATTGGCCACAATATAACTGCTGTGGCTACGAGGAGGGAGGAGGAGAGGAAAGAGAAGAGAAAGAATGGGGGCCAGCAAGAAGATGGCGGCTGGGCTGGCAAGTGTGGATGGCGGTTTGCGGACAGTGTGGATCCAGCCTCCAGTGAGAGTATAGTGCCGCCAGAGAGAATATAGTGGTATGACTCCCCTACCTATGGCTCCGTGGGTGTTCCTTTTTGGCCTCACCATATCCTGCGTTCTTGTATGGGGAGCGGGAGCAGAGACCCCGCCGGACGCCCTGCATGACAAATGGCGCTGCGAGCAGGGTCTCCCGCATGACAAATGGCGCAGCGAGCAGGGTCCCCAGCATGACAAATGGCGCAGCGAGCAGGGTCTCCCGCACGACACACGGTATTACCTAACGTGGTGCATGCAACTTTGTAGGTGCAGCTCTGAGAAACTAACACATACTCTGGTGGTAAATCTTACTACCCAATGGGTAAACATCAGTTTCAAAACTGAAGACACAATTATCCTCAGAGCTTGAAGAGTGATTTCAAGTTAGACCTTTCTTCACTCTTCACTTAACATACTCTAACATTTAGGGCTCTAGGATATGTGCATACAGCAGTGAAATGGCCACCGTTCCTGTCCTTGAGCAGAAGACAAGAGCGAAGACAAAAACAGACATTATCATGTCACATGGCAATAAATAGAGATTTGCACAGTATAGGATGGGAAATGTAGGGGGTAGTTTTAGGGAATGGGGAAGGCTTCCTACAGGCTACCAAGTAGAGATTGATGAGAAGGATGTCTTTGATTTATTTCTCTAAAATAGCAAGTTCAATTTCCTGGTTCAAGAAATAGCTCTTATTCTCTAAAAATAATAAAATAATGTTCCCCTCCTGCTGGTATAAACACTAACTGAAGTAGTAGAAATAATAGCCTATCATTTTATAGACATTCTGAAAGACAAGCGGGGGGAGGGATTATGAATAGAAGAAGAATGAGAAGAGCTGTGAATTCTGAATAACAAGATCAGTAAGGATATCGCCTATTTTGATCTCAAATCTATAGGCAGTAAAATTTGGGGAAGTAGAAAAAAGAAACACAATATCTTCTCATTAATGCCCTATCTTTTAAGGAATATTACGCCTTTCAAAGTTATGCCTTGAGATAAGATGAACAAAACACACAGAAACTTGTCTCAGGAATCAATAAAACTTGACTTAGATTGCTATTTTGCCAATTTAAACTTACATCTGATTTCCATCAGACTTCCTTCTTAATAGAGAAAGTCATGGTTACTAGTCTAAGCGAAGATAAATCTCTACCCCAACAACATCTCATGCCAATTGTCCTGCTGTGATGCATTTTTGTGTCATAAAAAGATGAGGCTGAGTTTTGAGTGAAACTATTTGTAAAAAACCACTTTCATCAATTGACTGTAAAGAACAAGGAGAGACAGTACAAGCTGTACCCTGAATCTATATAACACTAATGTGCGTGACATTTTGTCACTTTGCCACATGATTTGAACAAAGTTAAAAACAAATCTGGATAAATTAGTTCAAATGGATTTGGGGGCTGTGGTTCAGTTCCAGAGCACAACAGTCAGAAATGAAGAATAAGAAAGGAAAATCACTATGTTGCCCACAAACCAGAGACAAACCTGTAAATGGCAACAGCCTGGGGACAATTTTACCTCCTAAAAAGATATGTGGATGGGCCAACCATACACATGTTCTTGTTTATATACAGTGTAACTATCACCACCACCACCACCACCACACCAACTAACATTTATTCAGCATTTACTGTGTGCCAGGCACTATTTTAGATGGTATGTCTTTATTATTTTATTACATTTCTGCAACAACCTCATGAAGGTTGTATGTCCATATTTCATAGATTCTAAGACATCACTGACTGTGAGCTATGCCATTGCTTTATATGTACTGTTAGAAAGTAAAAACAAACTATGTTTGCTTTCCATTTAAGCCACATTTAGATTTTAAAATGTGACATAATGTATACTTGTGAATCAGTGAAATTCAACAGTCTGGCCCTTCTTTTGCAGAGCACCAAACTAAAGCTAAAGAGGTTAAGGTGACTTTCCCAAGCTTGTATTCAGGCAAGGAAAGAAAGTGGAAGAGCCAGGGTATGAATCTGAACATCAGGTGCCTGGACGAGGGCCACTGCCTATTTTTATGATCTTCAACAACCAATGGTGCTCTGTGCTGCAGCCTCCTCATCTATTGAAGCAGAATTTTCAGTTCTGAATTAGAATAATTTCTAAGGGCCTTTTCAGTTCTCACATCTCAGATTCTTTATCTTCACAAACAGGCAGGGGTTTGGAATTTAATGAGAAAGAAAAAAGCAACCATGATTTTTTGACCATGGAAATGAGAGTGGGCTCTGGGAATGAAATCAGACTCAGGGGTAGGGTAGGATAGTGGAAGCTTTCTGGCTTTTGCTCCAAGAAGCCCTGATTTCTAGTACCAAAGCCAGTTCTCCTTTAGCTATGTGACCCTGGGAGAGATGCTAACCTCTTTGAACTAAAATTTATCTAAAAAGTCAGAATGTGCCTGCTTCAAAGGGCTGTTGTGAAGATGAACTATTATAGCAGAAAGGAATCCCTTGACATGGAGCATTTGCTCCATAAAGGCTAGTTCCTCAGACTCTCAAAAAATTAGTCTAAAATAAATGTATAACCTAGGCTCTGGCACTGGATATTTGGGGGCTATATGTATTCTTGTTACAAATGCCAATGACAATGGTACCGGAAAGTTGAAAAGGATGGGGGAATTGTGCAGTGTATTACTAAAAGACGGACATTTTAGAATGTAACGGTTGTAGACATTTGCTATTCTCCACCCCACCCATAGTACCCATTTTGCCTTCTTCTGGTGGCACTGCCATGGGTCTCACTCTCTTTTCCATCTATTCACTTTTATTGTAGTTCACTCAACACCTAACTCTACAGAGGGGCATGAGACTCAGGCTTGGAAAATCAAATATCTCATCAGATGTGATGAGATAGGAGTCGGAAAGGTTTGCTTTGCAAGTGTTGAGAAGAAGCATGTGCTCTTTTCCACTGGAACTGAACCTTGAAACTTGAAGTTGCTGATAGCCATCGTGTTAGCATGGGAGTATAAGAAATAACACAATGTGGTTGAGAACAGAGTTGAGAGATGGAGAAACAGTGTCTTGATGGCATCCCTTTAATCCATGGATCCAGTTATATGAAGCTCTGCATGACCCTGTCTTAGTTCGGGCTGCTATAACAAGGTACTATAGGCTGAGGAGCTTATAAACAACAGAAATGTGTTTCTCACAGTTCTGGAGGCTGGAAGTCTGAGGTCAGAGGGCCAGTACGGTCGGGTTCTGGTCAGGATCCTCTTCCGTATTACAGATTTCTCATTGTATTCTCAAGTGATGGACAGAAGATGAGAGAGCTTTCTGGGGTCTCTTTTATAAGGGCACTAATTCCACTCATGGGGGCTCCACCCTCACAACCTAATCATCCCGAAAGGCCCCACCTCCTAACACCATCACATTGCGGGTTAGGATTTCAACATATGAATTTGAGGGACACAAACATTTAGTCCCATATAAACCCTGTGAACAGATAAGTTCTTTTCTTTTTTGTGAACTAGTAAGTACCTTTCTTGCTTCAGCCTATCTGGGTTAGGTTGTCTGTTACTTGTGACCCAAAAATGTCCTCAATAACTTCAAGTTAAGATATAATGTTATTAGGTTGCTTGGAGGAATTTGCCTATTGAGGAAAGCAACTACGACTAATTTTCTCACCTAATCCTCTTCCTAGTACCGGATAGAAGCAAGACTGCCACTATCATTTTGCAAGCTGCCTCATCTGCAAGCATCAATGACAGGCAGTCAGGCGCAGGAGAAAAGAGCATCCCCTCTAGTTCCAATGTGTGGACAGCCTCCACCCACATTGCCCCAAAGTCACTGGTTGTTGTTGTTGTTTTTTTGTTTGTTTTTTTCTGTCTTTCTAGATACAGTCATTTAATAATTTAAGGTCACATTCAAGAGATTGCTTTCAGAGATATATATTTTTTCTCTAAACCTCTTAGTAAAACTGATAAAACCCAATTCATAAAATGGATTGGTATCAGTTCCCTTTTCTTCCATCTGTGTAAAAGAGCTGATGAAGGAGTCAATGCAAATGCAAAGCAGCCTGCAGGAGAAGGAAGGGAAGCCAGGGGGCTTGCTCCAGCTAAATGCAGATCCAAAAAAGAACCCCAGGGTGAGAAAAGTTGCTTGTACAGCACACAGTTTACATAGGCTTGAAGTTAGTCCTTTCAAATCAGGACCGGCCTTAAGTACTGCTCCAAATCCTGTATGCAATGTGTGTAAAACCCAAATGCATATCCAATCCACATTCCTTAGCCTGGCATTTAAGGCTCCGTCATCTGACCACAAACTAGCTCTGTAGCTTCACTCCTCCCTCCTTTCCCATCCTAACCAACTGTGTTAGACAGACACATTTATTCCCATGTCTGGAACACACTCAGTGTCTCGCGTTGCTCGGACTTTGATCTTTCCATTTCCCCACCAAAAGAAGCTTCTTACCACCTTTCGCCTTTCCACTTCCCTAGGTTCCACAGGGATCAAATCAATTCCTTCTTGCCTCCTTAGCCAAAGGATTTTTTCCTTCCTCTCAACACTCAGAGCATCCATTTCCTATCTTTCATTTGACCTGCATTTATACACTGCCTTGCGCTATTAGCTATCGCTTAATGTATATGCATTTTATTTCTCTAACTAGATGGTTCTCTTCTTGAGGTCAAGCATGATTATATCCTATGTTACATAATAGACACAGTAGTATCTGGCACAGTGATTTTTACAGGGTAAATGTTCAAAAATAATTCGTAGATTGAGCATTGAGGCCGAGTAAAATGCTTCCTTGTACATGTTTTTGCTCATAATTTCTCTTGAGAACAGAGTTAGTAACTGGATATCAGATCCAGAAGAGGCAGAAATGTGGATGTTTGTGAAGGAAAAGCACATGGATAAATGTGCAATGGGATGGGATAAAGGGAGAGACCAGATTAGTAGAGTTGAAATGAAACACATGTTATGGCAGACATAGTGTCTGTGTAGAAGCTTCATTCCCAAGATTTCCACAAACTGCACCTACGCAAACCTCCACTGAAGTGAGAATGACCCATATATATATATATATATATATATATATATATATATATATATATATATATATATATGAAATTGTTCCATTTAAATTCTGTCCTCTTAATGGTACTGAAGCATCTCCTTGCAGCAGGAAAGTGATAAATCCTGAGACAATAATTATTCAATACATATATGAGAAAGTCTGAGTCCAGCATTAGGGAAACCAAGGCTAGAGTTTCAGGCACAAGAATTGCACAGAGTGGAAAGAGCTGGGCTTAGGTAGCAGCCTAGCTAATATACTATATTCTTCCCCCTCTTCATTACTAATAGAAACTCTGTATTATTGGGAGCAGAATATGATCAGCTAATACTACATTTCCCATCTTTCTTTGCAAATAGGGGTGAGATCACAGTTCAGAAATCATTGAACAGGTCTTTTTGGGACTCTCTTTAGAGACTTATTCAACGAGGAGGTGTGCCCTTTGCATTTCAGCTTCCTTTCTTCCTCCTCCCACCTGGAATGAAATATGGATGTGATGGTGGGAGCTATAGTGGCCATATTGTAACCATGAGACAATCATGAAACTAGAAGCCATTCACTAAGTCTGGTGAACAGATTGGGGAAAAAAGCCTGGGTGTCTGATGGCCATGGAGCTGGACCAGGCCTGACTATTTTTGGAGTTTTTTTAATGTAAGAGAAAAATAAATCCCTTTCTTGTTTCAGTTATTATATTTTTTCTGTCTTTTTTACCAGTAACCAATGAACTTGCTATTTCACAGAATTGTTACATAAATTAAACGAGACAATATATATAACGAGTCCATACCTGTGCTAGTATCCTTTCTTCATACCATTCATAAATTATTTAATTGTGGAGTAAATAATTAATGTCTGGCACATTAATTTTGATTAAAATACTGCCATTCTAGTAAAGATTTTTTTGTTTGTTTACTACATGGGAGGTTGACAAATATTTTAATAATTGTGACCTTTCCTCTTGTACTTGTCAACTGCTCCTCTGTTCTGACCAGGCTGTGGACTCACTCTTTCCCTGTTCTGTATATTTTTTCCTGTTACTTTCCACACACAGAAAGTCCTTGCCTGACTCTGCCAACTCAATACTCACTCATTCTTCAAGCCCTTCTGATTTCCTCAGTCTATAATAACCACTCTCTATCAATGCTGCTCACAGATTCGTTCATACCTGAGCTCCTCTATCAATTAACTACACCAAAATATTCAGCACTGAATAATCTCCTTATCTTGCCTTTTAATTGTTTAATATGTGGAATTCTTATCCTCTTCACTAAATGGTTACTTCCTTGAGAGAAGAGACCACATTCTGTAAGGAATGTCCAAATGAGTTCAACGTACATGAGACACACAAATATATCATTTTTGTTGCTTCAGACTCAGCACAATTCAGAGTTGCTTCTCTCATCCCCCAATCTCTAATAGTGTCTAGCAAAGAACTTGGAACGGAGATGACTAATAAATACATGTTTAATGAAATTGAAAATTCTGCCTTGTTTAGGTCATGATGCCAGAAAGAAAAATGTTCAAATGATATTTAATCAAGAATTTTCATCTCAAAATTCAAAGTGCCTGCTCAATGAACTTGATGTACTGGGACAAACAAGTGCAACTGAAAAGAACATATAGCTAGCCAGAGATCAAGTGGAAAAATACCAGGCTGGTCAAGAACTATTTCCAAATTCTCTGCTTCTTTCACTGACCAAAGCATTTATTCAATCCAATCAACAACGTACTTCAGTTGAATGCCAGTGAGTTTCTTTCCACCTGGGGGAGGCAAAGGCTGAGCTTGCCATCATAGAAGAGGTCTACACATGCATATTTTAAATTTTCTCTCAGAATATCTATTTTTCCTGTCAGAACAATTACCATTTCTACCATTCTTTTGTTTGGAGGAGGTATTTTCATGCTAAGGCAGAGATTAAGTATAACATTTAATTTAATTTTCAGTTTTCCATTTCCTTTACAGCTTTGAAACAAAAATTACTTTTATTAAAGTATGAGTTGAAAGTCAAAACAAAATGTGGTGGCAGAGTTTGAAATTCACGGTAAAAAAAAAGAGTCAAAAGGTAAGGAATTTATTTCCACATCTGAGAATTAAAGGAAGTTGCTAGTAAACTAAACTGTAACTAGTAATAATTCAATGAATATTTTTAAAGGGGTCTTGCAATGGTCTCTTGATAAAGGTGGAGCATGTAGAGAAACATTTTATTTTTGTTATACAATGAATGTGTGCCCATTAGGGAAAATTACAAGATGTAGATGAAGAAAAAGACAAAAAAGGAAAAGAAATATTTTTATATCATCCAAGAGCCAACCACCCTAGAAGAGAAGAGCAACTGTTGACAGCTAGAGATAGACCCATTAAAAATATGTGTATTGTTAACTAGATGATACGTTAGATCCTTCCTGTTCTCCCACAATGGAGGCTAAAGCCAGTTAAGGATGAAAGACAATTATTACTTCACACTCTAACCTCCAGCCTTTAGGGCCAGCCTTCCTCCTTCAGCCCTGCTGGGAAGTACTAGTACAGCACTCAATACAATGTCACTCCCTTATCACCCACAGTTTATTTAAGGTGAAGAGGAAAGGCAAGAGGATTCTTCTTCCTCTCTCACATGGAGAGGAGGATATTGTTTTCTCCTACCTTAAGGCCAGTGAAGGGAACTCCAAAAGAAATATCCCTAAATATTAGAGGTGTCTGTAAGGTGGGGCACCAGCATCTTATTTTCCTGGATGCAGGTCCAGGACAGACCTTTGTACGTGCATCCTATGTAAGAGAAGAACGTGGTGAGGGAATTATTGGGAAGGCATTTGGGGCTCTGAGAATCTAGGAATCTGGTAGTTCAATTTTAGCAATTATTTCCATCTATGGGGGAGAGTTTTCTTGCATATGTCCCTTGAAGTTTGGAGGTGCACTTGATTTGGACAGTTCTGAAAGTAAAATGCCCTCTTTCAAGGCCATATCGGCTCGGCGTGGGTATAAAGTACTTGGAAAGAAGGACAGTGGTCCAACTTCTACCCATTCCTATTTTCTAGGTGCTCTATAGAGCACAAAAGACTCCGGTAATTTTTCTGGCTCCATATACAGGAGCAATGGCATTATGAGACAGGAGCCTTGAGGCTGCTCAAATGTGTATTTTGAGGGTCAAGTAATGAGGAGGAAGAATTACTTTTGAGAAGGAATTGGGAATACGTACAGCAGGGGCCAGTAGGAAACACTCCTGCTTGCTGGAGGAGGCTCTTGAGCAATGGAAAGTGTCCAGGTGAAGCCAATAACACCCCCCAAAAATCACACTCACAGCCTGTGAGGAGCGCTCCATATCAGTATAGATCCACAATACCATATCAAATCAGACTGAGACAGAGCAAATACAGGGTCTAGTTAACACTTAGATGAAGAGGCCTCTGCCCACTCTTTCCTCTGTATCACCAGTACAGGAGGAATTAATGCTTGATGGGGAAAGAGCAAAGAGCTGTATTAGAATTTAACCATCGTACCACATTCTTCTCTCCCTACTGTAAGCAACCAGAGAGAAGAGACAAAGATCTAAATTAAGAATTAAGGACAACATCTAAAATACAAAGTTAAGATTTTTCTAGAAATTGAAAGTGACTGAAAAGTTATGGTATCTAGCCTAGGCTTCACTGAAGGAGCAACCGCACACACATTTATGCCCCAATATGTTGCAAATTCTCAATAAGCTTATTTTGTGCATGTTTGCATGCACATGCAGGCACATGCATGTGTACTCTGGTAGTATGTAGGACGAGGTTATTCATACCAACCCTCTTGTTGGGAACAGCTAAAAATGCTGGATACGTTGTTTTTAGACCTTAAAAGCCTAAAAAAAGATATAAATAATGACCAGACTAAAATTTAAGTTTTAAAAAAGAACTCAGAATGGTAAATCAAGGGTAGAGTCCTCTTTATCTTGAGGACATTTTCTTAAGAAGAAGAAAAATAGCTTTCACAGCCTAGATGGACAAGGAAAGAAGGTGGGCACCCAGAAACTATATCCATCCCTCTGTGAAACTTGGGATCCCAAACTGCTACACACTTAGTATAAATATAAATTATAAAAGATTGTCAAACAACGGTGCCTCCCACATTTAAAGATATAAAAAATAAACTTGAAAATACCTGCAAAGTATCAGATAATTATAAAAAGTTATCTAGCAGATTTGAAAAAAGTAGTTGGTATGTTTAACAGCAGATCAGATACAGTTAAGGAGAGAATTAGTGAACTAGAAAATAGGTCGGAAGAAATAAACCAAAATGCAGAGAAGAAATAGTAGAAGATGAAAAATATGAAGGAGTGGCTAAGAGTCATGGAAAATAAAGTGAGAAGGTTGAATATATATTTAATTGTATTTCTGGAGGATAGAGAATGAGACAGAGGCATATTTGAATAAATTATAGCTGAAATATTTCTAGAGATGGAAGCTATCAATCAAACCATTCTAGAAGCTCAGTGATTTCTGAGTGAGAAATCCATAGTCAAAATGAAATAAATTGAATCCATAGCCAAAATTTTCCACAAATAAACTGTTAGGACCAAATGGCTTTATTGGTCAGTTCTCCCAAATATTCAAGAAAGAAATAGTCCAACCTTCTGTAAACTCTTGCAGAATATACAAAGAGAGGGAACACTTCCCAATTCATTTCATAATGTCAGGAAAACCTTGACACCAGAATCTACAATGATAATATAAGAAAAAAATATATAGACCAATTTCATTCATGAAAATGTATGCAAAACTCTTAAACAAAATATTTGCAAATCAAATTCAGCAATATATAAAAATATAACCCATCATACTGAGAAGCAGAAACAGCTTTAATAAAATTTAGCATCATTTTATGATAAAAATTCTTAGCAATCTAAAAATAAGAGTGCTCTGTTAATCCACTGAAAGTATCTACAAAAGCACCCACGGTACACATCACAATTAATAGCAAAATATTAAAAGCTTTGCTTTGATATTAGGAATGAATCATCAGAGATGCTTGCTGTCACTACTTCTATCCAATATAGCAGTGAAGGCCTTCAATATTATAGTAAAAAACAAAATTATATAAATAGTGAGGAGATCAGGAAAGAAAATACAATATGGTAATTTTCACCGATATGATTCTGTACATTGAAAATACCAAAGTATCTACTTATAAATGATTAGGACTAATAGTAGAGTTTAAAATCATTGCTGTATAGACAACATGCAAAACCAAATTGTAGGTTTACATATTAGTAATAATACATATGATTGACATTAAGAACAAAAATAAAAATTTCAAAAGCATCAAAACCATGGAGTGCCCAGGAATAAACTGAGCTAAAAGGTGTGCATATGTGTACTCTAAAGGGAAAATTACAAAATTTGAATGAGGGGCATTAAAGAAGATCTAAATAAAATGAGAACTATGCCATGTTCATAGACTGAAATAACTCATTATAAAGATTTCAATCCTCCTTTAATTTATAGATTCAGTGTAATTCTAATAAACCCCCCAACAGATGTTTGTATGTATGTGTAATGGGAAAATTTATAAGCTGATATTACATTTACATGAAGATGCAAAGGGCTAAGGCTGTCATGACTTCATGAGAAAGAAAATACGGTAGGCTCTATCCGATAGCAATACTTAATGTAAAAGGGTGGGAAAGATACTTAGACTAATAAAACAAAATAGAGTCCAAAAAACAGCTGCAGATATATGTGGATGTTTGATTTATGGCAACAAGGATTGCAAATCAGTGCGAATGGTTGGGATAGTCAATAAATGATGCTTAAACAACCAGTTATCTATGTAGGCAAAAAAAGAAAATTAAACCCCTACTTCACAAAATTAAAGACCTACAGCTGGAAAAACAACAACACTTTAAAGAGTAACATGGGAAAGTATCTTCATGGCTTTGGAAGAGGGAGGGGGTTATTTAACTATATACAAATAACAATAACCATGAAGGAAAATAATTAATTGCAACTATATTATTAAAATTAAGAACGTTTGTTCACCAAAAACATCACAGAAACAATGAACAGATGAGCACAGAATAGGAAAATATAATTACAACATATATAATTGACAAAAGCGTATGCAAAAGTGTAGTATTCATATAAATAATTCATTCAAAAGTTTTAATTGAGTATCTACTATGCACCAACTGCTGGTCTAGGCAATGGTAATATATTCTAGTGGGGCCAGAGATAATAAAGTAGATACATACATTAAAATATATGTAATATGTTAAACAGTGATCAGTGCCTAGGAGAAAACAGCAAAGGAGCAGCATGTTTATTGTCAGTAAACATACACATACATTGTCATTCATTCACAGGTCAATGTTCTGAGTCTGGGATAAGTTGGGCCATCCTTAAGGGTAACTGAGGCATCAGGAAGGTGTCTGATGGTGGGGTAAAGGTGTAATGGCACCATAATGAGAAGGTATCTTCAGACCGCAAGATGAAGCAGGGAACTCCATAGAATATAACAGAATTTATTATAGGGTATTTTACTTACGTGAAGATTTGGCTGAAGCAGAGAGATGGCCCAACAGTTTTGTGAATATTATTCTCTGCTAACAGACTTGTTACAATACTTTTTAAAAATAGTGTAACTCAGGTACTAATGATTGACAAGACAAAGGGACAAAGGACGCAGTAGCGACAGGAGTCATACCTTCTAGTGGTCTTATGACAGTTGATTGCTTATAATCGATACTGTTACCAGTTTGATATGTATCTTGGTTGTCATGCCATTCTGGCTGTTGCTAACAAAAATATATATGGCTATGTTTTAAAGAACACAGATAATTGTCAATTAGAAACCTTTGATATGCTCGCTAAGGACAGTGAAGTTGGTCAAAGGTCACAGCATGAAACATAAAAATGAAATGAAACCTGGGACACAGAGATGGGGTTAGTTTTGTTCACACCTACGTCAATACAGAAGGTACCCCATCTGCACCACTTTGCCCCTCCACACACTCCTTTGTGCGTACACACACATATTTCACTCTCCTGCTTGTGGTTATATGCAACTCCTTAAAAAGAAACAAAGCTTTTACTTTTAAAATTCAAAGATGTCTTAGAGAGGTAACACTGTATTGAATTTACATTTAATTTCAAATGACCCATTGTGGGGGCAGAGCCCCAGAAAGTACTTTCCAGGCTCTCGGCCTCACATAGACAGGTGCTGGCTCAGGTAGTAAATGGCCAACTGTGATTGCATGGCCATCAGCTGTGGCTAGTTGGCCGTCAGCTGTAACCAGTGAGCCATTGGCCACTAATATAACTACTGTGGCTACGCTAGAAGAGAGAAGAGAGAAAGATGGGGGCCAGCAAGAAGATGGCGGCTGGGCTGGCAAGCGTGGATGGCGGTTTTAGGACAGTGTGGATCCAGCCTCCAGTGAGAGTCTAGTGCTGCCAGAGAGAGAATACAGTGGTATGACTCCCCTACCTATGGCTCCGTGGGTGTTCCTTTTTGGCCTCACCATATCCTGCGTTCTTGTATGGGGAGTGGGAGCAGAGACCCCACAGGCCGCCCCGCATGACAAATGGCGCAGCAAGCAGGGTCCCCCGCATGACAAATGGCGCAGCGAGCAGGGTATGGTGCCGGCCAAAGCTCTCCGAAGGACGGTGGAGCAGTTTGTGCGTGTGAACACTCAGTCTCAGGAAGACCAGGAGGAGCAGCTGCCGGAGAGCTGGACCCCCGTGGAGGGGTGGGAGGACATGGACGGTTCTCCCACCAGCACAGGAAAAGCCATGCAGCTGCTGCAGAGATGGAGCCCTGTGGAGAGGTGGAAAGATGTGGACAGTTCCCCAACCAGCACAGGCCGGAGAAAGAGAAGGTCATTGCAGCCCTGTGGGCCGGGGAAGTTCCTGCTCAGGCAGCCCGGATGCAGGACTTATAGTCCCAGGACGTAACGCTTGCTGAGTCCTCCGTGGGAGATGAGGGTGAGGTCAAGGTCATCCCTCACCCCCAGGACAGCCCTGGTGAATGACTATGGACTATGGGGCCTACCATCCCTAATTTAATGGACCGCTTGACTGTTTGTTTGGGAACTGTTGTTAGTGGAACTGGGGGATATTTGCTTTTGTGTCTTGACTACCCGCCATTGAGAATATGTAAGCACCTTGATTGTGAGTCGCTATTGTTCCAGCAGGGTACCCTGAGAGGCCCAGAGAGAGTGGCAGTGCCCTGAGAGCCCTGGCTGTGTCCAGGAAGTGTGGCTGTGCCCACAGAGAGTGGCAGTGCCCTGAGAGCCCTGGCTATGTCCAGGAAGTGTGGCTGTGCCCACAGAGAGTGGCAGTGCCCTGAGAGCCCTGGCTGAGTCCAGGAAGTCGGGCTGTTCCCAGAGAGAGTGGCAGTGCCCTGAGAAATCCTAGCTGTGCCCGGGGAAACTAGTGGTACCCTAAGAAGTCCAGGAAGTCTGGCCGTGCCCAGAAGCACTGGTGGTGCCCTGAGAAACCCTGGCTGTGTCCGGGAAGACAGGTGGTACCCTAAGAAGTCCAGGAAGTCTGGCTGTGCCCAGAAGCACTGGTGGTGCCCTGAGAAACCCTGGCTGTGCCCAGAGAGCCTGGCTGTGTCCAGGATATTGTATTCACCCCCAGGCTCCTCGCACAGGGCCCCTCGCGGAAGATGCTTGTAGCGTAGATTGTGAGGCGAGAGCCTGTAGGGGTGGAGTGTGGGGGCAGAGCCCCAGAAAGTAGTTTCCAGGCTCTCGGCCTCACATAGACAGGTGCTGGCTCAGGTAGTAAATGGCCAACTGTGATTGCATGGCCATCAGCTGTGGCTAGTTGGCCGTCAGCTGTAACCAGTGAGCCATTGGCCACTAATATAACTGCTGTGGCTACGCTAGAAGAGAGAAGAGAGAAAGAATGGGAGCTAGCAAGAAGATGGCGGCTGGGCTGGCAAGCGTGGATGGTGGTTTGCGGACAGTGTGGATCCAGCCTCCAGTGAGAGTCTAGTGCTGCCAGAGAGAGAATATAGTGGTATGACTCCCCTACCTATTGGCTCCGTGGGTGTTCCTTTTTGGCCTCACCATATCCTGCGTTCTTGTATGGGGAGCGGGAGCAGAGACCCCACAGGCCGCCCCGCATGACAAATGGCGCAGCGAGCAGGGTCCCCCGCATGACACCCATTTTAGACATTTTTTTTTTCCTGAGAATACATGGAGAGAGACAAGAAAGAACCGATTTCTGGTGTTGTCATCAGCAGTGGAGGATGATGTATAGGGGGCGCTGTAGAAAACAAAGGATCATGCAACTTGTCTTACAGCTCCTAGATACTCAGCAAGTAAGTGTCTATTCCATTGCTGGAAATGTGTGATGTACGTGCTAGGGCTGGGATTCGGTTAGACGTTGAAGCAGGGCATCTGAATTCACTCTAAGATAATTTGAAATGAGGCTGTAAACAGAGCTGTGGGGATGACATTGCAGGGTGGGAGAGTTACTTACAGTAACAGAGGCATTCTGCGCGTCACTGGGAGAACTCCTGAGTTATCTTCTGCTGTACACTCACATATTCTAGGTGTGATGATATGGGACCAAGGTAATCATAAACTCAGTAAGAAAGTAGCCATAGTCCAGAGCAGGTTCAGCTGGGTTTGGGACTGCTGAATCTGTGACATGAGTTGGGAATAACTCCATTTTCAACCCTTTTATTCAATGTTTTGAGGAAATATTGCTTTCATCAATAAAACAGACTTTAGTATATGTGTGTCCCTCCAATTTCCTAGCAAGCCAGAGCTTACAGTTTGATAAGAAAGAAAAAAAGGAGGGTCCAAATAATGAACGCAAATGCTGACGAAGCCCAAAAAGAGGGACCAGATATTATCAAGGCAAGAAAATGCTCAGTAGACAAAGTTTGTGGTTTAAAATAAAACTTTGCTCACTACTTATTTTCCCTAGGTCCTGGCAATGTCCTCCATTTTTCTAGCCTAGTCAGTCTTTCCCTTCCACAATATTTTCCAAACAGCTTCAGCATGACTTCAAAATGAAGGTAAATATGTAAGGTGGGCAGCATGGAAAGTTGAAAAAATTAGGAACACCCTGTGTCTCTTTCCATTGCTCCCAACTGCCTGCATCATTCTATTTCCTTCCTGGGCAGGATCAAGAACTCCGAAGGAGACCCTGGCATCATTTGGGCTGAATTATCCTGGATTTGGATAATTTCTCATCATAACTTCACTATTCCCTTGAAGCAAGAAAAAAAGAGAGCGACATACCAGTCATAGATTTCATAATTCTAATTCCTGTTTGGTTCTGAAAATCAAAAATCTTTGAAAATTTGGTATCCGTCTTCCATTACTGTAAATATGCCAAGGTCATTGAGAGCCTGGCACAGCATGTTTACATCCATTCCTTGGTGCCACTCAGCTGCTCTTGATTTCTTTTCATCAGTCTGTGAGATCATTACTATCCTGCTGTATAATTGAATCATTCTCTATTAGCATCAAGCTTTCTCAAAATGAATTCACCAACAGGGAGTGGACATTCAGCAGTCATGATTATTTGGGTATATTTCTCCTTAGCAACTTCTCTTATGGGGTGTTTGACTTACACTGGAGAGTAGGGTCTCCTGTTGATTGCTTTTACTAAATCATCCTTTTCAACTTTCTCCCATCTCTCCCTTATAGGTAGCAAAAATTAAAACCCAGTTTTTGGAATGGATGAGTTAGCATATGGCAATCTTTCTCTATATGATTGTCCCAAATCTTTGATCTCTGTAGTCCTTTCATTTGGGGTTTTTATATAAAACTGTCATTGACCTTGCAAATACTAGCTGTCCTTTTGAAATACGAGGCTGGTGATGATGACGTACCATGTGGATAATAACAAATGGTAGTTCATGTTTCAGCTGAGTTGGGCTTTTATGCTCTGCTATTAGACCCAAAGTATTTAATATGAACAGAAAAATATTAAAATGTAATTAAATTGGTTGATCGTTTCTTTTTGCTACCAAGCAGGACATCTGGAATTGAAAGGTACATTGAGTCTGCTCACGAATCAGGTCATGTCTGGCAGGGAGGTTAGGCAACTCTTTTAAACTGAAGATTTGAAGTTCTTGTTTGGAGAGATAAGATTATTATCTAAGATGGAGAAAATTTTACCATGACTCTCAGCTCTGTCATAGATGGTAGAGCAAAGTCACAAAAAACCTGTACTCTTTCATAATTTAGAATGAAAAGTAAGCCAAATCAGGGACTTGAGGATAACAAACCAGCCAGTAAGCAAAATAAAAGAAGCTTGGTGTTAAATTAAGTCAAATTACTTTGACTATAAAAGAGCATGTTTCTCTATTCTATCTTGAAGTACTGACCTTTGGTCAATTTTTGCCTTTTAAGCAAATCCTTATACAGACCTTTCTTCTGGTCATTAAGAGATGTCTGTACTGCCTTGAAATGAATTTTGTCATGGCATAAATATAAAGAGAAAGAAGTTACAAATGTTTGTTTTATTTTGTTTTTTAACTTTCTAAAAAAGACCTTTGAGAACCGAAAGAGAAGTTCCTAAGGAGAATGGGACATAGCATTTAATGCATAACCATTGGGGTGGGTGTGGGATGGGCCCCAGATCTCCCTCCAAGAATGGACTTGTTGGCCCAGCAGCTGGGAGTGCTGTCAGCAGAGTGCTTTATCTGTCATCTCCTTCAGGGACTGCCCAGCTGCAGAGAACTTCCTCACCTAAGGCCACATCCAATGTGAGATGGCCCACATCTAATGGCGATAAACGCAGGACTATAAAGTCCTGGCCTTGTTTTTTGCCCAATGCAGAACCACTACAATCAGCCCTTTCCGATCCTAAGCTTCCAGGGCACTAGCCCAGGCTCTCCTCAGGCTGCATCACAGCTAGACTTCTCTTTCTGCCTAACTCCCACTTCCTTTCCTCCTCACAAGAATAGATTCCAAGAGGACACACCCAATAAACATTCTACGCACTAATAGCAACAAGGATAAAATGGCAAGAAAATAGATAGGAGTGAGGGGTGGATGACAATGTCTCTGAAAATGTCTCATGAGTTTCTTGGGCAGGGAGAAGAAAGCAGGGTGTGTGTGCATGTGCCTACACGTGGGGTTGGGGCACTGATGATCTTAGAGAACCTTAGAGGAGATGGGATTACATAGACTCAAAACTAGATGACCAGATGGAAAAAGAAGTTAAATAGATTCTGGTACCAATTCTAATTTGTGTTGGGGGGTGAGGTGGGGGTAGAAGGCTTCCACACATCACCAACAACTCTCAGACACCAGCAGGGCGTCCAAGAAATCAACTCAAGTCTGACACTGTCTATCAAGGTGTAGCATCAGATTCCATAGGTTACAAGTTCAATCCTACAAGACTGTCTCCCCTCACCCCCAACTTCAGATGCCAGCTTCTGACTGACCGGCTATAGATTAGAGGTTCCCACAACCTCCTTCTTGGACTTCAGCTGCTAATCTCAAGTCTACATTGTTACCTATACTTCTATAAATCAGAGGCTCCCAAGGCCCCTCCTTGGGTTCGATTAATTTGCTAGAGCAGCTCACGGAACTCAGAGAAATATATTATTTACTGGATTACTGATTTATCATAAAAGGATATAACTTGGGAACAGCCAGATGGAAGAGATGCATAGGGCGAGGTATGGGGAAAGTGTGAGGAGCTTGCATGCCCTCTCCAGGTGCACTACTCTCCCCTAATTTCCACATGTTCACCAACCAGGAAACCCTCTGAAACCTGTCTTTTTGGGTTTTGTGGAGGCTTCATTATATAGGCATGATTGATTAACTACTTGGCCATTGGCAATTGAACTCTATCTTCAGCCCCATGCCTCCCTAAGGGCTTTCCAAAAAGTTGCTTCATTAACTAACAAAGACAACTTCACCACTTTAAAAAGAATTGTTTTCAATTACAGTTGACATTCAACATTATTTTACATTAGTTTCAGGTGTACATTTAAACATTTATACAATTTAGGAAGTGATACCCCCCTCACTAATCTAGTACCCACCATGCATAGTTACTACAACATTATTGACTATATTCTCTATGCTGTACCTTATATCCCCTCGACTATTTCATAACTACCAATTTGTACTTCTTAATCCCTTCGCCTTTTTCACCCATGCCCCGAACCCCCTCCCCCGCCCCGCCCCGACAACCATCATTTTGTTGTCTGTATCTATGAGTCTATTTCTGTTTTGTTTGTTCATTTATGTTGTTCTTTCGATTCCATATATAAATGAGATCATATGGTATTTGTCTTTCTCTGACTTATTTCACTTAGCATAATACCTTTCCAAAGATTTTAGGAGCTGTGTTCTAAAGACTAAATATATATAAAAATATATCTTTTGGTTATCTGAATGACCAAAGTATATATTTTTCTTATAAATCACAACATTCCAGAAGCCAACATCCATAGAGGCCTGAGCACCTCTGGGTCAGCACCAGGGAGTCAGGTGAAGAAGAACCGAATCTTCCAACCATTCCTTTTATCTCCAAATGATCCTCCCTTCTCTCCTGTGTATGGGAGTCTTATTACCTGTATTTCTGGTTACAGTTGGGAGCATCCTCTGTGTTCACCTATAGGTACCCCCTTTCCAATAGCACAAGTTGTCAACAAGTTCTCGCTCGCTGTCAGAGGAGTGTTCTCCACAGTAGTAGCATGAGAGGGAGTCAACAGTGGGGAAAGCCACTTGTATATTAATACAGTAGTACCTCGGGTTTCGAACGTCTCCGTTGACGAACATTTCGATTTACGAACACCATAAACGTGGAAGTAAATGCTTCTGTTTTCGAACACACCTTGGAAGTTGAACATGTCACGTGCCTTTGTCTGAGTGCAAGATCCTGAGGTGTAGCTGCTGGCTGTTTTTGAACGTTTCAGAACTCAAACGGTGTTCCATAATGGATTACGTTAAAAAACCAAGGTACTGGGCCGGCCCGGTGGCTCAGGCAGTTAGAGCTCCATGCTCCTAACTCTGAAGGCTGCTGGTTCGATTCCCACATGGGCCAGTGGGCTCTCAACCATAAGGTTGCCGGTTCAATTCCTCGAGTCCCGCAAGGGATGGTGGGCTGTGCCCCCTGCAACTAGCAACGGCAACTGGACCTGGAGCTGAGCTGCGCCCTCCACAACTAAGACTAAAAGAACAACAACTTGAAGCTGAACAGAATCCTCCACAACTAAGATTGAAAGGACAACAACTTGACTTGGAGAAAAAGTCCTTGGAAGTACACACTGTTCCCCAATAAAAGTCCTGTTCCCCTTCCCCAATAAAATCTTTAAAAAAAACAACAAAAAACCAAGGTACCACTATACATTATTCTCTTCAAGTGAACTTCTTATCACAGGATCAATGGTGCACTTCGTCCAAAGGCTAACATTAATGTTTTCCCCAGAGGTAATCTTATCCAGAGGAACAAAACACACAGCTTTGGTCTGAAATAGGAAATAAAATTCTCATGCTGGTTTCTGATACCTGCCTCCTGAAACAAGGAAAATAGAAAGAAAAACATCTTTCTTGTGTATTAGCATACTTAGTGACTAGGAGCCACACTACCTAAATATTATTAGGTTGGTGCAAAAGTAATTGTGGTTTAACAGGTCAACAATTATGCAAAAACCACAATTACTTTTGCACCAACCTAACAAAAAGAGGGTCATCTTAGCAATGGCTCGAGAAATAGGAAAGCTTTATAGAGTGACAGAGGGAAGGGAAGAAATGAAGTTTTCTATCAGAAAGTTTAACTGAGTCCTGGAGTTTGCATTGAAGATATATTAGGCTACATCACACCGTGTTCCTACTAGAAGAAAATTGCTCTGAAAGAAAGAAGAGAAAGCAAAGGAAATTTTTTGAGGGAAATCCTTTTCATTTCAGCAAACAAGTGAAACAGATGGAGGAAGGATTTGTAAAGCAAATTTTTCATTGCAAAAATTTTATTTAGACTTTTTGTTGTTGGGAATCCCAAACCCAAGCTCGTCTATTTTTGCTGTTGAGTGAAAACAAATAATCAGCTCATGTTCTAATGCTCCTATTACGGTTGTGGTGGTGATGATGATAATGACAATCATTTTTGTGACAACTAACAGTTATTTATGTGCCAGGCATTATTCAGCAAGCATGCCACATCCTTCCTTACATTTATTTATGCAGTAGTAGTATGCAAATTTTGTTTTTCTGCACTTAACCTAGGATGGTAGATTGAGGAACAATCTCATATTCTATTTCAGTAAGTCTGCCTAAATTTCACTAACTCCTTGTGCTCCCGTTGAGGAAATAGTTTATTTGGTTGTGACTGGGGGTGAAGGTTTATACCTATCCTTCACGCACTTACTATAGAATAAATATTTAATAATTGTTCAGAAGAGTCTGGTCACTTCTGGCAGCCTGTTGGCTGTTTCAATTCAATTCAACAAGCAGTTATTTGTACCTGTGATGTAAAAATGCTGTGAACAGAAAAGGGACCTGGGAGATTCAGTCCTCTGTCAAGGGACCTGCTGTCAACTTTCAAGAGACAAGACATAAACATGTGAAATGGGCACTTAATGATCCCAGACAAGGTATTCTGAAATGTCACAGCTCTCAGGAGTTCTGATAAGGTGGGAGACCAGCATTGACGGGAGCCAGGAGGGAGAATAAGGGGAAGAGAGTCGATCAGCGCCAAGGATGTGTAAAAGGAAAAGAGGTAACTAGATGCTCCAGAAAAAAACATCCACAATGAGACCTGTGTGGTTAGAGCACAGAATTTGCCCTTTCTGCAAAGATGAAAAAACTGTTGTTAGGAATTCTAACTCTTTATAACACAGGACATCAGATAATTCAAAACAACAACTCACATGTCAATTATTGGTCATTCAAAACAGTAAGAGCACATATAGTATTCATTAGCCAAATTTAAGGGAAAAAATATAAATCCAGATTAACCTTTTGTGTTGGAACAACTTACTAATATTTTAATTAGTGAAGATGTTGAAATAAACATTTTGAAACTTAGTTTCAGTTTCTGTTGTTGTATAAACAAGGGTCAAAAAGATCTAGAATCAAGGCAGTTAGTTGCTCCTTCCTTTGGGCTTCCACAGCATTTTGTACTTAAATCTTTTTTCACACCAGTTATATTGTGCGGTAGAATTTATTTTTTTCTCACTGACTTCCATTTAACCAGGTTGCCGAAGTAGATGATGCTTTCCTGTCAGTAAAAAATGCTGACTGATGCTCATGACACTGACTGCTTAAAGCAGGGCTGTCCAAACTGTTTTCAACGTTTTTCACCAAGGGCCATATGCGGTAAAATACACAAACAGCCGGGCCACTCACTCGAGGGGAAGTACGTATTGCCTCACCTGGTTTATTTAAGTAAACTAAATATATTTTTGGAATTTGCTGCGGGCCAATTAACAATGGATTGCGGGCCGCAGTTTGGACAGCCCCGGCTTAAAGGGTCTGCTCTTCACTATGCCCTCGTACTACTCACCAGTTGAGCTGTTAGTTTATCAAGAGTAAATTGGGCTAGTTTCCAAAGCCCTTTAATCCAACTGTCTTGTTATCCCAATTATGTTTTGTTTTTGTTTTTGTTTTTGCGATTATATCTTTTAAATATTGCATACATTAGTAAAATATACAGAGGGTGCCAAAAATGTATACAAATTTTAAGAAAGGAAAAAACTATACTAAAATTGTAATACTCGATATATACTGATAACAAAAGATGAATACAAGTCATGCATATATATTTTCTTGGCACCCCCGGAAGATATAAAAGGAGCCATTTCTATGAAAACATCGAATGATTTAGAAACTATTAATGAGGCTAAGCCATTAAAAAAATCCTGCTGAAATAGATGTAAGTGACACAACTATTTAAAAACTAGGTAAAGGAATCAGACATGATTCTGCACTCAGATTGATAGCAAGTGCCTTTAAATTCCTGTTCCACTTTAAAGAATTTGAAATTGGATGTAATTTATACACCAAGTAATGGGCCCATAATTTTGTGACTCCTCATCAAAATATTGGTGAACTAACATACATTTATTTGTATTAAATGAGAAAAAATAATTATAAGTATCTGTGTATCATACTTCAAATATCCCCATTTTAATCTATTTTGTTTCTATTAACTGGCCAACTACTAGTACCAATTACAAAAAAGGAAACTACTATCTTGTGGTGATTGGTTTACAAGCTCCTGTGTTGCTGAAGCAATCACCGAAAGTCAAAAGTTCTATCTAACCAGTACATTGTTTTGTACATCTGAAACTAATAAAAAAAAGTTAGTAAATATTTAACACTACATTAATAGTAAAGCATCTGCAATTACAAAAAAAAAAATAAGAAGTTTTGAATTGAGTGAGTGGTGTCAGTGCCAGAACATTGGGCACAGAAGATCAGAGAGTCCAGCGGGCTGCAGAGAACCAAGACAAGCAGGGGTTCATGGTTCTGGAATGTGATGAACTGGTAAAATTTCACAGTAACATTTTGTCAAGTAAAAGCATTGAGTAAGCCTGCCATGTGTTATCACCAACATTTTATAGGACCATTTCAATCCTCCATCAGCTAATGGACATTCCTCTAAATGTAGTATTATTTCATATGATCCAAAACCCACTACATTGGCCTTATTTTGCCCATTTTGCCTCAACGACATTGAATCTTCATTCGCAGTCTGTGCTTCTTAAAGACTGGAACTTTTGAACTCCTGAGAGCTTTGGTTGTTTTAGTCAGCGATTCTATAACTTGAATAATGTATATTCTCATTTAAAGGGAAAGGCATGCTCATAGACCCTCCCTTCCCTATTGCCTTACATTATTTTATTTTAATGTAAAAACAATGCACATATTTTATGTGAATGGAAAAGAAACATGTGCTCACAACTCCTATCCAATTAAAAAATGAAAGCAAGTTTACAAACTAAATACTAACAAAACCATTAGAACTCAAATTAACAGCATTAATTTAAAATAATACGGGATGTCACCTTACTGGAATACATTGCTGATGTACGCTTTAATATATAAGGATGCACCTCAAGTCAGGTTCCATATCTATTCAATTTTTATATTTTGACTTCAACAACACCAATGCAGGGGAAAAAACTGTGTGTTCTATGTATGATTTTGTTTCCTAGTTTAGAATAGACAATCTTGCTGTAGAATCAAAATTCTTCCAGTGAATAATGGTCCTAGAACAATTTTCATGAAGTGCCAATTCTGTAAATTGTTTACTTTAAGATAACTTTAACATTGTGGCATTTAGAAAAATCTCTGTATTGGTATTTAATATAACTGTTAAAATAATGAATACTTCAGAGCATACTGATTTTTTTGAAGTTTATTGGGGTGACAATAGTTAGTAAAGTTACATAGAGTTCAGGTGTAAAATTTTGTATTACATTATCTATAAATCACACATGTGTTCACCACCCAGAGTCAGTTCTCCTATCACCAATTATTTGATCCCCTTTATCCTCATCTATCACCCCCCCGACCCCCTTACCATCTGGTAACCACTAAACTATTGTCTGTGTCTATGAGTTCTTGTTTCTTCATTTGTTTGTCTTCTTCTTTTTTTGTTTTTGGTTTATATACCACGTATCAGTGAAATCATATGGTTCTCTACTTTTTCTGTCTGACTTATTTCGCTTAGCATTATAATCTCAAGATCCTTCCATGTTGTAACAAATGGTCCTATTTCATCTTTTCTTACTGCCGAATAGTATTCCATTGTGTATACATACCACAACTTCTTATCTATTCATCTCTCGAAAGACGTTTTCGTTGTTTCCATGTCTTGGCCACTGTAAATAAAGCTGCAATGAACATTGGAGCACACATGTCTTTATGGATAAATGTTTTCAGATTTTTTTTGGTAGATACCCAGGAGAGGGATTGCTGGGTCATATGGTAATTCTATTCGTAATTTTTTGAGGAACCTCCACACTGCCTTCCGTAGCGGCTGCACCAGTCTGCATTCCCACCAACAGTGTATGAGGGTCCCTTTTTCTCCACAGCCTCTCCAACTATTTGTCTTGTTGATGATAGCTATTCTAACTGGGGTGAGGTGATATCTCATTGTGGTTTTTATTTGCATTTCTCTGATGATTGGTGATGTTGAGCATTTTTTCATATGTCTATTTGCCATTTGTATGTCCTCTTTGGAGAAATGTCTCTTCAGGTCATCTGCCCATTTTTCAATTGGATTGTTTGTTTCTTTGTTGTTGAGTTGCATGAGTTCCTTGTATATTTTGGATATTAGCCCCTTATCAGAGACAGTGTTTGCAAAAATCTTCTCCCATTCAGTTGGTTGCCTCTTTATTTTGTCAATGGTATCTTTTTTCTGTGCAGAAGCTTTTAAGTTTCATATAGTCCCATTTGTTTATTTCAGCTTTTATTCCCTTGTCTTTGGATTCATATTCATAAAATGTTCTTTGAACCCAAGGTCCATAAGTTTAGTATCTATGTTTTCTTCTATGCAGTTTATTGTGTCAGGCTTATGCTTGGGTTTTGATCCATTTTGAATTAATTTTGGTACTTGATGACAGACAGCAGTCCAGTTTCATTCTTTTGCACGTGGCTTTTCAATTCTGCCAGCACCATTTATGGAAGAGGCTGTCTTTTCTCCATCGTATGTTTTTTGCTTCTTTGTCAAAAATTATCTGTCCGTATTTATGTGGTTTTATTTCTGGGTTCTCAATTCTATTCCATTGATCTATGTGTCTGTTTTTCTGCCAATACCATGCTGTTTTGATTATTGTTGACCTGTAGTACAAGCTAAAGTCAGGGAGTGTGATACCTCCAGCAATGTTCTATTTTCTTAGGATTCCTTCGGCTATTTGGGGTCTTTTGTGGTTCCATACAAATCTGATGATTTTTTATTCTATTTCTTTAAAAAATGCCATTGGGATTTTGATGGAGATTACATTAAATCTGTATATTGCTATGGGTAGTACAGCCATTTTAACTATATTGATTCTTCCAATCCATGAGTATGGAATGTCTTTCCATTTCTTTGTGTCTTCTTCAATTTCTTTAAAAAATGTCTTACAGTTTTCAGCATATATATGTCCTTCACATCGTTGGTTAAGTTTATTCCTAGGTATTTTATTCTTTTTGTTGCAATTGCAAAAGGAATTGCTTTTTTTAGATTTATTTTTTCTGAGATTTCATTGTTAGTGTATAGGAATGCAATGGACTTTTGTACGTTGATTTTTTTAGCCGGCAACTTTACTGTATTCGTTGATTGTTTCTAATAGCTTTTTGGTGGAGTCTTTCGAGTTTTCTATACATAGCATCATATCATTTGCAAAGAGTGACAATTTAACTTCTTCATTCCCAATTTGGATGTCTTTTATTTCTTTCTCTTGTCTGATTGCTCTGGCAAGGACTTCCAACACTATGTTGAAAAGCAGAGGTGATCGGGGACAGCCCTGTCGTGTTCCTGAACGTAGAGCAAAGGGCTTCAGTTTTTCACCATTAATTATGAGATTAGCTGAGGGCTTGTTATATATGGTCTTTATTATGTTAAGGTATTTTCCTTCTATACCTATTTTATTAAATGTTTTAATCATAAATGGATGTTGTATCTTGTCAAATGCTTTTTCTGCATCAGTTGACATAATCATATGATTTTTGTCCTTTATTTTGTTTATGTGATGTATCACATTGATGGATTTGCATACGTTGAACCATCCTTGTGCCCTGGGGATGAACCCCACTTGGTCATGATGAATAATCTTTTTAATGCATTGTTGTATTCGATTTGCTAGAATTTTGTTTAGGCTCTTTGTATCAGTATTCATCAGAGATATTGATCTGTAGTTTTCTTTTTTTGTGTTATCCTTACCAGGTTTTGGTATCAGGGTAATGTTGGCCTCATAAAATGAGTTAGGGAGTATTGTCTCTTCAATTTTTTGGAAAAGTTTGAGTAAGACAAGTATTAGATCCTTTTTGAAGGTTTCATAGTATTCACTAGTGAAGCCATCTGGTCCCAGACTTTTGATTTTGGGAAGGTTTTGGATGACTGATTCAATTTCCTTACTGGTGATCGGTCTATTTAGATTTCCCAGTTCTTCATGATTCAACCTAGGAAGGCTATATGTTTCTAAGAACTTGTCCATTTCTTCTAGGTTATGGAATTTGGTGGCATATAGTCCTTCATAGTATTATTGGATGATCCTTTGTATTTCTGTGGCATCTGTGATAACTTCCCCTCTTTCATTTCTGATTTTGTTTATTAGTGTCTTTTCTCTTTTTATCTGAGTGAGTCTAGCCAAGGGTTTGTCAAATTTATTAATCTTTTCAAAGAACCAGCTCTTTGTCACATTAATTTTTTTCTATTGTCTTTTTGTTCTCTATTTCATTTAGTTCTGGTCTGATTTTTATTATTTCCTTTCTTATACTGACTTTGGGTTTCATTTGTTCTTTTTTTCTAGTTCTTCAAGGTATAACGTAAGATTACTTATCTGGGATTTTTCTTGTTTCTTGGGATAGGCCTGTAATGATATAAATTTGCCTCTTAAAACTGCTTTCGCTGCATCCCCAAAATTTTGGTAGAATGTATTTTCATTCTCATTTTTTTCTATGTATCTTTTGATATCTCCTCTTATTTCTTCTTTGACCCGGTCCTTCTTTAACAGTATGTTGTTGAATCTCCATGTATTTGTGGTTTTTCTTGCTTTCTTCTTGCAGTTGATATCCAATTCAAAGCCTTGTGATCAGAGAATGTGCTTGGTATGATGTCAATCTTCTTAAATTTGCTGAGGCTGATTTTATGTCCCAAAATATGGTCTATCCTTGAGAATGTTCCACGTACACTAGAAAAAAATGTATAGTCTGATGTTTTAGGATGAAGTGCTCTATAAATGTCAATTATGTCCATTTCATCTAATGTGTCATTTAGGGCTGCTATTTCTTTATTTTCTGTTTGGATGATCTATCCATAGCTATCAATGATGTATTTAAGTCCCCTACTATAATTGTGTTTGGTCAAGTTCTCCCTTTAGTTCTGTTAGTAGTTTCTTGGTGTATTTCTGTGCTCTCTGATTGGGGACATAAATATTGATGACTGTTATGTGTTCTTGTTGTATAGTCCCCTTTATCATCATGAAATGTCCATCTTTGTCTCTTGTTACCTTTTTTATCCTGAAGTCTGTTTCATCTAATATCACTATGGCTACACCTGATTTTCTCTGGATACCATATGCTTGGAGTGTCCATTTCCACCCTTTCACTTTGAGTCTATGTTTGTCCTTGTAGCTGAGATGTGTCTCTGGGAGAGCATATGGTTGGGTTTAGTTTTTTGATCCAATCTGGTACTCTGTGACTTTTTATTGGTGAGTTCAGTCCATTTACATTTAGGGTGATTATTGATATGTGAGGATTTCCTATCATTTTATCTTTGGTTTTCTAGTAAGACTGTGTCTCCATTGTTTCTTTGCCTTTTTGTTGTTGTCTATTATTTCTGTGTGGTGGTATTCTGTGATTTTTCCCTCTGTTTCTTCTTTTATTACAGTATGTATTTCAGTTCTGGATTTTTTTGAGTGGTTACCATTAAGTTTATGTAAAAGAAAGTTTGATATTTAGAGTATTCCATTTTCTTCAGCATGCTTACTTTCTCCATTCCCATATTCCGGTTCAGGCCTTTACTCTCCCCCCTTTTATGTTTTGGTTGCCACAAATTATTCCTATTAATGCTGGTCAAATAGCCTCTTTCAGTATTACTTGTAGTGCAGGTCTTGTGTTAGAAAATTCCCTCAGCTTCTGTATGTCTGGAAAGGTCTTTATTCCTCCTTCATATGTAAAGGATATCTTTGCTGGATATATTATTCTTGGCTCATAATTTCTCTTTCAATAGTTTGAATATTTGATTCCACTCCCTCCTGGATTATAGAGTTTCTGCTGAAAAATCTGATGATATTCTAATGGGCTTTCCTTTGTAGGTTACCGTCTTCTTTTCTCTGCTTCCCTTGAGGATTCTTTCTTTGTCTTTGATTTTTGACAGCTTCAATACAATGTGCCTTGGAGAAGGCCTATTGCTGCTGAGGTAATTAGTGTTCTATTTGCTTCTTGGATTCGAGCATCCAGTTCTGTCCACAAGTTTGGGAATTTCTTGTTGACTATTTGTTTGAATATACTCTCTGTTCCCTTTTCTCTTTCTTCTCTTTCTGGTATGCCCATTATTCTTACATTGCTCTTTCTGATGGAGTCAGAAAGTTCTTGTAGAGTTCTTTCATTTCTTTTAAGTCTCAAGTCTCTTTCTTCTTCTATCCATGTCATTTCCAGATTTCTATCTTTGATGTCACTGATTGTTTTCTCCATCTGGTCAACTCTACTACCTAAGCTTGCTATTTCATTCTTCATTTGTTTTGTTGAGTTCTTAATCTCCAGAAATTCTATGTGGTTCTTTTTTAAAATTTCCATCTCTTTGGTAAAATGTTCATTTTCTTCTTTGATTGTGTTTCTGAGTTCATTAAACTGCCTGTCTGTGTTTTCTTGCATCTTGTTGAGTTTTTTCAGAACTGCAATCTTGAATTCTCTGTCATTTAAATCACTTATTTCCATATTTTTAAGTTCATTTTATGGAGACTTTTCATTTTCTTTCTGATCTGTCTTGTTGCCTTGGTTATTCATGGCAATTGATGATTTATTGTTTCTCTTCCTAGACATCTACAGGAATGGGTTCTGCAACAGGGTGATAGAAAGAGGTCTTTCTTTTGTTTTCCAGTAGGTGTTGGTAGAATGTTTTATTTTCTCTCCGACTGCAGCCTTTTGTTCTCTCTCATACTGTAGTGTTGTTTTCTCTGCATTATTCTGGCTTCTCACACAATGGAGGGATTCCCTGGAAGGCGGGCTTCTCCTCTGTGAACAGTTCGCCTGGGTCATACGGCGCCGTCTCTGTGTGGGGATGCAGAGAGCTTCTGAAGTTCCAAAGCTCTTCCTCCCCCAGATTCAGAGCCCATGTGTTTCAGCAGCTGTTTATTCCTGTAGGGATCCACCCAGACAGGTGGGAACAGGGACGGGGTGGGTTGTGAGAGGTGGTCCAGTGCAATGGCGGCGACCACTACCACAACCAATCCTGATCTGATGGTTAATTAATGTTTCCTAGTTAGTATCTGAACAGTACACCTATTTGTATAATAAGCATAATACCATGTACTACAGTATAGCTTGTTTTCTTCTTTTTTGATTCTACGTGTCTACACCAACGCATTTCATATGATGACCCAATTCTCCCACCACTTTTCTCTTTCATATAACTTTATAATCTTGAAACCTTTGGGCAGTCAGCACTCTGTGCTATCCTTTGATGCAAACACAATAATAAATACAAAAAGAACCTCAGGCACCGGGATTACAAGACATTAATCAGTTAGAGGGTAGCCATTTTGATGAGACGTATAATTTTTTAAATTTTTCAGTGAAATAAAAACAAAAACTAAAGCTTTTGCCAAAAACTGAGATTCCACAGAATATATCCATGCCCTCCCAGAGTTCCAAAGACTAGTTTTCAAAACTCTGGTCCAGGTCCCAGTGAAGGGAAGAAAACCAAGGAAATAAAAAGGATTTGGGTAGTCACAAACTTTCTAAAATAAAGCCTCATTGCCAATCACTTTTAAATTAAAAATAAAAGAACAAAGTTGGGTGATATAACACAAAAAATAAACGAGAAAAGACAGCTTCCTAAGGTAGACTATAAAAAAGAGGAAGTGAAGAGCTAAAGACCGAGAATGTTTTCCAAAAGAAAAACTCAACTGATAGGGGCATTTAACATGCCGGCCCAGCAGGTCTTGGTGCTCAGGAGTTCAGCCTGAATGTTGTCAGACAGGGAGGCATCACCAAGGTTCTCAGCTCTCTGTGGATATTTCTATTTCAGTGTATCCACCTCCAGGTGTTAAGGATAGGTACTGATACCATGTCAGCTTTCCTCTCTAGACTCTAAGCTCCTCAAGACCTGCACCACTGCTTCATTCATCTCTGTCTCTCTACTACATCACACAGTTTCAGATACACAGTAGTGCTCAAGTGAAATACATGGAATAAAAGAATTCCTGCGTTGGAAGAAAGCTTAAAGACCCTATGGGCCAGTATTTTGCAACTTCCAAGCTGTAGATTACGAGCTAAATTTTCACCTGTCTAGTAAGAGCACTGCTGTATTATGGAGGCAAGACTATATTAATAACATTTATTGAGCAGTCACGCTTCAAACCCAGGTCTTCATGATATCGTTTTGATATAATACCTCCAGATTTTAAAGTCATTAGTCAACTTAGTAACTTTTAGAAGCCTGATTTTTTTTCAGTCCCTAAGATTAGGGATTAGAGATGACTTTGATGGCAGAGATGACCTGCTGTCCCCCAAAATTCTTACTGCCTTTTGCATAACATAGAGTGTTGTTGGAAAGTGTCAAAGTGGCAGCCCGGCCATGGGCTACATTTCTCAGCCCCACCTGCATCTAGAGCGGCCATGTGAGTGTAAATTCTGTGTGGCACTTCTGGGTCAGGAATCTAGGAAGCATTGTACCTTCTCCACCCTCTCTTTCCCCTTCTCCCAGGTGGATTTGGGTGACAATGATTAGATCCTGGGGCAGAGGTCAGCACATTTTTTCTTTAGCAGTCCAAATAGTGACTAGTTTAGGCTTTGCAGGCTGTAGTATCTCTGTTGCAGCTATTCAGCTCTAGCATTGTAACATGAAAGCAGCCATAGACAATACGTAAGTGAATGGGCATGGCTGTGTTCTAAAAAGATTTTGTTTATAAGAACAAGCAGCAAGCCAGATTTGGCCCACTGGTTATAGTTTGCCAACTCCTATCTTAGAGGATAGTGGAGCCACAATTTTGAAGGAATCTAAATCTCAGTATCACCACAAGGAAGTGAATCACCTAACTAACAGGAACCCTATTTTGGACAGCTACTTGAGTGAAAAATAAATTTCTATTTAGTTTGAGTTAGCATATGTCTTTTGGGGAGGATGTTTTTGCAGCACCTGTGGCATCCTATCAAACGAAAATTGGTAAATTGAAATAGAGTGTTACCATAAGAAAAAACACACTAAATATATGTGGTACTCGCTTAGAGGACATGTGATGGGCACTGAGGAAACAGATGCTTAATGCAAGAATACTGGACATACAATGGAGACATGCAGTACCAAAACATTTGGTAAAATCATCACCTGCAATAGCTTGGAAAAAAGATAAACTGTTTACTGAGTCTGCAGCTCTCATTGTGTGTGGGTGGGAAGAAGGGGAGGGGATTGGCAAAAGTCAGAATCTTAGTGTGGACAGTGGTCCCCCCATACCTATGAGAGATACATTCCAAGACTCCTGAAATTGCAGTTAGTACCAAACCCTCTATATACTATGGTTTTTCCTATACATGCCTACATACCTATGATAAAGTTTAATTTGTAAACTAGGTACAGTAATGGATTAACAATAACTAACAAAATAGAACAATTATAAAAATACACTGTAATAAGTCACATGAATGTGATCTCTCTCACAAAATATCTTTCTATAAAATATTCACCCCTCTTCTTTTTGTGATGTTGTGAATAATAAAATGCCTATGTGACAAGATGAAGTAAGGTGAATGACACAGGCATTGTGACATAGGTTAGGTTACTATTGACCTTCTGACCATAAGGCTATTAAGTAATTAATGGGCAGGGAGCATATTCAGTGTGGATACATTGTGTAAAGAAATAATTCACGTCCCAGGCAGGATGGAGAGAGACTGCATGAGATTTCATCATACTACACAGAACAGCGTGCAATTTAAAATTCATGAATTGCTTATTTCTGCAATTTTCCATTTAATATTTTCAGACTGCTGTCGAGCCCCGGTAACTAAAACCACGAAAAGCAAAACCACGGATAAGTGGGGACAGCTGTATTGACATTTGTGTTGGTTGCTTGACTGCTGCCTTCACTAAGACAGAATTCAGGCAAAGATTGTTTGATTCGAGAGCAAGAAGTAAAAGGGATAAAACATGAGGCTTTCCAGTATTAAAGAATATTTTTGGACCCAAAGCAAAATGAAATAAGATTGAAACAGGTCTTGAATGACAAATTTCAATGGAGCTGTCAGTCAAAGAAAGTGACTCAGCTCTACAACAAAGACGCCACTGAGGGTGTTGCCCTCACCTAAGCCTGTGGCTTTAAAGGCCTCCAGACCACGCTCAGTAAATTGGCAGAGCAGCCTATGGGAAAGGGAGCTGAAGGCTATATACAGGAAAGAACGTGGGTGTGGTTACACATGGAACTTACTGGAAGCAAATATATTGAAAGCTACTAAGTCTGTAGGACCTGGTAGATTATATTATTGTCCCCTCCTTCTAAAAGAATTATATGGCTCTGTTCACCACTTCAAGACTTGCAATGCCTCCCTGAGAGAGGAATATAGTTCCCTACCCCATGGATATCAGACTTTGGCCATTGGAATGTGAAAGGAACTAATGAATGCCATCCTGTGCTATCATATGCTTTACAAGCCATTATGTGGCTCTGCTAATTTCAGATAGGAGAAATCCTCAGTCTGGATCCCCAAATGAAGAAGTCACACACAATAAAATTCTGTCACACTACAGTTAATATTTAATGTGAGGAAGAAATAAATCTTGACCGTTGTAAGCTACAGTGTGTTGTTTATTACCTAGCAAAATGTACCAATAGCTGACTAATAGGTAAAGGAATGATAACCCTGGCCCCAAACCTGTAACCATTTAAGCTTTTAAAAAGGATGCCAGGTCCCCAGATTACATTAATAGGAAGAGGGCTATGAAAACTAGACAGTTTCCAAGAATGGCATACTCCACACATTTATTTTAGATGTGGCCATGGTGGATAACAGACAGGGAAGAACGTCTGGAAGAGAGAGCCAAAGGTGAACTGAAGAAGTCCTCCTGGAGAGCAGAACCAAGGTCTAATTAAGGAACTTCTCCCATTCCCAAGAGGGAGGTTCTTCACATTGCCTCCTCAGTAGGATTCCATCACTGCTATAGGTCTTTGCTGCATTTCCCATTCCTTCTTTATGCAAATGAAAGCTTCAATTGTATATATCCCATCCCTGCTTTATCATTGCATATTTTCTTTTACTTCCTGCCCCACCCCAGTTTTGAGCTCTTTATTGAGCAATTGCTATGTGCCAAGTACTATCTGATAGATGTATATATATTTATATAAATTTTCTCATTTAACATGAGGCATGTAAAATTAATATCTCTATTTTACAGATAAGACAAGACTCAGATAAATAATTTTCCTAACATCACACCGCTGCTAGTAATTATAGGGCTGTGGATTCAAACTGAGGTAAATGCTCATGAATGCTATGAAATACTGTGTTGGCTGCTCTTACAAAGCCATTCCACTGCTTAGTGGTGGGAATTGAAGTTCAGCTTCTCTCTCCAGAATAGTGATTCCATCCTATCATGAGTCCTTTAAATGAGCTTGAGTTAGCTGTGTAACAGCATTAGACTAGCAAGAAGACCCCATTGACTTATATGCAGTAGTCTTACGTCATCCATTAGGATCAACGACTCAACTAATTTTGTTCTCCAGCTTCTGTTTGATTCTATATCATCGGAGAAGCGCTTTGAATGATCTCATATTGCTAGACCACCACTTTCCCTCAGATCTTGGCATTTGTCCTCAGGCATTTAGCACCTTGCTGGGAGCGAAATCACATTTCCAGGCCCTTTGTACTGTGGGAATGACTGGCCTGGAAAACACTGAGAGCAACCTCCCCACCAGGGAAAGCACTGACCAAATAAAAATGTTATACAGTTTACCATTAAACAAACAAACAAACAAACAAACACTAATTGTACTGGAAAACTCTGGAGTAGTTCTACTTTGCCTGAATTCTTTCTATGACAATCATGTTAAGTAGTCCTTCAAGATAAACGTGGAAGACCTAGTATGAAAATGTGGGCCATGTTTTCTCTGGATAACTCTTACTAAATCTCTCCCGTGTTTTGTTTTGTTTTTTAACTCCTTATGGTCGTACAGAACAAACCTATTCTTTCTTGCATGGCATTGTTACTCAAATAGTTTTGTCATCTGTCATGTTCCTTGCTGGGCCAAATCACCCCCACTCATCTCCTAGTCTTCCCTACCTGGCTAACCCTCTCCCCAGTCCATTCATCCTTTCCTTATATTAATGTCTCCAGTCTCATCATTATCTAGGTCATTATCTTGTAAATACTCTCTATTTTGTTTAAATCTCTCCTTGTGTATGGCATCCCAAATAGCACATGATCTAGGAGTTCAAAACACATCTTTCTTTTAGGCATGATAATGAAATGTTCCAGCAAACAAAATACAGAGAGAATATTATAGCAAACACCTATCACTAAATTTAAACAGAATATTAACAAATAGACGAAACCTCCTATACAATCTCTCCTTCAGCCTCCTCTTTTCCTCCAGAGGATATCACCATCATCATAAACAGAATCATAACCTGTTTACCATTCCAATGTTTACACTGCTTACAGTTTATCATTCCAATGTATTTTTTTATGCTACCAAAGATTATTTTTAACTATCCTTTAGCTGCCCATGCCAACTCAAGATGATAACTTCAGTCTTGTTCTTTATAAATCTTCCAGAAGAGAGTTAGTGTAAATAATAGCTCTTAATCTTTGTTTCCAGCTTTTCATTATGATTTCTCCCAATGCTTTTTTTTTTTTTTTTAACATGTAACTTAAATTCTTACTATTATCAATTAAGGCAATTAAATCTAGAGCTCACAACAGTGGAAATGGAGAACACTTGTTCTCCATCTGGTATAATCCTTTCACATTATTGAAGGCATATTTAAAATCTGTGCAAATATCTCTTGACCGATCTAGGTAGGTACTAAATATGACCACCCTCAGTTTTCTTTTCAGGAATTTTCAGCCATGAAAACTGTAATCATTTCTCATTATCAGAGGTAATATTAAGCTGGTAGTCTGAGCTTCTCTTGGGAAGATTAAATTTCCCCCCATATCTCTATCATCCTAGAAGTCTATATTTAGGTTCATCTTCAAGCTGGATCTAGCTGATATCTAGCTTTCCTGAAGAGACTGTAGTGATTGCGCATAATATACTGTCTGTTTCAAAGCTAGTAAGAATTGACTAAAATTTCCCATATTTAGAGACTGTTGATTCTACTGAAATCTCAAATTTTTCAAAAACACTTGATCAATAACAAAGAATACTTAGGGAGATGCCTGATAAGCAGCTCAAGATCTGTCTTTAACACCACAGCTTCAAAGATATTCTGAATATATATTTTAGGAGAGAATATTTTCAATTTTCTGCTGTTTAAAATAGACTTCTTCAGTAGAATAATGTTTCATTTAGATGCTATTGTGATTGAAATGAATTAATACTAAAAATATTTTTTTCCATATTAAAGAAAAGTGGTTTTAGTCTCTGTTACCAAATGGATTCTATCTTCATTAGTTAGAAGGCAAATCACTTTTGGCAGATTGTACAAATAGAAAGGAGTTAAATATAGTTTATACCCTTGAGAAAGATTATACCTGAACCTTTAATATTAAATAACCTGGAAAATGTACTAATCTCTGTAGTCATCAAAGTAGAATGCTAATCAAATGAATTACATAGCTTCAGTATTACTAATAAAGTTGTGCCCTTTATTTGTCCAAAAAGGAAGCTTACTAAACAGAATAAAAATTGAGGGTTGGAGTGGGGGAATGGTTTAAATTAGCAGGGCTCCAAAACTCAAAGAATATAGTTCATAAGCATGATTTTCCCCTTTTTTGAAGAATTATCAAGGCACGGAAAATAATTAACCAACTCCTATGTATTTATCACCAAAAATTAACAAATGCTATTAACATTTTAACACTTTTGCTTCTGTTTTTAAATTTTAATAAAGGAAATAAAATATTTCAAATGAAACTAAAATTCCCTTTGTTTCCCCAACCCCTCTCCCCACCCCAGTTCTAATCTCTTTTCCTTCCCAAAGGCAGTTCCTCCTCACTGATTACGAATGTGGTGTATATCGTTTAGTCTATGTTTTTATACACACTGCATTTATGTGCTCTTCTTGTTTTTAATTTACATAAATACTCTCATATGTATCTATCATTTCAGAAACTTTTTTTCACCGTCCTGTTACTGAGAACCATCCATGCTGATTAGTATAGATCTCGGTCATTCACTTTAATTGCTGTATAGTTTCATTTCATAACACAATTGACTTATTCACTAATGGAAAGTTAGATGGTTCCTAATAGTTTGCTATTTGACACTGCCGCAGTTGACATTTTTTACATGCCTTCTTGTGCACATGTGCTAGAGTTCCTCCAGAAATATACTGTTAGGTGGGTGCAAATACCAAAATACTGTCCATACCAGTTGTACCAGCTACAGCTCTACCCAGAGTTCTTGTTTCTCTCCATCCTTTTCAGCATATGGTATCGTCAGTGTAGTGAACATTTGTCATTCTTTTTGGCTACCCAGCACCCTGAACAGCCTTCCTATATTTGGAGAATCTCCAGTTATGAGTCTCCACTTCCCACTATGGATGTCAGCACTCTCATCCCCACCCTCCTGAGACTGCGCCAGTCAGACTCACCCACACCCGAGCAATGGAAAGCCAGTGACTTCACAGGAAGCAGTTGCTCCTTGGAAGCCAGTCGTCCTGGCAGCAGCTACATCCATTTTTCAGAGGCCTCAGAAACACAGTTTCCAGAAGCAACAATCTGTGCTGGTATTGATGACACAAACAGCAGTGGGTAGTTAGGATTTCCGAGTGGTGGTGGAATTTGGTGGCCCGGAGTGGTGTGATTTGGGGCATGCTTCCTGGTCCTTCCTTCGACTCTTGAGTTTTCTAATAGACAGTTGAATGCAGCTTTAATGAGGGTGAACTCTGGAAACAGGCTGCCTATGTTAAAGCCGTTGTTTCCTTACAAACTAGCTGTGTAACTTCAGGCAAATTCACCTCTCAGAGTCTCTTTCCTCTCCTATAATATAACATGTGGGAAATAACTGCACCTATATTAAAGGATTGTTGTGAGGATTACATGAGCAAATACACATAAAGCATCTAGAACTGTGCTGGGCACATGGTGAACAATCAGTAAATGTTAGCTACTATAATTGAATACATTCTTTTTCTGCTTAAGCTACTTGTGGTTGGTTTCTGTAGTTTGTAACTACAGAACTATGTCTGATCTATTCAGATGTTCTTATTTGTCTAATCTGATGGATAAGAAATCGTATCGCAATGGATTTTATTGCATTTTTCTCAGTGCTAGAGAGTCTAAGCATTTTTTTCATGTTCATTGCTCATTTGAATTTCATCTTCCATGAATTGCTTATTAGTAGCCTTTGTGCATTTTCTATTGGGTTCTTTTTCTTATTGAATTGTAGGCTGTCTTTATATATTCTGGATACTAAACCTTTACTTATGTACTGCAAATATCTTCTCCCAGTCTGTCACTTGCCTTTAACTTTGTATATAGTGTCTTTTATGTGGAAGTTTTAAATTTTGATGTGATCCAATTTATTAGGCTTTTCTTTTATCAGTTAGGCTTTGTATGCCTTATTGAAATTCTTTCCTATACTGAGGTCATAAATATATTATCCTATGTTTTTCTAAGAGGTTGAAAGCATTCTTTTTTTCTTTTTTCTTTTTTTACATTTCAGTATTTATATTGTATGGACCATGATTTTTTAAAAATAAATTATGAAAAATGTTATAGCGATAGGAATTTCCCATTATTTCTCAGCTGCTAGCTTACCATTACTTAGTGCAGCAAAATTGCTTAGAAATTGCAGCACCATTTTGCTAAGACACAGGAAGCAAAGAGGCAGACTATCAGGAAGGCCTGATAATAAAAGCTGATGAAAGTCTAGTGTTTTAGGGCCTTTACTAAAGAATCTAGTAAATACATTATTTTGCCTTTTAAAAGCCATCCAATCACATGCAAACACACCTCACCCAGGTTTTAAACATATATATCTGACTAACTAGAGGTCAGCAATTCAAGAGATAATGCTTATGTCATGCTAAGATTTCTTTTAATTTCCCCTAAGGGAATTTTAGGCTGAAAGAGCGAAGAACAGAATGAAGAAGCAGCATAGACAAATCAGTGGAATCCCAAATCTACCAAAAGCCTGCTCTAGCCCTGCTCATGGTCACCATGACGTCCTCTAGCCACTGCATCAGTGCTCTTGGCTGAGACTTGAAATGGATTGTGTCATTTTAAATTAATCATTTCCAAACTTCTTTCCATATCTTTTTTGGCCCAGAACAGAAGTCTAGTGTTGCAGACCCTTTCTGCCGCTCAAATAAAAGTAACTATCTTTATTTGCTTCCATCTCTCACCCAGGAGCTCATATAAAGTTGGATTTTATGCACATACTATATAAATATTTATTTACATAAACCTAGGCTAGTTCTGCTTGAAGTTGAAATTGGGGGAGGTACTGTAGTGTTGCTGCAAAGGCTCAGCTGAGATCCTTGGAGATCTCTGCAATTACATTATGCCAACCTGTCCTGGGCTTGAAATCCTACCAATAGACAATTGAGAGTTATACAGATAGGTTAAGGTGTTTGTTTTCAAACTCTAGGGACTCAAAGAAACAGCTGGAGAGCTTATGACAGTAAAGGTCTAGAATGAGGGCCAGGCATCTGCATTTTTACATGCTCTCCTAATGAAGATAGTTCATGGATCTCTCTTTGAGAAAATATAGGTGATATTATTTCCTCGCTGTGAATCATCTATTGAGTTCTAAACACCCCAGAGCAGGGTAACACATTAATGTGAAACAATGATCAGTTTTGCTAGTCACTTCAGATCTTTGGCAGAGAGCGATCTGCAAAAAAGCATCTTTTGTTGAAGTGAAAGGCAGAAATAGTAATAGATTTAGAGTGTACAGCAAGAATCGCCTGGAGAGAAGTTTTGGTGGATCAGAAAGGCACAAGAAACATGTGGGCTCTGCACCTGGAGCCGGGATGGGTCACTGGGCATGACTCACTGGCCGATCCAGCCTTTCCAGCTATGCCCATGAACATGGTTTGGCCCTTGAACACTTTTCTCTAATGACAAGCGTACGTCAGAGATGTTGTGGGTTCAGTTCCAGACCTCCACAATAAAGCAAGTATCGCAATAAAGTGAGTTTCACAATAAAGCGAGTTGCCATCTTTTTGCTGGTGGAGGGTCTCATCTTCAGTTTGTAAAAAAATGCAACACCTGTGAAGAGCAATAAAGTGAAGCACAATGAAACAACATGTGCCTCTACGTTCTCTTCCTAGCTGATCTCTCTTTAAGTGAGCCAATTTTGCAGTATGTGAGTTGTATCTCAATAGAATTGTGCAGTTTTTTAAAGCAAAAGAAAAATTTGTAAACTCAAAAAGGCAGGTCAATAGAACGTATCCAAAATAAAGCACAAGGAGCATTTTTTTTAAAAACCAGATATGGGAGACTAGGCCAGAAGACCTAACATCCATGTGTTTGGAGTCCCACAAGGAGAAAAGAGAGAGAATGCAGCGGTAGCAATATTTGAAGAAATAATTGTGCAGTTTCTGAAACTGGTTAAAAAAATATTAATCCACAGACTCAAGAATCTCAGTAAGTCCAAAACAATATAAATACAAAGAAAATGACATCTTGGCATGTCATATCAAACTGCTAAAAACAAAAGATACAAAAAAAAAATAACCCCAACCCCCCCCCAACAAAAAAACACTTTGAAATATTGGAATCTCACTTACCTGGATTTTGCACATGGGTTTTAGTAGGAATGGGAGAAGAGAAAGAGTTAGGAGAGGCAGGACCAATTGATAACATTCTTATGGTTAGTGACAGACTTTGTGTAAAGGAAAACCTCCTACGTATGGGTAAACCCAATCCTCCCCTGTATTTCTTTACCCTGTGTGTCTTACTCCTCACACAGAACACTTCACTTCTGACACTCGCAGTCACCAAATGTGTGGGCCTTTTACCCCACAGCCACAAACAAGGCTCCAACACACACTGGGTGTCCTACAATCGAACTCCATTTTGACACTATCTACACAGAGATAGTGCAGGTCCCACAGGTTAAGGGCTCAGGACTGCTCCTCCCCCGCCCCTTCAGTCTCGAGTTCAGGTTGTTACCTGTGCTTCTGACTGAATGGCTACTTCCTCAGGTTTGATTAATGTGCTAGAGCAGCTCACAGAACTCAGGGAAACACTTACATTTACCAGTTTATTAAAGGATACGATTTAAAAAATACAGCTGAACAGCCAAATGAAGAGATACCTATGGCAAAGTCTGGGAGGGTCCCAAGCACAGGAGCTTCTGTCCCCATGGAGTTGGGGTGTGTCACCCTCCCGGTATATGTTTGCCCACCTGGAAGCTCTCCAAACCCCATACTTTGGGGATTTCATGGAAGTTTCCTCAGATAGACATGATCAATCACTAACTCCATTTTCAGCCCCTCTCCCTTCTCAGGAGAATGGAGGCAGGGCTGAAAATTCCAAGCTTATAATCATGGCTTTGTCTTTCCAGTGACCCACTCTCATCCAGGAGCCCATCCAGAGTCACCTCATTAGAACAAAAGTCACTTCTATTACTCAGGAAATTAAAAGGGTTTCAGGAGCAGCTGTGTCAGAGACCTATATATATAAGATGTGATCAAATAATAAGGTGAATGTTTAAATAAAATAAAAAATATTACAGTAAAAGACACATTGCCATTAATCCCCCTCAAAATACTTCCTCTCGCTTTGAACACACTTATCCCATCATTCTTATCACTTTCTAAAGCAGTTCTGGAAGTCCTCTTTTGTGAGTATCTTTAGTTGCACTGTTGTAGCTGCCTCGATGTCCTGAATCAATTTAAAATGTTTACCTTTCATGGTCATTTTGACTTTGGGGAAGAACCAGAACTTGCACAGTGCCGCGCCAGGTGAATAAGATGGATGAGGACACACTGTAATGTTTTTATTTGACAGAAGTTGCCATGTACCAGAAGTGATGTGTGTCACGGAGCCTTTCTGTTGTATCACAAAATACATTGAATGCTGCTGCCGAGTGCCATCCAACTGAAAGGCAGATATCTTCAATATGGGAAGTGGCATGTCGAACTTCAGTAACAGTGTGTGACAAATTTCAATTTGTGTTGTGCAGTCAGTGGGGTGTGAGTTACAGTTAAGACAAGGTGTGTTTTAAAGTGTGCCGTAAATTATCCTCTATCATGACAGCACTCCATGTCACACATTGCTTCTGTCAAATAAAAACATTATAGTGTGTCCTCATTCACCTTATTCACTGGATCTGGCAATATGCAACTTCTGGCTCTTCCCCAAAGTCAAAATTATTCAGGACATCGAGGCAGCCATGACAGCACAACTAAAGACATTCATGAAAGAGGACGTCCAGAACTGTTTCAGAAAGTGGCAAGAACGATGGGATAAGTGTGTTTAAAGTGAGGGGGATTAATGACATTGTGTTTTTTACTGTAATAATTTTTTTCTTTAAACATTCACCGTATGTTTTGATCACATCTCATAGTTTCTATTACCTCATATCTGGTATCCTCCATGTTTAAATAGAGGAAGGGCACTCTCAAAGCCAGATTGGAACATCTTCTGGCATAGTCCAGCCTCAAGGACCTTGTGAACATGAGCTTACCCTGAGTGCACTTTGGTAACAATGTTGAAATTCATATTCATTGATTTAAACCAATCACAGAGGCTTCTTGTAGTTGTAAGATGATGGGCCACAGAGTCAGGGCAAAGATTATCTCCAAAGGGACTCACCTGATACATCCAATAAAATAAATTGCTTCCTGAGTAGAGAAATGCAGTGTGCTTTAGAATATGCACAGCTGGTTTTGAATTCTAACTCTATCACTGACTGGTCATGTGACTCTGGGACTTTGCAAGCTTTGGTTTCTTCATATAGCAAATAGAGATAATATTTATCTTGCAAAATCCTTGAGAAAATATGTATAAAATATGTTATATATAAATAAATATATATAAAAAATGTAAAACTAATATATATTATTTATATATAGTATATACATAGTATGTAATGATATAATATATACAATATCACATAATATATAATTATAATATATAAAATAAATAATATATATAAGTATATAAACATATGTATAAATAAACATATATAAATATATTTAAAATATATAATCCTGGCATATCGGGTTCTCTACAACATTAGTTTGCCTTCAACTAGAAAACGAGAGGATTTAAATTCCCAGGACCCATTTTTTGACACTGTATTGTGGTGGCAGATAGAGTTATTAGTATCCTATATCAGGGTTAATAAAAATTGGCATTATTTTAAAAGAGAGATTTAAATTTGATTTTTTGGTATTTATCTTATTCCCCAGAGATAGGAGTTTTTTACACTTAATTCAAATTTGTTTGCTCTACCATTATAAATCTTGCTTAAGAATATTATTTCAAAGGAAATTTTTAGCTTTTGAAATATCCAACAACACAGAATAATTGCGTTTGAAAATTTATTTCCAAAGACCTTTTTCCAAAAAAGCAGAAAAAAGTAAAATGCTGAAAATATGATGTAATCTAGAATGGAGTTTTATAATAAATATAATTCAACTTGATCATCACTCATGCTTTCCCTCCAATTTGTTGCTTGGATAAACAGTTGCCTGTGACTTTTACATATAAAATCAGATTTATGGAATAAAAAAATTCATGTTCAGCAGAAATTCAAATTCACTGCTCATGATAGTTGAACCTTATTCATTATAAAAATTTTTCAGGTGTTTCTTTCAGAGTTCTGAATATTTTGGCATACATTTTCCACTTCCTTGCAAGGGAATTCAATTCTTAATGAATTTCTCTTTTGTCTTACTGTAAGAATGACTCAAAGACAGTTCCAAGTGGAATTATCTCTGTAACATTTTCTGTGTTAGATGCAATCACTCTCTATTTGGGGGATTTATTTCCAATAACGTCAGTTTTCTTCTATACATTTCTGTTAATGAGTTTCCAAAAGATTAAAAGATCATTTGTGTTTTCTAGATTTAGGAAAGTATTGAGTCCTTAAGCTCATTCAATTATTTTCTCAAATCTCCTTAGTATAATTTCATTCAAAATCTCTCACTCTATTGTGTATTATTGCAGTTGGTAGTATTATTTAATCTGTGACAGTGTTCTCTACAGTGAATAAAACATTTTAAAATGCAGTTGTTATCTAGCTGGGTGACTATAAATTCTTAATTTTGAAAGAGTAGTGATTGTGTTTTCTCTTTGTGGTCAACGTTGACAATTCTAATATAAAATGTGATTCAGCAAGCATATTAACCACAATGATGTTTGATAGTTACTGAGTACCTTCCTTCTGGGGAAGGATCCAACCACTCTATGAAGTTAAGAGAAGTGGTAAACAAATCTCAGAGATCATAGCATTCACTCCTGAAACGCTGTCTCCCCTAGGGTTAAATTGCCACTGCTTAATAGTGCACTGTGATGTTTCATGCTGTTTAGAGGAAGTAAGCAAGAAACAAGAGGCCAAATCACATTTCCAGGCAACTATAAGAATTCCTTCTACTTAGCAATGTACCTAAAATCTCTGGAGTACCTCAGGCAATGACTCAGGTCTCTGTCCTTTATGTCCAATTTCAATAGCATGGATACTTGAGCTGGCAGAATGTCAAACCTATATATAAGCTAGACTTTATCTAGGACATGAAAGCTGAAGTCTATATTTTGAGCCCATACCCAAACAGGAGAAGCAAGATGGAGAATTTAATTCACAAGATAGAGAGAAAAAATAATTGGGAATATTTCTGAACAAATTTCCTAAGTAAACATTTTCTTATTCTATTAGTCCTAAGAAAACAGTCTCCAACATGAACTGAAACTACAGTGCAACACCATGATATATTCACTGTGGCAGACAGACTATGAGATGAAACCTCAATGATCCCTACCTCCCTTCCTAGAGTTTACACCTTTGTGTAATTCCTTCCACTTAATGACAGACAAGACTTGTGGTACGTTTCTGACAGAATATGGCAAAGATGGTGAGATATCACTCCTGTTATTACAGCATGTTATGTAAGACTTTGTATTAGCATACCAGATACAATGTTGTGAGCTTCATGAAGTAAGTAGCCAAGTTAGAGAAACCTATGTAGCAAGTAATTGAAGGTGGCATCTAAGACCTCTGGACAACATCTATGATCTGAAGCAGCCTCCAGCCAACACACAGAAAAAAGCAGGGCTCTCAGTCACACAGTGAGGAGAAAATGAATTCTGCCAACAACCTGAATGAGCTTGGAAGCAGATTCTGGCCCAGTTAAGCCTCTAGATGAGAATGTACCCCAGCCAATGACATCTTGATTGCAACCATATGACACTAAGCTCAAGACTCAACATTGTATCCTAATGCACAGTAACTATGATGTAATACATCTGTGTTGTTTTAAGCTGCTAAGTTTATGGTAATTTGTGATGCAGACATAGAAAACCAATACACCCACTAAAATGGCAAAAATGAACATAGGGAATACCAAGTGTTGTCAAAGCTGTAACGCAATTGGAATTCTCATATAATACTGGAGAGTATAAATCAGTTCAGCTACTTTGAAAAGCTGTTTGGCAGCACCTACTAGAATGGAAAAACTGAATATTCTCTCTCTCTCTCTCTCTCTCTCTCTCTCTCTATATATATATATATATATATTATATATCCTATGATTCATCAATATTACTCCTAAATATATAACTAAAATAAATACATACATGCATATATACCAAAAGACATGGCCGAGAATATCCTTAGTCACACGATTTGTAATAGTCCTAAGCTGGAAACACCCCAAATATCCATCATCAGCAAAATGAAAGAATAAATTGTGGTTTATTCATAAATAGAGTTCTATACAGCAATGAAAATAAATGAACTACAAATATACAGAATATGAAACTTATGAACATAATGTGGCAAGAAAGAAGTTGATGGTTTAAAGTTCAATAACTGATAGCACTAAACTATGCTCTTAGAAGTCAGTGTGGTGTTTATTTGGGTGGGGGTAGTGACTAGAAGGGAACATGAGAGGTGTTTCTGGACGCTGCTAATATAATGTTTTATTTCTTCATATGGATGCTGTGATAAATGGGTATGCTCCCTTTGTGACAATTCATCAAGTTATACACTTATTATGGGTGTGCTTTTCTTTATGAATGCTTTCCACACAAGAGAGTGCATTTGCTGTTAAAAAAAGCTTTACCTAATGATAATATTTCTGTTATATAGCCTCTCCATACCTCTTATGCCTCCAATTCATCTGTCCCTTTCTACTTTGAGTGCAAAAGAAGAAAGAGAAAACATTAAAACAGCTAATAAGGGGTAAAACCAGGAAGCAAATCCATGTTCCACGTTTGTCTAATAAAAGACTTCAGGCTCTTTTACATATATATTATGTATATTTCTGAACTATCAGAGTATAGGTTATATACAGCATGCCCTTTTATCCCTCAATACTCCATTGTGCTTTTTCTAAGGAAATATATTCTTATATAAGCCACAGTACAGTTACCAAATTCTAGAAATTTAACTTGAACACAATAATTTTATTTAGTCTGCAGTTCATATTCTAATTTCATCAATTTTCTTAATAATAGGGCTTGTAGCATTTTTCTTTCCTTCTTCCCTATTTATCTATTATCAATAAGAACTCATGGTTTTTCAATGATTAATAATTCATTGTTATCACTTATTATTATTATTATTATTATTTTAAGGAGGGCGGAGCTCACAGTGGCCCCTGCAGCGATCGAACCAGTAACATGGGCGCTACCAGCACCGCGCTCTAACCAACTGAGCTAACCGGCGACCCCTATCATTTATTATTTTGATGCTATATTTCCCCAGACTTGGCCAATGGAAGTCCCTTCAAGCTGCTTCCATGTTCTTTTGCAATGATCCATAATTTCTGAGCATTTTCTTACCTTCTCACACAAGATGTATTAGGCTCACATTTTATTTTGTCTGTCCTCGACCTGAAATCAGCCTTTCTCCAAGGCACCCCGGTTGCTTTTAGTGGAAATTGATATTAGAAAGTAAGATTTGGGTCCCAGGTGTGGTCATTGTTACTGGGATGACTTACTACTAGCTCTTTTGAGAAACAGAGATGAATACACACACACAAAAACAGCTTCCTGTCAGCCGATTACCTTTTTACTTCTGAATTCCTCACCTTGCCCCTGGTATACCCAGCCAGGTCTTCCCATCGTACATAAATGCCATTATATAGGATTTTGTAGTTTATGAGGCGCTTTCATGGACATGATCTCCGTTGAGCCTTACAACAACCCTCTGCTGGAGGCAGGGTAATATCATCATCACCAACTTATCGATGAGGAAATGAAAACTCTTAACACTTAAGTCATTATTTCAGGGTTACATTGCTAATAAGGGCCTAAAATCCCAAGTCTACTGTTGTTTACCTTGCTGCTCACTTTCCCTACAGGTAGGTTCATTGGTCCTTGAACATGGCTAGAGACATCTCTCAGTACAGGTGATATAGAGGGAAGTCACATTTGTGTGCCTACTCAATTCCCAGCTTAACACATACCTACACATGTGCTATGTGAGAGAACTAAGCTGTTTTATTTCTAAGTTTTTATTGAATAATATAAAAAATAATAAGATAGTTTCCCCTCTGTTGTTTCTGTCTAAAATAATGTGGCAACGGTATAATACATTGAAATCCACCATTTTGAAGACAGTCAAACCACTCCAGAGCTAAGGAAAATATGGTGTAAGTGGAGATGCAGTCTGTATCTTTACAAAATTTTACCAGAAAGATTCCGTGTTTAATCATTTATGAACTTAAGAAAGCCCTGCCAAAAATGCAAGTTATGAGAATGTTATTTTTTGAGCATAGTCTCTGATATTTGGAAACAATAATTTTACAACATAGTATTATTATAGAGAGTCCCTATATCTATCTTATGTAGTATCATTCACTTTACACAAGTCATGTTGAATGAATTCAGTTCTATACTCACATTTATCTGGATTTATAGCCCTGACATATATACGAAAGATAGAATTTTATCTGTAGTTGTGAAAAAAAATCATGGCTTCTTACATTCGTATTACATTTATTCTAAGAGGAGATCTTCTGTGAGTATAGAAAATTGATTTGATTGCCTAAATAATGGGGCAACCACAAAAGCCCTCAGAGCTTCTTATACACAGTAGCTTTGCTTACAGGAGATTTATGGCTCTCCTCTGAGGAAAAAAAGAAAAACCTACCTCATACCCCTTAAAATTGAAATAGATGTGCTCTGTTAGGGTTTCCTGGTTTATGATATTATGAGCTATTGGGTATTCTTCCCTCCATGTATCACCACTTCTTGATTCCGTACCCTGTGGCAGACATTGCTAATTGTTTTTTCTGCCTTTCTCCTCCCATCCATCATCTTTTCCAAACACCCTCCCTCTCCCATTGTTAGTTCACATGTAGTCTTATCGAGAGAATATAGTTCAACAGAAAAAGCATAGTGTTAGCAGTCAGGAAGCCTGGATTATATCTCCACTTAAGCTAGAAATATTTGTGTCACTTGGAGTGAGTCACTTTACTTCTCTGATTTTTATTTCAAGTACAAAAGTATATTCTAGTTTAACAGTAACTACTTTAATAAGAGGCATTCCTCCACTCTGCCTGATTCTGATATGTTCCTCTATGCACATAAATATGAGGCCCAAATAAAGATGAGTATTATGGTTCCCACTTAAGAAGTGGGACAGGGAGTCTAAGTGGGCACTTTATTTATTCATTTATCAAATATTGATTGAGATCTATCCACAAATCAGCTACTCTTCTAGGCACTGTAGATCCAGCAGTGAACAAGACTCTTCAATGACCTTGTTCTGGTGAAGCTTCCATTTTAGAATGTGTGGAGGGACAAACAATAAACACATAAATATATTAAAGGAAAAATACAATTTCAAATGATGATAAATGCTATGAAAAAAATAAAGCAGGAGGGGCAGACCGTTAGCTCAGTTGGTTACAGCACGATGCTCGTTAACACCAGGGTTGCTGGTTCGATCCCCACATGGGCCAGTGTGAGCTGCACCCTCCACAACTAGATTGAAACAACTATTTGACTTGGAACCAATGGGTCCTGGAAAAACACACTTAAAATACATAAAAGTTAAAAAAACAAACAAAAAAAAACAGGATGGAAAGGAGTCAGGAAGGTGAGCAAGTACTTTAGAATGAATCATCAAGGAAAGCTTCTCTGGGGAGGTCACAGTTAAACTGAGCCCTCTGGCCAGTCATATAAAAATTTGGGCACAGAGCAAAGAAAGGTTTTCCAAGATGGCTTCATGTGTTGGAGCAAGAGTATGTACTATGCCAGAATCATTGCCACGTAATGAATGGTGGCAGGTTTATTGGAGCTGAGGTCAGAGAGGTGAGCCTGGCTGAAAGGAGTCCACCTGGACAGAAGAATACCTTTTCTGCATGAGGCAGAAATGATGCTTGCAAGGCAGGGTTCTTTCCCCTTGGGAAAAGCCAAGTGTGTCACAGTCTGGGATAAAGGGACACTAGCTGTGGGGACAGAGCCCCAGAGAGCAGTTTCCAGGCTCTTGGCCTCACATAGAAAGGTGCTGGCTCAGGTAGTAAATGGCCATCAACTGTGATTGGATGGCCATCAGCTGTGGCTAGTTGGCCATCAGCTGTAACCAGTAAGCCATTGGGCACTAATATAACTGCTGTGGCTACGATAGCAGAAAATGAGGGCTAGCAAGAAGATGGTGGCTGAGCTAGCAAGCGGCGGAGTGTGGATTGCAGATTGCAGAGAAGCGGATTGCTAGCAAGTGAGATTGTTTGGCAGAGAAAAGTGGATGGCGGGTTGCGGATAGTGTGGCTCCTGTCTCCTGTGTCTCCAACCCAGCTGCCAGCGAGACTATAGTGGTATGACTCCCCTATCTATGGCTCCGTGGGTGTTCCTTTTTGGCCTCACCATGTCCTGCATTCTTATGTGGGGAGCAGGAGCTGAGACCCCGCAGGCTGCCCCACATGACACTAACTTCAGACCAGGTGGGCCAATCATTGATTTAGTTTTTCTTTTTCTTTCTTTCTTTCTTTCTTTCTTTCTTTCTTTCTTTCTTTCTTTCTTTCTTTCTTTCTTTCTTTCTTTCTTCCTTCCTTCCTTCCTTCCTTCCTTCCTTCCTTCCTTCCTTCCTTCCTTTCTTTTTCCTTCTCTCTGTCTCTCTCTCTCTTCCTTCTTTCCTTCCTTCCTTCCTTCCTTCCTTCCTTCCTTCCTTCCTTCCTTCCTTCTTCCCTCCCTTCCTCCCGCCCTTCCTTCCTTTCTTTCTTACAGAAATCCTAAATCCAAATGGAAATCCAAAGTTGAAAATCCACGTATCAGTCTAAGACACTCACAGTATTTTCCTCTGAAAAGACCAGTTCTGTTCAGCAGAGAAAACCTCAGCCTTTCCTGAAGAGTAGATAATGAGAGATGGTAATCAAGGCAGGGAGAGAACACCAATGACAGATGATGCAGAATTAAATTATGCAGCTAACCTGTTGAGGGGCTGGGAAAGGCACTTCACCTCTCTCGACGTCTGTTTTGACAACTATAAAATGAAGACTTAGACAAGATAATCTTGAAGTCCCTCTCCCATTCTAAAGTGGAATTGTTTATTTGTAGCTCTAGGAGAGATTTTAAAAATGATGTTTCTTGCTATTTAAATAATGTCTGTCATATTAAACTTTAAAAAACTGAATAAGAAACAATTTTTTCTAAAGCATAGTGTAGTTTACACTTCTATCCCCAATCTTGTACATAAGTAATTTATGTTATTTAGATGATTTATATTTTCATTAGCACATACGTATGTTCTCATTAAATTTCATTATGTTAGCTTATACTCCATATTTTGAACAGGATAAATTGAAGACTGAGTCCTGTGGCACTCCACCAAAGACAAATATTTGTGTCGCTCATTTAATCAGATGGGACTCTGCATACCTCCTTTATCACCAGTATATCAAATTGTACATTCCCCGCCCCGTACAACTCAGTGCAATATTTACCAGTTTCCAGCTCATTAAACCTGGGAACTCTCCTATTCTGCAAGATTCCTTAAAGATCAGCAATCTAATAGTGCTAGTACTCTGACAATTAATTCAGTGAGTCCCAGAAGGTAAACTCACTTGAAAGTAAGCTCTCTCTAATAACTCTGAATCTAGGTAGGATTTTAATTCTTTCCTATCAATGTCTAATCTCCTTTTCTGGTCTGGCCATCAATCTCCATCCCAGAGTATATAAAGTAAAATCAATATATTCTTATTCCTCCCTTTAAGCTAAATCCAATAAGAATCACTTTTATTATTTTTATAAGCTTCAATTCTTTCTGGCCATTTATCTTTCTGATAATATCATAATTTGGTCCATGCCATTCTCTAATGTGTCTTAAATTATGTGTTCTCTCTTTCATACTTTGTTTGCATTAAAATGTCATTTTGTTTAGGAGGCAAAGGATATTAAACGGGCAGTTCACAAAAGGAGAAATATAAATAGAGACAAAACATGGGAATACGTGGCTTACCTCAGTAGTAATCACAATAATTCAAATTAAAGTAATGAAAAGACACATTTGACCTATCAACTGGAGAAGTTTCATAGCTAGTATAGGTAAGGGTGAAATGATATGGAAACTATCCTACTTTGGTGGTGGGAAAACACACTTGTATAATCCTGTCAAAGGCAACATTTGATGTGCACCTTTATCCAGTCTTTCCCTTTCAGATAATTTATCTTAAGACAACAATCAGTTATGGGCACAGATTCATGTCTAGAAGAATATTTATCATAGGGCTATTAATAACGTAAAGCAGTCAAAGTGTTCAACAGCAGGAATTATGAGTGAGGTTAAATGACTCATGGTATATCCATTCTGTGGAATTCTATAAACCTCTTAAATGTGAAATATTGTCATAGAAAAGTATTTAATGATGGAGGACATGTTCACAATATATTAAAACAGAGATTTTAAACCTGTTTATACTAGGATCCAATTAGCACAAATATTTTTATATGTATACATAATTTAATGACTTATCCACTCATGAGACCCTGAGCTACACACACACACACACACACACACACACACACTCATAGTCTCAATAGCATACAATGTTGGTTGCCTACCTAACAACCATTTTCCTTTTTTCTTACAGGGGACTTCCAATTTAGTTCAGTTGTCCATTGCTCCATCCCTCTCCCACTTGACTATAGAGTAAATCCTAATTTAAGCCAATCATGGTGGTACTTTTTTTGCAGTTCTGGCCAGTGTGACTTAAAGAAAGATCTATGGGTATGTATGGGGTTGCTCCTGGGAGAGCATTCCTGCTGGTAAGGAATCACGCTGGAAAACATGGACCCCTTTACTTTGGCTGGATTTTATCTTTTCTGAATATGATGTAAGGAACTGTTAACAGCCATTTGTGTCCATGAGAATAATTAATTTCCAACGCTCTTCACTCCTTTGTGTAAATCCATGTTTATGTTCAGAATTTTCTTTCTGCCTGAAGGACTTTCTTTAATATTTCTTGTCATGCAGTTCTGCTGGAACTGAAAAGCTGGCCTGCTTTCAGCTTTTATGTGTTTGCAAAAGTTGTTATCTCATCTGCATTTTTAAAATCATTTTTGTTGGGTATGGAACTCTAAGCTGAAAGTTTTTCTATTTACTTGAACTATTTTTGTTTACTGTCCTCTCATATACATTGTGAGAAATCTGCTGCCATCCTTATCTTTTGCCTCTGTACATAATGTGTCTTCTTCCTCAGTTGCTTTTAAGATTTTATCAGTGGTTTTGAACAAATTAATTATAACATGGTTATCTTTCTGTTTCTTGTGCTTGGCATTAATTTAGCTTCATGGATTTGTGAATTTATAGTCTTTGTCACTTTGGAAAAATTTTGACCATTATTTTAGAAAATATTTCTCTGTTCCCCCATCTCTCTCTTCTCCATTGGAGACAATAACAGCATGTATATTAGACTGCTTGAAATTGTCTCACAGCTCATTAAATGTTCATTAAAAAAATTGTTCCTCTCTGTGTGTTTCATTTTAGATAGTTCTATTGTTTTATGTTTTAAAACTCACTACACTTTTCTTCTCTAGTGTGTTACCTACCATTAATACCATCCAGTATATTTCTCATTTCAGACATTACAGGTTTAATCTCTAGAAATTTTATTTGGGTCTCAACTTAACTTCTTGGACTCATGAAAAATAGTTAAAAATAACTCTTTTACTGTCCTTGTCTGCTAATTCAAACGTCAGTTTTGGGTCAGTTTCAATTAATCGATTTTTGTCCTCCTCGTGGGTCATATTTTCTGTGTTTTCATGGCTGGTAATTATTTATTGGATACCAGATATTGTGAATTTTACCCTGTTGGGAGCTGAATATTTTTGTATCTTTATTAACATTCTTGAGCCTTGTTCTGATATGCATTTAAGTTACTTGAAAAGAGTTTCATCCTTTGGGTCTTAGTTTTAAGATTTATTAGGCAACATCAGAGCAGCATTTAGTCTTGGGCTAATTATTTCTCCCTATGGAAGCAACCTCTCCTGAGTATCCTATCGATGTCGTGTGAAGGATGGAGGTTTCCAGTCTGGCTGATGGGAACAGGCAGTATCCTCAGCCTTGTGTAGGTGTGGGGCACCATCCCCTCTACTCCTTTGGAGTGGTTCTTCCCTTAGCCCCAGACCCCTGGGGCTCAGACGGGTGTGCTGACCAGTGCTCTGCTGAATACTAGGGGTAGGGGGACTCCAGAGTTCAATCTCTGTGCAGATTTCGCCTGTGGCTTACTCTTTCGTATGAACTCTAGCTACCTGAAGCCTCTCTGTCTCCTCAACTTGGCCTTGACTGGGGTTCCCCATCCTTGAATGGAGGCCTGGAAAAGCACTCAAGGCAGCAAACTGGGGCAACTGTAGGGCTTGGCTTATATTTTATTCATCTCTCAGGGATCACTGTCCTTAGTTGTCTGATGTCCAATTTCTTGAAAATAGCTTCTTTGTGTATTTTTTCCATTTGTTTGGTTGTTTCAGGTGAGAAAATAATTCTGAAAGTGACGTGTTTTCAGTTCAATGATTTTAAAAGAAAATAGCAAGTTCTCCATTTACTCTCTTTCCTGTGACAGGGAAAGCTGAAATCAAAGTTGAGATATCGGCACCAAGAGATGGTGGACATTCCCTCAATCTCAGTTCTTGGAGTACAGCTCCCTACCAACCTGCCATTCAATATGTGACACTTGAGTAAAACCACTGAGATCTTGAGGTTAATTTGTTAATGCAGTAAACATAACCTGAACTGACTAACACACTCTAAATAAAAATAATATACAACTTTTCTACAAACAAATATATTTCTTCAATATCGAAGTCAGAATAACAGAATTTCAAACAAATCTTGACTACTTGGAAATAGCTATAAGTTTTGAAAAACCTCTCCAAAATAACTCTGGAGTAAAGAAAAATAAAATGTTATTGCAAACTATTTAGGAAACAATAACAATGAGAACACCTTATAAAAACATAAAGAATGCTGTAAAGCCTATATGCAAAGGAATATTAATAGCTGATTGAATTTGATACTAGAAAATGTACCATGACCAAATAGAGCTTATTCCAAGCATGATTTAATGTAAGAAAATCTACTAATGTAAAGCATATGCCCAAAAGGTTAAAGAAGAACAATAATCTCCACAAATGCTAAATAGAAAACTTTTACTCTGATTAAAAAAAAATAGAAACTCTTAGCAATTGAAGTCTAGAAAGGTGGTTCTTTACAATCATAATGGAAAAGCTATCTCAAACCCACTATTGACATCATGTTTAATGACTAAACACAAAGCTTTCTTATTCTGAAGTGAGGGAGTGACAAAGACTTCCTCAATTAGCACTCTTACCATTTTTCTGCAAATTTTGGCCAACATAAGACAATAAAAATCAAGAAAGCAAAATGATCATTATTTGGAGAATCTGTTGCCTAGAAAAACTCAAGAAAATCAACAGAAAATATTTTAGAAGCAATTAAAAAGTTCAGCAATGTGCGTATACGTAAACAAAAATTAGATTTTTACATGCCAGCAAAATCCAACTTTGAGCAAACAAAGGCAAATTGCCAGAGTGCACACAAACAGGCCTCTGTGACAATATTTATTAAGGAAACTCATAGAGACTGAAGCAATACATGGTGTGTGGGTTTAACACTGCCCTTCACATTCTGAATAAGCACAGAGAGATACAGCGGCACCAGGTGTCAGATACTAGGAGAGGAATCCTGCCCTAGGGATACGGGACTTATAAACTGCTTAGCTGGGAAGTCACTCACCAAGCATGACCAACATTACGGTACAACAGAAACTTATCCTTCATCACTGCACTGCCAGCTCAGCATTCATGATTTGGGAAACATCAGCCCTTCCTTTGATGTTATTTGGGGGCCATGGCAGATACTGTTATTCAAAAATGGTCACAGCAATATCTCTAATCCCATGTACTCTTCTAGAACTTTGGCACATTCCATCAAAAGTAGGGTCTATTTAGCTCCTCCTTGAACTAGACTGTACCCGTGAATTCTCTGACCAAGATACAGAGAAAGTGATGTTATGTGACTTTCAAAGCTAGTTCAACAATAGAACATAGTTTCCAACTGGTGCTTTCTTTTGGGGGAGGCTTGCATTGGAGAAACCCAAACTAGCCTACATGGAGAGACCACATGGAGAGGTCAATATAGAGAACGGATTACTCCATAAAGCAAAGAAAGTGATTTGTATTACCACTATCTAATATTAAAACATGCTTTAAAACTGTAATAATAAGAGCAATATGAGAGTGGCACAAGACTAAAGAAACTGACCAATAGAAGAGGCTAAGGGAATTAAAAGTGCAGAAATAGATATATATGTGTGTATATATATATGTATGTGTACATAAATATAAATTTATGTGTGAAGGAGGTAGCATTTCAAATCATTGAGGAAATTATTTATGAAGAAAATTAGCATAAGGTTAGATTTCTATTTTACACCCTAAACTCAAATAAAGTTCAGATGTACTAAAAAATTAAATTTCATACAGCTTAGTTAATTGTTATTGCATCAATTCTCCTTGGTTCTACCAATGCAGTACACATCCCAGCACCACCCCACTTGCTGGCATCCATGACAACAAATAGAACTCTAATAGATTAAAGAGCTTTCTTTCAATTCACTTGAAGGAGCTTAATCTGGAAATCAAGAGATGTACTGGAAGAGTTTCAACAAGACACATCCAGTTTGATGGGAAAACAGTAAAGGTACAGATAGGTGATGCAGAAGGATAACAGCAATGCTGGTTGTCCTTACCACCCCAGAGAAGTAGGTGCCAAATATATTATATATGAAAATGTAGGATGGCAGCTGAAAGAATGAAAAGGTCACGACAATAGAAACATCATAATTCTTGTGAGGAACAGGAATTATTTACTTCCTCTCACAGCAGTCCCAATAGATGAAGCAAGAGATTTTGCTAAGGAGAATGGTCATCCACTCTAAACTACACAAATTAGATCTGTGTGACAGGCAGTCCTCCCAGGGATGTATCACACTGTTTCTCAGAAACAAAGGGTAGATGTGAAAATGACTTGTCTCTAAACAAAATATAACCCTAATTATGTTTCACCAACCATTTATAAAAAGTCAAACATACTATGAGGTCATAACATATAACTCAATATTCTTCTCACCAATGTTGCTGTGTATGATTTAATCTGCAGGTCATATATTTAAATATATGAGAAATTCACATACCTAAAATTCTTAAATGGAAATCCTTTAAATTTGCTCAAAAATAGGATTAAATATTAGTCTGAACTCAGAGAGCACAGTGTCTTTCTGAACATAACAGCAAATGTAAAAACAATTAAGGAAAATATCAATATATTACCTAAAATTTTAAATCTTACACATGTGAAGACACCACAAATAGAATTTTAAAGCCAAATTTTAGAATAATTGAAAAATTTATGATAAATTTTGACTAGCATTCATTTGTAAAGAGTTCTTGCAAATCAATAAGAAACATTTGAAAGCCAGGAGAAATTATGCGAAAACCATTATCAGATATTGTAAAAATAAAGTTAAGTTATCCAATAAATATATTACCCCCATTAGTAATCTAAGAAACACAAATTTAAAGAAAAATGAATTTTTTTGCTGTCAGATTAGCAAATGTATTTTGCATTATATCCAATGTCTTAGAAGTATGCATCCTCTTTCATCCAGCAATTTTATTTCTATAACTTTATCTTAAGGCAGGAACAATGAATATTCACAAAAGTATTGGCCAAAGTTGTAATGACAGCATTATTTGTAATAGCCTGAAAATGTAAACCCTTTAGAACTCCAACAATAAGGGATTACATTAAATCAATTTTGATAATTCCTACAATAAAAACAATACAATAGTGTTGTTGTTAAGAGCACAGACTCTAATTTTAAATTAGCTGGATTCAAATATGAATTTTATAATTCCTTCATTTAGAGCCTTCAGCAAATTATTTGTTTCCCCTAAATCTCGGTATAAATGGGGTCCTAAAAGTACTTAAAATGACGATTGACATGAACATTAAATGAGATAATTCAACAATGCTCTCATGTAATGTCTAGAACATAGTGCCGATGAAAATTAACTATCAGTATTTTCTTTTATAGAGTATCATGTAGACATTAACACAACGTCTCAGTAGGCCATTTAATAAAATAATACAATGGGAAAATGTTTATATGTGTTGTTAATGGGAGAGAGCAGGATATAAAATTTTATGTATAGTATAATACAGATGGTATAACTAGAGAAACATAATGCAGGTATTAAAAAGCCAGGAATGTACATCAAAATGTTAACAGTGTTATCGCTAGACAACTAAACTATTTTTTCCTTTGTCATTTTCTACATTTTCTGTATTCCTCTGCCATGAACACCTACTTTGTAATAAAAATAATAATTATAAATAAAAATGTAATCTGATACATAGCTGAATATGTCCAAATTTCCTCTCCTTGACTATCACAAAATACTATATGACATCATTTTATTCTTCCAAAGTTCTAGTACTTATTATACTTTATCAACAATTTTTTCTCATGTAGGCTATGATTAGATCCAAAGTAACATTTTTCTTCACTGCTTTCCTTGCTTTTTGGCAGATAGAATTATCAGGAAGGCATGTCAAGAATGTATTTTCCTGGTAATAGCAGATATAGTTCCAGTGTCACATTTGAAGTGGTATTTTATTTTTTTTCCTTTGGACCCTGATACGATTAAGAGTACAGACATAATAACTCTTTATTGATTTGCCAGTATTCAGAAGGATATTTTTTCCTTTGTTAGAAATAAAGCCATTACAGCATCTATTTGCACCTTTAGGTATTAACTATTCAGAGTTGCCTAAACAACAAATATAAAATGTTAATAACAATAAAATGATAATATTTTAACTGCCAAGCACATAATAGATGATCAACAAAGATTTATATGAAATAGAACTGAAATAGGTAACAGGCGTTGTGTACAACATATTCAATATTGACTTTATTAAGTTGTTCTTAAATTTCAGACATGGTGTATGTTTCACTATTTTTAGAAAAAAGACTTCTATAATGTTTTTACCTACGGGCCTTGGGGACCCACCCATATTTTAACTTTGTCACTTGTCTACTGTTATTCAGGGCATCCTTGACAATTGCAGTTATGGTGTTTCCCCGAAAATAAGGCCTACCAGACAATCAGCTCTAATGTGTCTTTTGGAGCAAAAATTAATATAATTTACTTATATTACTTATAATTTACTTATAATTTTATTTATAGTAAAATAAGACCCGGTCTTATATAATGTAATGTAATATATATAATATAATATAATATAATATAATATAATATAATATAATATAATATAATATATACTGGGTCTTATATTACTGTTTGCTCCAAAAGACGCATTAGAACTGATTGTCCGGTTAGGTCTTATTTTCGAGGAAACACGGTATTGAGTACTTCCATGTGCCAGTCTTTGCTGGGTGCTCACGGAGAGAAAGGTATCCTTGGAGCAATTGAGTTTAATGGGGATATCACACTATTTAAGAAGTAGTAGCGATAAAATGTGATATGTATTGTATTTTAAAAATATCTTGTGAACACTTAATAGGAGCATTTAATCTAGTCTGGGAAGAGCAGAGAAAAATTACCAGAAGAAGTAAGGTCCAAATTTCTTTCAAACTCTCCATGTTCAAATCCCACCTACATTTTTTCACTGTATCTTTACTACTCCCCTTTGCATGACCTACTCTCCAACCAAACTGGATTATCCATTCTGTGCTGAATACACTCTACAATGTCATAAAACCACTGTCTTTTCTAGATTAGAAGGATACATATGTTGGAATCCCTCTCTCCTTCCTATTGCTGAGCCATAGATATTTCTAAGCAATATTTCAGACACTGGGAGCTTTTCATTCTAGCCTAGCAACAAAATTTTAGGTCCTTATTTTTCTAGGCTGATTTTATAACTTGTTTGTCTCCTTTAAACTCATTTCAAACTCTGCTGTTCAGCTACCACTGCACAGCAGTCTATAATCTACAAAGTAACTTACTGGACTTGTTCTAGGATACAATCATTTGCTCCACAGAAGTTCATCAATGGCCCCCTGAAGGATTCTGGGAATGTTTGAAATCTATTGAGATAAAGAAGTATGCTGAAGGCTTTGAAACATGTTCTAATAATAGCATCTAAATCCCTTGTTGTAATGTCAGGCATGGGTGCATAAAACAGATTGAGTCCAACTGTGCCCATTATGTATTTGTCCTTCGCACCTTTAATGATGGGCGAGAAATTAAACCAAACATTTTCAGCACTACCTCAACAAACCATTCCACCAGGAAATCATTCCCTCCAGTCAGTCAGGCACTGTGAAGTCATTTCAAGTATTTTCATCACTCCTATTTCAGTCAAATGCTTGATATTCTTCCACAAGCACAAGCCTTCCTGAAAAGAATTTAAAACACAAATTGACATTTGAGGGATTAGACAGGACAGTAGTTGAACTCTGTTCTTCACTTGGGTTCTGCCAGCCATTTGCTGCATGACTTTCACAAGACACCTGTCCACCCACACCTGCTTTTCCATTATGAACTACGAATTGATGGCTCGAGGGAGGTATGCACCTAAAAGAGCGTCTGTGAAATCCATAGAAGGCTTTGAAGAGATTGTTATATAATTTAAGTTCATCACTACTGATATTAATCAGCCTCTTTTCTTGATACATTATTCATGCCAATTAATTAATATAATTAATAGTACTCGACTTTGTCTTTTACAATGAGCACAGTACCTCTTTTGTCTTCATTTTTTTCTTATTTGCATTTAGCTTTTTTTTTTCTTTGCAGTAATCAACCATACATACATACTTCACTCATGGAAAAAGCAACACATTAATTATCACCAGTCATTAAATAAATTCCTTTATTTTTGAGAAAAGAATACCCCCACCCCCAAACAATCACTACTCTCTGCTATGCTTTAGTACAGTGTCTGTTGATAATTGTCCTTGTCTTTTTTGCCCATAAAAAGCTGACAGTCTGAAAATCAGCAGTATTTGATCATCTTTTTCATGCCTTATGCAGAAATTCATTCACTAGGAAACATTAGGATTGGCCTCACTGATGAACTACCCTGTTTCCCCGAAAATAAGACCAAGCTGGACCCTCAGCTCTAATGCATCTTTTGGAGCAAAAATTAGTATAAGACCCAGTCTTATTTTACTATAAGACCAGTTATAATATAGTATAATAATATAATATAATATAATATAATATAATATAATATAATATAATATAATATAATATAATATAATACTGGGTCTATAATATAATATAATATAACATAACACCGGGTCTTATACTAATTTTTGCTCTAAAAGACGCATTAGAGCTGATGGTCCAGCTAGGTCTTATTTTCGGGAACACGGTAAAAGTTCTCTTGAGTGAAAGACAGGCATAGATGTAGCTTAAGGCAGTTTCAAGTTTTGACCTGAAATTTACATCAAACATTAGCATCACCATTTAGCTGGAGGTTAGAAAAATATTAAGCCAACCTAAGGTAAAAGTCACAAGGAAGGTAAAACCTACTTTGAATTCTGCCCTCCTGCCTTCCATTTTAATTCTATCCCAGTATTCGCATGCTGCCCATAGTTTCCAATTTCTTCCCAGCTCTATGCCCCATCTGCTATTTTCTCCTCCCTTATGATGGTTCTTCTATTCCAATATCACCTAGAATCTCACAGTTAGAAAAGAACACAAGCTTGTCTGATGCATCAATCCTGTGTATCAATTCTGCCTGCAACATTTGTCAAAACATTTTCCAGCCTCGGCTTGTGATATCCTAAAATGAGAAATTCACTTCCTCTGAAGGTAGCTCATTTCATTTTGAAAGATCTAATTGATTAAAACAATTTTTTTCATGAATCAAAACCCTCTAATGTTTAGTTTCTACTTGTGGCATTTTATTCATCCACTTGTTTATTAAGAGGGCGACAATAGGGCAGAATCTCCAAGGGTGGCTCTGAGAGTTTCCAGAAAAAGAGAAGGTGGTGTGAAAACCTCCGGGTGGGCAGAGTAAGCAGAAAGAACAGAATGTGAAAAAGCACAGAAAACCTAGCTGCAAGTGGTTTGGGATAGATAGCCTTGTTCCTCCTTATCTGTTTCTTTCCTGTCTTGGAGAATCCTTCATCCTTTACCAACAATATCCTTCTCCAGGACCTTGTGCTACCAAGGATCACCACTCTACCTTCTGTGCCTCTGTCTCACATGTCCAATAATGCTCGAGTCCTCCCCAACATAAATGCCTTCCATCCACCCTGTCTGGCCTCAAGTTGCCACCTTCCTCCTTTCACAAATAATTCATGGAGAGTAGCCCAGAGCTCCCTAACATGTGCTTCATGAACAACTCACGTCAGGGTTACCCAAGTTCTTATTTAAAATGCGGCTTCCTGGGCTCCAGCTTCAGAACTAGTGAATCAAAAGCTGTGCGGCAATCTGTCAGGTCTCTTCTTTTAAAACGAAGCTGCTCCAAGGTTTGAGAGCCAGTAAAGTAGCCAATACTCTCAGTCTCCTCGGTCCACTGTAAGCGAGCCGCCCTCTCACCTCTGTATAGAGCTATAGTCTCCAAGAGCACCGATGAACCCCGCACGGCTAACTCTCACGGACTCTCCTCGGCAACAATTACCCCTTTAAAGTTCTCTCCTCTTGTTTTCTGACATGATCACCTATTGGTGATCTTCCTCCTTACTTTTGTCTCCTCTTTCTCTGACTCTTCATTGGCTCATTCTTTAAATGAAATTTCTTCCTGGGCGTTCATCCGTGACCCTTTTCTCAGTCTAAATCCTGACTCCAACTACCGTCTATATATTTACGATCCCCAACACCCAAGTTCTCTCCACCTTTGTTTCAAGCTTCCTAGAGTCACTACAACTCACTCAAGTCAACGTTAAAAAAAAACAGAATCCTCTCTACAGTCTCCTCCAAAGTGCTTCTCTATGTTTTCAGTTAATAAGATATCAGTGAGGAAGGTTTCAACGTCAGCAGCAAACCCAGGCTCAATTGGTTTAAACAATAAGGAAAATTATTCCATACAAAGATCATATTATTGCACAAATGAGACTTCTGAAGATAGGTCAGTCCCGTGATTGGTTAACTCCGGGCTAAATGACATCACACGAGACCCAACCTCTTCTATTTCTACTTCTTGTCGTTTTCAGCCCATTGGCTTATCCTCAGCTGGCCTCTCACAGGATGGCTGCGGCAGTTCCAGGTATCATATCAAGACAGAGCAGTCCATTGAAAGAAAGCAGGGACTATTTATTTTCCTGTTTGTTTTCATATCAGCAAAGAACACCTTTCCCAGAAGCCTTCTAGAAGACTTCTCTCATCCCATTGGCCAAAACTGTGTCACATAAACTTTTTAAAAATCATCTATTATAAAATAGGAAGAGAGAGGCCACTGTGGTAGGACCACCTCACTTGTATCATGTGGTTTTCTTTAGGGTGGCGGGTGTCTGAAGAGAGTCAGGGTTCTGTTAGAAAAGAAAGCAGGTAGCTGAATCAGCCATGTTTAGGTTTGACTGATATTAGCAAAGACCCAAATCAAGGGTGGCTTAAATATATAAAGAAATCCAGAGACAGAAAATCTAGGACAGTTGTATTAGCTCCATGAAGTGATTACGGATCCAGGCTCCCTCCAAACTTTCTGCCCTTCTGTGTGAGGCTTCCATGCTACAGTCCACCCGTTGTCTTCACTCTAGGCAGGAGGGTTCTGGAAATGAGAGAGAAGGGCCCAATCGCTCTCTTTTAAAAAGACTTCCCAGATACCCCAGGTAAGATTTCTTCTTATAATGGAAAGGGGGTTGTTAAATGTTGTTTTCAACTTGATACACTGTCCAGGGCTTTGTTACCAAGACCGAAGGTCCATTGGGAGGCAACCAGCAAGTCAGCTGTGCAGCGAAGAGTGAAGTACAGGCAGCCAATAGTGTCTGATACTCTCACCATTCCTTCCCCAAGCCGTCCAGGCTAGAAACCAAGCATCGTCTTCATTTTGTTTTATTTTTTTATCACTTGACATATGCAATAGGACACTGAATTCCATGATTCTTTCCGCAACAAATTCAGCAAACCTTTCCTTTTTATCTCAATTCCCACTGCCCCTGCCTTAGTTCAGAATTTTATGATGTTTGGACTCTTGTAATAGCTTCCTTCCAGTCCTCTCTGTATCCAGACTCTTTCATTTTATTCCCTGTATTACCTTCAGATTCTTTCTTAAACACAATTCTGGTTTACTAAAATAGCTACAATGCCACTCTATTGCTCATTGAATAAAATTAAACAGCTTAGTATGCCAATCAAAACTCTCAATGCTGTGACTCCTACCAACCCCCCACTGCTCCCTTAACTTTAGGCACACCAGACCAAATCCTTTTGTAGCCACCCAAGTAACATTGATTCATTTAGTGATATTTGTTTTGCTAACACATTACAATATGCTGTTAATATATATTTTTCCTCTTGCTTCGTATACTGCCAAATACTTTCAACCAATGAGATCCCACTGTGCTTTCCTAAGTCACACCTATAATACAGTGTGTGTGGTTTATTCTACGATGGCCTCTCTGTAATTTATTTTTGTGATCTGGCAAACAGTTTGGATCTATGATGGCTACCTAGAGGTATGCATGTTATATTCTTGAATTGATTGTGGTGGAGCAAAGTGAAGAAAAAACTACCTGGACGTAAAATGAAGACTCTTTTTGTTATTTTCCAGCTTTATTGAGATATACTTGACAAATGAATATTGTATATATTTAAGGTGTACAACATGATGTTTTGTTATATGTATACATTGTGAGATGATTACCACACTCAGGCTAATTAACATATCTGTCACCTCATGTAGTTACAATTTTTTGTGTGGTGAGAACACTTAAGATCTATTCTTTTAGACACATTCAAGTATACAATGCAATCTTTTTTAAGGTGTGCAATGTGATATATTGTGAAATCATTACCACAGAAAAATTAGTTAGCACATTCCTCGCCTCACATAATTACTATAGTTGACCTTTGAACACGCAGGGGTTAGGGGCGTCAACCCCCCATACACAGTCAGGAATCCACATATAACTTTTGATGCCCTAAAAACTTAACTAGTAAAAGCCTGCTCTTGACAGGAAACTTTACTGGTAACATAAGCAGTCAATTAACATATATTTTGTATGTTATATGTATTATATACTATATCCTTATAATAAAATCAGATAGACAAAAGAAAAAATATTATTAAGAAAATCATAGGGAAGAGAAAATACATTTATAGTATTTATTGAAAAAAACTCACCTTTTTATAAAAAGTGGACCCATGTAGTTCAACCCGTTTTGTTCCAAGGTTAACTGGACGTTTGTTGCTGTTATGGTGAGACCATTACAGATCTACCCTTTTAGCAACTTTCAAGTTTACATACAATGTTCTTAACTACAGTTACCATGCTGTACATTAGATCCTCAGCTCTTATACCTCTTATAACAGGGAGTTTGTACCCTTTGACCCACATCTCCTCATTTCCCCCCATCCTCCAGTCCTTGGCAACCATCATTCTGCTCTCTGTTTTTGTGGTTCAGTTCTTTTAGACTCCACAGATAAGTGAGATTATTCAGTATAACATGTAGGTTCCAAGAAGGCTCAAGGCACCTTCAAGAGATAATGAAGAAAAAAAAAAGTAGAAATCATTAGATCATTAGGGGTTGGCAAAAAATCCTATGACATTGGAGAAAGGCTACAAATATTACTGCAGAAAAAAAAAATTACTGCAGACCAGAAGGATTAACCATTCATTATTTGAGTTGGAAGATGCTTAAGTTGGAGACACATCATGACCTCAGGGATCTGAAGACAAATAAAGAGAAATAGCCACGGGATGATACTGGAAAAATATTTCCCCAAATTTATGTTATAACAACCCATATTTATTGACTTAGGTAGGGCCTTTGTTTTTAGTAATGCATCCCATCTTCATATATTTACAGGCAAAATCAGATTTAGTATGAAGCTAATAAAGCTTAAGCATAAGGACCTCCACCAGTACAGGTTCTTTCTGAGATTCGTGGCAGGGCCATAGCTATATGTCCATGTGGCTGTATTGGGACTTTTAAATAATTTAAGTGTGACAGGAAAGTTGCAAAAATAGATAACATTGTTAGTATCCAGAGACCCTATTTGAATTTTGCCAATTGTCTCAATAAAGTGCCTTATAGCAAAGTGATTCATTTTAGGATCACACATTGCATTTACTTTTAAGTCTCATTAGACTCCTTCAGTCTGGAAAGTTTTTCCTTGACTTTCATGACCTTGGTGCTTTTGAAAATTACAGGCCAGTTAGTTTGTGAAATGATCCTCACTTTGGGTTCATCTGATGTTTCTTCACGATTAGATCCAACTTATTCATCTTCAGTAGGAACATGCCAGAAGTAGCACTGTGTTCTTCTCTTGTATCTTCTCAGGTAGCACATGATTTCCACTTGTCCAGTTAGTGGTAATGCTAACCTTGATCATGACGGAGGCGGTGTTTGCTGGGTTTCTCTCATTTAAAGGTGTTGTTGTCCCCTTTGTAATTAATGTATTATGGGAGGTATTTTGAGAGCATGTGAATTCCCTCTTTTTTCACCCACTCATCTTAGCATTCATTCATTAATGACTTGAGTTATTACTGTAATGGTTGCCAAAAGATGACTTTCTAATTCCCTCATGCCTTCTACATTTATTAGTTGGTATTCTACTGCCAGCGAAAAAATTTTCTTCTCCCCATTTTTTATTCATTAATTAATTTATATTAGTGTGAATTCCTGTTATTTTATTCAACAAGCAATAATCTGTTATTACCATACTTCATTTTGATCCCAAATTGTCCCAGATTTGGCCAGTGGGAGCCCCTTCCAGCTGGCTTCTGTGAATTTTGACATGTCCTCATCATTCTTTCAGCACATTTTGCTTTCTAAAATAACAATATTTTCCAGTTTATCTTTTAATGTCCCTGCCCGAAACCTGCGATGGTATTGACAAACCAAGATCTGAACACTAGGGGTGCTCATTGCTTTGGGGGTGTTGCTTTTTCCACGCCTTCTCAGTAGAGAGGCTAAGGAATAGATGTACATACACGTTTGTATCTGTATTTATTTTTATATCTTCCTATACATGAGTTCACACTGATACCTCCTTTTGCAATCCAACACTACAAGGATTGTTTTAGCTATCTCCTTAGCATATTTACAACTCCATTCTGTGACAGTGAGAAACCTGGCTAACGAACCTTCAATTTATTTCCCTTTGGGTCAATACTCCCTTTATGTAACCAATCTTCTTCCCCATCCCCGCCACACGGATGCTCCTCCACCCCACCCTATTCCAGATGCCACACAACTATTCATTGACTTTCTCCTCACCCAACTCAGGTTCTGACACCCTTCGCTGGGCTGCTAATTCCACCACCTCATCTTACCCCACCCTGACCTAGATTTTCTATTTACCACTTTTGGACTCCGATGTCCTGCATTGGGCCCCATGGACAACCTCCTCATTCTTCTCGGGCTCTGACAACTCACATCTACCTATTTCTCCTCCCCTTGTCCCCCCCACCCCACTCCGCCACACACACACAAGTGCCCTATTCCTTCATCCCATTTGGGCTTTGATGCCTCATTCTGTCACCACCAGCACCACTACCACTCCTCATAGTCACCAACCTTGCTTGGTCACAGTTGATGCTTTTTGGACTGAATGATTTAGAAAACAAGGGTGGGAGGGAAGAAGGATTTTTGCTTTTATAAAAAAGGATATTTATGCATTCATAAATTAAGAAAAGTAAAATACTTTTAACCACAATCTGTTAAGAGCACTGTATCTTCCCATGTAGCTTTCTTCTTGTCACATGACCTCTAGTGTTGAGTGGCACGCAGTGGACACGGGATTTTGGGGATCCAGCTGAGGAGAAGTTGACTTGGAGTTATATTTAGTTTGAATGCAGTGGGATATATTTATGTGGCATAAATAACATATATATATATATATGTGTGTGTGTGTATATATATATATATATATATATATATATATATATATATATATACGTTTTATATATATATATATATATTTAACTGTATTTTGCCACCTGAAAAGCATTTATGTATGACTTTATTTAACAAAGTAAAACAAATCTGTTTGGTCTGTTATAACATGCCACGAAGCAACATTTACAATCAAATGGTGACAACACAGCGATTATAAAAGGTGAGAACAAAGATCTTATGATTGATCATTATTAAGTTTTCAGAATGTATGCCATGTGCTGGTCATTCCTTAATCTTGCTGTAGAAAACCTGGCACACAGTTCTTGAGGGTGTCGATTACCTTAGTATTTTGTAAAAACCATGTTTTTCGGGTTCATCCCCTAGATAGAGATTTAAATCCGAAACCAGTTTGAGTTCTTTTTTTTTTTTAGTCTAGATGTAAAAATTTGATCTGCCCATTATAAAGCTATACAAGACTTGCAACATGGACACAAATCAGATGCAAAAAGATTATTTAAAAGTTTACAATACTCAAAAATACCATTTATTTGTAATCTGGCATTCATTTCATAAACATTTCAATAGAACAAGTGAGAAATTACAGATCCCTGATTTGTATGCATGTGAAGGGTACCTCCTTTTCTTATATTTAAGTTTATTTATAAAAGAAAAAAACAGATGAAATTAATTAAATATGAAATATGATAAAGATGAGTGATAAAATCTATTCAAATAACTGAAAAGTTATTCATAGGAAGAGATAAATTTGGAGTAAAAGTAATAAGAAGGCTCATGGATGTTGTTTGATTAATTAATGAAGTGGAGTAAAGCATGTAAACATGATGAAAAACTATTAAAATTTTTTTCTTATTTGACATAAAATAACTGACATCAAGGAAGATAAAATAAAACTCATTATATGTCACCATAGTGAAAAAATATTATTTCACTAGTGAAATAGTGTCATTAATTCAAAGAGAAATGAGGATGAGTCACTACCAAAAAGAAATTGAAACAGCCTGAAATCGTAGAGCTCATGGATAAAAGAAACTTGATAATGTTTCCCCAAATTTTATAGTACTTTAAAAAATTTAACATGGCATGAACAACAAATAATTGTGAAATGAAAACATATGTTTTCTAAACTGGTAATAAAATTTGATTTTATCAATCCTCCTAGAAATATTAATAAGTGATCTTTCTTTTTGTCCATACATACCATATTGTAAAATTGTTGCCATAGGAAGAGGCTATCAAAGAGTATAATCCCCACAAAAATGTTGGGGAAAAGTATTATAGAGTAATATGTGAAGCAGCTAATTAAGTCAATATTATTTTATTTTTCTTGATTTTGTGAGATTAATATTTGTCAGCTTTTATATTTATAAGTTCTTGTCATCTAGTTCACATTTGAAATAAATCTTCACTTTAATATTTCATTACATATTAATTTTTATTATTTTTATTAAAAGGATCCCCCAAATATATCATCTCCAGGCATGACACAGTCTGGATCTGCCCCTTTTAGAATTTACAGTATTCAGCCTCCAAGCCTTCGCTCATGCTGTTCCCTGTGCCTAGACCTGCCACTACCTTATTTTGTTACTTATTATTCAAGATGTAACTCACAAGTAGCCTTTACTGTGAAAACTTTCAACCTCCACTCCTACCCATCTCCCAGGCAGAATGTTGTCGGAGAAGTATTTATATATCTTATTTGTAATAAGATATATAATTATATCCCCTAATGGATGTGAGCTCTTTGAAAGCAGGGCAATGCCACACTGTCCCCAGGTCTCAGCTTTATACCTGTTACTCAGTAATATTTAGTAAATACTGGGTGACTGATGAATTATGAATGAGTTGCCATGTCACACAATAAGGGTGAAATTTTCAGACATACTGTTGCCAGTAACCAGAGGTAGTATGGTGCTTTCTTTTTTATCTTGTTACTTAGGATTTCTGGGTCTTTTCCTGAGCTCTTTTGTGCCTGTAAGCCAACTCTTATGGCAGGTCTTCTGTTGGTGGAAAAACACTTATTTTCTAAAACTGTTGTTAAGGTATTTTTCACAAGCAAGTAATTTATTAGGAGGAAAACGAAGAAAAGAATATCGTGTCCACAAAGCTCAGGGGAGGACTTATCATGTCTTTGTAGTGTGGACAGAGGAATGGAAGCCTCTGAAAAGAGTTTCTTTTCATTTCCTGATCTATACAGCAATCTATTAACTTCCTTTCTCTCATACACAGTGAGCTTTTTTTCTTCCTCCTTTCCCTTCCTCCACAGTCTATTTCATTTCCTCTCTAATATTTGCTTTCTCTGTTTTAACTCTCTTGCACTGCTTAATATCAATGTGCTTAACTGCAGAAGTCACTTGTCAGGCCTGCCTGCTACTGTTATTCCTGTTTGTTCTCATCCCTGGTTCATAGCGAAGCAGGCTCGCACAGCCATACCTGTCTTTGCTCAGGCCTTAAATGTAGATTGTGTCCTAGAGTGGATGTGCCACCACACCTAGCGGTCACCCGTCCATCATCTTCCACTGTGCACTGCAAAATTAACTGGATCCTCCATCATGTATAAACAATATCTCCCCATGTTATATATCTGAACATTATTTATTGAAATGGGATAAGGCCCTATTATCAGAGTGAGTAGTTTCAATATTGCCTTGTGTTTGCTCTCAATATTCATCTATGCGTTCATTTATTCAGCAAATTATAATTGAGCACCTCACAGAGACCAAGGACTATTGAGATATTGGAGGGTATAAATCATAGGACTGGGCCTTTGCCCACCAAGATTTCTGAGTGTAAATATAGAGTTATGGAAAACAGACAGGTTTTGGAGCCAGAGAAGTTGGGTTTGTATGCTGGCTTTGCCTCCAACTAGCTGTGACAGAGTCTACCTGCCAGGTCTTCAGTTTAGTCATATGTCAAATGGGGGAAATCCTAACCATGCTCTAGTGTTGTTGTTTAGATTAAATGATGTAATTTTTCACCGGATCATTAAATGGTAGATTAGGGAAGGAAGAGTTAGGGCATGCCAACATCCCAGGGCTTTCTCTATTTTAATTAGAAAGACACCTTTTCCCCTCCAAGGAAATAAAAGCGCTGGAGCTACTGAGCAGCACCAAAGATAACAGAAGTGGTCCCAATGCCAGACCCCAGCCCAATACCAAAAGAGGCCATCCCGACAGTGAGTGGAAACACGTCCCTCTTCCTTCCAAACCCTTCCCAGCATTCAGGCTCCAGGCTCAGCGCTCACTGCTCACACTTGACAGTGACGCTGGTTGAGACCATCCAAGAGAAAGAAGCAGTGACAGTGGCCCCCAGCCCCAGAGCAGCAGCCGTGCTAACAGCACCTAAGAAGTGAAGACAGAGCTGCATTCCTTGGATTCCTGACTTCAGGCATTTAGTGCCATAAGCATGCCCTTGACATCAGCTCTTGGCTGATGCAGGTGGAGCCAATGACCTACCCTTTCATTCAAAAGGAAACAAGGTCTCGGGTTGGAACACAGGAGGTAGCTGGAGTCCAGGATGATTCTTCCAGACGTGGTCAGTAACTATTAGTTTCACTGAATTCTTACATTTCCTGTAAGCACGCACCCCCGTCTTTCCCCAGTTTTGTGGCTGAGGAGATTTCTGCTACCACATGCAGAACCACAACCTTAATGTATTGAGTGCTTTCCCGATGCCAGATGCCTTACTAGATGTTATATACATATATTCCATCTTCACAACGCTTGAAGGCGGTATTCCCATTTTACAGATGAGGAACCCAAATTCAGACAGAAGAGAAGTACCTCTTCCATGATCACACAAGGGAGAACTCGCATTGCTACCTGAGTGTCTGACTTACGCAGCCAGGCTGCTTCCAGCCCCCACTTGTAGGTGCTCAGCTTTTATAGCATGAATTGTGAATGAATCTTGGGCCTGCTTCCCTCTTCATAGTGCCCAGGAGATTCAAACATGGGCACTTAAAGTTTTCATGGCTATTACTTACTTTGTCATCTCCTGAGGAGGGCAATAGAACTGCGGATTGTACCATTGAGAATTGTTGCAAGTGCTGTTCAATGACCTTGCTCCACTTCAGATAACTCGTGTGTGTGTGTGTGTGTGTGTGTGTGTGTGTGTGTGTGTGTGAACTAACACTGCACAGAGGGGATGGGGATTTCACAACCACCAGTCGAAACAGCAATACTCCACTCCAATGTTTTTATCACCTCGCTTCTTCCCAGAAACCTTTCCTGAATGAATCCACCAGACTGTTCATCCTATCACAACGGCTATACAGAACGTTTATCTTAATTTGTTCTTTCATTCAGCTTCATTTTTCTAAACCTATGATGACTCGCAAACTAGATTAAAGCCATTTTTCAGTGTTGTTGGCATCCTTACTGAATGCTGTAGGTGCTCAGTATTATCATATTTAAAGCTCTGTGCACAGTGGTGGGGATGGGGGTGGGGGTGGGGTGGGGGTGGAGAGGAACCAGCCAAGAGGAGGGACCTGGGCTTTTTAAATAAAAGGCAGTTACATACCTAATTTGTATTTCCCCAGGCCACTCCATCCTTGGGAAGGCTAGCAAGACAGTAGGACAAGAGATTTATAACAAAAAAGGGTCTGTCTGGTCTGGTCCCTCCAGATGAATCATGGGAAGCTCCAGCCCCGTCCCAGGCCTCCTGGACTAGCTAAGGAAATCCTCAGAGACCGTGCTGCTCTGTGGACAGATTTAATCCTTCCGGCTGCAGCATGGGCGCCTTTGCCCTCCTCTTTCCAGTAGCACTTACTTGGGTGTCAGGTTGTGGTGATATCCGGCAACCAGGTGCCTGTGGTCCTTGATCTTTCTCTCACATAACACAGCCACGGGATCCCAAGTGGCATTTCCAGTGTCTAACTGCTGCAACACGTGCCAGCTGCCTCCCCTTCCCCCGCCCCTGCTTTTGGGCTGTATTCTGTTACAGGGCACGGAGCCACACTGCCCGAGCTGTAGTTTAAAACGATGCTGGTGACCAGTTTCTTATCGACACTCTTCCTCCTGCGCTCGGGCACTGATCTCTGGGTACAGTGAGAGCTAGAGGAACACCTGAGCAGCAAAACCCTTGCTAAACTCAGACTGCCCCTCCCCTGGGACAATGACCCATTGTCCTGGGACAGGGCACACCCAACCTTCTTGTGGTGAATTCCATCCCACAAGGCTCTGTGGTTCCACTTGCAAACAACTCCCTGGCAGGCAGAACGGCCCTGTTGATCCTTCAGACATGTTTATGGGATATCAGGATTTGCAGTGGCTTCCCAGACTCGAGGTCTCACTCTGGAACTCTCCCTTTGGTCGTTTTGAACAGTGAATTCTAAAGAACTTTTGTGCGCTCAGAAATGCCGCTCTCTCGAAGATCATGCCCCACTCCCTTCACCCACACCAGTTACAAGTCGGTTTGAATTTTTCAGGTTGTATCATAGGACTCCTGTTTAGGAAACTATTTCATTCCTAAACTTTCATTTTAAAAAGTAGTCCTTAAATTATTTTAAGCGACCGTTCCTTGATATTAAATCAATTGGACTGGCTTAAATATTTTATCCCAAATACATGTGAAATTAGATATTTGTAAGGATTAATCCATCTAAAAAAGCGTGGCTGAAAATTGGAAACTTGGCAATCAGCCAGGATGGAGCAGTATATTTTAAATTTTTTAACTTTTTCTTTTGGAATAGAGTCCATGTTACCGATGTTTAAACTCTGTTGATTTCTCAGAAGTGTACCTAAGGGAACTTTCTTATTGAAATCAAGATGAAAATTTGGGAGACCTAATTATCTTTGAGAATTTTGAATATTTCCCCCCTTTAGGACCTCTACTAGGAGAAAAACTAAAATTTTAATTGATTCTCCTATAACTTTTATATCTCTCCCCATCAAAAAAAAAAAAAAGTAAAAAGAAAGAGAAAAAAAGCATTTAGTATCATGCTTAATTGATTAAACACAATCACAATACACAAACATTAAGAAAAAATTTTTTTTTCTTTCCCTTTTTTTTTTTAGTTTGGGCACTTTAAAACGTTAGCTTCAGTTTTTGAAATATTTAAATTAAGTAATTGGAATCTTGAATTTATAACCTGAGTTGTTATACCATGGCTAATCTTAGTTCAACTTCTAATGTGTTGCTTAGAAAAAGACAACTTAATCTTCTTATTTGTTATCCCCAGGGAGAAGTTTATGCATATGTAATCAGAACAATCCTGACTAATAATTAGACTAAGGGTCTTCAAGCTTCATGATATTGTGAACTTGTCCTAAATTCTCTCACTGTCTCCAGGAGTTCTCTTAATTTGGATCTTGCCTATGTGAACTATAATAGGTGTGTAGAAGTGAATGGTGACATTTTGCATAAGTATTTTTCTTTAACTCATGTCACTCATTTTTTTTACTGAACTAAATGAAATAGACCAAGAGAAAAATATACAGATATTTCAATAGCTTAGTAGAGATATTCCTATTGAACAGTAAAGTAGGGCAAATGCCACGTGGCCCTAAGCTTCGGTAGCCTTGTAGAGGCTGTAGAGCAGCAGAAAATAGGTAAGTGAAGGTAAGACAGTCTCAGAGAGGCAGAGAGAGACAGAGGCACACTGACAGCAGCTGATCAGCTCATGACCTACCCAAGTCTTGATAGGTAGAGAGAGTCATTAAGTGATTATTTTAAATAATTGATGCAAATTTAACTGTGCTTGCTTGGGAGAGAGCGAGAGATATTAAAATAGCACTTGTGTGCCATCGCCCTCAATGATCATCCTCCCCAGCGTGAGATAAGAAACATGAATATGCTGCTATGACCCAAGTTTATCTCAGGCCCCTTGGGACCCTTTTACTATATTTATGCATTGAGTGTGGCCCTACAATGCAAATCAATGATTTCCTCTGCTGCTCAACCAAAGAAACAGACATGTATTCCAATGCCAAAAGAAAACCTGGCAGTGCAGAGTTCATAAGTGGTGGTCTGCTGGTCTCCAGTGGGCACTTTCCAGAGGAATGTTCAAGGGTAATTTTTCAACATCTCCCTTTTGTCTTGAGCTGATCTGAAAAGGCCACCTCTGAGTAATTTGCTACGCCAACGTACAATTGTCTCATTATCATTTAGCTCCATCCCTGTTCCTATCGCCTTTAAGGGAAAACCTGTGATTTTTCTTCTGTTACACACACACACACACACACACACACACACACACACACACACACACGTTTTAAAACATGAGACAAAGTTAAATGGAAGCGGGAGAAAGGGAGGGAGGGAAGGAGGGTGGGGAATGGAGTGTGTCTGCAGAGCTCTTCTCAGCTCAGCTTTGACTCTGCAACACCATCCAGACCTGGGCCACTGTTTACAATACAGATGCATTATCTACTTCACTGTCCTGCTCAGTTTCATCTGGTAGGAAACCCTGATTCCAGCTTCTCCACTCAGACGTGGGTGTCACCTTCGCAGGGAGGCCTACCCTGACCCGGCTATTTCAACCGGTGATGTCACTTGTCAACATTCCCAATGCCTCTTGCCTTGCTCTCCTTTATTTTTTTCTCATGGCACTATTCCCTCCTTCCTCTTTTATTCTATTTTATTCTGACACCTCTGACTTTTTCCTTAATTTACTGTTGTTGCCTGTCTCCCGCAACTGGAAGTAAACTCCACAAGGCACGGATTTTTATGTCTGTTCACTGATGCATCTCACTCAACTAGAACAGTGCCTGGTCCACAGTAGGTGTTTAATGAATATGCTGAATGAATATGTGAAGCTTCTGCATCTAAATTCCCTGGGCAGACATAGTTTGAGGGCTCGTTGCAGGCTTAAAGCAAGTCTTACAGCTGTGCTAAATTCTTCCACTTTACCATCATAAACACAGACCATTGGTAATTAGCAAAATGCCCAAAAGTTACTCATTCATCACTACATGCACATGAAAAGAGGTACAACATCCAAAATAATTGACCATTGTCACAATAGATCAAAGTCCATTATTGCAAATAGATTTGGAGCTGAAATTTGTATGACAAGAGATGTCTAAATCCAGCCAGTGGCCCATTTATTTGAAATTAGGTTCCTATCCACCAAATCCTATTACAGCAAAGTGATTTAAAGAGATTCTTTACCTTCTCTTTAATGTGACTTAACCTGGGCATTAAGAAGACTTCAATTAAATAATTTGATGAGAAATCTACATTTTTCTAGACCACAAGAGTAATTTAAAACAAATGATACTTTTTCAAACTCTGCTATTATCAAACTCTCAATAATGCCTCTCTCTTTCTGAAGTGATTTTAGTGGTGACGTAGACAAGACTTGGATTTTAGCCTCCTAAATTTTCACCTGCAAGTGCCCACAAGCAGTAAAAATAATATTTTTAAGGGTTTGAAACGTTATTTAAAGCAACCCATCCACATTTTAGACAACATTTGAAACATACCACTGCCTGTTCGCTTCAGGTATAATGAAATTAATATTAGTAAATCAATGAAGGGCCATTTCACCAATGGAGGTCATAGTTTTCCTTTTTTTTAATTAAAAGTTTAGTTTGTCCAGAGTCTCATTTTTTCATCTTCAGTTATTGTAATTTTTATAGCTGATCTGAGCAACAAATGTATGGAAACCATATTTTTTGAAACAAACACAGGCAGTATGCTCGTAACAGTTTTGGGAATCAAACATACGTTGATTAGTATTTTGGATCCACCCCTGCCAGGCTGGGCCTGATGTTTAGCATGTTCTCGACCTATCCTGAAACTCAGTTTCTTCATCCATAAGATGAGCCTATTAACAGCTGCTTTGTAGTATAACTATGGTTGAATTCCCAATACAGTATCTGCATATAGAGGCTATGTGCATAAATCATAACTGTAGTCATAACAATTAAATTTTCTGACTTGACTATTTATCTGAGAAATTTCATTAAGGTACAACACACAAACCTCTTCTAATTGTGTTTAATCAATTGTTAGTATTGAAAAACATTACATGAACTCAGTCTTTATAGGTCTTAATTTTTTCCTAAGATCCTGGTAGTAATTTCAACATTTTACCCAAAGTTCACTACTGGTCTTTGTTTAAGCAAAGGGACTTATATCTGAACCAGCTCCTCAGAGTTATGAGTGAAATTGTGTTGCCCCACCCCTCCCCCCAAAAAAAGATGTCAGAGTCCTAACCCCCAGTGCTGGTGAAGTGAACTTACTTGGAAATAGAGACTTTGCAGATAATCGAGTTAAGATGAGGTCCTTAGCATAGGCCTAATTCAATATGACCATGTCCTGGTGGAAAGGGGAAATCTGGACACAGAGACAGAGGCACACAGGGAGAACACCATGTGAAAGTGAAGGCAGAGATCAGTGTGATGCTTCTACAAGCCAAGGAAGACAAGCTGAGGAACACCACATATTGCCAGCAAAATGCCAGAAGCCAGAGGAGAGGCCTGGAGCCGACCCCTTCCTCACGGCCCTCAGAAGGAACCAACCTGCTGGCAACTTGTTCCTAGACTTCCAGCCCCCAGAACCGTGAGATACTAAATTCCTGTTGTTTAAGCCACCAATGTGGGGTCCTTTGTTACAGCAGCTCCAGGACACTAGTATTCTTACCCAAGGGACAGAGTGGCTGTTGAGGGAAGAGGGAAGCAGTGTGCATGCAATTCCCAGCATCGTTGCTACATCAGCGCCCCCGACTTCTAGTTCAAAGAGGTTGAGCAGAGTCTACAGTATTCAGTTGATCCTTGAACAATGTGGGGGTTAGGGGCACGGAACCCCACCCCACACTATCGAAAATCCACATATAACTTTTGACTCCCCAAAATCTTAACTACTAATAGTTCACTGTTGATCGCTTTACTGATAACATAGTTGATTAACACATATTTTGTGTGTTGTATATATTATATACTGTATTCTTGCCATAATAAAATAAGCTAGAGAAAAGAAAATATTACTAACAATATCATAAGGAAAATACATTTACAGTATTAATTAGTCAAAAAATCCACACGGGCCTACACAGTTCAAGCCCGTGTCTATTTCACCTGACAATTGGCCTGGCCACAGATAGAGAGGAGAGAACTAAGTTGAAGACCCTCAAACTTGTTGAAATGTTGCCAAGAAGAGGATGGTGGCACAGAAGTCTTAAAGTTCTTCCCTGCCTAAGCTTCAGGAAGAGAAGTCTTGCTACATCTGGGTGGGGTTTTTTCCTTCTCTTTACCAAAAGAAAGGAAGCTTTAAGCACCCACTAGTTGCGTATACTGAGTTTCACCAGCAGCAGCTGAGCAGTTGCTACAGTGCTATCCCCTTTTGGCCAGACTTAGCCTGCAAAGCACCAGGGGGACAAGAAGGAGAGCCATCACTTCCCACTTCACTGCTCTGGAGCAGTCCACACCCAGGGCCGTTCTGTGAATAATGTGCCCAGCAGAGCCATCAGCAGTTGGTGCTCAACCTGAAGCACCAAAGTACAGGCATACCTCGTTTTACTGCCTTCGCTTTATTGCCTTTGCAAGTGTGTTTTTTACAAACTGCAGGCAAGACCCTCCACCAGCAAAAAGATCACACCATGCTTCATTGTGATATTTGCTTTATCATGGTGGTCTGGAACTCAACCTTCAGTATCTCTGAGGTATGACTGTATTGTGTAGGAAAGCTTCTCTCTCTCTCTCTCTCTCTCTCTCTCTCTCTCTCTCTCTTCTCTCTCTCTCTCTCTCTCTCTCTCTCTCTCTCTCTCTCACACACACACACACACACACACACACACGTGTTTGGGGGGGTCTCTAAACAAAGTAGTTATCAATAATCATTGTTTATCAACTACCTAGTATATGCAAAGCACTGTGCTAAGCATTTTGCATGAATTATTTAGCAAACATTCATTCCATAACGAGTAAGAGCTTGCTATGTGCAAACCATTGAACTGGATTCAGGAAATAAATTGATGAATAAGACAGATACAATCCCTGTCTATGGCAGACATTAACTTTTGCTTAACAAATATTCACTACACCTTTATTCCCCAATTCAGACTGTGCAAAATCTTAGTCTCCCAGTTTCTATTTCAGCTTGGAGTTGTAAAACAACCTAGTTATGCCCAAGCTCAAGAAGGGAAAATTTGCTTTCCCACTGAAATGAGACAGACATACAATCTTCATCACGTCCTTTCTTGTAGTCTTGATTTGGATGTGATGGCTGGAGCTGCAAAAGCAATCTTCAATGCATGAAGTAAAGACCAAAAGAGTCAAAGAGACAGCCTGATGTTGTGGAGCCTCTGAAACTTGACCAATAGCCACTACCTCTGTACTTCTCTTTTTAGATGAAAAAGTGAATCCCTGTTGATTTAAACTACTGTTAGTCAGATTTTCTGTTACTTGTAGCTAAATGCACTCCAAAATGGATACAACTGCCTTGATGAAGTTTGTGATCTATCTGGGGAGACAAACATAACCAATTTATTTCATAATAATTATTTAACTGGCATTGTGACAAGTGCCATGAAGAAGAATTATAGGACACCGGGAGCACGTGGAACAGGTCTGTCCAATTCGAAAGTCTCTGCTGTCTGGGAATAGAGTGGGGTATAATCCAGATTCTGCCACTTACCACCTGTATAACTTTGGACAAATTACTTAACCTTTGTAAGTCTCAATTACTTCTGTAATCTGTGAAATGGGGCATATAATATCGTCTGTCATAGGTTTGTTGTGAGGATTAAATGATAAATGCACATAAGATGTTTTGTATGTTCTTGGCACATAGTAAGCAAAATTAATATTTTAAGCAACAATTATTTTATTGTTGTTATATTACATATCACATGTATGTTGACATTACATATGTATATTAAATATGATTGTGGTAGGCAGGATTTTAAAATGCCCCCCAAGATTACCACTCCCTGATGTACAAGCCCTATATAATCTCCCCTCCTGGGTAGAGACAGAATTTGTGAATTTGATGATCTATTGCTCCTGTGATTATATTATCTACTATGGCAAAAGGATGGTTATTATGGTAGGTCTGACCTTTAAAAGCAGAGTTTTCTCTGGACTGTAAACATCTGAGAAAGAAATCAGAGAGATAGCCTGAAAGAAGAAGTAACAATCACGTTGAAAATTACACATGAGGACCATGTGGCAAGGAACTGCAGACAGCCTGCAGGAATTGAAAGTGGTCACTGACATATGGCCAATCAAGAAAACAGAGACCTCAGTCTACGACAGCAAGCAAATACATTCTGTCAACACACATGAGCTTGGAAGAAGACTCTGAACCTTAGATGAGATGGCAGCCCCAGCCCAAACCTTGATTTTAGCCTGAAGAGACCCTGAGCAGAGAACCCCCTTAGTGTGACCTACACAGCGGTGAGATAAAAATGTCTCTTGTATTATGGCACTAAGTTTGTGGTCATTTGTTATGAAGCTGTAGAAAATGAATACAGTTATAGCGGATCCTTGAACAACACAGTTCAAGTGTGCAGGTCCACTTATACACAGATATTTTTTTTTCAATAAATATGTACAGTACTGTAAATGTATTTTCTCTTATGATTTTCTTAATAACATTTTCTTTTCTCTTTATTGTAGGAATACAGTGTATAATGCATATAACATACAAAATATGGTTTAATTCACTATTTATGCTATTAGTAATACTAGGCTTCTGGTCAACAGTAGTAGTTACATATTGGGGGAATAAAAAAATTACACGTGGATTTTCAACTGCATGGGAGCAGGTGGGCACCCCAAACCCCCATGTTGTCCAAGGGTCAACTGTGTATATAATTACACTGTATCTTATGGAAGAATATATTGCATAATTTACTGCATCAGGGTAAAATATAAGGTGCTTTTCAAAGAGCTCCAAAAATACAGAGGATTAGAGACTATAGGAGTCTGTTTCCTCACACCCTGCAGTCCTGAAGTGAAAAGTATAGATCCAGGGTGGCTTTGCTCTTTACGGGCATTCAAGTTCTCATGTTTCTCTCATTTTATTACTCTGTCAACCCCACCAGAAAGAGACCTGTCCTCATCTGCATGGTCAAAGATGGGGCCTGGCACACTGGCCAGTGTGAGAAACAGCAGGTCCAGAGCACCAATTTCATTTTCAGCAAATGATGCAGGAGTCGTATTCATCACTTCTACTTACATTCCATTTTTAAGAATTTAGTCCTATAGCCACAGTTAGTCTCAAAGGAGACAAGGCAATGCAATCTTGCAGGGGGATGGGGATACACCCAGAAGAAGAAGAGAATGGATTTGGGTGAACAATGAATAGTTCCCACCACAAATATTATAACATAACAATAATCACTATGCGATACTGCCACATAATTCCACCCCCCACCCCCACCTCGCTTTCCTGATGAGCACTTAGTTTTGATTACTTCACAGAGGGCCAAATTTGATTGCAGAGGAGACACCTCACAATTTTGTAGTGCTGAGTCACTCATTCACGAGGCAGTGTTGACCTCTGCCTGGATTAGCAGTAACATTAACAGCAGCTATACTGCTCGCTGATAATTACTGCAATTCGTAATCAAATGTACTTTTCTGAGTGCTTTGCAAACAGGTACAAATATGTTTTCATCAATAGGTTTTATCCACCTACCCATGCTCACCTGTGATATGCTGTGGGGGTGGGGGATGACGAAAAAACAGAATGCAGAGCTCCTTCTATGCATAGCCCAGCATTTCCCTCCCCCTCATCTTCCCCACCCCCTTAGAAGATTATACGAAGAGGAGCTGCACAGGATATGCGCCATTTTGCTGTGATTTAGTCAGTGGGCTAAGAGGGGAGTGCCCTGCTGGACAGTGTTTCACTTGTGGCAAGAAAGCCTATAAGGGCAGCTTCAGATTTTCTTTGAGGATTAGATCTGATCACAATGACACTTTGCTGAGATTTCCCAAAGGACTGGAAGAGGATGGGTGTTTTGCAGGGATACAGAGAGTAAATTTTATTTTGTTGACTGGATAGTCGCTCAATAAATGTTAACGATGTCAATCACAGTAGATACATGCAAAGTCATCCATTTGAAGAGAAAAGAAAAATTCTCTCACAGATTTTCAAAATTCCTGTCACAGAATTACGTTGCTTGCTGATTTCCTTTCTGCTGAAGCTGGAGCTTGATTTCGGGATATTTTTCAAAATATTGTGTGTTTTTCTAACTATATATTAAATCCATGCGCTATTTTATCCGCAAAACTTGTTTCTAATGCTCTTTTCTCTGGGCTCTAAAATGGTGATACCGCCAGGGCTTGGGGAAAAATCAGTCTTCCAATAGAATTGCTATCGCGTAGCAAAAGTTCTTGGATTCTGATAACATGTTTTGAGAAGGAGCTCAAATCATCTCCTCAAATTATAAATCCTTTCTCTTATTCTATTCTACACTCCCACAGCAAACAGGACATTAATTATTAGCAACATTTAGTTATTCTTTTTTCCTCCCAAGATTATTTCTCAAGTAGCAGACTCTACTTCATTTCAACTTAACCCACCCCAGTTAACTTTCATTTTCCATATTCTAAATTCAGTTTCTGCAGAAGCAGAAACCAGGTCTTGGTAACTCCTGACTAGGGCAGTCTTATATAAGAAGGGACGTCATGAGCCTATAGACTGACTCAAATTATGATTAATCTACTGGCCAGAAAACCTAAGAAGAGTGGAGTCTAAAGCAGGATAAAGAAGAATTAAAGAGTATGACTCTTATTCCAGTCTCTTTCTCAGCATTTCTCAACTTGAAGGGCGAGGAGTGGACCTGTGCTTTATTAAAATAATAGGCAGCCATTCGGATAAAGTACATGGCTGCCAGCAGTGTTGGGACCAGATATACACAAAGAAGAAAAAACTTTCTCTTCTAAATTCCTGAAAACACATGTTGTAGGTACGTATCAGGATACAGAAAGAGTACTCCTTCCCATTATGGTTTGAGATTTCATCCAGATCTCTGATGAGCTCCTGAGGTAGGTCTAATTAAGAACTAAATACACTAACCATACCTTGATTTGCATGTCCATTTGTAGTCTTCACAAAATTTCCCGTCTTTTATCTCAGATGTGCCTCATAGCGGCTCAAAGGAGTAATAATAACAGGAGTTCCATAACTGAGCATTTACTGTGTGCCAAGTACATATATATGGTCACTCATTGATTCTCCACAGTCCTGAGAGTTCGGTTCTATTCTTAGCCTCATCGTACAGATGAGGGTTAGATGTTGAGATTCCTGAGTTCACACAGTGGTCAGCGACCGAATCAGCACTGTGAACCTACATAACCTGGCTCCAAGGCTCAGTATTGGCTCAATGGCTTTTAGCGAACATAAGGTGACCAATAACCAGTAGCATTGGAACTAAGACCTATGTGTCCTGCTTCTTTCTCATTTCAGCATTCTGGTTTGGGGATTGCTGAGGCTTTGCGTTTTAGATGATCTCTGCTTAGATCTACTGTAGCTATGGTTCCTTCACTGTGGTTACTCAGGAATCAACCTTTTCTTTAAGGTCAGGCACATGGATTTGAACCTTTAATTTCCTTCAAGTTGACATTTTACTGCTTCATAGTCCCAAGTCTCCTGCAGCTTGTAAAGGAGTGATTTCAGATATCCACTCCCCACAGCTCTGAGAACAATTAATTTCAATCTTGGGACAGTGCCCAGAATTCAAGAAAACTAGCATGATCCATCCAGTCTGGCTTTTCATTCCATCTATTGTCTAAAGCTCTGTCTATAGGCATAAAGTACTAGGTAAGAAGTAGGAAAAAATTCAGCTATTCCTGACGATGGTCTCTACGTAGTGTTTTGTGCTGGGAAAACAAAGGACCCAGATAATTGATGAATTTCTTTATTCTTTTGGATACTTTGGGGTCATGTAAACAGTGGAAAAATATGTTCCATAAGGATTTATCACCAATTAAAGAACAGTAGTGTAAACCCACCCAATTGAATCATAATAAAATTTGTTCATTAGATCTAAAATAGGTCCAGTGAGTCTAGGGGGGGGGGAAAGGTTTAATTATTTGTTCCAGAGAATGGCTTTAGAAGATTAACGTTAGGGAAGGTTCTATACTGGTCTTTTGGTCATCCAAAAGTATATATTAAAAAAAAAAAAAAGTAGAGACAGCAAATACAGTAGAAATGACTTCAGTAGCTTAGCTTGAAATGAACAAAATTACAGCATTTCCCTCAAGACTTGTTCTTGAAAGGATGGTTATGAATCAAAGATAGTCTTGAAAAAGTGATAAAGGGGCAACTGGGTTGAACATTTATTTTCCCTGTTCCTCAAATTCTGCATCTTTACTATTGGTGATTTTTTTTTTTTTTTTTTTTTTGAAAGTCAGCTGAAATTCGGAGTTGTCAGCAGTTAACCTAGGAAGACGTTTAAAATTAAATTCAATAATCAGGTTCTATTCTATTACACATTAGTCAGGTGATCCTTTATAAACGAGCATAAAAACCTGTGATTCAAAGTCAATAACAATTCTAGAGACTGTCCTAGTGAAAGTAAGGCTATGTTTTAAAGACTGGTGAAGTGAAACATTATTTGCAAATTTAATTTTTTATATATTTTATAAAATTGTTAGCAAGGGAGTTGGCCGTCTCTAACATACTTGATATAGAACGATATGGAAAGAAGAAAGGAGATAATATTTAGTGAGTAATAGCTACATATTGAAGAGTAATATTAAAAAGCATAAAGACCTTGATGATAGATACGCAAAAAACTTTATCATTTATTGTCTTCCCCCACTAGCTCCACATACCGTGGCCCACACAGAGCACACCCATCATTCAGCTTGGACTGCTCACTGAAGGATTACAGTGGGTGAGGGAAGTAAACTCCTCAGACATTACATTATTCCCTAATCTTCCGTATTTTGGGGTCTCTTTGAAAAAGCATCTTAGACTTTCCCTGACGCAGTGCTCCAGCAAATTGCTTTAGAATGACATCATGCCCAAGCCCAAAGGAATCAACCTTTTTAATATGGATCAATTAGGCTACTGACTTCTTGGAAGTCTGATGTCCAATCTATTGAGAGTGTTGAGAATCATGGAATAGGAAAAAAAAAAAAGTCCTTTGGATACGATGGCAATAGCAGGCAACTCCCTTCCAGCTCCCTGACTTTTGTAATGAAGAGACCAGGCAAGGTATTGTAATATTTTGACTCATAAAATTTTCACAAAAACAACTCTTTACCAATCAAGTTTAGACAGGTTGAGTACCTGTCTTGGTGTGAGGATGCCACATGATAATAAAATCTCCCAGGATTCTGTTATCCCACAGTCTATCTTGTTTCCATTTATCCCAGGACCCCGAATGGCTAAAAACAGGTTTAAAAGGGGAAGTGGGGTTCCTGGTTACATTAATATTATTTTTTATGGCTCACTTTAAATTTGATTTTCACAAAAATTCTTCAAGACTGATAATTCTCTGCTTATTTTACAGATGATAAAACCCTCAAAAAGGACAGGAAACTTGCCAGAAACTAGTGAGCTGGGAAGAAATAAACCAGGATTCAGCCCAGGTAAGTTTGGCTCTAAAGTCCCATGCTTTCCCACTGGGTCTTTCCTTTTGTGCCAAGGTAGGCTCTCCTCTACTGTTGCCTAAGCAGAGGACTGGCATTTCACAGGGGTTGGGAGGGATGCCAAGATAAGAACAAAACCAAGTAGCTAGAATAGAGCTGCTTGTTAGAGGACTCACCCACATGCCCAGTCAGTTCAATGAACTGGGAGGCAGTGTGTGCAATGGAAAAACCACAGGTCTTGAACTCAGACTGGGGTTCAAAGTCAATGTTTACCATTACTAAATGGTGTTCTCTGCCTGGAATTCGTGTGGTTAGATGTGACATTAGACTCCTAGGAGACCACATAATCAGTGGACCACAGCCTCTCCACTAAATCCACTGTTATCTCCCCCTCCCTCCAAAGTGTTTGTTTCTGACTCCTGGTCTCCACTCCAATTCAATCTTAACATTGAGCCTCTCCTGTGTACTAGATTGGATCTTACCCCTCTTTCCTAGTCCGTCCAGGCCTAAGAAATCATTGTGATGGCATTTGAACCCCCAACCTACCTAGTTTTCATCTTTTAATATTCAGTCAGGATTAGAATTGGACTTGTCATGGCTTGAACTTCCTGTTGGGGACTGTAGATTCCTCCCTAGGAATCTCCCAGCCCCTTTGTTCTGTTTTCCCTAACCCTGCTCCTTTAGCAGCAGCTTACTCCCTCCTCTTCCCAGTGCCAGCAAGGAACTACCAGCATGCTACATGGCTGTGGCTCTCCAGACCATTTCAGAGGTAGCCCTGGGGCACTTGCTGGGCTGCACTGGGCATTTCAAGGGACTTGCACTGATCTGGGATTTGCACAAATCACCTCCAGCTTGTGTCACCACATTCCTCTCCAGAATGGTGAGGACAAAGAAGGGCTTCTCCAAAACTAACAGATAAACCTACTACTTTCCTAGTTGAACACCTTTCTTCCCACCCTCCAGTCATTCAATGTCTACATTTTAACAGACAGTATCATATTTTCTGAAGGTTTTTGGAGGAAAAAGAGAGAAGAAAGTGGGTCGGGAGCTTCACTACACTCCTACAGAATACATTCCATTTGATAGGCTATAATTTCTAGCATAGTCTTCTCTCTTGACATTAGAGTTCCTGCTGCATCTGCAGAGAAGTGTATTAGCTACTGAATCTTTGAAAACTTTTTATTACGAAAAATTTTAAACATATATTAAAAGTGGTATAATGAACTGCCATGTAGCCATCACCAGCTTCAGTTAAGTGTCAATTCACGGTCAGGCTTCTTTCATCTATACCCCATCCACATCTCCCATCTCCTGGATTATTTTTACACAAATCCAAGAGTTTACATCACTTTATTCGTGAATATTTTATACTGTGTCATTAAAGATAAGGATTCAGAAAGAATATCATTATTACACCTAAAAGTAAATAATAATTCTGTAATATTATCAAATACTCAGTCTTCATGTTTCTCTGATTGTTTCCCAAAATATCATTTGTTTACAGTTGTTTTTGTTCAAAACAGGAGACAAAATGCATGCATTCCACATTGTCTCCAAAGTTCCTTAAAAATATATATATGTATCTTTTCCTTTTTTTTTCTTGCAGTTTCTTACATTCTAGATTTTGCTGATTGCTTTACTGTGATAGCTTCTGTCTACTGTATGTCCTATGAAATTGCCAGTTAGATCTAGAGGCCTTCATAAGAATCCTGTTCAATTATTTACAAGAATATTTCATCATTAGTGCTGTATCTTTTCTTTTGCATCATATAAGGAGGCACAGAGTGTGTGGTTGTTTGCCTTTTTGTGGTGTTAAACTTGATCAGTGGGTATTGTCAGTTTGACCCATTCTTTATTAAGTTAGAAGCCACTGATGGTCATTGCTCAGATTCTTTAATTTCATTAGGGATTGCAAAATGGTGACATTTAAATTCTATTATCCCTTCTGCATTTATTAACTGCAATTCATTAAAACAAACAAACAAAATACTTGCCCTCATCTACTCCTTGCTTACTCTCAGATACAGTTCTTATGGGAAAAGCATGGTGACTGCTTTATTCTGTCTCTCCCCCTCCTTTTTGTTACCAGTTTCCAAAGACGACTAATGAATAGTATTTTTAAGTATCATAATAAACTCAAGTACTTTTAACATATTTAATGTGTTTCATCACGCTGAATGTTAGCTTCTCTATATAGATAATATGCTTTAAGTGAAAGGTATAAGTATGCAATTACAGACAATGGAAAGGCAAAAGCTATATGCACATCTAAATCGGAAATGCTGAAACTATAAAACGGACAGTTGGCAGAAATTTGCTCAAACTATGCAAAGTGGTTATAACAACAACAACAAGCCCAAAACGAGTGGCAGCAGAAGAGAGCCGAGGAAGCAAGGACACAGGTGCAGGGAGCAGTGGAAGTCTGATGAGCAGTGGGCAGACTAAAGAGAAGGCAAAGGCCCTGAGTCAGCATTAGGGCAACTGCAGCGAGAGTATTCATAATCTGGGGCAAAAGAGGTGGAGCTGGGAGCCAGTGAGGAAAGCCTGAGTAAACCTGGGATCAAAGGGAGGAATGTGAGCCAGCAAACCTACCAGGGAACCTTGAGAGACAGGTTTTGAATCAGAGTAAGGTGTTAAAATGCAGCAACCTAGTTTATGTACAAGTGACTATACATCGAACATTGACTAATCACATGTAATACGTGAGCTAAGGTGTGTTTGCTTCTGCTGTGTGGTCCTGCTGGGCATGTATTACACCTCAGAGATACTAACAGGAAGGAGGTGACACAAAGGGATGGGAGACGGAAAGGCCCTGGGTTCAGGAATATAATCTTTGGAGGAGAAGTCTTTCAATGCTTCTTTTTTCTGGGGCAGCGACCCAAAGACAACTAGGGAAATTCTTTGGAGATTGCCTAGAGTCTGTATCATCCATCCTAATGGAAAGCCATAGCTCTCCTAAATATTTTCATATTCTGCCTAAAGCTAATACAACAGTAAATGTTATTTAACAATTACGATAAAGATTTGTACCATTAATTTTAAGGAAAGGTATAATAAAATCATCAGAGATCATAGTGTAGGAAAGGATCTTAAAGGTCATATAGTTGTAGTCCTAAATGAAAATATTAAGACAAAATGCTCATTCCATTAAAAAAAAAAAAGTTGACATTTAGATGAACTTATTCAACAGAGGGCCAAGCTCTTTTGCCTCCTGGGCACAGAAGAAGTAACAGCTTTATGAAAGAGTGTTAGTAATAAAAAGTTACAAGTAAAACAAGCATAACTCACAACGATTATAAATTTTTCTTGCAAGAGGTATTCTCATATTTTATGAAATTATAGACTGCCTCTTGATTTCTCTTTTAGAATGAGTAGTCTCAAGCCAAAAGATTAACATTGCAAAAGATTAACATCGAGACCAGGATTTAGCATAAATATGGAAGTATTTTCAACTGAAATAGAAAATCAAACATGTGGATTTGGGTAAAATTATATTTCCTTGATGATATTCTTTTTATTAAACAAACCTTTAATAATCTGACCTGAACTACAAGAGAGACAGTTTATGTTGTTAAAAGATGCTTATTTTTCACCTTCTTTTATCCTTCCTTTTATTTGAAATGCAATATTAAGACTATTGAGAAACAGAAAGCTTACCAGACACAGTATATTTTCCCTTAAAATATTGTGACCATTTGTAATGTATCTCATGAAACACGATCATAGCCTTAACTTCAGCTTGATGTTTCTACTTTGTAGCTGTTAGAGAAAGCACTTTTCCCAAAATTGCCTCCAAAAAGTCACATTTAATGTTCAAAAGCATAACTTTACTTTTGAAAGTATTTTCATTTTCTTAACAAGGTAAACCCTCATTATTAACTTGCAGTATTTTAGGGCAAGTTCACACAAGAAGTTGGAGCTCACCCTTAACCAACATTCCTCCATAGATATACAATCTATTGTTCTTTAAAGAAAGGCTAGGTGAATATCAATAAATGCATGCATAAATCTGAAAATAAGCATTTAAGCATAACACATATTATTAAAAAATGTATTAGCGACAACTATTTTAATGGATATTTTCTAGGGTAATATTATCTCTTCAAATTGTGTGTGTGTGTGCATATGTGTGTGTCCCCAGATGATATCAGAATAACCATTAAAGTATCATGGGATATTATTTTGAGAATAGAAATGAAGAATTCTATAACAAGTCTCTGCAAAATTTGGAGTTACCCTTTTCTCCCCTACAATAGTTTTAAAATATAATTTTAATTATGCTGTGCAGACACTTAAGAGCTTAAATGAACCAAATGCTGTACTTGCAATGTGTGTCAGAAGACTAAGCCACACATATTGAATGCTCTGTTCAAACAGTAATGACAAATTCTAAATGCTTCATTGTTCTTATTTTAACAGAAATCATCATATATTTTAACTATTTAATGGAATATTAAACCTCAATAGCCAATCATTTTGAAGTAATTTTCCCATCTGAAGAAAATTTGACTTACTTAGATGTGAAATATCTTAAATAAGATATGGCATATCTATAGAAGATATGCAACAAAATAGTTAAGTGAATACCATCAGCCCGACTTGGAGATATGTCTTATTATTGTAGTTACACTTCATCTGAAGACCTGAGTTACTCTGTAACCACCAGCCACCTCCCAACACGGCCCTAACCACAGGAGGTAGCATTCATTAGAAATTGTTTACTTTGGGGAATGATGGGTACATTCTTTGTCAAACTCAAAAGGGTGTGGAAAAATTGACTGACCTGATTTAGATAAGAATTATTGATTGTTTCAAACTGCCAGCTCCACTTTACTTTTGTTGAGTGAAGTAAAACTTGTAGAGAGTAAAATATGTGTGTGTATGTGTGTGTGTGTGTCTGTGTGTCTGTGTGTCTGTGTGTGTGTTCCTGACAGGTTACTTTACACTGCGATAAGGTTAGCTGTTTTACAGGAAATAGCTCTGTGTTTCTTCATGGATCAGTAATATGGTCGTTTTTGACCTCTTGCAGCACCTCAAATAATAAAAAATTCAAGTTAGGCTTGCCGTTCAATCCAAAGTAAAACTGGCTCTCAGGTCATTATCAGAACAAAATCTCAGTAATCAAACTTTTGAACCATGAAACAACTAAGTCCCAGGCAGTACCTCCTAGAGTTGGGTGATTCTAGCCCTCACTTTGGGGAAAAAAAAAAAAAAAGGTTCCCATAGAAACAAGTATGTGTCAGTGCCTTTGTTCTATCACTTCCTTTCCCTCGTCGCCTTAGGAGTAGTGTGATATCCATGGTAGTTCTGAGATGCCAGTATGGCCTGAAAGATCTCCTTCCCAAAGTTAGTTGCTGTTGTTTTAATGTAATCATAATTATTTTAAAATAGATATTGGGTATCATTATATAGCAATGTTTAGTTTGAGGGATGTGTAAGAAAGAGGGGCGAGGAAATATGTTTCTGCTGCCTGCATTATAGGAGTGGAGTGTGAGGTTTAGTTCAGTTGGGCATTTGTATCTTGACTGGCTAGCAGAATCACCGCCTCCCAATCTGGCTATGCTTATTGGGTCTCTGGCCAGAAATGAGGATGTAGCTGGTACACAAATCATGGAAATGAGTCCCTCCTTACAGTGCGGATTCACTGCACCAGAGAGACAGCTCTGCATGTGACCCATTGCAGAGGTGAAAATGGTGCCCTTTCAGCCTGCGCAATAAAGAAAGTAAAATCAGGAAATGCAGAATTGAATAGGCTACTATTTCACTGCAACTTTTGGCTTTATTTTATTGGTTACTTATTTTATCACTATATATAATTATTTTGAGGCTTTGGAAGACTAGGGACTATATTGCATGACTGTTTTACATGTTGTATTTACTAATACCTCATTTGTTTACTAATGATTATTTACATATTCATCAGTTAGTCTTACTGCCCTAGCTCTGAGGTATACTTAAAGGAAAATATTTATATTTATATTTTTTTTGTATTCATAAAGCACTATGTCAACACTGGATACTCTGTAGGCATATAGTTTATTGATTACAATTTATTTGTCTAAAACATTCAATGGTAGCTGTCTCTATATAATATTATAAAAAGCTTTAAATCACAGAAATACATTCTAGTAGAATAATATTTAATTTTAAAATTTAATAACAGCTAACTCATATGGTATTTATGTTTCATGAAGTAAGTACAATTATTATTCCCATTTTATAGACAGGAAAACTGAGGCCGAACTAGGTCACTCAAGTTTAAACAGATAGTAAATGATGGGACTGGGACTCCAGTGCGGTTCTGTTGGATTCTATGCTGTTAATCACTATGTTATTCTTTCTCCCATATTTACACATTTAATGCGAGCCTTCAGTATACTTAAATTTCTATTTTTCAACCTTAAAATTTTCCAATTAAAAAACAGGGATGATATGGCTCTCAGTAAATACCAATAATTTTTATCAGGTTAGAAGTCAGGCGGTCTACTGATATCACTATGAAAAGTAAATGTAATTCCAAAGTTGAACATAGAGCTGAAAATAAAAAAAAAAACATGGAAATGTAATGTTGTAGCTGATAATAGTTTGTTCTTTTTGCGGCAGACATTGAATCATTTTATTTAAAGAACTGGTTGGAAAACAGTAGCCTCAAAATAATTGTGAGGGATGGAGTTAGTCTCTGGAGGACCCCTTCAGTACAGCTGATTCTCCATTCCCTAGTTGGGCACTGTCTTCCTGCTGCCAGCCCAGGGACCCTTTCTATCCCCTCACCATAAGTCTGTCTTCTGAATAATAACTTCCTGTACGGTTTCTGCTGTCTCTCTGTCTCTTGTCAATTTTTACCCGCCAAGCTGGTCACCTAGTTGGTTAAAATGCAGTAACCCAATCTCTGATTTTCTCATGACTGACACAAATAAGTTAACATGTTTCATACCCCAGGTATATTTTAATGTAGACATCATGGAAAGTACATCTTGACCCAAAGGTTCTATTTCTAGTAGTGGCAAGTGTAAGCTCAGTAATAGAAGAAAAAATAACACCACAGTGGTCTCACAGCCTGTAGGATTCAACTTAGAGGTAGAAAAAAGAATTATTGCTCAGAAAAGAGTACTGTTTGGTGTTCATATCAAATGATTGGAATCACTGAACAGATCAGGTGGAAAAAAACTAATAAACACTTAAATCTCTCCTGACCCCAATCTATGCTTTGGTTAATAGTTTTCCTCCTTTAAAGAATACGTGCTATCGTGAATTTTTTGAAAAGATTTTGTTTTCCTTTTGGTGTCTCAATAAATCTATAGGTATAGTATGATCATGAACAAGAAATTCTTACTCTTGGTTTAGTAAACACAGCTCAATAAATTATATTCTTATGAGGAACTATTGAAGCAATAAAAATTGCGAATCTTCCATTTCAACCGAAAGCCTTCCTCGAACAGGTTGTTAGAACACGTTCAGAGATGCCTATCATGGGAACATATAATAGGATAAATTGACTGTGGGAGACGGAGGCAGGGATTAGTCATTCACAAGTTGGCAGTGGATCAGGTGAAGGGCTGTGTACCAGACTGACAACCATGAGATGAACTGGCACCCAGCCTTGGTTTGGGTGGGCACTTATTTCTTAATGAATTAAAGAGTTCTCCACAGACTTTGTTAATGATACCACAAAAAGAAGAAGGTTAGAGTTTAGAATATGATTTCAAAAGGAGATTAAACGAGTTTCTCTATCCATGGTATGTTCCTACAGATTATTCATTTCCCAACGGTGAAAACAATAGTTAACTCAGTTGGATAAAGTCTGAAAGTAAAGACACCTGAAGACTGAACACATCGAGTATTAATGCTAACTTAATGAGCACACTCCTGTTTTGTTATGCACCAGCTTGAGTATCTCAAAATACCTAGAGAGCTATTGCTAGACAATCATTCTGGTTTTCAAGTCTGCAATCATAACCAAGATATCCAATCTGCCAGCTATAGGGTTACTTTATTTACTTAGTGCTTCAGAGCTAGGGTTTATGCTAGCAAATATTTTATTGCTCACACACTTACTGGTTTCCTACCATGTTCAATGCCTCCACGGGCTACTGTGTAGGAGGATGGTGAATTGGAAGTGATTTTAGCTACCCAAGGAAGTAAAGGGTCAGTCTGAGACCAAAGGTGTTTGGAAGCAGCAATAAATATTCAAAGTTAACTAACTGCTGGAATTGTCATGCTGGTATTTTGTATTATGTCTTCAATCACTTTTTTGTTGTTGAAATTACCAGGAAAGAATAGATTCTAAAACACGGTGGTTCATCTCTCAGACCTCATTATTCTGTCCTCACAATGTGCATCACAATGAAATGACTGACTAAGGACCTTGAATACAAGTAAATATAGAAGCTCTATATAAATATGGAGAAATAAAGAAAAAGCTCGGAGGGATTGTTTATGCTTTCTTTCATGGAAAGTGCCATTTTCTCTGTACATCAGATAACACATTGATTTTAGTGTACTTCAATTCTCAATTTTCCATAAACCATAAAAACCTTAATGACTTTTCCAAAGCTCAAGTGAGAAACAATCAATTAATTTCCCCAGCAGTTCAACTCTGTCAAAATTAAAGTGCTATTTTAATGAATTTTTCAGACATTTAGGATACACAGCAGAAGTTTAATGCCAAAGTCATTCTTTTACCATTGCAAGAAAAGTTTAAATATAAACCAATTAAATAGAGAGTTCAAATTTCTTAATCTTTGTTATAGACATGAAAATGCAAGTCACTTTACATGACATTCTCCTAGTGTTTAACCTAATGCTGAGTTCACAGCAGCTCCGAACAGAACTTTTGCAGAATCATCCATAATATAATAATCATATGCATCCGGCACTACCCATGTGACACCATTCCTCCATGTTATCATTTACAAAAAGGGCTGTCCTGTTCCCTTCGCCCCTATAGGTCTCATATCTTATCTAAAATTCCCATTGCTAATACCACCTCTTCGAAATAAGACATTTTTAAAAAAGGCCACAGTAAAACTTCCTGGAAGGGAAAAGAGGCTAGGGAAGCAACATTCTCTCATTTGCACAATAGTGACCAATAGTAGATTAGCATGGATTAGTTTGTCAGATTAGTTAACTCACTTAGAAAGCAGAGATTACAATTGGGACAGGTGCAGTTTAGGGATAGTGGAGAGGAGGTGAGGAAGGTCTTGTATGGAAGTGACAACAGGAAAGGCTCCAGGGAGAGAGCAAACGGCAGGTATGAAGAAGGGAATGCTGAGAAGGGTCAGAATTTCAAAGGGCTAGGGGCAGTCTCAAAGTAAAATTTCTTTCAGGCTGCTCTGAATATGACTAAGAAGAATAAAACACTAGAATAGTAATTGCAATTGTGAAATAAGTTAAAAATAGAATTAAATTACGGGCGGATAGGATACCCTAGTCTGTTTCATTAGCAGAACATGGACTGTACTTTGCTGAAGTAAAAGATCAGTGATACTGCTTGCTTGATAAAATTCCATTCGTTTGGGCCATGAGAAAATCTACTGTGATCCTGAGAGGATGCCATCATGGTGTTTCATTTAGGGCTGTTCAGGATTGTTTGTTGTTTTTCTGCCTTTTTTTTTTTTTAACTTGGGTTATAATGTAAAACTCACTTAATAACTTAGTGAATTTAGGAAAGCTATTTCGAGGCATCTTGAACTTGTTTAAAATTTTCTCTTTTCACAAGACTGAATCTGTTACAGTTCCTTTACAAAGAGAGGCACTTTTCTCTCGTCTATACACATTGAACAGACTAATTTGCAACCTGGCTTGTGTCCTGTTAGACTTCAGGGTGGCTGTGGATGGTCCTATTTCTTGGTGCTCATCAAGTCTTGTTCCTTAAAATTTTGAAGTGATTCCTTTGTCTACCTGTTAATCATCTATAGGCGTTTCTATAGTATAGGTCTTTTCTGATTTCCCCCGGGACTGACTGTAAAGTGCAGTCGTGCTAGGGGGAGCTTCTGCGTCAAGCCTTGGGAATTCCTGCTTCTTCATTTACAGAAAGTGGGTTGGCATTTGTTCTTGGAAGCTGACCTGCCTCCTGGTTTCTAGGAGGCGTTCACTAATGCCATTCTGAACTAAGTGCAGTTATTTCTTCCCCCCACCTTCATTTCCAGCCACATTGTTTCTTAAAGCTTAGGCTACTATGTGGGTGGGCAAATGGAAGAGGCTGATTATAATTCAGGGCATAAATAAAAATCAGGAGGCAACCCAGTCACCAGTGCAAGAAGGAAAATCATGACATAAATCTTGTGTTATTTTCCATTTACATAATCAGTAGCAAATATCACTGGTAGTGCTCAAATAATGTAAATATAAACTAGGAGCGACTCTATCCATGGATCTTAATGAAACATAGTATATAATAAATGTGGAATAAAAAGGCTCATTGAGCAGATTTTTAAAAGTCAAAGAGAATATAAACAAATACTCATACATGCATAATACATATGTGTCAAGCACTTTACCTGCAATGCTGAGATGGAAGTTTTCTGGTTGTAAAAATAAATAAACTCATGAATCCCTAAGGGCCTTTTTTTTTTTTTTTTTTTTTTAAACAAAACAAAACAAAAACCTTTTGGTACCTCAGACAGAAACTGCTCTGAGGATGGTGTTCCCGGAGATTTCAATAGATTGGCTGGTCTGGGCCCCACAGCTAGTGTAGAAATGAATGCTGCTTAGCGGTAAGTTGAAGGGGAGATAGATTTGTCTTCACAAAATGCTTTGTTCATGCTCTTTGCTGGGACTCCCTGCAATTATGATATAATCTATTTGTTTTATTCCAGATGTTCACTCACTGTTACTTTGAAGTAGGCAAGTGAGCATTATTGAGTATTTCCTACACATGGGAATAGGAAAATTCTAGAAAACTCAAATTATTTGTACATGGCTAGGCTGGCAGAAGCAAGAATAAAACTCAAATTTCTCAGATACAATTTCTTAGCTTATTTACTTTAGAATTGCTCATAGATATTCCAAGTCCAGAGTAACTGGAAAAAACTCAAGTCTTCAACCTTTGTTTTCACTATTGTTTTTTAAAAACAGTATTTACTAAGATTTTCCTATTAAAAATATAATACTCCTTTTTAGAAAAATTGAAAGGTATAAAAATATATGAAAATGGGAGAATTAAATTCACAGATAATGCTAATATCCAGAGAGAACATATTTTGATGGATCTCTTCCACACTTAAAAAAAAATTGAATTCATACTATATATAGACATTGCTTTTTATTAATCTTGTGAGTCATCTATATTAACACCTACCTTTATTTTATGTACTATGCTTGCATTAAGAATCAAGGGAAGGGGCCGGCCCGGTGGCTCAGGTGGTTAGAGCTCCGTACTCCTAACTCTGATTCCCACATGGGCCTGTGGGCTCTCAACCACAAGGTTGCCAGTTCAATTCCTCGAGTCCCGCAAGGGATGGTGGGCTCTGCCCCCTGCAACTAAGATTGAACACGGCACCTTGAGCTGAGCTGCCTCCCGAATGGCTCAGTTGTTGGTTGGAGCGCGGGCTCTCAACCACAAGGTTGCCAGTTCAATTCCTCGACTCCGATGGTGGGCAGCGCCCCCTGCAACTAAAATTGAACACAGCACCTTGAGCTGAGCTGCCGCTGAGCTCCCGGATGGCTCAGTTGGTTGGAGTGCGTCCTCTCAACCACAAGGTTGCCGGTTCGACTCCCGCAAGGGATGGTGGGCTGCGCCCCCTGCAACTAGCAATGGCAACTGGACCTGGAGCTGAGCTGCGCCCTCCACAACTAAGACTGAAAGAACAACAACTTGAAGCTGAACATAACCCCCCACAACTAAGATTGAAAGGACAACAATTTGACCATTGTTCCCCAATAAAGTCCTGTTCCCCTTCCCCAATAAAATCTTTAAAAAAAAAAAAAAAAAGAATCAAGGGAAGAAAACTGTCAATACTATGACCTAATGCTTAACCACATAGAACTATTATTTTATACTTGTGGAAAGAAATCCTTTAGACATAGTTTTATCAAATATCCCGAGTTTACATAAATAAAAAGTAAGTGAAATTAACTGGTTAGGTATTCCTGCAATTTTTTCATATTCAAACTTTAATTCTTTTGATTCACTTTATGATTCAGACTTTTTAATGTTTATGTTTTTCTACACAATTATCTTCTGTCTCCACTAGGGAATTGGTGATGAAGCTTTTCTTGAAAGTATTCTGCTGTTGTCTCTAGAGCGTGACTTCCTCTGATGTCCCTCATCTGCAAGTTTTAATACACATGCACAGGCAAAGAAACTACAAGAAATATTATAGATCTCACGTTATTTTCCATTTACGTAATCAGTAGTAAACATCACTGGTAGTGCTCAATAATATTATGATCTTAGATATGTAAAAAATATGAAAAACTATGCATCTTATAATCAATGAAATATAGTATATGTAACCTTTTGCTAAGCTTTATAGCATGAAAATTTATTCTCTTTAAATTAATGATATTTAAAGGTTTTACAACTGTTAATGTAATTTTTGTAAGCAATTCTCTATTGTTGGACACGTAAGACCTTTCCAATTTTTTTGCCATTATAAAGATGTGACAAACATCTTTGAGCATAACCTTTGTTTACATCTTTGATAATTTCCTTAAAAGTTCCCAAAATAGCATAACTATGTAAAATGATGTGCGGTTTGCACTTCCTACATATTGCCAAATTGCTTTCCAAAATGACCGTATCAATCTACCTAACCAGTAGGATATGTGGACACATCGTGTTTTCTAACCAGTGGTTTTCACTATTACCAACAGTACATACGAGTTAAATCTTGCCTCTTGACCATCCTACCCTTTCCTTTCATTTCTTCCTTTATTTTTATTTATCACCTGCCAAGATGATAAATAATTCCTTTCCCTTTTTGTATTTACTCCTTTACTGATCCTATGAATTTCAACTAAGAAAGCTCTTAGTCGTTGCTTAGCCAATCTATACTATATGTAGCTAGCTACCTTAATTTTCCCTCTGAAGTCAGTTTCCTTAATCACTTCATTGCTCTAATTTTTCAGATACTCAAGGGGCGAAACCTGAATTCATTAGTAGAAGATTTTTGTCATGAATGTAGGAACCATCTACTTAATTTTCCTGATGAAATGCTTATTTATGTCTAGTCCCCCATTCCGTTAGTCATTTTTTTGCTCATGTTCATAATAATCATAATTGAAAAAAATCATTGCTCTCCATTCTGACCTAAAAGTTTTCTTTTTGAAATACTGTCAAGACTTATTGAAATAAAATTTCCATCACTAGCATGTTTATGGGCCAGGCCTTGATGATCATCGGAGATATACTTAGAAAATGAAAAACTATTCTTAATATTTATCCCTCCTTCAAGCACCTATAACGTGTAATGCTTGATGCCTGTGGCAATGCCAAGAAGCCTAAGGCCCATTACTCCCTATGATAATAATAGTAATATGGGAAATTTGTTGAATTCTCCCTGGGTGCCAGGCAGTGGTCCAAATGCTTCACGTGCACTGCCTCATTGAATCAGCCCAACAATGATATGAAATTGGCCTTATTGTTATTTTTATTTTATAGATAAGTAAACAAAGGCAGGGAGAAGCAAGTAATTGTCCAAGATCATACAGATAGATGTGAATCTAGAGTATTTTACCTCATGATTGGCTTTTTAACACATACTGCCCTATAAAAACTTAGGAAATAGTAGGATAGATGAGACTTACACATCAGCTGTAATAAAAGACTATAAACATGAAGTATAGGGGTTGGGAAAATGAGAGAAATCAAGATTTAAAGAAGAGGTTGAACATGAATGGGTCTTGAAAGATCGAAACAATATAGTTTGGGGTAGAAGTGAGAGTGGGTACTAGTTCAATGCGAAGGGGGGGAGGGAAGACTAACTCTAGAGCCCAACAAACCTGCATTCGAATTCTGACTCCAGAACATACCGTGTTTCCCGGAAAATAACACCTATCCTGAAAATAAGTCCCAGTTAAGATCATCAGCTAGACGGACGCATTTAGTACGTTATGACGATGTTCCAGAAGAAGAAGACATGACTGTATTTGAATAAATGTAGATTGTTGTACATGAAAAAATAAGACATCCCTGAAAATACGCCCTAATGCATCTTGTGGATGCATTAATTAATATAAGACCCAGTCTTACTTTCGGGGAAACAGGTAGTAATTGTAAAGTGACTTCCTCCTAGCCTAAGGCACTCAATCTATTTCAGTTTTAATCAGCAAAGACAAAAAAGTTTAGAACCATGTGATATGTTTAGGGAATGGAAGCAAGGTAAGGTAGACAGGTTTTAAGGGGGGTATTGGGGCATTTCAAGGAAAGGAAGGAAGGAAGGAGGAGAGGAAAGGTGGATGTATGTGAGGAGCAGTTGTGGCTGAAGACAAAATGAAATATGCAGGAAATGTTGGAAGGCTTGAGACAGCAGGAAGATAACTGAAAGGGAAACAACAGTAAGATTAGTGGTGGAGTGGTTTGGGGTAAGGAGAGCTTGAAGAAGTGAACCCAGAGGAGGCCCTTCCTACAGGTGAAAGATAAGGAGGGCGTGAATCGGGGCGATGTTCTTGGAAAGGAAGGAGAGAGACTCCAGAAGTATTTCAAAGGTAGATTTGAAAGAACTTGGTAACCAACTCGCATTTGGGACTGTGTCAAATGTTCCTCCGATTTTCACCCCAGGGGCCCGAAATGATGATAATGCCTTTTGCAGAGAGAAATTACAGTTAGTTTAGGAGTGAATCAGTGTTGAAAACTTGAGAGTCAGCAGAACAGATGACTTTGTGAAAAGTTTCAATGCAAAGGCAAAGAAAGGGGACTGTTTGAGTGTCAGGAATCCTAATGCTAACGTAGGAAGGTAAATCTGTTTTTGGATTAACACTTTCTGTTCTTTAGCAAAACCAAGGTTAATGATATGTTATGGAGTCTTCTCATTCTTATCAGGGACCTTTATTCTCTTTTTGGATTAGGCATTCCTTTGAGAACTTGATGAAAACTATAGACTTTCCTGTATCCAAAAGAGTGAATGTACATGTGAGGATGGGTGGGGGTGTGTGTGTCATAAACATACAGATAAAGATTTGCGTGAAATTTTAGGACAGTCTTGTATTTTTTGAAGCCCAGCCTCTGAATCCCAAGAGACTGCTTTGCATAACTTCTTTTTTAACCAATGCATTATCATCTTTTTCCAACTATAATTAACTACGTGTCAGGTACTAAGTGCCTTACCTATATTAGCTCACTTAATGCTCACCATAATATTGCCATATAGGTATTACATTTCAAACATAGGAGAACACAGAGTTAGACCGGTTAAATAAATTGCCCAGAGTTAAGTTAGTATGTGGTAGAGCCAAGATTTGAACACAGGTCTCTGTATTAGTCAGGTTTCTCCAGAGAAAGAGAACCAAGAGGGTATGGGTGCTTGTGCGTGTGTGTCTGTGTGTGTGTGTATAAAAACATTTATTCTAAGGAAGTGACTCGTGATTATGGAGGCTGATAAGTCCCAAGATCCGCAGTCAGCAAGATGGTGACCCAGGACCAGACCCAGTCTGAGTCTGAAGGCCTGAGAACTAGGAGAATCAACAGTGTAGTTTCCTTCCGAGGCCTGCAGGCTTGAGACCTAGGAAAAGGTGATGTTTCTGTTGGGGTTCAAAGGCAGGAAAAAGCTAATGTCCCACTTCAAAGGCAGTCAGGCAGGAGAAATTCTTTCTTACTGGAGATGCAGAGAAGGAGTCCATGGGTCAGCCTTTTTGTTCTCTTCAGGCCTTCACCTAATTGGATGAGGGCTGCGCACATTAGGGAGGGTTATCTGCTTTAGTCAGTCTACTGATTTAAACGTTAATTTTATCCAAATCCAAAATATTCTCATACAGACATACCAGGAATAATGTTTGACCAAATATCTGTACATTCCCCAGGCTCTCTGACCCCAAGTGCTGTGTCCTGTGTCATTTAAAATACTCTTCTGTTTTTCTCAGGCAAACTTTCATTTTACTTTCACACAAGCCTTACTTGAATGATTCATGTTAGAACTTCTTCTCCTTCCATGTTTCCTCTTTTTCCAGTTTTGTTCTCCTAACCCAAAAATTTAAAGTAAAAACCGCTTGCATTCTTTCTGCTTTATTTTTCCCCCAAGAAGATAGACTTCTTTCATTTTAAATGTTAAAAGAGGGTTTTGCCGCAAAAGTGAGTTAACAACATCTACAAGAATGCATGGGTACCCACTAGGAGTGTACATCAGGTGTTAAAAGAGTTTTCAAATTCACTGCATGCCAGAGAAAAGAAGTGCTGGTTTGGTAGCAGTATTGAAACTTTCAGGTGGCTGCTTAGTATGCAGTGCGTATGTTCCTAAAAGTCAATGCACGATTAGAAAAAATATATTGTGGATGTTTTTTAGGCCCTGGAGCCGATCCAAAATAACGGCTGGGGTTTTCTATCTCCTGGGGGACTCCTCAAACTCCTGAAATTCAGTCCCAGGAAGTCATCACACTCGGTTCGATGAAGGCTCTGTGAGCAGGAGACGACTCAGTTGTCAGAGTACAAAGGAAATCTAAGGGAGGCTGCTCTTTCCATCAAACACATTTTCGATTCTTTAACCAACTGCGGGCACCCACATAAGCTTGAAAAGGTGATCAAACAGTAAAATTAAAGCTCTTAGTTTACAGGTTTTTTTCCTTTTCTACCAGGTGAGGGAGGCACTAGTAGGCAAAGAACAGCTCTCTTCTTCCCGTTATTTTAAAAATTTTAAACAGAAAAGAAGATAATTTAGGATTACATCCTATGGCCTGTGTAATCAACTCTGTAATACACTAGTTAAGGTAAAACAATGAATTTAAATTAAACTTTGACTTCTGTAAACCCAGACTATAAAGCCCTTCAAACTGCACAAATAACTTGGAAGAATTTATGTTCAAAAAAGGAGCACACATTCTTAATATAAATGAGCTGATATCTAGACACAGACATTGCTGTTGTAATTGCTGTTAAAGTTTTTAAAGGACATTGAATTTCCAATTTAGTAAAGGAGAAAAATAATATATCTTATATCCTGCTGGTTAGTAGCTACCTTCCTCCTAAAGAACCCGATAGCATTACAATTTCTTTGGAACAGATTTTTTAAAATATAATGCTTTGAATCTGAGATGACTTCAACAATGGACAAATATATCAGACTAAGTTTTCAATTATTTAGTTCTCTTGTTTTTTTCTAGTTTGATGTTATCAAGTGATACCATGGTATCATGAAAAGGATTCATTCAGGGCCTGTTTCCCTGGGGTGATATGCTAGGGGTGGCAAAGTGAGGTGAAATCCTATCATCGTCAACCCCCATTGACTGAATCCTTACTGTCCCTGGCTCTAAGCACACAGACATAAGCCATATTTCCCACTGAGAGAGCTTAGAGCCTAATGGATGACTTCAGTGTACCTACCAAGATGACACAAGCTATTGGATATTGTTGCACAAGTGTTTAGACAATAAGTACTTTGAGGCTGGGGAAGATGAAAATCCTTTCTTAAGAATTTCTTTACCAGTTTTAGTGATATAGTCTATAAAATAATATCCGACCCTAAGACATAGGAGAATATATTAATGTGATCTTCCATTGCTGAACTGTAATTGTCTTGTATCCCAGGCTTTTAGCCCAGAGTTTAACACATAGTAGGAATTTTGTCTTCCTGAGTTAAAATACTATTATTTTAACAGTTGTGAGGTGGAACTCCCTATCAACTGTAATTCCATGCAGGACAAGTGCAGCACTGAATGTAACTATACGAGTATGGGTCAATCCATATCTTCATGTGTAGGTCTTCTAGAATTACACTTGTTAGAACAACCGCATACATAAAAATGCTATATAAGACACTATTAAAGCAAGAATAAGCATGACCATTTGTGGTCATTTCTATGTTGGTAAAAACCCCAGGTTTTTGCCTGCGTACAGACACCAGGTGCCATGTTTGGGTTTGTCCTGTCCCTTTGGGGGAATCAATGACAAGTGCCTTTCTCCACAGAAGGTTGGTGGGGCTAGATCTTAAAACAAGATTAGGACAAGACTATTTCAGGACAGAGGATGGACCATTTAAGGGTGATGGGTATGACGATCATATTGACTTTCTGGATTTTACTTCTCAAAGAGTCTGGAAAGAAGATTTGAGCAACTCAGACCAGAGTTCTACTGATAACCCCCCGGGGATGGTTTGACCTGCCCTTCATGTAGCCCTTCAATTCTTTTACCTTTGAAGCTTCTGGGCTTGGGCCTCTGTCTTTTCTTAGGCGAGATATCCACTGGTCTTTGGCATCTGGGCAGTTCTGAAATGACAAACAGCCACCCAACCAAGGGGCAGAAGCAGGAGCAATCATCTTAGCCTAAGACTGCTTACGCAGTGGCAGGGAAAAAAGAAAGATTCTATCTTTTTGTTTTTTGTAGTTATTAAATTCTCTGGCTGTATTATGATGTTTCCCAGAGAAGAGGGAGAGAAGGCTGGCAAGAGCCAATGTCCTCAGTTTGGTTCCTTCCGGGGCCAAAATAAACTGCAGGTCAGAGAGAGCCATATCAGTGCAGTGGTTGGTCCCCAAGAACGGCAAACCAGTGGTTGTAGCCTCAGGGCCCAAAATTCTTCAGTCTACACCAGACACTTAGGTGGTAAAGACGTAGGTATTATCTAGCTACCCCCCCCCCGCCACGCCCCCGCCCTTTGAGGCAGATGGATGTCATAACCCCGCAGGACATACAGTTGCTAAGTGTCATCTGGAAGATTGTTAGCATCTCCTCCTAGCATTATCCTTTTGAAATCACAAGCAAGCTTCCAGGCTCTACTGTAAAGCTGTCCTCCTCCCCCTTATTCATTCATTCATTCATTCTTCCACCGATAGTCTATGAGCCTATGACAAGGGGAAGCAACTAATCATAAAACCTAATCATAAAATCTTTCTTATACTTGACAGCAATATTCACTCAACCAAGGTCTCCTTGCTTCATTTAAAACAAAAGAGGTTCTCTACTCACGCCCCTCCCACCCCAGCAGAAATTGTATTCCTGGAACCAGCGCTGGTCATTCCGAAAGTTGCTATTCCCCGTAGTTAAGGGCGAAGTTAGCGAATCCGTAGCTGCAAAGTCTGGACTTGGGGGTGGGGGCGACATCCAGGGCGGGGGAGAGCGGCGAGGAGGAGGGGACTATAGGGAAGGACACTGCCCTCTACTTCTTTGAGGTCGTCTCCTAAGCCAGTGGAGCTGCCAGTTTAGGTTTGGGGAGGGCGGCTGTGGGGGGAGCGGCGTGGGCTCCGCACCCGCGGCTGGGTGTCAGGTTGGGTACCTGGCGGGCCGGGCGCGTCTCGCAGGCCGGCCAGAGGGTGTGAGCGCGCGCGCCCCCTCCGTGCCCGCTCAGCCTCGCGCGCGTCTCGGGGGAGGCTCCGCGGAGAGGCGCCGGGGGAGCCTGCAGCCTCAGTCCTGCCGCCGGCGGAGCTTTGTGCGGCGGCGGCGGCTCCGAGTCCCACCTGCTGGCGGCCGGGAGACAAGGAAGGGGAAGAAGGAAGAGGAGGGGAAAGAGGCGGCGGCGCGATCCCACTCCTCCCGCTGGCGCCTACCTCCCGGGGGTTCCGCAGTCCCCGCTACCGGCCTGCAAGACACCCCCCCGCCCCCGGCCCGGCCCGGCCTAGCGTCCTCACCGCGGCAGCCGCCGCTGCAGCCCCTTCAGCCCGGCCCGGCCCACCCGGCCCGGCCGCCGCCACCCGGAGCCGCCGGCGAGTTTGAGGCGAGCGCGGGGCGCGCGGCGCCGCCTCGATGTGCCCGGGAGCCGCCTCGGCGCCCCAGTCCCGCTGAAGAGCCCCGAGCGCGCAGCAGCCAGCCCAGGAGGGTGTGCGGGAGGCGCGGCGAGCCGCAGAGAGAGGGAACCAACGAGCGAACCAGCAAGAGAGAGCCCGAGAACGAGCGCAGGGAGCAGGCACCATGCCGGGCTGGAAGAAGAATATCCCCATCTGCTTGCAGGCGGAAGAGCAGGAGAGAGGTGAGTGGGGCGACGGGGCGGGGGAGGCGGGGACCGGGGTCCGGGCCGGGGGCCACCCCGGGTGCCTCCCTCTCCCCAGCTCCCTCCCGATCTATCCACCGGCCGACGGGGGAGGGGCGCCGCGCCCTCCCGGGCGGTGGGCGAAGTGAGGCGGCGTTGTGCGAACTCAGATTTCTTTTTTTGGGGGGTGCGGGGCCTGAGGGGGGGAGAAGGGGAAAGAGGGAGGGTGCTGCAGCAGCCAACTTTTCGCTTGGGGAAAGATTTTTCTGGAGAGGACAGAGGGGAACTCCAGCTTCTCCACGGCCCGCTCGCACGTGGAGCCCGGAGCGGCTGTCTGTGGGGTGGGTGCTGGGGGTGAGGGTGGGGGTTCCTGCAGTGCTTTAAGTGACTTTTCAAACTTTCCTCCTCCTCCCGCGGCCGCCTTCACGGTGTCCCCGCCGCTGGCTGAGCTTTGATGGTGCTGCCAAGCCCAAAGTTGCTGGAGATCCTGGGAGGAGGAGGAGATGGTGGAGGAAGAGCGTGGGGGCGGGAAGTGGGCGCTGCCGCAGGTCTCCGGAGGGGGATGGGAAGATGGGGGAAAGCTGTCTTTAGGCTGAGGGTCTGGGGCTGGAATTGACGCCTTGGAGATGAGTTATGCCCCAGCGCAGTCCCCGCTGTCAAGTTAATACCGCAGGACTGCGGGCTTTTCACCATTACTGTCTATTTTTCTTTGTAAAAGCGGCTCTCCGTGCCAGGTTGCTTGTAGACCTTTTGTGTTTGTGCCTGACAAGCGTGCTGGGCACGTTGCTTTTAAATGACTTGCGGAGAGGAAAGTTGAAAGCCTTTTGCACCTTAGGGCTCGGTTCTGTTGAGGTCATTTCATGGTGTTTAGTTTGTGCGGAGGTTGGCCAGGGATTTCAGTTCGGTAACCTGGATATGATGTACTGAGTGCACCAGAATTTCCTATACAGGCCCCACGGGGTTGGAGAGGTGTGCGCTGTGGCTCTGCTAAGCATCCAGAGGGACTCTGGCTGGCAAGGTCCACCAGGGTTTATTCCCCTGCTCCTCCCACCCCGGCCTGCCCTGGCTTCGAGGAAAATGCTTTAGACTTGGATGGATTTCAGGATGCTGGGTCCGCATGGGCTGTGGCAACAGTCGGTGCTGAGGTTAAATGGTGCTTCGAGGGTGGGTGGCTGAGGAAAGCAGGAGGAAGCCAAGCTGGTGTGTGGAGAAGGCAGAGTTGTCAGGGGAGCTCACTCCAGCAGCTTGATGAGTTGGTATGGAGGGTGTCTGGGTTATTGGGCATGCCAAAAGTTTCAGGCTTTTGAAATAATGCTTGCCACTGAAGAGCCAATGCGCGATTTGCAGTTTTTCTCTAGGTGGCACAACCTGTCTGGCTTATATCCTGTTTAATGACTCAGGGAATTCATCCCTTTTTAACCACTTCATTATTAGATATGTGTGTTCATTTCCAGTACACTTTCTCGTGAGCGACCTTACGTTTACCCACTCAAAATGCACCCTGGCTTTAGAAATGCTTCTGCTTTTACCTTTAGTAAATCATATCTTAAAAGTTGCAAATAGTGCTACCAATAATTTATAACCAGGTAAAAGCACCAAATGCAAGCATTCTGTCCTGTCTGTCTTATCAACTAAATGTCACAGTGCACTTGGTGTTAAATGTATCTGTTTACTGAAGAAAATGTTCCAATACTGCCAACAAATTTAATCAGAATGCTGAAATGGGTAGATTTTTGGACTGTGACAAAATGTATGTCTTTTAGAAATATATGGTAACTTTGAAAGATGATCAGCTAATCTGTTTGGTGGAGATAAGACTGAATTTCCTGCAGAACATAAAAATCTGAGTCAGAAATTGGATATTCTGCTTTATCTTCTCCCGTGAAACAGGGAACCTTTGTTACTTGGTGTCTTTTTTCATTTTAAAGGTTTACTTTTTGCTTATATTATGTGATGCTTTTCTAATTGGTATATTTTTGTTTGGTTGTGGCGTTTCTTTTTGAGGTTCCGCTTCATTGGGAATGCACAAATATGTGTGTTTTGTTTCTCGTAAAATACCCTACCTGGTGTTTGTGTTTCAACTGTGCGTGCATACATATGTATTTAAATTAACTGATTTTTAATGCATATGTCAGAAGACACTGCTTGGGATTGGCTTATCCTTTTGGAAGAATTTTATTGTGAAGTAATGGGCAATGTTTTCTATTTGAATTTGAAATCAGATTGTATTTAGCATTTTTCTTTAGAATTTACAAATTTAAATGATCCAAAAAGTGTTGAATTAAGTTCTTGTTAAATATAAACAGAAAGATTGAACTATCAAGTTGGTCAGGAAAGTAATGATCATAGAGGGAACGAATACATTTTAAATTTTGTCTAGGGATGACATTGACCAAAAATTCAACTTCTAATGTCTTACCGTTAAATTCTAAGGTTGGTTATACTCGTATAACCATTGCTCTTTCCACAGTCTCCCACACTCAATTTCCATTTAAACATTCTAAAACCCATTATGGAGACTACTCTAGCATAACATTTTTTCCTGTAGATTTTATCAAGCTAAATCTCTTTCTGAAACGTAATGCAAATTAATACGGGCTGCTAGCTTCTTTAAGGACCACATATTTGAACAAGTAGTTCTCAGCATTATCGTTTTTTTAAAAATGTTGATCTCAACTCAAAGGTTTGGGGAACCTGCTTTCTTGATATTGTCACATACAACGAGGGGTTTGGCCAATCTATATAATAAATTCATGCCTTATCTATAAACCATTCATAACTTGGGTTCATCTTGAAGGCCTCTGTCAAGAAGATATTGAGTGAACTATTGCTACTGCATGCAATGCTGAGCAGAGAAAGTGTAACACATGCAGTAAATGCAGTTGCTTCCACAATGACATGTTAAGATTCACTCATGTACGGTGACATACTATTAAAGTTCGGGACACATTTCTCTATCCTCCCCACTCCCCCCAGCCCCCCAATTTTCTGCCTGAGCTGAGGAACCCAATTCATTTAGAAGCTTCCTATACGTTTTTGGGTAAGTGTTTCAGGAGAAGTGAAATGATTCTGAACACTGTTCTGTTTAACATCTCTTCCAACCAAATTAAATTAAGTAATTTATTAGTTGTTTTAATCTTCTTATTAGCTGATCATGTGTAATCGGAATATAATTGTTAAGGACAATCTCAGTATAAAGAGATAGATGCCTCATTAGTTAATGATGCCTTTCTTTTGCCTTGTATGCATACATACCAGTACATACACATATTCAGAGGGGAAGATTTGTATAGCTCCCCTCCCACTTGCCTTTCTGTTCTTCTCAGAAGATTTGGAGGTCTCCTCGTGAACTTGAGGACTTCCCTTTGGACTTGTGCAGGAATTGTGGTGTCTGGGATTTTGCTTCTGTTTTGTAGAATGACAGTATTTGGATCTCTTTAGATGTAAAGAATTAGCTTTTATAAAATACCTATGAGAAAGTGCAGGGGGCTTAGTAGTGTGCCTTTATTATGGCTTTGGTCTGTTTCACTTTCCACATCACAAGGAGATCTGGTGTCCCTACTCCACACAAGTTGCTTAACAAAAAGTCCAATTTGAAATTTGAGTTTTGACTGGGGAGTGCTGTGAGGAAAGGAGAAGAAGTCACACGCATGGAGAGTCTGCTTTGTGTTGCGCACTGTGTCCGATGTTTCACGTTCATTATTTGGTACAACCTTACCACGTGCCTGTAAGGTCGGTATTACTATTATTTTCCCTGATAGATGAAGAAACTGATGCTCGGAGAATGAAAAACATTGCCTATAGTTACGAAGCCAAGAGTTAGGGCACCAGTTTCTAAAGAGACAATTCAGAAAAGAAGTTACATTTCCTGAGATGAAGTTTATAGCATTATATTAACATTGTAACATCTTATGTTTTTGTTTGTTTTTTTTAACAGAATTTTAGTGAAGTGCCACCAAATCGTTCATCAGCAGAGTTTTTCAGTTATATACATTTGGAAGAAGCTTCCAAAGTATATTGTGGATTGTTGACAAACTGACTTTGCTACGTAGGTTTATCATCTCTAACCATAAGGATTGAAATGTCAGCATATTTTTCAGTAGAATTATTTGACTAAAGTTAAAGAACTTCATTTAAGTGAGTGGCTTTTCCACCAAAGACTTGAGATACTTATGCAGTTTTCCTTCTTTTCAAAGCGTATTTGTCATTAAGTCAAGAATTAACAAGAATTAGGTATTCTTCCTCACTGCAATGAACTGGGAAACTCCTGTATTGTTAATAGCCGTTGTGCATTTGCTCTTTTGCCAACATTTTATATAATTAAAGCCATCCATCTGAACTCTCAGCCTGACTTTCTATCAGAGGGCTCAGTGACCAAAGAAAGGGACTTCAGATAATGCTTTCTTCTGTGGCAGCCTGGTTGGTTTCTTTCATGAAGAAAAAGAAGTATCAACTTTAATTGGTAAAGGATATTAAGAATTGAATATCGTGAGTTTTAAAACTGTTATATTAAATGCTGGTGATGTCTGATTGTTGAAGGCATTTAGGATTTGGTAAGAATCATAGTTGTTTAGTAATACAAAATACAAAAGTAATAGTAATGCAAAGTCAGGTGTCTAACAGAATGCTATTCAAACGCAAAAGCAAAACCTGGGTTTGAATCTCTTGTTTTATCTTTTACTAAAGTGCATTTCTTCTCAAATTCAAAGGTTTCCTAAATATAAAAATCTATCCATACCAATTTCCTTATTTAAGAAACCTACATGTTTCGGCATGTCAGTGGCTGTCAGTTTTATGGGAAAGTTAACATTCTTTAAATATATTTGCTGATTAAAATACACCTGATTGAATTTCTTACCGCCTTTCATTTCAACAATGATTAAACTTGAAGCACCAAATGAGGTGTTGAATAGAATATGAAAACATGTCAGTATCCTAGATAGATTCTTTAGCCCCATCCAGCAGAGAGGTGGACCACAAGATAATTGAAGTGTAACAGCAGTGGGTTAAGTCCATTTTAGCACTTCCTAGCTCTGTAGCCTTTGTACTACTCAAAGCCCTTGTGTTCTCATCTTTAAGATGAGGACAAGTAACATCTACCTCCTGGGAGAATTAAATGAAATTAACAAGTGTGGGGGAATTTATGATAGTACTTTACGTATAGGTCAGGGCTCAGTAATGGCAACTGCTGTTACTTTTGTATCTTGATATCGATGTGTAAACTTAAGGTGTCCTGATGATGAAATGTTAAGTTTTTATTCTTTAAAACCTTCATAAATGAGTACAAAAAAAGTGCAGTGTTTTGTGAACAGCTACAGTGAAACACAAAACTTTATGAGGCAAAGGTCTTTGGTATATTTTAGTCTGACTCTCTTATGAAGAAAAAGAAACTCCTGTGTAGAGGGAAATGTACCCAAGGCCGCAGTTTATACATTTAGTGAACATTTATTGGCCACTAACTGCCATGATGGGTGCTGGGAATGAAATCATGGTTCCTATTTTCCAGTAGATTATTATGTATAGTTATAGAGTCACTGATGTGACAGGTAACTCAGTACAGCCTATCTCCTCCTGTGCAGGTGGACTGTGCTGAGGGCAGGTGGGAAGAAGGAAGCTTCTGAGGACAGCTCTCAGAGGAGATGGCACAGAGGAAGTGATTTAACACTTTAAGGAAGGGGAGGAGTTTAGGAGGTTGGGAGGTGATGTGAGGACAGATATTTCAGGCAAGGGGCAGGGTATGTTCCAAAGCATTGTGGAATAAAATATTCCAGGAGCCACTACTGGTTTCTTAAGGGGCTGAAGTATGGAATAGGAACGTGTATATGGACTGTAGAACATGAATGTGCATTTCCCCATGAGGTGGGGAAACTGGGTGGGAAAAGATGAGACTAGAGAGCCAGCTTTGGAAGGACTTTGTATGCCAGATTGAAGAGTTCCGGTTGTATCCAGCAGGTGATAAGGAGTTAATGGAAGCATATCTGAAGGAGAAGTGAAGGGTCCCGATTTGCATTTTAGAAAGGTTATCTTGGAAGCAAGGAGGAAAGATTGGAAAAGGGAGGGACTGGAGGAATGGGTGGGGGTCAGGTAGGAGGCTACTGCCCAGTTTCAGGCCATGCAGAGATACTTAGGAAGAGGACATGGTAAGCAGGTGAATTTAGGAAATACGGAGGGTGTAGGTCTGTGGTTTAGGTAGTGATTAGAGTCAGAGTTGTATGTTGAGACCCAGTGCCTTGATAAAAAACCTGGTGTTCTTTCCTCCACATATTGCCTTTCTTTTCCATCTCCTTCCCAAATCTACGATGAGGGGAAATGTAAACAGATTCTGTAAAATAATGTAAAAATTGACCACCATCAAAGTGATTGGGTTCCAGGCTGGGTCATGATGACAGTTTAATGTGCATTAGCTTTTTTTTTTTTAATTGGGGAATATTGGGGAACAGTGTGTTTCTCCAGGACCCATCAGCTCCAAGAAAACTTGTTGTTTTCAATCTAGTTGTGGAGGGCGCAGCTCCTTGGCCCATGTGCAAATTGAACTGGAGACCTTGGTGTTATGAGCACTGTACTCTAATCAACTGAGCCAACCACCGGCTGCCCTTGCATTAGTTTTTATTTTATTTTTTTTACATGTTTTTTTGTTTTTTGTTTTTGTTTTTCTCAAGTCAAGTTGTTGTCCTTTCAATCTTAGTTGTGGAGGGTGCCGTTCAGCTTCAAGTTGTTGTCCTTTCAGTCTTAGTTGTGGAGGGCGCAGCTCAGCTCCAGGTCCAGTTGCCATTGCTAGTTGCAGGGGGCGCAGCCCACCATCCCTTGCGGGAGTCGAGGAATCGAACTGGCAACCTTGTGGTTGAGAGCCCACTGGCCTATGTGGGAATCGAACCTGCAGCCTTCGGAGTTAGGAGCATGGAGCGCCAACCGCCTGAGCCACCGGGCCGGCCCGCATTAGTTTTTTATTAAAAATAATTATTATCCTGTCTCTATCTCCTAAAACTAATTTGGAATTTTAAGTGATATTTTTAAAATGAAAAGAGAAAAGTGGTAATTATTTATAGAAATGTCATCCCACGTAATAGAATTGGTTTGTTTTGTTAAAAAATTATTATTTTCTGAAAACAACTAAATGCTCTGTGAATTAAGTTTTAAATACTTCGTATACTGAGCTCAATTAGGAAACCAGTATTAAAGTCCTCTTTTAGTCATACTTCTGGTTATGTGATCTAGGCACAGACTGCCCCTCTGAACCTCTATTTTCTCATCTGTACTTTAAGGATGATTCTTGGCATACTAACCTCCTGGGGTTATGTTATGGGGTGAAAATTTTATTGTTACAAATTATATTACAAAAGGGAAAAGTTGTTGAACGACTGAGATTCTTAAAATACATTTGTCTATTAGCCCGCCATTTCTGAATGGAGGCATTTTTTGTATGACTTCTGTTTCATAAGCCGGAAATTTTCATAAAAACAATTATATTGTTCCAAAATGAATTTCAAATATGTTATGGAGTTTCCCCTTTAGGCTCCCATTGATAATAACGTAACTCAAATGATACAACCAAATTACAATACACAGCTCTGTTACCAGTCCAAAGTCTGTGTGGCCGGTGTGTTGAAAGGCCAAAACTCAAAACGTCAGAATTTGGAGTAAGGAAAGGTTTATTTATTTATTAAAACTTTTTATTTATTTTAAGTGTGTTTTTCCAGAACCTATCAGCTCAAAGTCAAGTAGTTGTTTCAATCTAATTGTGGAGGGCACAGCTCACACTGGCCCATGCAAGGAAGGAACCGGCAAACCTGGTGTTACAAGCATCACACTCTAACCAACTGAGCTAACCCGCCACCTTAGGAAAGGTTTATTGATCGAGAAAGTGCCAATGGAGAAGGTGGGAGCCCTAGTAGTCCCTCAAATCCATCTTAAGAAAGCATAGAGGTCAGGCTTCTTTTATGTCTAGGGAAGGGAAAATGGGAGGGGCTGTTTTTATAAAACTCAAGCCCAGTGGGATTCCTCTAATGATTAGAAGCTATTAGCCTGAAGGCCATGGGAACAACGCAGGCTGGAACAAGATGGCGTCAATGGGAGACCCAGCCTTTTCCTCTGCTCCGTCTGCACAGTTCCTCAAGGCAGCCTCTTTCTTGGCCGTGCTTGGAAAAGTCCAGCTCAGATGCCGAGTGGACTTTACTCCCTGTTGTTCACTTTCTGCTTCCCTACAGTCTAGGCTTCTGACTTCAGCTCAATATCAGAGATGTCTGTACTTCGCAAATGGAAGGCACATACTAGAACTTTTTAACGGGACATCTCCACTGCCGATTTTATTACAGTACTTAAATACGCGTATGTGCTAACCTAAAACTAGGTATAAACTCCTGATGCTTATACCTGTCATCCAACCACAAAACCAAACCAGATTTTACAAATGAAATACAAACTACCAAAAAACAAAACAAAACAAAAACACAATAAAACACACACACACATACACACACACGCTCAATAACTTTCAAATTAACAATTATTTTGTGTGACTTGATATTTTTTGCCTGAAATTAAATTCCCTATTGCAGTGTGAATAGGGTACTTGCTACTATGGGAAATAATATCATCCCTTTTTTTTCCTAATCGAACTCCTGTGGAACCTTGATTTTAAGAGCCTGTTGTCACTTGGTCTTTCCTGGGCATGAACACATCGTTTACACATGAAGTCCTCTATTCTCATTGGTCTGTTTTGCACCATTGTGATCCTAAATACAAAACCCAATATTGGCACTGCAGTTGGTGCCAATTAGTACTAGGCAGCATGCAGATCTACATCAGTACTTCTTGCATTATTTGTGCTGGAGGTCTGTTATACCCCAGTCTGGTATGCAGTCCTGTGGCACAGTGAGTGCGTCTTTTGCAACTCCCTACCTGAGTCTCACCACACCTGCACTTGTCTATGTCCTGTCCATTGAGATGAGCTCATTCATCACAAACTTAGATGTTGGTGCAATTCCAAATTGCAGCAGGAATTTCTGATCACCTACCCTCATTTTTAGTACTCATCTAACCATGGTCAGGCAATCAACCGATTTCTGCCTGACAGTCCACAGATCACATTTTGACTAGTACTGGTTTAGAATATGTTTACGTGGCTGGGGTTGGGGAGAAGACTGTTCAGAATGATGGGCGTGTATGTAAAAATGTGCATGCTACTTTTAAGATAGAACAATTTATCTTTTATAGCTGCTTTCACCTTACCTTCAAGATTCTATTCACACTGAAGATGGAAAACATCTGATCTTGTCAGTTAAGAGCACATTAGTCTCTGGTTTAGAAACTCTATGGTTGGTTCTCTCATTTCTCAAGAATTTTCCCTTCCCTCATTCCCAAGATGGCGTTCTGGTGAAGGAGAAAGCGTAGTATAATAGTATCCTCATGGCACTGGGTGAAGGGCATTTTATTCATTGTGTGACCCTCACTGAGTCCACCGCTCTGGACTTGGCACCCATGGTGACTGGGCGTTGTGCCCTGGTTCCAATGAAATGAGACTGTTTCTGTTGGGTTTTTTGAATGTCATCCCGGCAGCTGGATTGGACTTCATGGACCTTGCCTGTACATCTGGAGATATTCTGCAGATATCTCCTCTGTATTGCTCCAATGCCACGTCGAATGCTGCCTGTGCAAAGAGGGGGCCATCATGCTAGGCAGTGAGGGTTATTAGTCAAAATGGTCACTGAGCCCTCAAAGCTACACAGTTGTTAGACTTTTTTCTCCTTTTGCACTTGTCAAGGAGTTTTGAATCTTTGTAGTATAATATATTGGACATTTATATCTAATCCTTTTCCCCCCTTCCCCACTCCCTTTGCCCCCCTTTCTCTGTTGTACCAGATATCTGGAGGGGCCTATGTGACTTAAAAACATAAAACTGGAAAGAACAGGAGCCATGAATTGTGAATCATTAGGTAGGCACCTCTCCCTAAGATCAGAATGCCAGGGAAGAAAGAAATAGAGAAGAACTGCCTAATAACCCAGAGACGGTGTAGTTTGAAGCTGGCAAGTAATTTCAACCAATACCCTCTACTGGTCTACCTTGTACACAAACCTTTCTCACTTAATATGTTTATTATAAATCTTCCCTTTACATTTCATCAGCAAACATATGAACATAAGAAGTGACATATTTCTTCCCATGATGGGTAGTATAATTGCATTGTGCATTATGTATTAGATAGTGATGTATTTTAAAGGTTTACTTCGTATTTTGAATAAAGATGTTTAGAAGAGATCCCTAGGTATACTCAAGACTTCTTGTATGAATTGGTGTTAGAATTACTAAATGTATATATGTTTTTTACTAGTAAAGTGTTTGTTTTATTTTCACGATTGTTGAATATAGCAGACAATATGAAAATCTGACATAGTGTTTGATAGCATAAGTTACTAGAGTTTATGTCATTTTTGGGCACAGTTCATCATTTGAGAAAAAAGTTACTGGGTGTAGTTTTAACCTGTTAGTACGTTAAACAACAAAACAGTACAAAATAACATAGGTAAACATTCTGATAACAATATAGTAGATATTTACTTGTTCATTCTGATATACAATCTATGAATAGTTTTTCTCCTTGATATCTTATGTCAAATATTTATATCTTCTGTTACTGATGTTCACAGATTCCATTGAAAAAGACTGAGAATGTGCTAATATTCTTGTGAAATCAGGCTTAGATGGTCACAAGGATTTCTACATTGCCCACTTGGGAAGTGTCAGGATTGTTGACTGAAAGAGAATGGCATTTAAAATTAGTTTTTTCAGATGAATTTAAGTGTTTCTTTTTAAATATATAATTTTCTAGTGTGTCCAGAGCACATTTTCATTAAATGAAAACCTTGAACAAGGCAATATAAACTTAGTTTCTTTGTTAGTATTTCACATTCCCCCCTATAATTTTAGTTAGGAGAACGGAAATTTGCCAGGCTAGAGTCAGACACCTGTAGTGCTGCTGAGAAAGCACCTCATCTGGCTTTCAAAGCGAACTTGAATGCTAATATATATAATGAGAGCCCTACCATGAAAGAATAGCCCTGGTTTCTTAACCAACAATCATATACAATTATCAAGGATGATATGGGCTCTGGATTCAATGATTGCATTTACTCAAAACCCTAACCCCTTAGCCTCTATTTATTATACTGAAAAGGACAGAGGGCAGGGTATTTATCTGTTCAGATTTCCATAACAAAACACCGTGGGCTGGGGGGCTTAAACGACAGAAATTTATTTTTCACAGGTCTGGAGGCTAGCAGTCTTTGATCAAGGTGTCAGCATGGCCCTTTTCTGGTGAGAGCTCTCCTTTTGGGTTGCCAGTGGCTGCCTTTCTACTGTGTGAGTTCACAGGGCCTTTCCGCGGGGTGTACAGGAGGTGTGGGGATGAAGAGAGCGCACTACTGTCCTTGTAAGGACACTAATCCTGTGGGATCAGGGCTCCACCATTACGGCGTTATTTACCCTTAACTCGTTCTTTGGAGGCCCTAGCTCCAAATACAGCCCCCCAGGAGTTGGGGGGGTGGTAAGGACTTCAATGTATGAATTTTGTTGGTGGGACACAAACATTCAGTACGTAACAGACAGGAACAGAAGATTCATAAATCTTATATAATGTTCTTATAAATTTCATCCTTCCATTGTCTGGAAACTGTTCCTTTTGAGCAGAGGATGATGTACTGGTTTTAAAATATGGCCTCCAAATTTTGGGGCGGTTTTCCCGTTGACTAACTGTGTTCCCTCCATTTGAGTCTGGGCAGGCTTGGGGCTGTTTATCCACTTGGGTATGCTGGAAGTGATGCTGTGTGACCTCTGTGTCTGAGGTGCAAAAGTTGGTGCCACCTTCCCTTTGTTAGTTGGAACATTTGTGTTTGGAGTCCAGAGCCACTAAGTGGCTCTACTACTTCTGACTCCCTGGAGGCCACATGCTGTGAGGAAGCCAGTTCACATGGGGAGGCCATGTATAGGTGCTCTGGTTAGCAATCCTGGTCTTCAATCCTCCTAGCTCAGACACCAGACATGTGAGTAAATGAGTCGTAAGGTGATTTCAGCCCCCACTTGTTGAATCACCCCAGCTTTTGAGTTTTCACAGCTGAGATCCCATCCATCATGGACTTGATCAAAGTCATGCTTGCTGTGTCCTGTCTGAAGCCCCGACCCACAGAATCTATGAGCATAATTAAATGGTTTTTAAAAAGTAGCTAGGTTTTGGGGTGATTTGTTACACAGCTATCCCTTACCTCTCATTCTGTTTCATTCTCTGGAACTCATTGTTTATAATCAGCAAAATCGTTTATATCCTCAGCCTCTTTCATTAACCTCCCCTTCACCTTCTTGCTGTAATTAAACTCGATTCACCCTTAGGACATTGCTTCCTCTATGCCCTGTCAGGTGGTGGCAGTTTTCTTTCACCTACCCCTGGCGGAGGGATAGAAGGTCCTTTTTGTTTTTTGCTACTTCTGGACTATTCTCCTTTCTAAAACTCCCTGATTTTGAAACTACACAAACTACTGTTCCTCCTTGTTGCGGTTACTTCTGCCTATGGCCATTTTAACTCTTGGCTCACTACCACTTGTTCTAATACTACCTCTGTCATAATTCTTGGTGATTTCAATATTTACGTAACTGTCCCTGCTGTTTCTTGGTTTCTCAGTCCTGTGTCCTCCTCTCTTTTAATTGTTATATCCACCCCTGTACCTCAGCTTCCATGACTACCCTCAGACCAGCAGTTATCAAAGTGAGGTCAAGTGGCCCCTGGGAATCCCTAAGATGCTTCCAGAGGGTCTATTAGGTAAAAACTATTTTCATAATAATAACGATGTTAAGACATTATTTGCCTTGTGAACTTTCATTCCTTTGTGAGTTCACATTGTAGTTTTCCTGGGGCTACATAATGTCTGATGAATGTCTTCACTCTGGCAGCTAATGGAATGTGTACTTGCATATGCTTGTGTTTAATATTTTCTGTTTTAATTTTAATATGGTAAATATTAATGGATATAACCCACCTAACCCAAAACTTTTTGGAGTCCTCACTAATTTTTAAGAATGGTGTAAAGCCATCCTTAGACCACTGTGTTTGAGAACTGCTGCCCTAAACCTTGTGTTATCAGTGACTGCAACCCACCTGTGTCTCATCTTCAAGCATCCTGCTCTTCAATCAGCACCTATCTTGCTAACTCAGTCTTGGTTATCCTGAGTCTAGTAACCCTTCAATCCCACTAGGACCTGAAATCCATTGACCTTACCCCCCTTTGACTATTCCATACCCTTCTTGTGTCCTCATTTCCTTTCTTCCCAACAAAAATTTCTTCATATACCATATCATCAGTCTCTTGGGTATACTCTTAATTTCTTCTTTCCTCTCTCATTTTGTAGGACTCATCTGGAAAACCTGGTTAAACCCAACTGTCTACCACTCTAGTTTATGTCCGGGCAGTTGAATGTGGTTGGAGAAAAACACTCAGCCAAGCTGACTATTTTCACTTTAATTTCATGATCACTAATCTCAAATGCGTCTTCGGTGCTGACAGGTTATCAGTCTACATTTCCTTGGTCAATTCAGTCATGCCTTTGACCTCGCAGATGACAGATACCTCCCACTCTCTCCTCTTCCTTAAAATCGTCAACACCTCCTCTTCCATTCTTACCTTTAGCTAAAGACTTTGCTTCTTATTTCAATTAGAAGAGAACTTCTGCTCACATGTGCCCATGTATCCTGTGTGCTCTTATCAAGGCTAACACCCCACTGTACCCCAGATCCCATTCTCTCTTGCCCACTTCAGGATGTGACTCCAGCACATTCCCCTCTTTCTCCAGTATCATCAGTTTCCCCCTCTACTGGATCATTGCCATTCTGCGTACAACCATGATGTTATTTTACCTACTTAAAAAACAAACAAACAAAAAAACCCCTCTGTTGACTCCCACTGCCTCCAGTTAACCACTCCACTTTTCTGCTTACCATTATAGTAAGAGCCCTTGGGAGATTTGTTTATATTCACTATGTAACAGTTCTCTTTTTACTCCCTCGTGAACCTAATCCAATCCAGTTTTTGTGCCCCATTCTATCTCTTTTTACCACCAACAATCCCCATGTTGTTAAAACTAGTAGCCAATTCTCAGTCACATATTTCTTGACCAGCCATAGGCATTTGAGATACTTAACTATTCCTCTTATGGAAACACTTTACTCACTTGGCCTCTAGGATATCACATCGTCCCACTTCTCCTCCTCCCTCATTAGCCACTCCTTCTTCCTCTCATTTGGTGGTTTTTCCTCAGGTCCCTATATCGAAATATTGTCGCTCACTAGAGTGTGGCTTTTGTGCCTCCTCTTCTTTCATGCTCTCATCCAGTCTCCTCAATACATTGACCTTCCAAACTTTTATGTCCAGCCTAGTCCTCTTCCTGAACTCCAGGCGTCCCTAGTCTACCTGACTTTCAGTATCTCCGTGTGAACGTCTCACAGGCATGCATCTCACCTCACATCTGTAATCAAGCTACTGATTCTCTCCCTCAATCCTTCTTCTCTCTAGTGTTCCCATCTTTGTAAATGACAAATCTGCTTGTTCATGTCAAAGCCCTTGGTATCTTCCTGGGTTCCTCTATTTCTCTCGCACTCCACATGCAATCTGTCAGAAAATGTTGTTGATTCCACCTTCAAAATATATCTAGAATTTGATTATTGTCACCCACCTCCACCATGTCCAACTCAGTTCAAGCCACAATCATTTATGTGTACCAGGGTTATTGCATTTGCCTCCTAACTATTTTTTCTGTTTATCCCCTCGTCTTCTGTTTTCAACTCTTCTACAGAACAGCCAAAGTGATCGTATAAAAACATCTCAGATCCACTCAAAACACCTTTTGCTTTTTTTTGTTTCTTCTTTTAAAATTTACTTAAAGATTTTTATTAAAATATAGCTGACATACAATATTATATTAGTTTCAGGGGTACACCATAATTATTCAACATTTATATACCTAAAGAAGTGATCACCATGATAAGTCCAGCAACCATCTGACACTGTACCACACTATCACAGTATTATTGACTATAATCCTCATGGCTTATTTGTTTTATACCTGGAAATTTTGACCTCTTATTCCCTTTAACCTTACCCCCCTTTTTAAATTTTACAATTACAGGTGACATTCAGTATTATTTTATATTAATTTCAGATGTACAGCATAGTAGTTAGACATTTATACAATTTAAGAAATGATCCCCCTGACTAGTCTAATACCCACCTGGCCCTGTATGTAGTTATTACCATATTATTGACTATATTCCCTATGCTTTACTTTATATCCCCATGACTATGTTGTAACTACCATTTTGTACTTCTTAATGCTTTCACCTTTTCACCCTGCCTCCCTCCCAACTATGGCCCCAACAAATTTAGTACCCATCTGACACCATACATAGATATTACCATATTATTGACTACATCCCCATGATTACTGTGTAACAATCAATTTGTGCTTAATTCCTTCCCCTTTTTCACTTACCCCAACCCCCTCCCATCTGGCAACCATCAATATATTCTCTGTATCTATGAGTTTCTTTCTGCTTTGCTTGTTCATTTTGTTCTTTAGATCCCACATATAAGTTAAATCATATTGCATCTGTCTCTCTTGGTCTGACATACTCCACTCAGCAAAATAGCATCCAGATCCATCCATGCCACTGCAGATGGCAAGAACCCACTCCCTTCCCTGGTCAAGCAATATTACACCATATACGAGTATATGTACCACCTACTCTTTATCCATTCATCTATTGACAACACCCAGGCTTCCTCCACATCTTGGCCATTATAAACAATGCTGCAGTGAACATATGGATGCACATGTCCCCTTGGAGTAGCATTTGGGATTCTTCAGAAGTGGGATTACCATCTTTGTCTCTTGTTATAGCCTTTGTTTTAAAGCCTGTTTTGTCTGGTACAAGTATTGCTACCCCAGCTTTTTTTTGTTTTTGTTTTGTTTTTTCATTTCCATTTTCATGAAATACCTTTTTCCATCCCTTTACTTTCCATCTGTGTGTGTCTTTCAATCTGAAAGTTGAGCCTTGGTTGCTATTGGCATGTCAGAGTGGGACTGACTCTCAGGCTGATTGACTGTGGGCTTTGGCCACGTCCACAGCTTACAGGCTACTGTATGAGGGCCTTACCCCACTGAGTGGGATTCATCCTAGCAGGATCTGGTGCCTGTTGAGACTGCCCTTTGTGTGTGCTTCTTGTGGGGCTAATTGAGTGGTGCTCTGCTGTGGTCTGAAGACAACCTCCAAGCATGTTGGTTCTGGGGCCTCTTGAGAGGGGCTCTGGTATAGGCCCAGGTCGCCCACTGCCTGTGACTGGCTGGGGACTATCTCATTGGAGCTGCAAAGCTATCGGTGGTTGTATGCTGCCTGTGCTAACCCTGGAGACGCATGGGAGAGGCCACGCTGGGAACTGAGAAATGCTCGGGCCTGGGGTAGCTCTGAAAAAAGCCAGGACACCTCAAGGCCTGCTGCCACCTGCTGGCTCCCTTAAGGTTCATCCCCTGATAAAGCCTTGTGCAGTACACGAGTTGGGTGAGGCAGAGTGTCAGGGAGTCACTAGAGTGGGAAGAACTGTGCTCACCAGGTTAATATGGACTCTGGTGGTGCCAGTGATGATCTAGGAGCTACTCAGCAAAAGTCTCAGAGCACACCCAGGCCAGTCGCTGCCCCACCTGGGGCTGGTGGACTCCAATAGTTTTTCAAGAAAGAGTGAAATGCAGTCTGGGCTGGCTGCTCGCTGAGAAGGGCTTCTGGCATTGGGAGAGTTGGGTAGTGTGGGATCCCAGTGAGTCAGCAGGATGGAGCAGCAGAGCTCATTAGAGATCAATCAGATTCAGATTTGGACGTAAGCGTAGGGGGCGGGCTCAACACATTAAAGATGGGGGTTGCCTGCCGGATGCATGGGAGCAGGATCTCACACAGGGAAAATACTGTTCTCCAGCCCTGTTGTCAAAGCCTTGCATCTCAGTCGGCCCCCTGTATGCCTCTGACACCCCCCCGAATCACTGTCCCACCGCTGGAGCCCAAGGTGAGTGTCTGAGAGCGAGTGAATCTGTGCCCGGGCCCTTTAAGAGCACAGCTGGGTTTCTCGTAGCCTTCTGTCCCTCCTGAATGGTCAGAATCCCCACTGTTTTTTACAGTCAGATGCTGTGGGGGCTCCTTTCCTGGCACCAGTACTCGGGGGTGGGATCCTGTTGTGGGGCTGGGATCTCGGTCCCCTGGACCAGGGGGGAGAGCCGCCATGTCCAAGATATCCCTCCCAGTTTTCAACCACCACACAGAGTTTTGGGACCTGTTTTGCGTCTCCATCCCTTCTACCAGTCTTGACCTGGCTTCTTATTTATATCCTTAGTTATAAAACGACTGTTCAGCCAGACTTCAGGTGGTTCTCCAGGTTGATTGTTTTATAATTTAGTTGTAATTTTAATGTGTTCATGGAAGGAAGCAGCCAAAGTGTTTATCTACTTCGCCATCTTGGATCTCTCTCTATGTCTCAAAACACTGTAATGGCTTCCCATCTTACTCAAAGTGAAAGCCCAAGTATTAGGCCCTACATAACTAGGCTTACTGTTACCCACTTGTCCTTATTTTCCCATACTAACCCCCTCATTACTCTACTCCAGTCACACTGGTCTTAGAAACATCCAATTTGCTCCTGTCTCAGGGTCTTTCTTTGTACTTGTTCCTCCCTTTGCCTGTATGACTCACTCGCTCTGTCCTCCTTGAAATCTGCATAAATATCACTTCCTTTTCCCTTACTATCTGAACTGAAATTACAAGCTCCCTAATACTACTTCTCTCTTTCTTGCATTAATTTTTTCCATGTTTATTTTATTTACTTATTTGTATACTATTTATTTTGCTTACTTATTTGTATAGTGTGTCTGACTATTTTTATTGTTAATGGAAGCACTATGAAGGCAGGGATTTTTTATGTGTTTTGTTACTGCTCTGTTCCCAGCACACAGAAGAGTATTTGGCTCATAGTATCATGTTTCCCCGAAAATAAGACCTCACCAGAAAATAAGCCCTAGCATGATTTTTCAGGATGGCATCCCCTGAACATAAGCCCTAATGCGTCTTTTGGAGCAAAAATTAATATAGGATCCGGTCTTATTTTCAGGGAAACACAGTAGATGCTTGGTAAATATTTGTTGAGTGATTTGAGGCTCTAAGGCAGTGTTACTAAGAGAGCAAGAGAAATGGTTTTCAGGTGATGGAGTAGGTATGTTCACGTTTAGGTTTTCCATTGCTTTCAAGGTTTATGTTTGAGTTTTGGGCATCTTGATTCTATAGGAAGAAGAACCAGGAACACTTTCAGTACCATATCATTCCTGGTCTTCCCTCTGGGGTTGAAGAAGAATTGGGGAACTAAACAGACTGCTCTACCCCAAGAGAGGAAGATGGCATAATAGTTTATTATGCCATTTGAGCAGAAAATTCTCTTCCATTACTCGCAATCTATGGACTAGCCCTTCAAGAGTCTTCTTTAAATGTCTAAAGCTACAAGTATTTGCTGCTAAAATATAGCTCTGTTGATGTTATAGTTGATGTTTTAAAACAAAAATGATAGAGGAATGTTTTTCTTGATATTCAGTGGAAATCTTTTTATTGATATTATGAATCATGATTGTGGTGACAGTAGCTGTGTAATAGTCTTCTTATTTGTATCCACCAAGGTGCAAGGCATGGCATAGATACTTAATATTTGTTAAATGAATGAATATATGAGACAAAATGAAAAATTATGGTAGGGAAAAGATAAGCCTATGTTCTCCATCTAGAATCAAAAGCTATGTAGAAGTCAAGAGTAGAGCATAATACCACCTAGTATCAGGACCTACCACTGAATTATATCATGCAATTGCTTTAACTGAAAAAATGTTTTGTTATGTGTGGCATTTAAATAAGTACCAAGGACAACTTTTTTTTTTTTTAAATAATCTGAATAGTTTATATATTTCCTTATCTATACATTAAAAAAAATTTAATTCTTGATTCTTAGAGAAGAACTGAAGGCAATGTATTTCTAACAGCCTTCTTCTCGCCCTACATAAATTCAATAGGTTTTACCAGTGTATAATAACATGCCAGAAAAATGAAGATGAGTATGTTTTGTCCTATTTTTTCTAAGTCAATTCGTTGTATTCTAATGGAGTGAAATAAAAAATGGCCTTTAATTGAATAATTTATTATGCCATGTGTTTTTTAATACTCAATACAGGAAATAGTACTTAATCAATTTCCTTGCTTATTACTGAAACCAAAGGGCTGCATAGTTATATGGCAAGCCCATTAGGGAAAGTTTATATATTTTTTTAGGAAAACATTTGTAATGTTATTATATAGCATCCTTCTTTGTTCTACAGCTGCATTGATATGTACATGCACTCTTAACTATATCATTTTTTGTTTAGATACGGTTGATTGCATGGTGGATAATCTCAAAACCAGCATAATCATGAATCATATTTAGATTAAGGCAATTGGTTTAATGCAATAGTTTTTCACCCCAAACACCTCTTTAACAACTAATTTTCCCAGGCTCCTATTACATGTAAACTGTCATTTTTTTGTGATTTAGTACTTCTTTATCCTCACAGCATCCCTAACTCTACTTTCTAAATTCTCAAGGTATCTGCTTGGTTCCCCACCCCCCTGCTCTGCAACCCCCAACATTGGAATATCAGAATAACAATCAGTTCTTCTATTCCACTGTGCTTTTTGTAATGCCTGGCCCCAAATTTTAGGCATTCAGTAAACACTTGTTGACTGATCGATCTAAACCCCAGCTCCTCCTGCCGACTGTTTAATCTGAGGAAGACTCCTGAATGAATCAAAGACCCTTCATGGACGCCTCATCATATCAGTTAGATTCGGACTGTATGCACGGGACAAGGAAAACGTGTTGAATGATCAAAATTTTACTTTTAATTATTGTGGGAAAGCAATTTAGGAAACTTGTTTTTCCTGCAGGCTAGTTAGAGATTTGGGCTTTTAGAGTCAGAGTTGGATTTGAATACTAACTCCTACACTAAGTGGCTCTATGGTGTTAGACAAACTATTTGACTTCTGTTTCTTCCTTTGTGAATGGACCATAACAATACCTACTCTGCAGGGTTGTAATTGATTTTAAGGGTATCTATAAAAGTCCCTATCAGTGGTAAACCCTCAGTAATGGTAGCTATATATAAACTGTGAAATCTAGATGAGTATAATAATTACAAGATGATATAAAAGACAAAGTCCAGGTTGTCATGTTTTTGTTGGTGGTGCAATTGTCTGAGGATTGTTTAGAAGGTGGGTTCCAGGATGATTGGAAATCCCTGTGTCTCCTGAGGAGTAAAGAGGACATTCATAAATTTGTCATACTAAAATACATATTTGGTAACACAGTAACAATTAGTTAAGCTATATTTTAAAATAATTATGAACATAACCTAGAAACTTATCTTGGCTAATTTGTGTCAGATTTAAGGGCCCCACACTTGGAGAATTATCATATCTGGATAAAAGGATTGATCATAAAACCACATGCCTCCATTTATTTTATTGATGATACGTGGTCAACCTGACCTCAAGCTCTTGAATCACAATTTTCCAGTTCTCTTCCTATTAGTAACTTCACTTGAAGAATTGGTTTGTTCAGTGTGAGGCCTTCAGTATATGTTAAACCAAGACAATAAAATAACCGTACCAACAGAACTGTTATCTTTCAGTGTAGAGAACCTGCAAAGATGTGATGATTTATTAGGTTTTCTTTCAATACTTGAATTAATTAATGGCTTACATATAAAGAGAAAACAAAACAATGCAAAACCAGCAGAGTGCTCTCTGGCTTGAGGTTGTGGCTAACCTAACCTGGGATCTGAGGGGATTCCTTTGCCAGCCCAGACCCCTTCTGCCACTGGACCTTGCATTATACACAGCCATTTGGAGCCGCTCTACGGACATCTAGATAGACCTCTTGGAGCCCACTCTGTGCATTGTCTATCCCAGTCGAGTCTCCCAGGGCAACCCCTGCCTGGGAGGACTTCATTTGTTATTGAAGTCGGCGCAGACGGTTCCTTCCACTTTGTACTCAGTCTCAATCACAGTAGGATTAAGGATTCTGCTGCCAGTCTAAATGGTTGCTGCATATCACTGGAATAAATCAGGAACATGGTGCTAGTAATTCAAGCCTTCACCCATAACTCCTTCTACCTCAGTGGACAAGTGAAATTTAAAAAAAATCTTTACAGAGGGCATTGGCCCTGCCCTTAGTAAATGAATACTATAGGAAAACTAGCCTGTCTGGGAAGCAAATGATTAGCATCCGTAGGGATCCCATCGCACATTGTGGCCCAGCCCAGATCTTGTTGGTTGGGGTTGACATTACTGCCCAGTCCTTCCATTCCATTTTTAGAATTTACCTGACTTCCTGCTTCCTGTTCCTGGTTCCGGGATGCTATTGTTTACATCTCGCTCACACCAGAAGGCATTCAAGGATGTTGGCTAAGTCCTGCCAACATCCTTGAATGCTTTCTACCTGGTCTGTGGCTTCTCCAGTCATTGGTCTTTTCCTGTATCTTAAGTATGTGCTTTGTCTAGTATCTTCCTGAATCCCAGAACACTGATTTTACTTTTTATTAGGACCCATCATTTCCCTGGTTTCTTCCTTTCTGTCTGGGCATCCCATACAAATTCTGACCTTAGCTTCCTCTCTGTATCCTTTGAAAACTGGTACCTGCAGAATTTCTCAGTGTGTGTTTATGTGAAAGTTTATGGTGTTCCTGGTGTGTGGGTGAGTTGAGGTAAAGCAGTCTACAGTGGTTGCCAAATTTATTTGATAATAGGACTTGCAATTGGAGCATCTTGGTGGGTTACATAGCTCAGAACACACTGAAATGCTGCTAAGTAGAATAGTTGCAATATTGGGGCCTTGAAAAAATGGTGAGAGTAGGTGTTATCCCCTCACCCACAGAAGCCCCATCAGTGCTGAAGAACGTTTGATTTTGAACTTTCTTGATGTTTTTTTTTTTTGTTCTACTGTAATGTCACTCTAATTAAAATCTTTCCTCTTGATTCTGATTTTTGGTTACTGAGTTTACCCTTCCTGATTGCTCTTTTTTCTCTAGTCAGCAAATTCAGCGTTTGTTGAGAACCTACTACATGTCACATGCTGTGCGAGTTGCCAGAAACACAAACATGAATAAGTTAGGCCTGCTCTTGAAAAATGAATTATAGTGTAAAGCGAATATTTTATAAAGCTGGTTCTACATCAAGCCAATTATTTTGCTTTTCTTCATTTTAGGCCTAAGACTTTTTAAACAGGGCTTTATTTTCTTTCCGCTCCAAATAATAAAGGATCCCCTTAGGGTTGAGAAGGGATTTTTGAGCATGTTACAAAAATAGAATGTAGAGTAAGTTGCATGAAAATTTAATATTTCTATAAATCAAATCTAGCATAAACAAAATTAAAAGGCAAGTAGTAAACTAGGAAGAACATTTGCAACATAAAAGACAAAAGTTTCCTATTCATTATAAAATGAACACATAGTAGCTTTTAATAAATTATTGTGGAAGGGAGAAAGGAAGGAAAGAAGGAAGGAAAGGAAGGAAGGGAAAGGAAGGAAGGAAGGAAGGAAGGAAGGAAGGAAGGAAGGAAGGAAGGAAGGAAAGGAAGGGAGGGAGGGAGGGAGGAAGGAAGGAAGGAAAGAAGGAAGGAAAGGAAGGAAGGAAGGAAGGAAAGGAATGAAGGAAAGGAAGGAAGGAAGGAAAGGAAGGAAGGAAAGAAGGAAAGAAGGAAGGAAGGAAAGAAGGAAGGAAAGGAAGGAAGGAAGGGGAGGAAGGAAGGAAGGAAGGAAGGAAGGAAGGGAAGGAAAGGAAGGAAGGAAGGAAGGAAGGGAAGGAAGGAAGGAAGGAAGGAAAGGAAGGAAGGAAGGGGAGGAAGGAAGGAAGGAAAGGAAGGAAGGAAGGGGAGGAAGGAAGGAAAAAAGGAAGGAAGGGAAGGAAGGAAAGGAAGGAAGGAAGGAAAGGAAGGAAGAAAGGAAGGAAAGGAAGGAAGAAAGGAAGGAAAGAAGGAAGGAATTCAAAACAATAAGGAAAAAATATCACCCCAATAGAAAAAGGAAAAAGATGTAAACGTTTGGCATACCCCAAGCCCCCATCTCTCTCTCTCTCTCTCTCTCTGTTGGTAACAGGACCAACTTTTTTCCCAAAACAAGAATAAAGAGACAGCATAACGAGGGAATAGAAGAGTATTGCCACTAGTGTAGGGAATATAGAGTGAATAAATAAATTGATAAATGATATGACTAGGCAACTCAGAGAACAGGAAATATAAATGTCTAATACATATTTGGAGAAATAGTCAATATCAGTAATTAAATACTTACTAATAAAATCATCATGAGATAACATTTTTTACCTATAAGATCAAAAAAGCTTTCTTAAGAAGATGGCTGAAACAGGTACTACAAAGGTACTGGTTTGGAGAAAGCAATTTGATGATAAGTATCAGAAGTCTTAACATTATTTATACAAACCTTGACCCAATAATTCAGCTTCTGGAATTTTATCCCAAATAAAGAATCCTAAAGCTGAAAAATTTTATGCACAAAGATATTATTATTATTAGTAATAGTAAAAAACTGAAAACAACCTAAATGTGTGGTACTGTGGTCATGGGTAATACTTGATAAGATAAATAGTTTATTAATTAATTTATTAAATAAATATCTATTGATTGCCTAAACTGTGCCACGCAATGCTTCAGTGCCGAGGACACAGCAGTGAACAAAATCTTTTTCTCAAATAAATTTTTTAAAGAGAATTTGCATAACATGAGGAATGCTGACTTTGAAAATGTTAGGTCTAAAATGTAGGATATTAAATTACACACACACACACACACACACACACACACACTCTGAGGGTACCAAAAATGTATACAAATGGACACTTTGATCGTCGTTGCTCAAGCGGTAGTTTGCTGTAATCAGAAGTGTTTGGACGCTGATGGTAACCAGTTTGAGCACCTCTTGTAATTGCAGAAGTCAAACGTGACTTGTAGTCATCTTTTGTTATCGGTATATATTGAGTATTACAATTTTAATACAGTTTTCTCCTTAAAATGTGTATACATTTTTTTGGCACTGTGTGTGTGTGTGTGTGTGTGTGTGTGTGTGTGTGTGTGTGTGTGTATTAGGTTGGTGCAAAGTAATTGCGGTTTTTGCAATTATTTTAACCTTTTAAACCACAATTACCTAGCCAGACAATCAGCTCTAATGCATCTTTTGGAGCAAAAATTAATATGAGACTGGGTATTATATTATATTATATTATATTATATTATATTATATTAGACCTGGTCTTTTTTACAGTAAAATAAGACCAGGTCTTATATTAATTTTTGCTCCAAAAGATGCATTAGAGCTGATTGGCTAGGTCTTATTTTCAGGGAAACACAGTATATACTGACCTTAACTCTGTGAAAAATAAATAGAAAAAAGCCTGAAAGGAAGTGCATGAAAATATTAACAATTATCTTGCGATTGGATTGTTGATGAATCTTCTTTATATTTTTTGCTCTGTGCCAGGTTTCTACAATAAAAATGTATTGCTTTTTTAAGTTAGAAAATAAATGTAAAACTTAATTGCCGTTATTTATTATGTTTGTAATATTCTCTTTAAATAGAAAAATAGGAACTTAGGTTCAAGTAATGATGGGACTTTAATAGCTCTAATTAAAACTACTAGAATTTGTGATTTTATTGAGCTCCTAAAACATCTTTGGTTTTACTGATATGTTTAAAAGCTTTTAAGATGTTACTTTCATTAAAACACTGTTGTAGTAAATGATAATTGTGTATTGAACAAATAAAAACTTACGTTCAACAGATCAAAAAGTCTATCACAGTGTCAATTTGATTAGGTAAATGCAAATTTAACAGCCTAGTAATTCTTTAGTCTTTTTATTTTACATGCCGTAAAGAGTTTAATAATATAATTAAAATTCTGAAAATGGCTATTTAGGATAATGGTGTGTTTTTTCCTTTTCCTCTTTTAAAGTAAGATGAGGGAATTTAAACTTCCACTCAAGCATTATTTTCTGTAGTGAAGGATCCCACTACTGTGATTCTAAGTAAACTTTAATTATGTTCCATACTTATATGTAAATTTATTTTGTGTAATTGGTTGGTGTTTTGAAATGTTTTAGATAGGTTCCCTTAAGTTTTGGAATTGTTTTTGTACTTTGTGTTTGAAAATTGGTTTGAATAAAAAATAAAGGTACCGTATTTTGCCGTGTATAATGCGCTCCCGTGTATAATGCACACCCATGTTTTTGGCCCGAACTTTCAGGGAAAAAAATGTTGTTTTAATTTTTTAATTCAAATTTTTAATTTGTTTACATTTAGGTGCTTATTTTTTTGTATTATAAAGAAATTTTTGCATTCATTTTTTAACATATTATAGTATAAGAAATTTTGTGAAAGAAATAATTACAAAACACAGGAACAGATTCGAAGTGCAAGAAATTTTATGTACCAGTAACAAATTTACAATATTTACGCATCATAGAAGGCCAAGAAGAACTCTTTGTTGTTGCAAGTTCATCATACATTCAGCAAAAATGATTATCATATCCCAGGGTATGATTTTGCATACAGATATTGTTGTTGATTTCCAGAGTTACACTTTCAACTCATAACGATAATTAAAAGAATTAAAAACATTTATATAGATATGGAATTATTCCTAATCACATGTAATGTGCATCCTTATTTTTCCCTCACAAATTTGGGCAAAAAAGGTACACATTATATACAGCAAAATACAGTATTTAAAATTTAGTTTAAAATTATGAAAGTGTTCAGTAACAGCTGAAAATGTTGAACATAGGTCAGGAAATTCTGTATTTTGGTCATATCAGAATTATTATGTCCTATGTAAATGTACCATAAGATTTAAAATTGAGGACTCAAAATTGTCAACAATAGCATAACTTCAGTCGAGTTAGAATTAGTAGTAAAGCAAAAAGCCTAGCTAGAGAACTGAAACAATGTCAAGAATGTTAGGTAGACCAGAACCCATGAGGATTAGATCCTGTCAGAATTGCTGTTTCATGTGAGATTCTATCATGGACATCCTTGGATTTTCCTAAGATCATGTGGCAGAGGGTGAGGAGAGCTGGGAATGGACCTCCTCTCTCTCCATTGCTACTGCTCTTTGCTACTCACATTTTTGTCCCTTTCAGTGGGGCCAGAGGTGAAACATGTTTTACATTGACTTTGAGGCTGAACTCAGTTGGAAAGTGGAGGTCAACTGATGATGGCTCAGGTGGTTTTCTTCCCAGTTTTATCAGGAAATAAAATGGCAGCTGCCCTCCTACTTCCATTTTTTCTCTGTGGGATGCTTTTCTCTCTAAAGAATTTTTTTGTTGTTGTTGTTTTGTTTTTTTTTAACAGGACTTTATTGAAGAACAGTCTGTACTTCCAGGCCTTTTTTCCAAGTCAAGTTGTTGTCCTTTCAGTCTTAGTTGTGGAGGGCGCAGCTCAGCTCCAGGTCCAAAGACAGCCTCACGGCAGGAGTGCCCATTATACACCAACATTTGTATCCCAGAACTGGGAAAGTTTGTTATAGTATGTGTTTCAGGTTAATTTTCTCCTTCTAAGAAGTCCATGTATTCAGGCCTGTACAGTCTCTTCCTCTAATTGGTGCTGGCTTTCTTTGCTGTGGTCCAAGTGCTGACAGCCCTGGCACGGTCACCAGTGTTGGACAGGTGCTGGTGATCACGGACAAAGCTCTCAGCCAGGGTGAAGTTTAACAAGTGCAAGCCCAGCCTCCAAACAGAGTGGTCTGGACTGCCACACTGCCACTACAGTCTTCTTAACATAGCTACAACTGGGAGTTGAAATTTGAGACTAATTCCTTAGTGTGTTCAAAATTCCATTAGGTCTCACACTGCCTTACTCAGATGTTTACTTCCAGGGTAGTGTTTGCCTGCCTCAGACCCAGTCGGTGTGTCGGTGACTCCCTCTCACCTCCCAGAACTAATATAAGAGGACGCGGTATCCATAGTGGCCCTTACAGGAAAGCTGCGTCCTGTAACACAGCACAAAGACAATTTTCTCCAGTAATACAGCTTTTTTTTGTTAACTTATTTGGGCTCTAAGCAGTAAATTGATCAGGATTTTTCTGCTTCCTTAAAACTGTGCAAATGTTGATGTAGGACCCGTTTCTCTGTTTCTCTGTCTTCCTCTTCCTCTCTTTCTCTATTTCTACCCCTATCCCTCTTTCTCTCCCCTGACACGGAATCACCAGGATTTTGCTTGATAATTAAAGAAAAAAAAATCTGAGAATGGAATAGTATAGTTAGACATATCTTGATTTTTTTTTTTTTTTTCTAAACAGCAGGTGTCGTGCGGGGGACCCTGCAGGGTCTCTGCTCCCACTCCCCACATAACACAGGATATGGTGAGGCCAAAAAGGAACACCCACGGAGCCATAGGTAGGGGAGTCATACCACTATATTCTCTCTGGCGGCACTATACTCTCACTGGAGGCTGGATCCACACTGTCCGCAAACCGCCATCCACACTTGCCAGCCCAGCCGCCATCTTCTTGCTAGCCCCCATTCTTTCTCTCTTCTCCTTCTCTCTGCTAGCATAGCCACAGCAGTTATATTGGCGGCTAATTGGCTAACTGGTTACAGCTGACGGCCAATCAGCCACAGCTGACGGCCATCTACTACCCGAGCCAGCACTCCTCCACGTGAGGCCGAGAGCCTGGAAACTACTTTCTGGGGCTCTGCCCCCACAGCAGGATTTTAAATCCCATCTCTGGGCTGTTTCATGTGCTTCATTGGCAAAGCTAAGGTAGGGTTGCCAGACCCCGCCTTCATTCAAATCCTGATTCTGCCACTTAGTAGCTGTATGACCTTTGGCAAGTCTTTTAATGCCTCTGTGCCTCAGTTTGCTGGTGGTTAAAATGGAAATAATCGTCATACCTTCCTCATCTGGTTATTATGAAGATTAAATGAACTAATAGGCATAAAACTTTGTGCATAGCAAGTACTCAGCAAAAATTACTATGCTGCTGGTCAACTCAATGGCGTCTTCGGAATGAGTATAATGCAAAAAGCCTTTAAAAAAGTCTTCAGGGCATAGACTTTTGTTGTATAAATTTTTGAAGGTTTTTTTTTTAATGTAGAATAGTATATTACATGATTCTGGATTAGAATCTGTTTAAAGTCTGCAACAGAAACATTATGACAGTCACTAGAGGAGAATTGGAAATAGCTGGTGTCAGCTTGAACACAGCAGAATGAGATAAAGAGCAATTGTGATACATAACACATTCTAGGAATCAATAGGGATTTTACACTAATTATGATTATGAGAACAATTGTACTAGATTTTCACAGTAGCTTTTTATTTCAAAGATTTTGAAGGGAAATGTACAGCAACTTAGAGAAATCTGTATGAAAAAAAATTTAATCACTTTAATTTTCTGTAGAAGGTAAAATGTAAGCTAGAAAGTGGTTGAGTGGTTTCCCCAGGGAATAATGCCATATCGATAAGTGGTAAATCCAAGCAGCTTAGTTTCTTATTTACTTCTTTAGTATCTACAAATCCTAGTTTTCTCAAGACGGCGCAATTTGCATGTGAAATCTGGGGGGAAAAAATTCTTTGGATGAAATCCCTTAGCAGAATGTAGCATGATTTCTTTCTGCAAAGATATTTAACTGGTGGAAGAAATGCCTCTCTTTCCATACCCCTCCTCTCCCCCCAGAAACACACTGACGGATATAGCTCTTGGGAGAAATTGGAAGTACTGTTAGCTTTTCTCCAAGCATTAGTGTTTTTTTCCCCAGTTCTTTTAGAATTGAATATTCAGAATTCATAGGCAAATCTCTTAAGATTAAAACTCATCCCTCTATTATAAAAGGTTCTCTCAGGGTCAGTCTTAACCGTGGGTGGAGTGGGCCCAAAAGAAGTTTCAGTTCAGCAGTTCAGAAATTCCTTTGAATTCCATCCAAATAGCTTCTTTATTCACTATTTGAAATTCCACATTAGAAATTCTCCTTTTTTTTTTTTTTAAACTTCTAAGTTTCCTATCTTCTGCAAATGCAAATAGCACAGGCTTAACTAAATAATAGCTTGCTTAGCTCTACAGTAACATGTTAGTTTATAAACTGCCTTCTGGGTTATGGGGTTTCTGTTTGGCCTTATGTAGTACTGAGCAGGGAGCGAGCATCATGATTCTTGGTTGTTGGAAGAAAGCGTGGGAGAGTAAGAAGATGATGTCCCAACTGTGAAAATGGCGCGGGGGTACATAAAAGAAAAGCTGGGTATCTGCTTCTCTCTCTTGTTCTGGGCTAAGCCTTCATGTTTGATCTTTCAGGAATCAACAACAACAAAACCTTCTCACTTTGTGCCTCAGTACTTTTTGTTGTATCTTTAGGAGGGGCTGATATAGTTTGCTTTGGATGAAGAGCTTGGGATCGCTCTAGTTCTCTGAGAAGAAAGAGGACATGTGGGGACTGAACAATTACAGTTTTAGTGAGAGTGGGCAGATTTTCAGATTCTTCCCTAGTTCTCGTACGTAGTGGACTTTAGGCTTTTTCCAGAGTTTAATCATTCCTGCTACTAGCAGGATGCAGAAGATAAGTCTGTGTAATAAAGATGAATGCTTAAATTTGTGGCTCCTAAGAGGATGAAAACCAAAGGAAGAGTCTCTGCTATATCAATTTCAATGATGGCACTAGAACTGTTCCCCAGAGGACCTCCCCCTTGGCTGCAATTATTGGCACCTGCAGAGCCAGCCTTGGCTTCTCTGTCAGTGAGCAGCACACACCTGCTAGCCTTTATCTACCTGTGCTAGCAGGAAGTCCAGACAGCAGGCAGATGGCCCTGCCCTGGAATCCTTTGTCATTCCAAATTGTGCTGTCATGTGGACTTGAGTCTCTTGTTTCCTTGCAACTCACCTGAAAGATGTAGCCTGCTCCTGTCCATATCGTTGCCCTGGACACTGACCCTTTCCTTCTCACTCATACTTAGAGTCTGACCTTTCCTGCCTCCCTCTGTCCCACTCTCAGGACTTGCAGTCGTGGGACACCCCTTCCCCTCAGAACTGTCCTTCAGTCTTCAAACCCGGTGCCGTCCTAATTGTTCTCACCACTAAACTGGCCTCCTGACCAGTTGCAACCTGGCCCTCTCACAGAGTTTGTGTTTCTGATGAGTAAAGAAGATATTTCAAGCCAAAAACCAGGTAGGAAACTGGAAATTGAGGACACACCAGCTAGGAGACATGGACAAGGAAAGAAATGAAACGCTTGACAGAGAAATAACGATATTTATTATCCTGTGTGTTGAAATAGAATGAAATGATGGGGTTTGGGGATATCCTTTGACCCTCTGCTAAAGAAAAATATGAAAAGAGATTATGAAAAATTCCAACTTCAAAGGCATGAGGCTGATTTATTTTATTACCTTTCATAGAAAAAGGGGTTTTATTTTATGATAGTTTTATGAGCAAAACCCAACTCTTAGAAGCATGTGCCTATCAGATCAGTAGGTAATAAATGTATAATCATTTATAACATTACTATAGGTTTTGCTAGAAAGATGTAGGCATTGTATGTGGTCTTAAGGAGCTTTCAGCATAATGTAAACGCAGCAATAAAACATATGCAACAATTGATTTACTAATTACACTAATTACAGGTCTTTTGCTGCGGCTTTTCTTCAATTTCTGATAAAAAAGAGACAAACATTAAAATTGTTAAATTTATTTGTAATATCTAGGAATGGGAAAGTGGCACTTTGATACCAAGCCATTCTTGCATGCTAGGTGAATTACGCTGGGATATTTACTGAGATGTCTGGTTTTACCGAGAATCATCCAGTCCTTTTTTGATTTGAAGAAGTTTGAAGAAATTGTCCTTTGTAGTTGAAATTAGAGATGACCAGTGAATTTGTTTTAATAGTGTGGTAATGCTGATGGTTATAAATAATTATAATCATAACTGAATTAGTCAGAGTTCTCTGTATATGTGTGGAGAGAAAGTGAGAGAGAGAGAGAGGGAGAGAAAGTGAGAGAGAGAGAGAGGGAGAGAAAGTGAGAGAGAGAGTGAAGAGGGAGGGAGGGAGGGGAAGAGAGAGAGAGAGAGAGAGAGAGAGAGAGAGAGAGAGAGAGATAGATTGATTTTAAAGAATTGGGTCACATGATTGTAGAGGCTTAGGGAGTCCAAAATCTGGTGGCATAGACCAGGCTAGAGACTCAGGGAAGAGCTGCAGTTCCATCCAAAGGCAGTTCCACTGGCAGAATTCCCTCCTGCTTGGGGAGGTCAGTCTTTGTTCTACTCACGCCTTCAACTGATTGGATGTGGCCCACCCACACTAAGGACGCTAACCTACTTTACTGAAAATACACAAGGCCCACCAATTTAAATGTTTTATCAGTCAAAAAAAAACACCTTCATAGAAACATCCGGAATAATGTTTGACCACTTATTTGGGCACCTTGGCCCAGCCAATTTAAAACATAAAATTAACCATTGCAGTAACCATCCTTTCTTGAGCATATTCTGAATTCTAGGCCCTGTGTTAAGTTCTTTCCAAATATTAGTTCTCTTATTAACGCTATCAGTTGAGCGTCTCCATTCGACCACTGAGGAAACCTTAGGGAGTAAGTGGATATGTTACCTGCTGAAGGTCACATAGGTAGTAAGTGGTTGAGCTGGAATTCATATTTCTTACCTTTAACCATGAAAATGACAGCTGGGCCGAGAACTGTTGGGGGTCCCTTGAAGGGACATCTAGGTTGAGTTGCAAAGAACTCTCTGTGACTACAAACTGTTTATTCATTTACTGGGATTGTGGCTGTTTTTCATGATCGTGATCACAATAGAGATTTATGTCTTTGTGGGAAGGATTCTCTGTCAAGGCTCAGAAAGATCGCGTGAAAATGTTATTAACAGACTAAGAAGCATAAGGTTAAAAGGATATATTTTGTGTCTGAGGTTGGGACTGATGCTTTCTCTAGTTCATATTGAGTCAAAGGCGATGTCAGCTTGGCAGAATAGGCACTGGCCACACACTATTGGCATTCACTCGTTACAACTTGCTGGAGAAGGGCAGGCAGTATGTGGGATAGAACCTACCTGGGCTGTAATTACCCTGCAATTGTCTGGAAGTCGGCTAATAACCAGAGAGGATGTGCAAAAGGCTCATAGATGCCGTAAAAATTACGGGATTGTAACCTGAGCTTTGAGTTAGCCTGTTTGCCCTCACGTAAAACACTGCTGAGGTTAGGTCAGTGTGAGAAGCTGTCCGTTAGAACAGGAGAAGAGAGGAAAGGCTTCGCAATGGGCAAACGGCTTGAGTGTAGTAAAAAATAATAGCTGGTTGATAAAACTGGGAGGAAGAGGGAAGCTTAATAAAAGCAAACACAAACCTAAAACATGCCACAGCCAGGGTCTGCATAATATAAATCAAAACATCCTTTCACACTAAAACCACTGGACACAATATAGGAATTGTCATTAATAATGAATCCACAGGAGTTCAAGTCAGGTTTTGAACATTCCAGTTTAGAAGGCCTAGAAGTGTGTAGTACATTCTAGATGGATCCCTTGGAAAATCCATAAGACATTTTAGTGCGTAGGGGAATAAGCCTTCATGTACGTATCTAGAAACAATTTTCTCCATAATGTTTCATGCTCCTACGGTTTTGGAATCCTATAAAACTAGGGTTTTGGAACCTTTATGAAACAGCAATCATTACTGTGAGACTGTTGAATTCCTTCTGTTGGTACAGAACCAGTGTTACTATGCTTTTTTAGAAATGGAGCTGTCGGCTGTAATTGACTTTTGACTAGCACCCATATTGGTTGTAGTTTAAACAGAGTTAGAGAGCCCAGCTGTGCAGAATTCATTTCCAACGTTAGAACTCAAATTCCTACTGACTCTGTAGCTAGTCTGTCTGCCTTTTATCCTGCCTGAAACACATTTAGTTTCATTTTACATGCCTGTAATGGAAGAGTCACTATTTAGAATTTTTTTGTGTGTGCCCATGTCTGGTAGAAAGTGGCATGTAAAAGAGATCCAGGGCCTGTTTCTTTTTATGTAAACATGTTTCTAAGAGAATAAGCATGATGTTTAAGCAGTAATAGAATTTGAATGGTGTATTTACCAGTTGTGCTTTGGGGAACTCCTCAAAAGTTAAAAATACAATATTGCGCCTGAGCCAACTGTGAGTCTTGTCTAATTCCTGATTTTCAGTAAGGTTTTTTATAACTTTAAGTTTTCAGGACCTCTGTTCATTTTAAAATCATTTTGGGAAAAAGTGCTAGGAGTGTATGTATGCATACGTGGTTCATGGCTTTTTCTTGTTACATATGTATAGAGATTTCGGCATGAGTTTGGTCATATTGCTGAGGTGCATATTAAGCCCTTGCCTACGACATCAGAATATATGTATAGCATTTATAGCGAGTACAGAGTCATGCTACATGATCGTATTGATCGATCATATTTTTAAAAGTCAGTAGTGGATCATTTAAGGTAAAGTGTATTTGTGGCAATTGAATTAATTCTGAGGGGGAAAACGACCATTTGATTTGTACAGAATCTACCCTTGCTAAGATGGAACAGGAAGATAACTGTGTGATATTATTGCTGGGGTTTCTTCCTTAAACCTTTCTTTTTACAACCATGTTTTGAGGTAAATTTGAAATGCTTCGTTTGAGAAAATACATTGTATAAGTTTATATTAAGGTATCATTTTTTTTTTTTTTTTTTTTTTTGGTCAAGATAGGCTCTGTGGGACACTGGCTTTTAAGGCTGTTAGTAGATATTATGGGAAAAAAAAGTTCTACTGGTGTGTTGTTTCAAAAATTCTGTGGAGTTTTTCGTGTGTTGTGACACTCCAAGGAGAGCGGATACTCTTTTAATAGTTAAAAATGTTTATTCCAAGCCACAGACACCAATTGGAATGAAGTTTCAAAGCGAGAGAGAGAATTTATTATAAGGATTCAGAGATGTCTCATGGAAGGGGAAGGCAGGAATGGAGCTAGGTCACAAGAATGTTCTGGAAAACCTTCAGGATCCTCTTCCCATGTCCTTATTTCTGCTGCTCTCAGTGCCTCTGCTCAATTCTTCCCCTTTTCCATTGTTAGCTTTTTGTAGTGACTCTCCTTGGAACTCCTGCTTTTAATAATAATATAGGAAGGTTTTAAAAAGTCATTGGTTAATGCTTCATTAGCTGGGTTAGTGCTGTTGGGTAGTCAGACAATGGTTATAGATATAAGATGGCCAGTGTTAACTGTATTGATGAGTTTATATTTGTCATCAACTTGACTGTTTACAGTTGATAACCAGCTTTTGCCAATTTCAGTTTATTTAGGATAGTGCATAATTTAAAGTAGCTTTAGCCGTACTAAATTCCCCTCTGCTGAGAAGTTATTTAAAGAAAAACCTGTGTGAAGTTGTGCAAGACCTAATATTTAGCAATCTAGATCAAACATGCGACAGCCCAGGTAAATAAATGTCCCAGTGATGGACTGAAATATAATATGAAATAAAATACGTCACTAACAGTTTGCTTCAGACTGAAAGGTCGAATAAACTTTTCTGGTCATAACCTATGATAAATGCACTATAATGATGTAGAAACTAGATTTAGCCTTTTATGTGTAAAGAAATGGTAAATGTTTAATTTAGCTGTTTTTGCTTGAAATGGAGTTCATTTTCTTTATGTCTGCTTTTGCTTCATATGAAGAGTCCTCTTTGTCAAAATGCTGTAAAGTTCCATTAATTAAGAATCCAAGAACTTAAATAGTCATATTTTCTTTCTACAGTGATATGTAGAGAGAATTTATGTTTAAAACAATGCCCTCCAGGCACTGCAAGAATTGGCTTCTGAATCTCCAAAGGAAAATTACATTATGTTGGTATAGCATTAGTGTTAATTTTATTCTTATTCATAGAGCATTGGTACATTATTTAACTATGTATTCATATCCCCCAAACCATACTGGCTTACACACTTAGACTCTGCAGGGTTTTCATGCTTCCAGAAATATAGCGTTTATTTCTTGTGTTGGTATCTTTGGGTTCATGTTTTTGTAAAATTTGGAAAAAGTATAGGGGGCAGGAGTAAATAGGGAGACAACTTAGAAACCTTGTCAAGAAGTCAAAGCTTCAGGATTTGAAGTGATAAGTAGACAGGGTCTCGGAAGCTCTGGATTGGAAGGTTTAGTAATTTGGAGCTACAGGAGGGAGGGAGCATTCTAGAGGCCAGCTGTTTATGAGATTTAATTATGATGCCACAAATGAGAGTGCTGTGGAGGGGCGAAAATGCCAGCATCTTTATTCTCTATTATGATTATACTCATTCAGTAGAATATAAGGTAAGTAGGAAAGAACACTAATGTATTCTTCTGATGGTTACTGTCACAGAGGTAAAAGTATAATGAAGTGCAAAGTTGGCTACTAAGCATTTCATCGGAGTCCAGGCTAATTAATTATAAGCCTTTGGACAAGTCTCTTAGCCAACCCAAGCCTCCGGTTCCAATGGTGAAAAGATGAGGTTGACCTTGGTGTCATTCAGCTGTATAATAAATCACTGATGTGAAAATTTTAGATGAAGAGAAATCATATTTACACCAGCTCTCCTCAGTGTATAATTCATTGTTATCCATTTATTTATTCAGCAAATATTTTTTTGAGACTCTAGTGTGTGGAGAGAAACTGAGCACTGTTCCAGCGTTGAAGATGTAATATGTCCCTGTTCTCTTAGAACTCAGGTTCTAGTGTAGAGGAAGGCGTAACAGGCCTAAGTTCGAAACTCTACTAATACGTGTATTAGGGTGAGAGAAGCGAACTATTTTAGATAGTGTAGTTAGGGAAATTAGTTCCAATCTCTGCGTGGAATCCGATGTATCTACTCTCTTTTGCTTCTGTGATATTTTTGATGTTCCCTTGGCAGCCTCACTTCCTTGCTAACCTCTCCACTCCCCGGGATCACATTTTCCAGCAAAAACACCATGAGCACTGATTTGAATGCCTACTCATTGGCAGAAATGCAGCTGTGTTCATCATTGTCAATGCTGATTTGTATGATGTTCCTATCCAAACATACCTCAGGGTACATTTGCACATCTAATTACAACATTAAGACTAATAATAGCTCGATAAAATACCACTCAGACAAATGTGGAAGCAAACAGCTGGCTGTCTCATTGTGTCCTGAAGGACTGGCAGATTCAGACTTTGTTCCCTAACTTGAGGGCCTGAATTCTAAAGTGCAAACCCTCCTCCCTGCACACCCTGCTGAGGGAAGGCTTCAGCAGGAAGTATCTCATTCAAAGGGATGTCCTTAGATAAAAGAGCCTGCATGAAACCAGAGCCTTATGGAATTACATAGAGGGAAAACGTGGTTTTCTTTCATTTTACCCAGAGGACAACTGCGACTAAATTCAAACTGGACCAAAACACAACAGAATATTGGTACAGGGTGTTATTAAAGTGCCCACCTGTCTACAGAACCCAGAAAGTTAATATTTAAAGTTTCTGAGGAAAGAAGGCTCAGGAATGACTTAATATTGCTTTTTCAATATTTGAAGGAGGCATGCTGTTATCACATGGAAACGACAAGCTCTATTTTCCACGAGTGACTGAGTTTATACTTCTACTGAGAGAGAGGAAATTTGGTAAAACTGGTTTTATCTTACTGGAACAGTAAGCCTTCCTATTAGTCAAACCGGGAAAGGTAGAATATTTTGGAAATAGAAATTAGTCTTTCTTCCATGGTAAGATTCAGTGCAGGAAGTAGGCTGTGAGGCTAATCCACTTACATAGTAGGGGATTCTTCCTCCAGAATTGACCGGGGTCCTTTGGCAGGTTCTGTTTGCCCAGGTAGATGGAAATGAATGATTAAGCTCTTTTGGTTCTTGAAACATTGACTGAAAAATGTGGACATGTAGGAAAACTTCGGATTATAAGAGTTGAACCTGATTGGAGTCCATTGAGGAGAGAGGTCTTAGGATCTTTTCCTTAACGCTTTGAAGTAAGAATTTAAATTTTCATCAACCTTGATAGATTAGGCGTAATACTCCTGAGGGGTACGAATGAACTAAAATAAATCTCCAAGTTGCTTCTTACCTTCTGATTGTATTATGTCTACCCTTCTCAGGTGCAACAAACGTTTAGGATCCCAGGAACACTGATCTTTTCACATGTATTAATTCATTTGAGGCAATTCTCACAAAAAATGTGCAACATAGATGTCATTGGTTCTGTTATAGGTATAAAGAAACTGATGGTCCTGGAGATGAAATACTTCACTGAAAACTGCACAGCTAGGAAGGGGTGGGAGGAGGGCTTGGAAGCAGGACTTTCAACTTGGATTCTGGTTTCAGTTCCATTCATGAGCTCCAAGTACTCAGGCTAATTTCTAGTCCTGTCTCGACCCTGGTTTCTTTCTTTATAGAGTGAAGGGGTTGGAATGGGAAGATTTGGAATAAGTTTCCCTGCCAACTCTGTGATGTATGACTCACTGGAAAGGAGAGCGATCAAGACTTAATGAACAGGTTTCCGTGCACACTGTGAGAACACCTTGTGTGGGGTGTACAGATATATGTTATATAATGATGTGGATATTATTTCTGGGTTGGGAATTTTGGGTGTGGAAAGCAAGTAAAAACTGATATCTCTGTATGACCTAATGATCAAATGCACTGAGCTGGTGAAATAGAAGCATTCTCGTACAGCCATTTCTTGATTTTCCATCCTTTTTTTTTTTTTTTTTTTTGCATCTATCTTCTTATCCCAGATCCCCTATCATCGATCTCATTTGACATTTTCTGAGTATATGACTGATCTTGAACCTTGCTATATTTGATTATAGCTATGAATAATCAGGAGGGAAGAAAAGAGTAGATTTCTTTATGCTTCTTGAAAAATGAGTTCTCATCCTCGGGAAAACTCGCTGTGTTTGAGCTGTCCAATGCAGTAATCACTAGCCACATATGGCTGTGAAGTAAATGAAATGTGAAGAGTCTGAATGAATATGTGCTATACATATAAAATACATACTGGATTTCAAAGACTAATAAGAAAAAAAGAACAGTAAATATTTAGCTAATAACCTTTTTATGTTGATTGCATGTTGAAATGATAGTATTTTGAATATGTTGCTTTAAATAAAATATGTTACTAAAATTAATTTAATCTGTTGTTTTTTTTTTACTTTTAAATGTAGCTCCTGGAATATTTAAAATTATACTCGTAGCTTGCATTTGTAACTTTCATTGTATTTCTGTATGACAGGACTGGGTGAGGTAAGATAGACACTTACCTCACTCTCCAAGAAAGAATGGTCCAAAATGTCAGTAGTGCTGAGGGTGAGAACTTCTAGCATAGATGATTCGGAAAGGAGTAGAGAAAAAGACTGGGAAGTAAAACTGCTTTCTGGTTAATTTTATTTGAAATATTAGAATGAATAAGTATTTAGCAACATTAAAGAAGGATTATTATTGTAGGAAAGAGTAAGGAAATTGGAGATGGTTAGTGTGTAAGCATGAAAGCAACTGGTTTAGTTAGTTATTTTAACAAATATTTATTGAATGACTACAAATCCTTTTTGGAACAAGATGAAAGAAGTCTAAATATGTACACACAAACACACAAATATTGAATTTTGTTTGTACACAAAGCTTCTACAGGGAAACTAAAGATATAAAATATGATTCCTGCCTTCAAAAAGCCTGCAGACCTAGTAGGGAGTACCATAAGAAGTACATATAATGTCAGAAGAGAGATGGTGGGAAAAACAACAAAACAACAACAACAAAAGAAACTATGAGTTTCCAATGAAAATGAATCATGTTTGGTTGGGGAAATCAGGTAAGGCTTTATGGAGAAGGTCCTAGTTGAAATGTACCCCCAATGGGCAGGATAACAACCCATGGAGATGGTGGAAAAGCATACACTGCAGAGGGAACAGTGTGCCCTAAGGCTATGGGGAAGGAAAATATGGGGGCGTGTTTGGGGAATAGTCAATAATTAACTTAGAATCTCAGTGGGAAGCAGTTGGAAATGAGACTAAAAAATGAAAACCACAAACAAAAGAAATAAAAATAAACCAAACAGGTCACTTATAACAGATTGGCAAGGTGAAGTAAAAAGGAATGAGAGGGGCAAACTGTATAGGATTGGGCAATTCACTGGATGTGGGTCAAGGGGAGGAAGGAATCAAAGATGATCTCGGGGCTTGAAGCTTGGGTATCTGGGGACATTAATTGGAATAGAGGTCAGGAGGATGGATTGGTTCAACAAGAATGGAAAGATGATGAGTTCAGGATTGCCTTGTTGAATCTGAGGTAATGGTAAGTTATCTAGATGGTGGAAAGGTCGAGGAAGCTCTTCTCATTCAGATCTGGAGGCCAAGAGAGTAATGAGAACTGCAAATAGAGATTTTGGAATCATCTCAAGTAAAGTGATCATTGAAGTTTTGAGAATGGAGGCGATAACTGGAGGAAGGTGTTGTCCAGTGAGAAGGCTAGCACATGCTCTTAGATATGACAGGCTTTAGGTGACGTAATGAAGAAGAGAAGTCAGTGAAGGAAACCGAAGATGTGGCAGAAGATACAGAAACAGGATTTTGTGTAATTTAGCATCATAGACGTTAAGAGAAGTTTCAAATGGGAATGTTCCACAGTGTTAAACAGTACTAACAGAGGATGAAGCTGAGACAATGTTTAGGACTTGGATTTCACCACCAGAAGGCTATTGGTAGTCTTCTAGTAACGGGTGGAAAGCAGATGGAAGGGAACGAAGGAGGGGGCAACCTGCTTCTGTGGCCCCAGACTGTCCCAGAGCCTCTATTGGGAGAACAGGCACATGCTAATTTTGTGACACTTTTTTCTCTTGGGTCATTCATTCCTTCAACAGATATTCATTAAGCATGTTATTTATCATCTTACCTAACATGGGGTAGGTAATTAGGAAAACTGATATAATCTCCATCACTTCCACCTCTGGGCTTAAGAAAACAGGTGGAACTGATCGAGATTATATCATCACCATTGCTTTAAAAAAAATGACAGAAGGAAATTTTTATTAAGTAGGCTCCTAAATCCTAGAACTTTGTAGTTGTCCATATTTCTTCTACATCACAGCTCTGACAGTCTTAAGTGTTGACATCTTAAGGGATCATGTCTAATTCTACTTGCCCTTAGCTTGGGGTAAGGATAATGTTTCTGGTAAAACAAACAGAATAGAAATGATGGAAAGAGTGGTCGTGTTAAAAATAAATAAGGAAACTCACCCCAGCAATTTCCTTTCCCTAGTTAGAAGTAAAGTAATTTGAATTTTTAATTTTATTGGCTGTTTTCAGAAGGTTGGCGAAAATAGGGTCCTGACTGCTTCATTTTAATATTTCTGACTGAGGGAGAGATGAGAAATAACCAAACAGATTTTTATGAATCAAAGAGAGAAAATAATACTTTTAAAGTATGGTTCCAAATTGGAAGCTGTTTGTAATTTGAATATTAAAAACAAAAACATGTTAAATGGCTATTTTTGGTGTTTTCAACATGTACCGCATTTCTAGAGTAATGGTACCACAGACATGAGTGTTACTCAATCTGAGCTGAATGGAGGATGTATTTATGTTTTTATTTTACCTTAAAGTTTATACCCCTGCGCATGTCGTTAGTGATGACAACTTTTACTTTCCTATAGCAATAATCTTTTGATGTCTTAAGGAATGTTTATAGGAAGACTCTAGATAAGATTTTTGAGTTTTGTCTATATTATTGTTGTTAGAAATAAGTACATAAAAACATGTAAACATGTTTTCACATTGGGAAAACTTGAATGTTTTAAAATACAAAAGTACAGAACCACACAAAAATAGAAACACGGTTGCTAGAAATTGTCAGCAGTATAAATAGTCAAGGTTTCAGTCAGCATGACTGACACACGTCAGTTCCTGCTTTTGAGGAACTTTTATTTTAAAAATAGATGGATGCGTCAAAGCCGTGTTACGTGGTTGCCAGAATTTTGGTTGGGTCATCCAAATGTATCAGCTTTACTTCTGGATCTGCTAAAAGTTTATTATTTGACCTTGGTTAAATTTTATGTCAACCTAGTTAACATTTAAGCCCAAGATTCCATGTTAATAAAATGAGAATATCAATGAATCGCATCATCCACTTCCCAGTCTGCAGTGCTGTCTTAGGTGCTGCAGTAAATAACACTTGTACAAATTTTGAGAAATTCTGTAACCAGTGTTTCCACAAATGGTATTTACTAATTTCAAAACTTGATTTGTAGAGTACTGGTACTATGAAACGTAAAATGTACATTTACTAGGACTGTGGTAAACAGTTACCACAGGGATTACTCAGCGTACTCCTTGCTCTCTGCTTTGGGGATATGTTACTTCTTAAGTTATTAACATTAAAAACATGGTATGGAGAAAAAGGGAGCGGGAGTCACAGCATGTAATCTTACTAGTAAACGACATTAGAGAGGTGGAAACTATTGAATAAAAAGTTCTTAAAAATATTCACAAATGCTTATCTGCCAAACTAGCTGTATTGTGCATTATAGTAGATAATATGGGGAGGGGGAATGCTTCTTTTTCCGGCAGTCTTTTCACAGTAATTTCTACCTACATGAATGCTGAAAATTGCTGATATAATTACAACCATCCATTTGATCCAAAATATACTTGTGAAGAGGCTACTAAAAATACAGCTGTTTAAAAGTGGTTCTGTTCAAATATGGTTCTTTATTGAAGGTTCAGTTTTCAGAAGGCAATAATTGAAACCTCTGGGTTTGGTGGTTGTTATGAGCACAGACCCCAGTACTGCCCGAATTCCTAGTGGAATAGCTGAAAGCATATAGAAATAGGGGGAAATCAGCATTAGAAGAGAAATCGGGGAAGGATACAGTCCCGAGTGGCAGAAAGTGAGGGGCATTTTTGTTAGCATTTCTTCGGTGGATCCAGATGGAAGGATGTCCCACAGGCCCTACCCCTCAGTGGGTCCAGAAAATAACCAGGTGACCTGAGTGATACAATGTGTGGAGGTAAGGGCAGGGTGAGGGGTGGCTGGTGAACATGTGACCACAGCACTTTGAGATTCAAATTGCCTCTGGGTGTCTCCCTACATCCATCTTACCCTCTTCCAATTCCTTCTCCTCACTGGACTTCCATGATCCTGTCAAGACGCAAGTCTGTCATATGATCTCTTTGCATAAATGCTTCCAGAGGTTTCAGCTGTGTGTAGGATCAAGGCAGGCATTCAGAATATGGACTTGTCCTGCCTCCTAGCGCTGTGTCCACCATGCTTTCCGTGCTGCAGCCACACTGACTCGTGGGCACCACTGGCCTTGGGTCTTTTTCCTGGCCCTGAACTACTTCCACTGCCTGGACATTCTTCTTGCTCATTTTTCCTTCTTAATTCCTAATCACCCTTCAGACCTTGGTTCCATCGTTACTTCCTTAGGGATCATTGGAGATCTATGCTCTCACGGCACTCTGCTTCTAATTGTACAGTCATTTTTATGATTATTTACTTGGTATATTTGTCTCTCATGTTAGGCTGGGACCGCTGCAAGGGCAGGATATACATGCATGGTTGTATCCCTAGCAGTTAGCGCGGTACTTGGCACATGTTATTCAGTAGCTATTTCTGGAATGAATGGATGGATAGAATGATTGGTGGATGGCAGCATTTAGATTTCAACAGCTACCTATGGTACGTACCCCTGAACTTTGCTTCTGACACAGAAAACTGCCACAGCAAAGGACCAGGCACATGACAGGAAAGCTCTCCAGGTTGCTCTTGGTATGGCTGCCACATTCAGCAGAGGTTTTGGAAAACAAGACATTTCCCAAGGAATGGTATCCACATTGGAGGTCCAGAGATGTGTATTTTGGGTTCTTTACTGTCCCCATGGGCTGTTGGATGTCCTTACTGATAAAACACTCTTTTCCTTCTCTTCCTCCTTTGCTCTGAACCATTTTCCCTTCAATCCAAATAAGGAGTGTCTCTAAGAAGGATTTGGAATCCTCAACAAATCCTGCCAGAAAGCAATTTAACTCAGGAGGTTATTTTATCAGAAAATAAGGCTCTTGCATAGATTCTATTAAGAGAGTCTCTTATTCAAAAGAAAAGGATCTGTATTTTCTTAATGCTTCAGAGGTATTGTTTTTCTCTATAATAGATTGACCATGAGATTAGGAGATGATCTTAGAAAGTAGGGTGTTTTTTTTGCTTTCAGCAACACTATAGGGAATGTTGCATGTGTGAAACTACGGCCAGCTAAATAGGCCTTCAGGAAAATGAAGAGGAAGGATTACACAGAGTTGAAAAACATGAAAGCCAGCTTTGATAGACGTAATGAGAAGAGCTAGCATTTATTGAGCACTTACGAGGGACCAGGCATTGTTCTAAAGGCCTACATGTTTTAACTCACTTAATCTTTATAACAAGCCTATGACGAACATACAATTATTAACACCATTTAGAAAACCTTTGTAGAAGAATCAATAGAAAATGGGACACTGCAAAATATCACTCGTAGTGAAGTAGAAAACAAACTTGAGGAAAAAAAAATCAAACATAGAGGAAGAGGGATGAAAATGTAGACCATGAGAACTATGGCGAAAAATCCCTTTTAATGGTATTATCTTCAGGTGATGAGATTACGGATGGTTTTTATTTTCTTCTTTGTACTTTTAAATATTTTCTAGCAGGAACTTTTAAAAAGATACCGGTCTTTTGACAAAGAGCCCAGTTGGCAGAAAGCGTCTGTTTTCCATAAATAATCTTAAGTCAGTAAAATTAAATTGCATTAGAGGTAGCGTTTAGGGATTTAGGCAAGAGCAGAGCAGCCCAGGTAGGAAGGACACCTCCTAATTGGGAAATTAGACCAATGAGGTTAATGTGGCTGAAGCAGCACTGTGACTGTACCCTCTTCCTACTGAAAAAATGCAAGGAAAAGAACAGCACTGGCTAGGTAAGGTTATTTTGAGAATTCAGATTAGAGTGCTGAGAAAGCACTTGTTATACATAATTAGGATTTAGTTAATAATTTATGCTTGTACTTTAAATTATTTATTTATTTTAGTAGTATGTGCATAATTGCCTAGATTACGTATTCTTTCTTTTATCTACACCTGGGGGTATAAACCTAGCCTACTGACCCTTATGGTTGTGACCCAAGATACCACCTGGTGACAGGTGTAGAAATTGCAAGTTAAAACCAGGGGAGAAATAAACCTATGAGGGCCCAGCCTTAGAAAGTCAAGTCCTTGAGGTGATACTAAAAGTAACCAACATTTGACCATGCTAGGACTGTGTTTGTAAGGTAGATTTATTCATTGTATCTCGTATTTCCATGGAAATAGAAAAATATAAGCTTGCTTAGAAAAGAAAATAGTTATAAATCAAATGAATGTGGAATTTAAAATTCCATATTTTGTTCATTTCCAATAATAGCCGACTGTGTTTTGAATTGAAGAATTTTTTTCACAGGCTGTGTGATTGTTCTCTTTGATTATTCTTATAGAGGGCATTTTGTGCTTTCTGACAGTCAGGCAGAGATGGGCTCTTTCAGAAATTGGTATAGGTTCTCAAACACATCTTTTAGAGGAATGCCCTGGAAAAAATTAAAGAAAATGACAGTCATAAAAATGTCATAATTTAAAAAAATTGAGATAAGTTTATGAAAACTATTGATGGGAGAACCACTGACTAAGAATAATTATGACAAATGTTATGGTAAAGAGTTTTGGGTTAAAACACATGTGTACCCATTCATTTTCTTTCTTGGATTTTACCATGAATTAAGTAAAATGAAATATGGAAGAGTAGCCATTTGTATTTCTGATTCTTTGTAAGTTTTTAAGTGATATAGAGATTTTAAAAATTCCATATGTGTAGTGGTCAGGGTCATAATAGTTTTCCTCTCTACAATTTATAATTTAAACTTTGCACTTAGAACACAAATTAAATAAGATGGTAAGATTTTTCTTTTTATTGGCTATTTTATTACAGAGGCAGCCCCTGACTTACAAATAGGTCCCATGAATGGCCAAAGGGCTTTCAGGACTTAATGGACAAACCAGGAAGTCCCATCTCAGATGCGCTGCCCCTGCCAGCATCTCCTCCCCTTTCTCCTTCATTTCTCTTTCATTGATTTGGTTTCCACACACTCTCCTTTCTTTCCCAGTGGTTTTCGTTGCTCTCCGCACCTAGTGTCTACGGCTGCAGGTCTGTCCTTTTTCCTTTTATTCCTCCCCCTCGCTGTTACCATCATAGTCCCAGCCAGAAGTCCTCTGAGGTAGTGTCCTCCTCAGAAATGCAGGCGAATCTTTATTCCTTTCGGCCATCATGGTTTTCATCTTTTGTTGGTGTTTTATCTGTCTCCAGATTTGTGGGAACTATAGAAATGGAGTGTGATGAGTGATGGGAGGAAAACGTTGTTATTTTCGATGACTTGTTCAGATAAGACTGAAAGATCTCCAAATGTGGACACTCTCAAAAGGGTTTTTTGCTTGCTTCAGGGACCTGAGACTTGAGGAATGGCTGTGAAACTTTGTTTTCCAACCCTGGCTAGAAGGTGCTGGTGTTAACAGTAGAAAGGGAAGCGGGAGAGCTAATCTGTAATATGCTCATGGAAGGAAGGAAGGAAGGAAGGAAGGAAGGAAGGAAGGAAGGAAGGAAGGAAGGAAGGAAGGAGAAAAACTTTTAAAGAAAGGAAAGCAAAGATAAAGGAGAGGAAAGGTGATACAGGGAACTATCTTTCGGTCCCCATGGAGATTTACTGGCAGGAGGCATCTTACCTTCTGGTTTGATCTCAGGCTCTCACCTCTAGTCCCTAGTCTACTACGGGTGTGAGGCTGAGAGATGGGGAGGGAGGAAAGGATGAGAGTGAAAGTTCTGGATTCCACTGCCTTAGACTACTTCTCCCCAACTGATCCATAGATCCAGTGAAATCTCAATCAAAATCCTAGCAGACATGTTTTTTGAAATTGAGAAATTGATTATAAAATTCCTATGGAAATGCAAAGGACTTAGAATACTAGCCAAAACAACTGGAAAAATAAAAAAGAACAAATTTGGATGACTTATTTAAGCACTTATTTTAAAGCCACAGCAATCAAGACAGTAATCAAACAACCCAATTTTTAAAAAACGGGCAAAAGATTTTAAGAGGCACTTAGGCAAAGAAGATACTTGGGTGGCAAAAGATTTTAAGAGACACTTAGGCAAAGAAGATACATGGGTGCAATTAAGCACATAAAAAGGTGCTCAACATAATTAGTCATTAGAGAGATGCAAATTAAACCCACCATGAGATACCTGTACATATCCATTAGAATTGTTAAAATTTAAAAGACTGACCATACCTAGTGTTGGAAAAGAAGTGGAAGAGCTAGAACTGTCATACACAGCTCATGGGAATGTAAAATGGTACAAACAATGAGGAACATGTTTTGGCAGTTTCTTAAAAAGTTGAAATTTGACCTACCAAACCATCAAGCTATTGCACTCCCAGGTGTTTGTGCACGAGAAATAAAAGCACGTGTATAGTCAAAGACTTGTACATGAATTTGCATATCAGCTTTATTTGATAAATCAAAACTGCAAACAAGCCAAATGTCTATCAACAAGTGAATGGGTAAATAAACTGTGGTATATCTACACAACAAACACTACTCAGTAATAAAAAGGAGTGAATTACTGATACATGCTACAACATGAATGAACCTCAAAATAATTCTGCTGAGTGAAAGAAGCCAGACACCCGTCTCACCCATTAGAGTGCATACTGGATGATCTCCTTCGTCTAAAATTTGGAAAAATGCAAACAGATTATTGTTTGCCTAGGGTCAGGAAGAGGGAACAATGGAAGACAGAGTGTGGCAAGAGGAAGAAACTAACAAACAGTCATGAGGAAACTCTCAGGGGTCATATATTTGTTTATCATGATGGTAGCCATGATTTTTTAGATGTATACAGAAGTCAACACTTACCAAAATGTATATTTTAAATGTATGTAGTTTACTGTATGTCAGTTATACTTTAATAAAGATGATAAAAGAAAACAAACTGTATTAAATTTAACCCACTAATGTGGGTTTACTCTTATTGGTTTAAATGTGTTTTAAGCGTCTGCTCTTAGGTTAACGATGTCTGACAGTTTAAGATGACAGTTCCTTTAGCATTCGTGATATTTAAATGTTTTCAGACATTAAATGTTATGCACAGGGTTAAACTAACGCAAACATCAAAGGACCAAAATATCATGAGAAATACTGTGAAATAAATCAAGACTTATTATTTAGTAAATCAAAACTTTCCCCACACAACATTGTCGAAAGTGCAGTGCAGTGGAATGGCATGCTTTGTACTTGGGTTGAAAACTCTGTCTTCCACATTTATTTATTCATTCCTCAAGTATTTCTGTATTAAGTGCCTTTTGTTCATTTTATTCATAAAGTGCAAAATCAAAGAAGTCACAAAAAAGAACTGATCTCTAGAGAGGTTCATATTTTCATTGTGAAGACGAGATTTATGTACATAAGCAAGTAACATTAAAGGAAGCCTTTAACTGAGGTGGACGTTTGTTTCCTATAATACCTACCTTTTCAGGTATTGCTTGAAAGATCCAATTTTATTCTGCAGAAAATAATGACACTTACTCATGTTTCAGGTCTTTGCATTAATCTTTCATGTGTATATATTTTATCATGAACCCCCTGCCTTTCTTTTAGTAATTACATCTAAGGGCTATAAGAGAATTGAATTCTACATTTATTCTCCTTTTTAACATATTTACCCGAGGCCTGATTTGAAAATTGCTAATGCCGTTGCTAGCCTAGTCACCCTCCCTTGAAATAATAGCAGTAACATTCTGTATTATTAGCATTTTTTTCTAGATGTTACCGCTCCAGCCGTGAAGATATTTTTCCTTAGATGATTCATGTGATGCTTGGAAACTGCAGGTACTTTCTGGAGAAGCACTTACCTTTTTCTACTGCTCTTATTTTGAGTGGCTTTACAGTGGCCATTTTTCATGGTGTACATCTTTAACATACTTCCCTTTCCTTCATTCGTATTTTATCCTTTAAGTCTTACAGCTCTGTGTAATCCGGGCCAAGCTGATGCTGGGCTGCTTCGTGTCTGTCGCTGGCTCCCAGGCCAGCTGGTTGAGGAGGATGTGTCTGTATTTACGTCTTGTCATCACTCCGGGCCCCCTGAGGTGCTTTCTGTGGTTGCTTGCATTGTGCAACTGCTAAGCAGATTTTTGGATTGCCTGTTTCTCCTGGAGAGGGGTGTGTGTGTGTATGAGTGTGTATATGTGTGTGTGCGTGTGTATGTATGTGTGCGTGTGTATGTGCATGCATGTATGTGTGTGTGTGTGTGTGTGTGTGTGCCAGTGGTGGGCAAAATTGTGAAGTAGGAAGTTTGCTTGTTGTGCCTGAACCATCATTTGTCCCCAACTCAGGGGCCCTTTTCTTTTCAGGATCAGTTTTTGTGCTCTGTTCTTATTCACATCTACTGTTAGGGGGAAAATATTCCCATTGTCAGCTCCATTTAATTTGAATTTAAGTCAACCACTCCTTGAAGTATTTGCATTTTACACTTTACCTCTGTATGTGCTGGGCAAGCTTTTCTCCCCTCTGAAGGATTTCAGGCTTTGGGGAACTAGTAGAGAGGAGGAGGATTGGGGAAGGGATCTCTTGCTTGGTGCGTGTAATCGTGCTGTGGGTCAGTGGTTTTCTAGTTGTTTTTAGTCACCCGTCCCTTTCTACTGAAGTTCGGTATATACACTGTTTTTACAAATGGAGCTGACCGGCTGATTCAGCAACCGAGGGTTCAGAGGCCCACTTACTCACTCCCCCTTCCTCCTGGGGCTGCCCAGAGGCCTGCCTGTGGACCTCGAGTTCCCTGGATCACAGTTTACAAAGCAGCTGTGCATTTCTGGTTTCTACCAGGTATGTAGAAACTGACCCGAAAAATCATATTCGAAGTCATAACTTTTCTTGAACCCAGCAGAGAGCTGAGGTTGCAGGGCGACAACCAGCTTGAAACCCAAGGACAAACAGGTACCTCCAAGAAAAGACTGAATGGCAGGCCTGGGCTTATCTGTTGCAAGCTTGGGAGGGAGGAAAGCGAATCTGCCATAGAAGCAGGTAATCTGAATTCAGCTGACATTGTTAAGGAGTTCCCAAAGGCCAGGAGGAATAGCAGGGACCCATGTGGGTGGCAGACAGAAGCAGAGTGCACGTCCCCTTGAAGGCTCTCTCCACAGGATTCACTGGATGCTACTAGGAGAGATTGAGGGCAGGGCAGGAGACCTGAGGAAGTCTCCCTTGTTGGTGTAGGCCTGGAGGAAGAGTCAGGGAAACGGTCTTGGACCCAGACTTATGGGGCTTCTGCCACTGGAGGAGGGACAGAATCACTGAGAAAGCCTACCTCTGAGACATAGGGACACAGGGCTTTCCCGAGACTGAGGCTGGACGGACAGCACCCATTTTATGAACTGCACCTTAGCCAAGCTTAAATCCTCATGTGCTACTCACTTAGTGTTGCAGCCACCTTAGAATTTAATGGCCTGACAATTTAGGATCTCTCTCAGAATTCTGCAGCCTGGGCAATCGGAGCAGTTGCTCTGCTCCACCTGGGGTCTGCTGGTGCTGAAACCGCCATAATGACTTCTCCATTTCTAAGCTGCACCTCAGTAGCATTGGCTGGAACTGCTACAGGCCGGTTTGGGCGTGCTTTTTCCTCCTGTGTCTGTCTTTGGCTTTCTTGGTTGCTCCAAGAGCAAAAAGCAGAAGCTACCCAGCCTCTTACAGGCTAGACCTGGAGCTGGCTCCATGTTATTTCCAGTGCATTCAGGTCAAGGCAAATTAGGGGGCCAGCCCAGATTCAAGGGAAAGAGAGTCCATTTCTTGATGGGAGGAGCAGTATGTACATACAGTTGACCCTTGAACAACTCAGGGGTTCATGACACTGACCTCTTCCCTGTGCCATCGAAAATCTGAGTTTAACCTTTGACTCCCCCAGAACTTAACTACTAATAGCCAACTATTGACTGGAAGCCTTACAAATAATAAACAGTCAATTAACACGTATTTTTATGTAACATATTGTATACTATATTCTTACAATAAAATAAGAAAAGAAAATGATATTAAGAAAATCATAAGAGAAAATACATTTACAGTACTGTATGTGTTTTTTGAAAAAAACCTGCATTAAAGTGGACCTGTGCAGTTCACCCTTGTTCAAGGATCAACGGTATAAGGGAGGGAAAGAACCAATGGTGGCCAACTCTGTGGATTATTCACTATATTGAATTTGTCATGCTCCCCCCCCCTCCCCACTTCTGTCTTTGGCTTTCTCGTTCCCTTCTTTTATTAATATTATTTCCCACAAATCTTCACCCATTAAAATATACTCCAAACTTCAAGGCCCAATCTACATTTCACTCCCTTCTTGAAAAAGTTCATCATATAATTTATCATACAAATTGGGACACTTTAGAGAGAGGAGGAGGCCTCTCAAAGGACAATAGCCATGAACTTGGATTGTTCCTGGCAAACTGGGACATAGAATCATTATTCCTGAGCCTCTTCCTGGTTGTTCTATTCACGAAGGATCTTTCCCTTCTGATGAATTTATTCATATCTTTGATGGGACACATTTCATTCGTCCTGGTATTTTGAGTGCAAATAAGTGTCAGAGCTCTTTTAAATTATAAATTCCTAGAAAGCAGATTCACTGTCTTTATTCATTTGCCTTTCCCAGAGCGTTTGGCACAGGGCTCTGCATACAATAAATACTCAATTGTGAATTGAAGAAGAGAGAGTGGAAGATGGAAAAATACCAACACTGCTATTCTTAGGTTATTAAAAGCATCTTACAGAATTGAATAGCCACCATCAGATCTAAGTTCTAGTAATTTGACTCCCTTCACCAACCTTGCATATGACCCTGGGCAAGTGATTTAATATCCAGGTATCTACATTTCTCCATCTCAGAAATGGGGGAAATTATACCTGTGCTACATATTTTATAGGAATATTGTAAAGGCAAAGGAAATAATATATGTAAAAGCACTTTGAAATATTACACATGAAAGTACAGATACAAGGCGATGTTATTATTCCAATTTGTTTATTTGTTTCCACTGAAGTGGTCTAGGGAACCTCTTCATGTTAAGTTGTGTGTTTTTTTCCCAGTGGAAGTTTAGACATTAATTTCTTTTTGTCCAAAACTGTAAACTCTGTTCAAAATAAGGAGAAGGGGATAGCAGGTCAGGAGTGACCAGGTACAAGTCTCAGCTCAGCCATTCCCATCTACTGTTGAGCTTGTGAGCAAGTCACTTAGCCTCTCTGAGTCTGTTTCCATATTGTTAAAATGAAATCATGCCTACTCTGTCTAAAGGGATAGTGTGAAGATCAAATTAAATGAATATGAAAATCCTCCTAAATAAGTATAAAGGGTCATGATATTAGTAATTATTTCAGAATACTGCTTTGTTCTATGGTTTCTTGCCTTATGTTTGAATATCTATCTGTCTATCCATCCATCTTTGTATGTGTATGTGAGTTTGGAGTTATCAGATATTTGGCATTTTTCAGTGTCTTAATGTTTTAATTTCTCAAGTGTTTGGAATTTCTTCTATCTTCTTTAGAGAAAGGAACCATTTTAACCTAATTTCTTACGTTTACACAAACACAATTACACAAAGCTATGAAGCACAGTTTTCCCTTCTTTTTCAAGGGATAGAATCATGTGCATCTTAAACAAATATATAGACAGTTAAAATTGTGGTTCAACTGGCATGAAGAACCTTAGACACCCCTCCCGCCGCCCCCCATCTCCGATAACGCAGAGTTACATGGTTCCAGGTTTGAGTAAGATGTTACTGTGCCCTTAAATCCTTACTCCAGCCTCTTGAAAGGTCCACAGAAGCAAATATCAGCACTTGTGCTGGTGGAGTGGCCAATGGTAAACCACAGCTGCGATTTCTGGTGTCTAGAGCTCATTGTTATTAACCCGCGGGGTCATTTCTACTTTATGCTTTAGTCTAACGCCACTTTGTTGTTGCCTCTCATGTGGGAATGGTATTGTTTCTGAGGCCCCAGAGCATTTTCTGATTTTATGCCAAGTGTTCTGTTGTCAGCTGCTATGAATTCTCCTGAACGATGTATCCTTCCTCCTGCAGAAAGTGAAGGGAAGTTGCTCTCTCACCAGCACAATGTGGTTGAAGCCCTTAAGCCAGGTTGTTTACACTCAATAGCCATCGAGGATTATTTGTTTCCTTCCTTGCAAGGCTTTTCATATTTGATGCTCTAGTCAAGACATGCATTCCTTCTCTCTCCTCACTCCCCTAATTTCAGACGCCCAACATGGAATTCCTGTCAGAAGTCTTTTTAGAGGGGTTCCCAAAAGCTCCGAGGATTTCCTGAATTATAAGAATTCGCCAGGCCCAAGTTGTAATGAAGATGCCAATCTGTCTGCTGTGAGCAAGATTCATTTTAGGGCATCTCTGAAGCTTTTTGTTGTATTCTACTCAGTGTCAAGAGAACCCCTCTTGGGGACAGTGAAATATGCCCTGGCACATTTCTTCTGAACACTTGTTTATATTTCAGCATGAAATAGCCCCCTATGCTTGCTAAGAATTTATCTAGTGAAGGTTGGCATTTCTCAAGTCCCTTGTAAAGTCATTATGGTTGATTTGACTTCTAGAATAATACACATCGTGAAGTGCTAAAGAGTATCAGTTAGCATATTTCTTGATTTCTACTTAGACATAATTATGTGTATGTGTGTGTTTTCATAGCTGTTTTCTCTCCTAGCAAGTAGGACCTGTACCCTACAAAAAAGTCATAGCATCTTAGAAGGTACTATTTTAGTTACATAGTTGAGATTCTGTCATTCACCACTGTTACTTAAGTAGTCACTAGGGAAGGTGAGGTTTTATTTTTTCATTTATTTAATTACTTCACACTTAAGAATTTTAACCATTTTGTAAGGAGATCTTTCTAGAATATATTAAATACTTCTCAACTCTTTAAACCAAAGGCACTAACTGTAATCTGATGATTTTTTTTTGATGACTCAGAGTCATTAATTACTGACTGCAGCTTTTCCCAAATTGCTGTCAGCATAAGAATTATCCACTGCATATTAATAGTATCTTAGGAAAACAATTCTCTGTGATCAAATACATTGGATAAATACTAGGTAAACAAAATCAAATAAGTTTCTTATTTTTCAGGATTACTCAGAGCAGTTACCATATTTATATGTATTTTAAGTCTCCAAGGGGACTTATAGAGTGGAGCTTTTCTCAAATATAATACACCAGAGGACCCCCTGTGTATCATATTTGTTATAGTTTCTGAAGAAAATCTTTAGAACTTTTGGGGGAAATGCTACTTCAGTGTGATAGCCTTCAAGGCTCTCAATATATATGGGATTATTTGCCTCTACGTTGAATGACTCCAGCCTGCTGCTGAATTTTATGTCGCCTTTTAAAATACATTTTCTGTGCATTTTTGTTTTTCAGTGTTTTCAGGTGTCACTGTGTTTCCGCCTCTCCTAACTGCCTGATATCCTCCCCTCACCCCACATCAGTTAAGACTTGGGTGCCTATATAATTGCTCATTCAAACCAGAATACTTTTGGATGTGAAAGGGAACTCTGTGAATAGTTACACTGGGACAAGAGCTGTAAACTGACTCTCCAGGGCAAACCAAGATTGTTATGGTTAACACAAAATCCAATACAAACTAACTTAATTAAACAATAGAGGGGTTTTATTGGCTTATGTTACTGAACGTCTCAGAGGCTAAAATGGCTTCTTTTGTGGCTTGATCAGAGACCTGACTTAATTTTCCTAGTTCCATATGTTCGGTTTATCCTTGAGCTGGTCTGCATCATGGTGTAACATGATTGCAGTATTTTCAGGTTTTACATCTGGCATAGTTCACTATCAGAAAAGGAGAGCATCTTTGCCCAGAATTGTTCGTAGAAATCCTGAGCTTTGTGCTGATTGGACCAACTCCTGAACCAATCCCCAAGGAATTCTAAGTGCTTATTGGTTTGGATATGATGCAGCAATGAGTGTGAAAAGGAGATGGGAATATTCTAATATTACCATGGCTATCAGAGAATATCCCTGGAGGTGGGACTCAATCCTACCCAGGTAGAATGGCTGTCACACGTTGGAGGCCAGATAGAACGGATGTTGGAGCATGACTGTGTTGTCTAATACATGTCCCTTCATATTTGATTCCCCAACTCTGTAGGAGATCTGTCAATCAGCTATCTAGGTTTATTAGAATTCCCTGGAAAATAATAAGAAGGGCCCCCAGAAGCCCTCCTGCAATGAATGTGCATGGATAGTGGATTTGTCACATCTACTTGGGCTGTTCAGAGATCTTTTCTGCTTTCTTCCTAATTCTTTGCTGTGTTCTAGGCCAAATATAGAGCATTAGATAGATGGAGTGTTTAGGAACAATTTGGTCAATAAATTACAGAAAATATTAAGAAACACATACTCTAGTCAGATTGTTTTGACCATTTTATTACACAACTAATATATGTTCATCATTAAAAATGTAGAAAAGATAAGCTATTTGAGGATAATAAAGAGCATTTGTAATCACATTGCTCTGATGTAAAAATCAGATTAAATTTTGACCTCTGTATGAAATAAAAATTGCCTATTTTTATGTAATCGTTTGCATGTGGACATGGAAAGTATACTCTGTCTTTGAAATCAGAGAAACCAATATTTATTCTGTGCTGCAGTTGATATTTTCTTTCCCCAACCAATGTTACCCAAATTATGTGATGTAGTAATTTATGATATTACCTGACTAATAACTTTAGCTACCTGTTTTCCCTTCTATGAAAAAGGTAGGTTTTTTCACAAAGGTGAAAATGTTTCTCTTGGACATAAATTATTTTCTATTTACTAAGCTGTTATATTTATTCAACATATCTCCAAGGAAAATGGTTTTCAAACATGACTGTTTCGAGACACACGTTTCTTCAACATTCTGTCAGACCCCTATCATGAGTTTGATGCGAACTGCTCTTTGAAGGGCTTATCTTTCAGTCCTGGACATATAGGGCTATGTTAGGAATTGTATGTCTGTAAATTTGGTGGTCTGAATGTGATGCTTGAAAAGGGTCTGCTGTGGCTGCATGAGGTTGGGTGTGCGTGGCAAAGAGTAGAGTCACCATCCTGGCTGCCTCCTGATCCTGGTTCTGCCCCTTTCCCTCCACATCTCCAAGTCTCAGCTTCCTATCTGCAAAATGATGATAGTGCCTTTTAAACTTGAAGGGTAGTTTCAAGAATTAAATAAACCACAGCACATAGAGCTCTTTTCACAAGGCAGAGACTTAGTAAATATGTTTTTGCTCTTAAAGGCCAGGTGCCAAGTGATGGCTTAGAAACTTCAAGTGGGAAGACATCTCGGAGGTCTTCAGGGTAGGGAGGTCCAACCTCCTTCCTACCAATGCAAAAATCTGTCCTAGAGTACTTCTGATAGACACGTCTTCAGGCTCTTATTAAATAACCCAGGACCCCACTGCCTCAGAGGGTAGCCTACACATGTTTTTGGTCAGCTATAATTCTTAGTGATAACAACATACATTTCGTTTGTAGCTTACAGCCATTGTTTTAGCTAATCTGCATGATAATTCTGTAAAAAATTAGGAAGGTTTTCCTTACATTGGATTCAAATCTACTCTCTCATAACTTTTACTCAGTTGCTCTGAGAGCTACATGGGGCAGATTTTATTTTGACAGTCTTTCAGATTGTATTCATTCCATGACTATTTATTGTGCAACTACTATATGCCGGGCACTTATAGGCAACGGAGATGCAGTAGTGAGAGTAACACAGTCTTGTTCCCGTCTCCTTGTAAGTTATAGTCTAGGGCAGAGGTCTGCAAACTACAGCTTTTAGTTCCAATCCAGCCCACTTCCTGTTTTTTGTAATAAAGCTTTATTAGAACACAGCCATATCTATTCTTTTAGATATTGTCTATAGCTGCTTTTGTGTAACAATGGCAAAGTTGATGATTGCAACAGACATCCTATGGACTGTAAAGCCTAAAATGTTTACTTTCTAGCTCTTTTCAGAAAAATTTTGCTGACTCCTGACCTGTGGATAAGGTTATATATTTATATGAATAAATATACAACTTCAAATTTCCATAGTGCAGGGTGCTATGAAAGAGATAACAGGAAGAACCAAATTTAGGTTGAATCGTAAGGCCTCCCTGAGAAAGTGCCATTTAAGCTGGGCCCCAAAGGATTAAAAAAAAAGCAGCTAGAAGATTACAACAGTTTGAGGAGCAAATTGGCAGAGGGACAACTTGTATGAAGTCCTGTAGAAGGAAAAGAACTTGGCATAAAGAACTAAAAGAAAGGTGGTGTAAACGGAGCTAAGTGAGGAGGGAAGGTGACTGGTTTGAGGTTCAGCTAGAGAGGGAGGCAAGGGCCTCCTAGAAATACTGTTCTTTTCCAGAGGGCACTGGGATATTACTGAAGGGTTTTCCATAGACTTGCATTGTAAAGCAATTACTCCGAGACAGAGAGCAATAGTTGGATTAGCTGTAGTTGACCCTTGAACAATGCAGGGGATAGAGGTGCCAATCCCCGCACAGTTGAAAATCCACATATAACTTTTCACTCTCCCAAAACTTAATTGCTAATAGCCTACTGTGGTTCAGAAGGCTTACAAATAACATAAGCCGTCGATTAACACATATTTTGTGTGCTATATGTATTACATATTGTATTCTCACAAGAAATGAAGCTAAAAAAAGAACATGTTATTAAGAAAATCAAAAGGAAGAGAAAACACATTTACAGTACTGTACTGTATTTATTGATACTGTAAGTTTATGTCATCTATTTGAAAGATGAATCATCTGTCTGTCAGTATGTCCATCAATATTGTCTTATATGATACAAGACACTGTAGATGTTACTAACACTAGACATCATAAATGAAAAGATAATGTGAAAAAGAAATTCATATTTATTTACAGGTACAACGATTCATGAATTGATAATGAACAAGCAGCAATATGATTGCTTTATGGTAGCTTAGCCTATACACTAATGAATGAATCGTTATAAAATTTTTAGGGCATATGGTATCACAGTAATATTCATAATACACTGTTGGAAACATTGTTATATTTTTAAGAAACCGCTTACCGGTGAAGATAGGCTAATACACAGTTTCTCCAATTATGAGCGCGGCATACTGTATGGTACTGTAATTCTTTAAAAGCAAAGTTGTTGAACGGTAAGAAAACTACACCTTATCAATTTTATAATAAATATCACTCACTTTATGCCTATGTAAGGATAGGGTATACACACCTTGCACATGATGTTCTACACGATAATACTTAGGAGATGATGATAATGACACAAAAAGCCTCAGACAGTTCTTGCTGTACACTTATTAGGTTTTCACACGAAGGCACACACATATGCAACAGGTAAGTTTATTAACTGCAGGCCATGATGAGTATTTACTCTTCCCTAAGTGGAGGTGGATCTTCACAAGTTCTCCATCCTCGTTGCTTTCATGTTGCATAGCCTGAGGAAGAGGAGGGTCTGGTCTTGCTGTCCAGGGGGTGGCAGAGGCAGGAGAGGTGAAGGAGAAGCAGGAGAGGCCGACACACTCGGTGTCACTTTACAGAAACACATCGTAATTTCTACCTGACTGTTTTGCATTTTCGTTTCTCTAAAACTGTTTCTGGGCAGTACCAATCCTTCTTCCTTTGTTTGCTTTAGCGTCAGAGTCAGCATCATGGAAGGGAGGAAGGGATCCAGGCTAACTCTACTGTTTCGTGCAAATGCAGTCGGGTTTATGATCAGGGCTGCGCTTATCTATAAACATGCTAACTCCCAGCCTTGAAGGCAGAAGGTAAACACCGGCTGCCCGTCTTTTGGTTGTATGACAAGAAGACCTGGACCACGAGAAGCCTTAGAGGAACAGAACAGTGGCCTAGAAGAAGCCTGGGGAAATCATACTCCTCATACAGGCCCTGAAGCGCACAGCGTGCGAAAGACTAGACAGTGGCAGCAGACCTGAACCCTCTGGGGAGCCAGCTTTCAGTTAAGGAACGGAGATGAAGGCAAGGAAGAGAGAATCACTGTTCAGAAAAGAGGCTGTGGATATAGGGGAGGGATTCAGTGGTCTCTGGGGTTCCAGAGGCCACAATTGAGGGTAAAGGAGGGTGAGATAAGTGCTTATTGGCAGAGCAGAGAGCATCTGTGCAGCAGTCGGGGAGATGATACCCTGGTAGTCTGTACCATTAGTGACCCCAGTGAACCATGCCTCCCTGTATCACGCTTTTGTGTGATCCCTTGCCTTCAGTTTGGTCTGATGTGTGGTTTGCTTTAACCAATAGAACATGGCAATAGAGAGGCAGAGCCAGTTCGAGGACTAAGCTTTTACTCTCTTGCAAGCCCTTACATGCCGTTAAAGAAGTTTGGCTACCCTGCCGGAGAGACTGCACAGAGAGGCTCTGTGGAGAGAGAGAACCCCTAATGCTACATGGAGAGAGGGGCGCAGGGGAGATGCCCAAGTCATCTTAGCGGAACCCAGCCCTCTACCAATCTGCCAGCTGAATGCAGCCACTGAGCGACCACCAGCAGAGCGGGCCAGCTAAGCTGAGCCCAAATTGCACAATCATGAGGAAAAAAAAGAGATTGATTAAGCCCCTAATTTTGATGCTCCTCTAGAAGTGGGTGGACCCTAAGACATAACCCGATTCCATGTGGCCTACACTAAAGGCCTAGAAGTTGTGGTGTGGGGTCCCATGTTCCTTGTTTCTGCATCCAGCTCTTGTTAACAGCTCGTGGGTTAGCTACCATGAGGAGGTGAGCACACCACCACGGGCCTGCTCTTCCAAAGGTTTTTGTTTGTTTTTTGTTTTTTAAATCTGGTTAATATCTTAATTGCCTTCAATCCTTTCTCATGCCTGATTTGGAAACTCCTTAATGTTCTTGTCACCTTCCCCAAGTGTGTTCCAGCTTGTCAAAGGCTTTCTTTATTGTGGCACTCAGAACTGAACTCATCAATTCTTGGTGTGGTAATAGCGTTTATAGTAGAAGGACTATCGCATTTTCTTGTTTTAGGCACTTTTATTTTTTAATGTGATTTTAGATTTCTTTAGCTTATTTGGGCAGCTATAACACTGTTGACTCACATTTAGCTTGAAGGCAACTAAAACACCTATATCTTCTTATTCTTTTTAAACACAAATTGCTGTTAAGTCAAATCCTATACTTGTGCAATCAGTTTTTGAACCTAGGAATGGAGAATTAAATTTAGTCTGCTAGGTTTTGCCTCATTTGTCTAATCTGTCACCTGTACTCTTAGCTTTGCCTTATCCCATAAGTTTGATAAGTTTAAGACGGTATCATCTTAAACTTATCAAACTTATGGGATAAGGCAAAGCTAATGTATCAGATTAAACTTATCAAACTTATGGGATAATGCAGAGCTAAGAGTATATATATATATATGTCTTCATCTGGATCACTGGTGAAAATTATGAGAAAGGAAGGTTTGGAGACAGACCTTTGGCAAACCTACGGCAATTTTATTAGGAAACATCCTGTGAGGTGGTGTCCATCTGCCTAGGAAGACCTCCCTATATTCATTACTCCTTTCCCTTTGCTAAAAGCTCAACGTGGAGATGTTATTTGAAAGGGCTACGACAAGTAACTGCTGTACTACCTGAAGGCATCGTAGCTATTGAAATCCTGTTCCAGGTGATGGGTCTGATATTTGTTCCTCCACTAGAGTGGATTTCTTTCGGATGGACTTAACGTTTAGACTAAATTATTTTCAAAAAGGGTAGCTTTCGGTTTTTCCTGATTATAGATCTGTCCTTTTGCTAGATGTACATTCAAAATGTACAGCCTGCGCAGTAGTGAGGAGTGAGTCCTGTAATCTGTCTTGTATGGGGATCTGTAAGATGTTCAGGAGCAATTAAGGACCTACACAACATCCAGTCCATCTGTGGTCAGTCTTTCATCCTCAAGCAGAACCATTGTGGGGTCAACGGTAATTCAGCATCAGTCACAAGCTGTTAATGCTTCTGAGGAGTCTGTGTTATATAAAACCATTCTGAAAAAGAGAGTGGGTAAGAATATGTTCTTTGTGGATCAAATTCCAATCCTCATTAATATAACACAGTTGCTGTCTTCTAGCCATCTTGACTTTTAACAGCACCAAATAAGTCCATCTAGCTTTTAGATGAGCTGCGTGCATGCCTTTCTGTCACAGTTAATTGAAAGATAAGCATCTTCAGCCATGTTGTTAGCAAGGCAGGTGAATCCAGTGGCTAATTACTCTCAAAAAGAAAGCAAAATAATCTCCTCTGTCAAAATCGTCAGCAATTAGATGAACAATATCACATAAATTACTTTTTTGCTTGATTCTCAGGGGAAACAATTTGCGGCTAATTCAGTCTGGGGACACAAGAGGATGCAGTTTTTAAAAATAGAAATCATGATTAAAATAGCCAGCTGGTCGTTCCTGCTCTTAAAATATTTTGGACCAAAGTCATTGCTGTCTGTCTCATGATATAAAACTCTAGTGTCTGAATTGCTTAGGCCCTTGAAACAAATGCAGAATTAATTCCGGAACCACTTTTTCTCTCCAGTTTGCAGGTTTTCTTATAAGCCACCTTTGTGTCAAGAAGAAATGACTTTTTTTCCTGGAGAAGGGAAGGGGTCAGGTTCGTAATGAAAGCATATAGATTTTTTTTTTTGCTTTTTAAAATAGTTAGCTAAGGACAACCTGGCAGTTTGAAGAGTCCTCTTCTAGAATCTTTTACGGTTATTAATTATGAAATTAACAGCATCTGTAGTTTCTTGAGCACATATTTTTTAACACTAGCATGGTGCTTGCACTTAGCATGTTGTATGTTATATGTTGTTTCACACAGCCCCCTAAGAGGTAGCTATTAGCGTTTTTGTTTTACAGGCAATAAAATGGAGGCTTAGGGATGTGGAAGGTAACTTGCTCAAGGTCACACAGCTACCAAGTTACAGTGATGGAGTTCAGATTCCATCCTCCCTATCTCCTGAGTCTGCGTTCATAACCATTGCACCAAACTGCCGTTTTTATCAGCTCTGATTTGATGTGTCTTTTATTGTACATGAAATCGAATTCCTTTTTGAAAGTCAGCAGAATGTAAATAATAATATATTGAGCGGCCTTCTGTTAATATGATTCCATAGCTTTATTTTTGGAAATCTTTAAGATAAATCTTTATATGCAATATGGTGAATAGACTTGAGAATTGCTTATCCAGACTCCACGTTCCCCCCCACCCTCCCCGTCCCAAAGGGCTGGGTATGTCTGCAGGTTTTCTTTTACTTTTGTATGTGTGTAAAACTGTGCTTAGATCATGAATGGGACGGTACCCCTTCTCCACCTCCCCCCAACAAACCCCCTACCGCACAAACCAAGAGGCAGTGGATGTTGTCAGCATTTACACTGGCAATATCTTTTCAATGAATACGGAAGGATTTGATGATAGTCTGTCATTTGTCAAAAAGAAAAGTTTAAATACATGCATATTATCCTATGTCATAGAAGCCTTTATTATGATTGATTGCTTCTGAGGCAGTATACTATGCAAATGTTTTATTCATGAATTGTTATTTCTGCAGAAACTCTGGGTTCCTATTTCATTTCCCTCAGCTGAATATGCCATGATTTGTTTTTTTGTTAAATTTATCCTTATATAGGCAATGTTATTTCTGAGATATTGGTGCACGTTATAGAGCTGGAACACAGCTGTTTGCAAAACTTAATGATTGTTGACTGCCGTTAAATCCTCATGAGTTTAAAGTATAGATAGCGGAGGCATTGATAGGGCAAGAAAATTCTATCTTTGATTTACGTGGCATTAGAAATAAAAGGTGAGGTTAGTAATAGTAACAAGCAGAACAAGGGATGTGGAATAAACTTATCTGTTGTTTTAAATGCTGTATATTTATTAAAACAATTATTTTATAAGTCTGAACACCAATATCATATTTGCCAGTCATTTATTTTTCTTTCATTTGCCTCACCTTCCTCTCCTCCTCCTCCTCCTCCTCCTCTTCCTCATCCTCTTTCTCCTCCTCCTCCTTCTTTTTTACCTTACTTCCTGCCCATCTAAAAGATGCAGTGGGATATTGAAAACTATGAAAGAGGAAGATGGGTTGTATCTACTGGTCACACATATTTTGAATATTACTTTTCTAACTAAATGCTGAGTAGATGCCTTTTCTTCTCCCATATGAATCTTGTTGCCCTGAATTTTGGCAGAGGATTGTATTGACTACTAGTACAGACTGTCGTTTTGTACTTCTTGTGTATTTGTGTGTGTGTGTGTGTGTGTGTGTGTGTGATTATTACCTAGTTAGTAATTTAAAGCACTTTTTGCCCTACCCCTGCCCATCACCACTGTGCTTTCCCTACTAAGGTGCTGTTTCCCATTCTAAACATTAAAGGGAAAATAAAAGGTGAGCAGTGATTGCCCTAACTTGATCCTAGCTCTGAATTCCTAAGAACTAGAGAAACATTTTCCATGGATATACTTGGCTCTACAAATCGAGGCAAGAGATTGTCTTTACGAATTTTCTCAGGATAAATGGGAAAACAACAACACACACACACACACACAGACACGCACACATATACACACCCTTTTGGTTTACTTGTGGCTTATCTCTGCTTTGGACCAAATTATTTCCTCTGTTCCTCTCTTCGGAGTCTGCTGTCTTCTGTCTTTAGATTTATGCCAGCCAGCAGACTCATAGTTGTACCTGAAAGTCCCCTCAGATGAATGCTGACAGTGTGGCTTGTTTTTTTAATGCCACTGTCTACCTGACTGAACACAGCTGCAGTGGGAAAGTGATTTTAGACTTCCTTTTATTGCTTGTATTATTTCTGACTTGTTAATGGATGTCTCTTTCTAGTCCTTCCCTTATATATACTTACCCTTAGAGCCTCAGGTCAACAGGAAACCTGGCACTGTTTTCCTCATTAAGATGTATTAATTAGCATGCTACCTAATCCTCACCTTTGAAATGCTAGGGAATTGGCAGAGGGATGTTATGCATAGAAGTCAAGGGAGATGGAGGTTTAAAGCAGTCATCCTTCAACAGGCAGGTTAGATGACTAGATTCCCTTTCTGTCCTTGTTCAGAGAAAGTCTTACTAAATGTGACACAAGTCAGTAATCTTTCCTATTCACGTGTTTGTCAAGTACGCAGCCTTTAGAATTTTCTTTGCTGTGTTTAAATGCTGATCTACCGTTTACTGACTGTGGGGCAAGTTACGTAATGTTTTGTGTGGCAGTTTCCTTAGCTGGAGTTAATACTAGTGCCCACCTACCAGAGAGGTTGGAAGGAGTACCTTCAAATGTGTGGGAGGTGCCTTGGGCAGTACCTGGCACAAAGAAAGCTCTCAGGCAGCGCTTGGTGCTATCACCCAACAGCGGCAATAGAGGAGAGTCCCACTCTGGATTTAGACTCTAGGCTTGAATCCTGGCTCCGCTACTTCTCGTCTTGGGATCTTGACGTCATGTTCCTTTGCTGCAAAATTTCCATGCAAATAGTAACTTCTTAAGATTTTTGTGAGGACTTAAAGAAATCATTTAAGATGGGGTACTGAGCACAGTGCCTGGCTGAAAGTAAATATTCAGTAAATGTCTGGTAATGTTATCATTGCAGTGGATTATTCCCTTACTGTCATTATATTTCAGGACTTTGCAATTCGTAGTTTTTGAGTTGTCAACACGATCTCTCTGATGGCTGGGAGATGTTATCACCAAACGGCTTTTCCTCTAGGCTGCAAAGTGTTGGAAACTTAGTGAAATATTTGAGTTTGTTTCCTGAGGTATTTGAATTTTATGAAGGGGAGAGGGCAGCAAGATGTTACGGGAACTTTTCAGGTGAGCTGAAGAATCTCTCTCCAGCTCCTACTTATGATAAGACTGCTTTGAGTGGATCTTCATAAAAAAGAAATTCTTCCTTTCATATTTGCTGTCCACAGTGGTGAAAGTAAATTAATACTTTATTTGTCTTCTTTTAAAGTTAATGCAACAAGGCCAGCTTATGACCTTTAAAAAATACTCTCATGGTTTCACATGAAGACAACTTTCTCCCATTGCTTTTAATCCTTAGATAATACATCACATTCCTTTCTTTTCCCAGAATGGACACATGGTAAATGTGTGTCTGTGTTCGTGTCCTATCTTAGATAAAGCTTGACCAAATTGGTCATACACTTTATGTTTTTTCAATTTTCTCCAAAATGAAGTCCATTGCCAATTCTATAATACTTGTATTCCTTCCCTTTAAGCTTAAAGATTAATTGTAGTAGCTTTTGCTGCCATGCAGTGCTCAACGTTAACTTGTGGGTTTTCATGTGGTATCCCAGAAATAATATCTCTTGTTTTTCATTTCCATCGAACCAGTGTTATGGGTGGATCACATTTCGACATATTGTATTTTTCTTTCCATAGCCAGGCTTGTTGGTTTTGTAACAATAGAACTTTATCCTATTCCTGGAGTGCCTTCTAAACTGGGTCCTCTGTCAAGTTCTGAGAGTTACAGTTTTGCCCATTGGATTATTTCTTAATTTAGTCCAAGTCACTTTGCCATCCAGGTGATTTTCCGGATTAACTGTCTTGAATCGTTCAGCTATTAAATGCTGAGGGTGAGTGACTGTTACAGCTAGGGCTTGTTTAGTAAGAATGTGGTATCCGCAATATGCTACATATATCACTGTACTCATAGGATAAATATGGACCACCTGAAGCTCTCACGTCCTCATTTCTGTAATTTGTAATGTGACTCTATTTAGATAAAAGGCCTTTGTTGATGTAACTAAGTTACGGACCTTAAAATGGGGAGATTACCCTGGATTATCCAGGTGAGTCTTATTTGCCGTCACAACTGTCCTCATAAGAGAGCGCAGAAGGAGGTCACACGAACAGAGGAAAAGGTGATGGGAAGGAAGATGGAGGCAGCCTTTGGAATGATACAGCCACAAGACCAGGAATTCCAAGGCAGCCCTAGGGCTGGAAGAAGCAAGGAGGGATTCTCCCTTAGCACCCCAGGGATGTGGTCCTGCTGGATTTCCACCTTCTGGCCTCTAGAACTGTGAGAGAATACATTTCTGTTGTTTTAAGCTGTCATGTTTGTGGTAATTTGTTATAGCAGCTTCAGGAAACTAATGTACACCTGTCCCTCTCTCTCTTGATATTTTCATTCTAAAGTGCATGAGGGAAAGAGGAAAACAATGATAGGAATTATTATTTTTCAGATGTCAGTCTTTATTACAGAATTAGTAGTATATAGAATTGCATATTCAGGAAGTTAATTGGAACAGCACTACGATAAATAACAAAACATAATAAACTAAGTGCAATGTACCGATTCCTTGCTTTAGCAGTATTTTGCCACTTAGAATGTAAAACTGTTCAACCAAATTGCTGCGGTTGGGGTTGGGATGGAAAGGATGTGGAAGAGGAGGAAAAGAGAGTGAGATAATACATAAATCACTGAAAAATGGTGTTTCCACTGAGACGTTACTTTTCTTTAAGATGTATGTTTAGGGTTTTAGCACATTTCTTTAAGGGGGAAAGAAGGCAGGTGCTGCCTTTCCAGACTATGGCGGCCACATCATAGGAGGACATAGTCTGCAGAAGAATCAACACCTACCAGTACTCAGCCCCGGAGAACAGAAAGCAAACAGTAAGAAGAAGCCAGGGTGCTGATTGTAGAGACGTGAGTGATGACTGCCTCTCTTTCCCCCAAATATCCATCCCTGATGGCAAAAAGCGAACTGTAACTCTGATTTAACACTGATAGGAACAAAGGACTTTTGTTTTAGAGAAGTCTCTAAAGTTAAACATTAAAAGAAAAGGAAAGGGAAAAAAGGGAAAGACTAAAAAAAAACAACAAAACAACAAAAACAAAACCCTAATAAAAGGAAAGTAGAAAAACCACAATTCTGGTATAATTCTACAGGACACGGGTATGTCTGACTTCTCTTAAAAGTGATTTCATGACTATCTAAAAAAGAAAAAAGAAAATGGATACACATACTATGTCCTGAACCATGAACCTAATTAATCACACATGACTAGTTATAATAAGAGAAAATAATTGTTTCTTTAAACCAATTAGAAAATTTTACTTTGCTTTGCTATATGAATTGACTTGTGAAAAAGCCAGTATCATCTCCTGTCAGCACCTTGGATAACAGAACCTTTGAGAGTTTGCAAGTTTTGGAAGTTTGTTGAATAAATGTGAGGTAATGTACTACATACATTAGGATTCTGTGTTCCAGTCTGTTCTGTTACTGGTGTGCAGTGTTTGCTAATTATTTTGTTGGTATAATCTGTGGCAGTGTCTCATTTACATTCTTTGTAATATTCAGGTCAGTGAATTTCAACATGAAGATATGCTGATTTAAATGCTTTGCTTCAGGTTGTCTTCAATTTCTGACAGATGTACAACTTACAAACACTATGTTTTGAGTAGGAAAAAACAGTTGTGCTGCGGTTCTTTTGACTAAGGAGTACTGGTTACATTTATCATTGCTCTAGTAATAGTGAAAACACTGCATTTGTTCCAATTGAGTTTGAATGTAATACTGTTCATTTAATATGCAGTGCTTACAGGGTTCTAAACCTTACATTTCTCTCTTGATTTATAAGTTGGTACTTGTTTTCCTTAGGACATTTTGTCCTTATCTCATGGATAAAGCTCTGTATCTTCTGTGGTATTCAGCTTTATTTTATATCTGGATAAACATACTTTTCGGACCAAGTAAGACATCGTGGGAATGACTAGTGGGGACAGTGGAATGTGGGCATGTGCAAGGTGACAGGCTGAATTAACTCATGAAACCACTGCAGATGGAAAGCTGGAACCAAGGTATCTGGTAGTGTGGACCTGTAAAACCTGAAGACTTTGTCTGAGACGGTCACAGACTCCAAGGCAGCCATGTGTACAGTGGGATGCAGGTGAGACAGTCGTGAGTGGTGGGGTCTTTGCGGTTCTTGGGTGGCTCTTCAGCTCCAGTCTCTGAGCATCAGATAAAGATGCAGGCCCAGAGTTTCTGTGTCTTATTTTTCAATAGAAATCATAGAGAGAGTTTTTACATAGTATCCTGATTATTAAGTTTGGGTAATTAATCGAAAATTCTAAAAGAACACCAGAGAGGATTATACTGTGTGGGCCAAATGAAGCATGTCTGGGTCTGTGAGCTTGTGACCTCTGATTGACACTGATTGAATGTACTGAGCTGTATTCTCCAAACCCAGGGTCTTACAGAAAATATTTATTGCCTCTCATCTGCTGTGTTCCTCTCCTCCGTGACTGGGGATGTGTCTTGATGATGATGATGATGATGATGATGATGATGATGATGATGATGATGATTTCCTTTCTATTTCACCCCTGGAGCCTGGGGAAAAGAACTTAGGTAGCTTGCAGGCCTTCAGTATAATTTATGTTGGGAACCAGTGTTGGAGACTTGGCTCTTTTAAAGCAAAGAGCTGAGCTAGAGCAAAATCTGAAGAGGTAATCAAAATTCATTTCAAAAAAGTCTAGTAGGAACTGAGCTAGGATAAGCAAGTAGTGTAAGAGAGAGATAGATTAGATTAGCCAGGAAGCATTTTTACAAAGATGCAGCTTTAGGCAGTGTGACATCAGTGCTAAGTGAAGATGGTTCCTGAAATATGGGAAGTCTGATTTCTGTCCTCTAGGGCAAAGTTGCCAGATACAGCACAGGACATCCAGTTAAATTTGAATTTCAGATAAACAACAACTAATGTTTTAGTATGAGTATGTCTTATGCAATATTAAAAAATATAAATACACCTCAAATATTGCTTGAGGCATCCTTGATATTAACACATTATTTGTTATTCGTCTAAAATTTAAATTCAGCCTGGCATCTTGGTTTTTCATTTGTATTTGCTAAATCTGGGAACCCTATACCATGACCTTGGAAAGAATTCAAAGTCTAGAGCAGAATACTCAAAATTCACAAGCCAGAATACGTTGAAGAGTTGTAACAAATTCTTTCAACAATGTTTGGACTGATTGTCTGATGTTGAAGTGTTCTTATAAACTTGCTGAATTTTAAAATAACCGTGGCTAGAACTGTTGCAGGTGAGGAAGAGGCAGAGCAATCTGGAAAGCTATTGTGGAAGTTTATAGGAGAGTACGGTTCAGATGTTTGTACGTAATTGATTGAAGACTCTCCGAAGGGATGGCATTTTAAAGGATGCTTTGGAAACTGATGGTAATTGTTGGTTAGACATATTAGTAATACATCACTTTTGAGAGTATTGCCATCTTAACAATATTGTTTTCTGATTAATGAACATTGACTGTCTTTCCATTTATTTACGTTTTCATTTTTTTAACCATGTTTTATAGTTTTTGGAGTATACATTTTATACATCTTTTGTTAAATTTATTCCCAGGTAATTTATTCTTCTTGATGTTATTGTGAATGGAATTGTTTTCTTAATTTCATTTTCACATTGTTCACTGCAAGTGCATAGAAATGCAATTGAATTTGTATATTTATCTTGTATTCTGTCTCCTTGCTTAAATCACTTATTAGTTCTAATAGTTTTTTAGATGGATTCCTTAGGATTTTCTATATACAAAATTATGTCATGTACAAATAGAGAGAATTTACATTTTCCTTCCAATCTGGATGATGTTTATTTCATTTTCTTGCTTAATTGCCCTGGCACAATGCTGAATGGAATTAGTGAGAACACCATTCTTGTCTTGTTTCTGATCTTTGGGTGAAAACATCCAGTCTTTTGCCACTATGTATATTGTTAGCTATGGGTTTTTGTAGATGTGTTTTATCACATTGAGAAATTTCTCTCTATTCCTATTTTGTTGAGCGTTTTTATCACGAATGGTATATTATTTTGTCAAATAATTTTTCTGCATCTATTGAGATCATCATATGGTTTTGTCCTTTATTCTATTAAATAGTGTCTTGCACTATTTGATTTTTGGATATTGAATCAACATTGCATTCCTGGGATGGTATACAGTCTTCTCCATATGTTTCTAAATCCTGGTTGTAAGTGTTTTGTTGAGGATCTTGGATCTATATTCATAAAGGATATTGGTCTGAAATTTTTATTTGTTTACTTGTCTGGTTTTGGTGTCACGGTGATGACACCAGCCTCATAGAATGCATTAGGAAGTTTCTCTTCTTTTCAATTTTTGGTAAGGGTTTGTGAAGAATTCGTATTGACTCTTTAAATGTTTGGTGAAATTCACTAGTGAAGCCATTTGGGCCTGGGCTTTTGTTTGTGGGAGGTTTTAAAATTACTAATACAATCTGTGTGCTTGTTTTAAGTTTATTCAGATTTTTTATTTCTTTTTTAATCAATTTGGTAGTTTGTATATTTCTAAGAACTTGTCATTTTCATCTAGATTATCTAACTTGTTGGCATACAGTTTTTTATAGTATTCCTTTATAATAATTTTTATTTCTGTAAGGGTGGTAGTAATGGCCTTTCTTTCATTCTTGATTTTCAGTAATTTGAGTCTTTTTTTTTTTTCTTGTTTAATTTAGCAAAAGTTTGTAAATTTTGTTAATCTTTTCAAACATCCAACTTTTGGATTTGTTGATTTTTCTCTTTACTACTTTTTATTTTATTTATTTTTGCTCTAATCTTTATTATTTCCTTCCTTTTGCTTGCCATAGATTTAGTTTACTTTAATTTTTCCAGTGTCTTAAAGCGGGAGGCTAAGTTATTGATTTGAGATTTTTTTTTGATATAGATGTTTCCAGATATAAACATTCCTCTAAGTACTGATTTTGCTGCATCTTGTAAGTTTGATTATGTTGTATTTTTATTTTAGTTTATTTCAAATTGTTTTCTAATTTCCCTTCTGATTGCTTTTTTGACCTACTGGTTATTGTAGAAGTGTGTTTTAAAATTTATGCTTATTTGTGATTTTCCTAAATTTCTTTGTTATTGATTTTTAGTTTCATTCTACTGTGGCCAGAAAGCATACTTTGTATAATTTCAGTCATTTTAAATATATTTGTAGGCTTGTTTTATGGCCCACCATATGGTCTATCCTGAAGAATGTTCTATGTGCACGTGAGAAGAATGTATATTCTGCTGGTGTTGAGTGGAATGTTCTATAGAGGTGTATTAAGTCTAGTTAGTTAGTTAGTTTATAGCACATGTCTCATCTTGAACAAAAATATTTTAAACACCTTAAAATTATCATTAAGGGGGCAGGTGTTAAGCTTCCAGTGAGGGATATGGTTGTCAAATGCTGTCTGCTTATTCATTTTCTATTACTGAATTGTCTTAAAATCAATGGAATTATTGCTTCTCTAAGATTTGTGCAGCACACTGAGAATAAATTCACAGTTTTAGAAGAGGTTTGCAGATTTTGATGAATGATGTTTTAAGATTTGAACATGAATGATGTTTTAAGATTCTGCAGTTGTCCCTGTATATCTCCATTTACATTCCACAGCCCTTAGTGTGGATGGGATTCAAGATTCAACTGAGTGCAGCCTATGCCTATTAATAAAACATACCCACAACATTCTTGGAAATTTGAAGATGTTTGAAAGTATCTCGGCACTACTATAAAACTTCTGTCCATTAAGTCATGTTTTGAGAGGTTTATGAATGTGTCCTGTTCTGTGAAAGCATTTCTCTTTCATGAAACGGCTGAAATTGAGGCCAAGAGCTCCCATTAGTGTTGTTAATCCGGAATCCAAATTGAGACAGGCTGTAGCTGAATACATCCTGGAGAGTTAAAAAAAAAAATTGTTCAGGTTGACAAATACCAGTGTTCTCATTAGCATAATTAATATTGATTAAAAATATGTATTATCACTAAGTATATTTTTTGGTGGATTAAATTGTTTTTGCACCGCTTTTGTGTCACTATTAAATATCTAATTGGCTGTATTTCAATATTGTTATTAATAAATCATTTGGCTCTTACAATATGAATTTGTGAATGTTGCCCATTATTGAAAACATTGGTTGTGCACAAGCTGTATTCATGTTTTCTTATACTTATTCACTCAGAAATTAATATAATATTTTTGACTAATAAGTCCATATTTTAGATTCTCTTGACATTATTTTATATAACTTCTAGATTCCCTTTACTCAGCTACATAGAAGAAATATTTTTTTTCCATTGCCTGCCAGCTGTGACAATGCCATATTCTCCCTAACTCGGAATTGAAGCTACATCTATAATGACTAATAATCTTTTTTTTTTTTTTCTATTGCAGTTATCTGGTAGAGTCCACATACGTGAAAGGTGATTATTCATGAGCATAGTTTGTCTTTTATGCAACCCTTGCCTCCCAGACTGTTGTACGCGTATGGCATATTTAGATACATTGAGTAGTGGAAAGAAGAGATATAATGGTTTTAAATCCCACCTTAACCACTTTACTATGTGATCCTGGAAAAGATACCCATTTTCCTGAGTTTTAGTGAGCTCTGTGTGAAATGGGAGTAATGCTGGGAAAGTAATGTAACATGGGAATAATGGTCCAGGTTGTTGTATTAAATGAGCCCTTGGCTGCAAAACACCTAGTATAATGCTTGGTAGATAGAATACTCAATCCTTGTTAGCTTCCTTTTTCTTCCTGTCTCCCCTTGGCAGTGGTAGATGAGCTCCTTCATATTAATAGGTTTTTATTAATTACCTCTGTGTTTTTCAAACTTGGCCCAGACTGGAACCTAGTAAGAGTTAAATACTTTTTTTTTTTTACAACTTTAACAATTTTCCCCCAGATATTCTAAACAAGTACCACCTCCCTAGGTTTCTAACGTTTTAGAATTTGAGGCAGTATTTCCTTCATCCTTATAATGGGCCATGCCTTTTAATGAAATATGTTTAATATATTGCTAGGCAGGAATAGGCACAATATAAGGAGCATAGAACTAAGAGTAATACTTCCACTTATTTTAATTCTGTGAAATCTTACCAAACAACATCTAGCTGCATATTTGCAGTTTTATCATTTTCCTTTGGAATTTCTAATTCCTTTTAAATCATTTACACTTTTCTTCCCTGCCTCCCACATTGCAACAATCAATAGAGCTGATTGTATTTATTTCTCTGGTTATAACTAAAATTCCATTAAAGGTTTTGGTGCTGTCAGCCAGATTGTGTTGGAGCCAGGGATTCCATTTCCCACTAACAAACTAATATCTTCCATTATTTTTCTTCCTTGTGTAGTAACAGCGTTTATTGTTGTTCCCAAGCCAATTTGAAGCTTAACTTCAGAAACATTCTATTTTAATCTGACCATATTAGGCTTAAAAAAAAGGTCTCTAAGCAAGAGATAAAGGTTTTCTGTTTAATGATGATTAATAACCTAGTTAGATGTATTCATCTGAGAAACTGCAGATAATTTTGCCATCAGGCCATTTGTATAAGGGCGCAAACAGATGGGTCTTATGCCGAACCCTGAAGGCGAACAGACCAGACACCCCTTTAATTGCTTGGGGAAGAAAATTTCTATGGTCATGGCTCTTTCCCAAGGACACACTGATCTTCACTGTGACAGCTCTCAGATTTGATACTTTCAGCATGGCAAAAACTGCATTCATTCAGTCAAAACCTCCCATACTGTAAGCAACTGGCTACTCGGAGTAACAACGAAGAAGAGACTATCTAGTGACTAAGTTTGCATTTCAATTGTGAAGCTGCAGCGAGTTTACATACAAGAGTATCGGATGAACAGAAATTTAGGAAATTAGAATGTTGATTGGAAATTGCCTATGACCTTTGGGAATGATAGCTTTAGAGTCAGGAATTTGTGATGCTGTGTACAGTCATCTCCAACCTTTTGTCTCTTTTGTCACCTGTTCTGTGGGACTAAATACCTTTTCTTAGAGGGCAGTTTTTAACATGTAATATAAAGCACTAGTCCATAGGAAGTGCTCAACAAGTGGTAATTACGGTCACGTTTAGTTTTTGGAAACATTTGTAAATGAAGGTTCTGATCACCAGTTAGCTTTCCCACCTGTTATTCTAGTTCATAAAGTGAAACAAATCTCAAAAACTAAACATCTTCCGTTATAAAGTAGTCAAATCAATCCTTCTTATTGAGAGTTAATCAATAAACTCTTAGCTTCTTAACTAACTGTCACTTGAATAACTGGATAAAGGAACAAACCATACAATTTATAAGAATTTGGAACAAGAACCTAAAATTCCCATAACATGGATCAAAACTGAAGCAGATATCATTCATAAATACAACTTACGAAATATCAGATTAGTAGCACAACACAATGCATATAGTGAGTGCCTAGGAAATATCTGGTTATTTATTGGTTGAAGAAAAATAAGTGGCACCATTAGATTACAAAAATGAATTAACTAGCATCATTATTTTACACCATCAGAAAGATTATTATTTGGAGTCCTTTCTTCATTACTTACTGATTTGAAGAATTTGTGACTAGAAAAGATTGTTAAGTTTATTTATTCCTGACCCCTAGTTTTATAAATGAAGAAGCTGAGGCCCTGGGGGTTAAGTGACTTGGCTGTGGGCAGGCCTGGAAATCAGGGCAGATTTACCGAGAGCATAAAAGAAGAACTAAATCCCATCTCTTGGCCTTGTGCACATACACTGCTATTAACTGGGCAAGAGTGGTCATCAAGTCTAGCAGAGAAAAGGGGAGCTGAAAGAGCACGTTTTCTAAGAAGCAGAATTTAAATGAAGGAAAAACTTGTTCCTTACTAAGTTTCAGCAGGCCCAGCAAGACTGGAAGATGTGCGACTATCACTCTTAGGTGACCACTCTGTGGCCTTTTGACCCTGCAAATGGAAAGTCAGTTCAACACGCTATTAAAAAGACCAGGCTCCAGGTAACTGCTCCTTTCCAGAAGGTGGGCATACTTGCAGTTGGACTGGACCTTTTGTGTTTATGTGGAGAAATTTTCTCTCAGCAGATATTCCTTTCCATCTGTAATGGGGAGACACAATTCTGCGCTCTAGTTCTCCAGACAGGGGAGAAGATTAACATCCTGTGCCAATTGAGACGTGTGAAGAGGGAGGGGGGAGGTTGATAAGAGGTCAAAGACCTAAAGCACACGGTCTGCTATCAAAAGAGTAAAAGCATGGATTTCCATCTCTCATTGCAATTTATCTTGAGAATTATTACTATGTATCAATATTACTCATTCATTCAAGGACAGGTTGAGTATATGCTACCTGTCAGGTACTGTCCTAGATGCTGGAGGGGTTATAGTGAACAAACCAACAACCTTCCTTGTCTTCACAGAACTTACAGCCAGGTAGGGGGAGACAATAAACCACATTTTTCCCTTCTCTCACCTGGTCACCTTGATATCCTGCCCCCTAGGTTCTTATTCTTTATTCTTTCCTGGAAACACCCAGGAGTTCCACTCTGTTCCATTTTTATTTTTTCACCTTCCTCTGACCCCTTTTAAGCTTTTATCCTGTTAAGCCAGAAGGCTCAAGTACTCTCACTGAACCCATTATTTGCCTAACAGACCCTAAGTAGGGAGAGCTCTAAGTAGGGAGAGTATAGTATCTCTTTGCTTTTACTGGTGTCTCTGAATGAGCTTCTTAGAATTTCCATATGTCTCCAAATCATTTTCAGATAAGAATTTTGCTAATACAAGTGTTATCTCTTGCATGGACTGAAGACGTATAGTCAGAGGGAGCACAGAAATCAAGATCTGCCATTGAGTTACGTATAAAATTTAGGTCAGTTGGAGGAAGGGCGTGTCAGCCTGGAGAACAGTGTATCTCGGGGTGAAAGTGATGATGAAGAGATAAAGTAAGCGGCACATTTAAGAAGATGACCTTGAATTTTAGACATAAAAAATGCTGAGCTCGTGTAATCAGAATCAATAACTGCTGTTGATCATTGACCAGAGCCACATGAATTACGGTGATGGAGTTGTTTTCTAGTGTCCTCAGTGAAGGATCTACAAATGACATGACCTCTTGGGGAAAGTGGACTGAGACTTTGATTTACAGTGCTTTTATAGGGCAGGGTGAAATGTTTCAGAGGTAATAGGTATTACTGAAAAGGATACTTTATCTTTAAAAGTCTGAATGGCAGTGCTCATTTTTCCAGGTTAACAGGATGGTAGAAAAGTTCTAATCTTTCATGATAAACAGTCTTTACTTCCCTCACTATTTCCATTAGAAGGGTGATTTCACATCAAATGTGGTACCCAGAAAGTTGAAATTGGATCACGTACAATTAAGTTGTAAATTGAAATGTCTTGGAGCTCTGTAATAGAAGGAAATTTAAACAATGAAAAAAATTTAAGGAACTCATGAGGTTTTTAATTAGGATGTTGTTGATATCACTTATTTCAATTCTTTAATTTATTGTGTAGGTCCATTATCCTTAGCTTTTGCAAAGCTGTAATTGCTTTGCTGTGCCAGTTATATTTTCCAAAGAGGGCTGTCACAGTATGTCTCCTATTGCAGGCTGTACTACCATATGACATTGGCATTCTTCCCATTGAACAGTGAGGTCTATGTCTCCTTTGAACCTGAGCCGACTTTGTGATTGCCTTGACCAATAGTCAGAAGTGATACCATGCGACTAATGAAGCTAAGTCATGAAAATGCCATGCACTTCCACCTTATTGTTTGGGGATGTTTACTCTTAGAATCCAGCCGACATGCTGTGAGGAGATGTGCAGGTATGCCTGCTGCCCACACAAGCGGAGGTCCTACCTGGTAGTAGGCGATCAACTATATGAGGGAGTATGAGGGAGTATGAGGGAGTTTTCAGATGATTCTAGCCTGCAAGCATGGAATCACTTTCTGCCCCAACAAGCCTTTCAGCCATTCTGGTTGACATTGTGGAGCAAAGATATAGCTTGCCCAGATTGCAGATTCATGGGAGGAAAAATGATTGTTGTAGTTTTAAAGCACTAGGTTTGGGATAGTTTGAGATAGTTTATTTCACAGCAGTAGAGAACCAGAATACATGGCTAACATACCTAGATTTAAATGTCTTGATTCAATTTCTGTAACAGGGGCTGCTTACTTAGTTTGCCCACACTAGAGAATAGTAGCTTGGCTGTAACAGCGAGGTAGGGTCCATGTGATCTAGTCAACATAACAATATCTGGATGTAGTGGGTGAGCATGAGACTATCTACACAGCTCTGTCACCTCCTAGTTTATGGGCAAGCTACTTAGTTTCTGCATATACTTAACTTACAGTGTTGTTGTGAGGATTAAATGAATTAGTATGAGCAAAGCACTTAGAACAACACTTGGCACATAGTAAGTACTCAATAAATGTTAAGTACTGTTAGCATCATTATAATTCTGATGCTTAATGAGGACAATTCAAAGATATGTTGAGTGCATTTGAACCCATAACTGGTTATGACTGTCTCATAGTTTTCTACGTGTTCTTACAGATGATAAATTGTATCTGCCATATAACGGAGTTTTGATATTAGTCCCTGGTTTCTCTTCAGGAAGGAGCTCTGTTGAGTCTTTGACTAGCTGAGACATGGAAATAATTTTGGTTCAGACTAGATCCTCCCTGGGCTTTTGCATCTGCCGAGATGTCTACTTTTGTTGCAGGCTCATAACTTTGTCTTCCTTTTTGCTTATACTCTTGAAATATAGTCTTTAAGTATAGACTAGAGGTTTGATTTATCTGTGGATTTCTAAGTGTGGCTTTGCTTCTCTTGAGTTCTGCAAATTGCTGGCTGTGGTCACGTAATGCTGTATCTCTAACCTGACCATCCCCATCTGTGTTTTCTTTGCTGTAATCAATGTCTTCTGTGTGCTGCAAAGATAGGAGGTGGGTTTTAAATCTCCCTTGGTGGGAAGATGTGCTTCCTGCCTGGAGTCTGATTTGAAAATAGATACCCCATTGTTCAAAACACAACTACCATGATACTTCCTGGGTAACACTATTAAGTATATCCTTGGTAGCAGCAGCCAAGGGCACACGTTTAATCATTTTATGCATAATACACTGTAAGTTATATTGATGATACTGGCTAATGAAGTATAGGTGTTGCATTTAATTTGCTACTTATGGGGCTTATATTTCATAATGTTTTGTGAATTATTTTGAAATCATATAGAGCATATGGGAGAGATTTAAAACTCTGTATTGGTTTTATTGTTGAGTTACATTAAATACAAAACTTTATTATAATATGATTATTAAAATAATCACCTACAAATAATTTATTTTAGTTTTCAAAAACTTATTAGTAAATTGGTTACTTTAAAATATTGCTGCAATTTAAAATTATTTAAGCATATCTATTCATTGTCAGTAATGTTATACTTGGTCTTGTCATTAAATATCAATAATAGTTTGAGTTCTTAAAATAGAAATAACAATAATGCTTTATATTTATATCACATTTTAAGAGAAAGAAAGCACTTCAACACACCTGTCTGGGTAGGATTGGAGGTTGTTATTAACCTCCAATTTTATAGAGAAAACTGAACATCCAGCCAAAGCTGGAAAAGGAGTAACTTAGTTAGAATTTGCATTTGACTCTAAATAACACGACGCAAAGAAGGTTTCTTTTTTGTTTTGTAAGAAAATGTCAAGAGGAAGGCGGTCCAATGTTGGTGTGGCAGTTCCGTGAGTCCATAGGGATCCAGGTCCTTTCCCTCTTTTTGCTCTGCCTTTCTTAGCACGTAGATTTTGTGTTCATGGTTACAAGATGGTGGCTCCAACTTCAGGCATCACATCTACATTCCTGGAAGAAAGACCGGAAAGGGAAAATTGCCAAATGATCAAAATGGCTGAGCTTATCCCTTTTTATCAAGAAAACAGTAGCCTTTCCAGTAGTCCCATATGCTTATGGGGCTACTTATGCTTGTGTCTCATAGGTCCTGGAGCCCCACCAACTTAAAAGGAATGGTGTTCATTATCTATTGTTGCATAACAAATTTTCCTACCTTAGCAGCTGAAATCACGTTTATTATCTCATAGTTTCTGTGGATCGGGACGGGTTAGCTGGGTACCTCTGTCTCAAAATGTCTCATAAGGCTGCAATTAAGCTGTCAGTTGGGGCTATGGTTTCATAGGAAGATTTGACTGGGGGACATTCTACTTCCAAGCTCACTCATGTGATTGTTGGCGGGATTCAGTCCCTAATGGGTTGTTAGACTGATGGCCTGAGTTCCTTACTGGCTGTTGGCCAAAGTTTCTCTTTTCTTGCCATGAGGACCTCTCCACAGGTCAGGTCACACTATGGCATTTGGCTTTCCTCATAGTGAACAAGGGAGTGAGAGAGGGTAGTCCAAAATGGAAGCCCCAGTCTTTTTTAACTTAATTTTGGAAGTGACATAACATCACTTCCTATTTGCCCTATTGTACTTATTAGAAATGTTACTAGGTCCAACCCACATTCATCGGGAGGGGATTATACAAGCCCAACAAGGTGAGAATCACTGGGAGTCATCTTAGAGGCTGCGTTCTTTTTAATTGTGATATTACCACTGAACAAAAAATTCAGGAAGAAGAGAAGAGTGGATATTGGGTAGGCAGAGATCCTTTGCTACCACAAAGAGTAGATACAGAGTACAGAGTGTAGAGATAGAAGGAACTGTATTTGAGTCCCAGAACTGCCATCTATTACATGAATCAATTAAATCTTCGACCTTCTGTTTTCTCAACACAGTCACAGGGTTATTGTCTAAATTAAATGAAATAATGTAGCATAAAAGTATACCTTGTAAATTCTCAGTGAATGGTAGCTCTTTTCTATTTCTGTGTAGTGGAGCAGGAACTAGAATCCAGTTTCAAAGGTAAAAGGAGTGATTTCTCTCCAAATAGCACATGGCAGCCCAGACATATGAATTTTAAGATTGAGAGTTAGGAAGCCTAAAATCTGGGCATTTTTCTTCCTTATTTAGAAATTACAATCCTTATGGCTAGGCCGTCTCACCATCTAGATAAATATAAAGGACCTGTGTATAGCACAGCTAAGTTCTTTCTGCACATGTGCTATTAGAATACCTGCACCAATTGAATTGCATACTTCCTTTATTTTGGAAAATTATAGTTTTTGGTTTATCCTTGTAAATAGAGTCTTTATCTTCTTATCCTGTCTTTGGTTGTATAAAGGTATCTCAGGACCTTGCTGTAAAGGTTAATTTTTTTCTTTTCTGTTTGTCAATCTTAAATCTAAGTTACAGTTTGTGTAACAGATAGAAACAGATTTTTGTGGTAAATTACCTTTGTGTCGCTTTCAGTGGATTGAATAATCAATTTATATCTAGAATTCAGCATATTATTATAGTAAGTCACTTATATAATGGTCGTTATATATTTATCCAGTTATTCATTCAACAGATGTGTTTTGAAGGACTGCTTTATGCAAGTACCAAGGAAGTTGACATTGGGGAGACACACATACAATATAGTTTTGACATCAAGGAATTTATAATGCAAAAAGGGAAGTAACACATGATCATAAATAATTATAGTTGAAGGCGTTTTCTGATAAACATCATAAGAAGCACTAAGTGTTAGGGGATTTAGAGAGGATGGGACCACTTCCAGCTTGTGGATCGTAGGGGAAACACTCGAGAGCATCGCCAGCTCCTGAGTAGAGATTATGCACCTTAAGTACGTGAAAGGAAGACTTGCTGACGTCGTCACCTTCTCTGTGTAAGTGCCTGGTTGACATAAATAGGAGCTTTGTTTACTCTAGTTCTGTTGGAATGGAAGGCCTTTTAAATCAAAATACTTCACCTCTCTGCCCTAGGAGGAGTAGGAAACAGCACATTTGCAGAACGAACCGAGATCTGCTCTGCATGGGTCCTTCATATTGCCTAGTGGTAATTTGGTCCATGCCCCAAATGAGGGAATAGAGAATTAAGGCAGGAAGAAGGAAGGAAGACAAAAGGCACTGAGTAGACACCGTCACATGGATAAGCTGAGTGGTGGAAACTTCATCCAGTAATAGACACACTAGTGCCGGCTAGTGAAGAAACGCTCTGACGTCAGACTGCCTGGGGTGTTAGTTAGACTGTGCTTCTGCTGCTTTCTAATTATGTGACCTTGGACAAGTCTGTTTTCTCATTTATGTAATAAGAATAATAACATCATTTCCTAGGGTTGTTGTTCTACTTAAATGAGTTAATACATATGAATGCTCAGAAGAGTGCCTGGCCCACAGTAAGCCCGCAGTGTATGTTAGCTGTCACTGCTGTTGGATGTGTGGTGAATTTCTAGAATGCCAATCACTCACTTTCAAATATAAACACAGAATAGTTTTTCAAAAGCAAATGAATGAACTGTTTTTAGTATTTCCTCTCATAGAGAACTGAGGATTGAGCAAAGTTAGTGAGTGATACTAGATTGTGACTATTTGATTGGCAGTCTGGAGTTTTGTAAAAGAAGGGGAAGTATAATAGAAGCCTCGCTGGTACTCTACTTAATGTACTCCTCAGAGCGTGAATTTTTTTCCTACGGCTGCCGCAACAAAGCACTACCATCTGGGGTGACTTAAAACACATGAATTTATTCTCTTACACTTCTGGGGACTAGAAATCCAAAATCAAGGTGACAATAGGGCCCCCTCCCTCTGAGCATCTGGGTAGAATGCTTTCTTGCCTCTTTCTAGCTTCTGATGTTGGCTGTGGGTCCCTGGAGTCCCTTGGCTTTCTGCTGCGTCAATCCAGTCTTTACCTCTGTCATCACAGGGCATTTTCCTCTTATAAGGACGCCAGTCGTATTGAGTTAGGACTCACCCTAATGACTTCATCTTAACTTGATTATGTCTGCTAAGACCTTATTTCCAAATCAGGACACATTCACATTCATAGCACAGGTACATATCTTTTGGGGAGATGTAATTCAACCCCTAACCAAAATTCGGTCCAATGCCAAAATTGAGACTTGGAGCCCTAAGAGGCATTGTGAGAAGTTTTGATGAGTTCATGAAGACAGGAGCTGTAGAGCTCTAACTTTTTAGGATTGCCTGCTATGAGCTATTGCCATATAAACTACATTATTAGCAAGTCACTTTCACTCTTGGATCCACTCATTGAATTTCTTTCTACCTTCCGCAAATGTATGAATTAATATGAAAGTAATTCCTGAATTATTGTGGGGATGGTACCTGCAAGATGACAGGTTGTTCTTTTCGTTTGTTTGGTTTTGTTTTAGTTTTAAATAGAAGAGAAGCTTTGTGGCTTTGGATGTATTGTGTGAATCCTCAAGTAGGGTCATGGGGGTCAAATGTTTGTGATGTATTGCTGTGTACGGAGAGTAGCATATTTCTATTTAATTCCTTGGGAAGAGTCACACATGGGATCACAGTGGGTTTAGTAAATCATATACCCTGGGGTAGTAACCCAGATGGTGTGAAGTTACTGACCTAGCACAGAGCGTTGAGGCCTGCTGCCCAAGGCATAAAGCTTGGCCGACTTCTATGGGCTCAAGCGGTGGCCGTGTCAGGGTCTACCACTTTGCCCTTTGTCTCTGTCGATCCTGAAAGCTGCAGATAAAATTTTCAAAGGCTTAGTTGCCTATAATTTAAGAAGGAACTTGGTTAGAAGTCAGATCAAGTAAAAGAAAATGAAAATGTCATTGCACAAGAGAAAAATGAACAATCTGGTGGAAATGCAGTATTTTAAAAGTAGAGTGTTTTTTTTGTGTGTGTTTGTTTGTCTTTAGTTGTTTTGGTTTACTTTTTATTTCAGATTTTGAGGCGAATACTTCTCTTTTTGGCTTTAAACTAGTCACATTTAATGTCTTGGAAAAACTAGAAAACAGCTGGTCTGAGACAGATGAAAGAAAAGAAGGCTGAAATATGATGCATATGGCACCACCACTGAGGCAGTAGCGTTGCCTCCTTGGAAGAAATAGGACGAGTTTGAGGATGACTGGAGCTGTTAGCATAATTACCCAAGACACAGGCTGATGAGGGGGAGTGGTCATTTCAAATTACACACTCAGAGGGGTAGGTCAAAATTGCGTGATTTCAATATACGTGCACTGATTTGATCTGCAATTCAATACAACTTTTTTTTTCTGTAGAAGTTAAATTTTTTTAAGTTAAATTAAAGTTAAATTTAACTTTAATAAAGTTAAAGCTTTTAAGTTAAATTTTCAAAAATGTTAGTGTATTGTGCTTTATTATTACTTTTTTGGTGTAATAAAAGATAGTTCCCTTTCTGTATGTGTGAATTTACCCTATCAAAAAAATCATCCTAATACCCCCTAGGGTTGAATCTGTGTATTAACTCCCATTGAGATAATTTTTGCGTTAGGATTTAAAGTCTAAAATGTAAATCTTTATTAAAAGAAGAGCCCCAAATTCTGGAATGAATTATAGTGACTGAAAGAAGGCATTCTCTAGTGATATCTATATCTCTATATATCTATATAATTTTTATTAGTTTCAGGTGTACAAAGCAACATAATAGTTAGACATTTATACCCCTCACAAAGTGATAACCTCCCTCCCCCAAGCTACTACCCCTCTGACATCTTATATACCTGTTGTAATACCATTGACTATCTTCCTTATGCTGTACTCCACCTCCTGTGATTATATATATTTACTTATAGTTGTCATACAATATTATTCTACTTCAGCTTCAGTTGTACAGCACATAGGTCAGGCATCTACACAGTCTATGAAGTGATCCCCTTGATAAGTCCAGTGCCCATCTGGCACCTTACGTGATTATATATTACAAAACTTAGGTGCTTGGGCTATTATTGTTATACGAACCAACATAACTATGAGAAAAAGAAGCCACATACAAAGAAGTAGGTATTGGATGATCCCCATTTATGTAAAGTTCAATCATAGGCAAAATTAACATATAGTGCTAAAAGTCAGAATATATGTCCTTTGGGGAGAAGTAGTGCGTTAGAGTGGGCACGCTGGGGGCTTCCTAGATTCCGGACGTGCTGTTCCATACTCTGTGGGCTGATGACTTGACATTGTGCATTTTGTGAGAATTCATCAAGCTATATACTTCATCGTTTGTGTACTTTTCTGTTACATTTCTGTTACATTTTAAAAAGTTAAAAAGGAACGTTATCTAACTTAATGGACATTCAGATCTTTTCTTAAGGTAATTTTGTTCTGAATAAATTTAAATTTTGTAGGCTTGCTGATGGATTTTGATGAAAACTTGACCTAATCTTGAACATGGCAGATTTGGGAATGCTAATGTTTATATATATATTTTTTCACAATTGAACCAAAATTGAGAAATCTTTCTCTGGGAGCTGTCCATTGACATTCCTTGTAGTTAATGACTTGCATCTGTTTTTGAACTTTTGTCTTCAATCATATAAGTGTGTTCAAAGGCCTCTGTGGGGGTGAGAATTAGATGAATTTTATATTCAGTTCAAAAAAAATTTGTTTCTCAAGTTTCTCATTAGTTCCATGGTTCATAAATTTAAATGGATGCATATGTGTATGTGAGTTTTAGGAATCCAAGGATTGGACAAAAGAGAAAGACTAAGAAAATATGGAGGATGTACATAAGAGTTCGGGAAGAGTGGGGCTAAGTGAAAATAATAAAGGCATAAGTCTTCGGGTGTTCATTTCAAAGCTAGAGAATGGAATATTATTTTGGCAAGACACCTGACTCACCCAGTGAAGCATTCATATTTAACTCCTGTTGGTTGAATGGACTTAGCTGTTCAAACTGTAGAAGAAGTGGTGGTTGGTGGTGTTGGTTTAAGCAGTTTAGATTTTTGTTTTAAATATTGCTCATGTAAAATACTTTGGCTCTGTTAGGTGAATCATATAAAATATGAAATAAGATATATGATATAGTATGATATGTCTGCCTATCAAGAACTTATTCTGTAGTTGGAGAAACACAGCATTTAGTGCTCAAATGCTTATGTGACATACATGTGCAAGATACGAGGTATAAATACATACACAGTAACAATATTTGACACTCATTGAGCATTTATTTGTGCGCCAGTCAAGTGACAAAGACCAACTTTCTAATAGAAAAATGGCAACAGGTAGTCTATAAGGAAAGATTTCCAAATGGGCAATACAGGAATGGAAATATGTTCAGCATCACTAGTAATCAAAGATTCACAACTTAAAATTTCATTCATCGGATTGACCACATTTAGAAAAATGATAATAGCTAATATTGATGAAGTTTTAAGGAAACTAGGAGTATCAACTGGTATAATCTTTCCAATGGGAATTAGGCAGCCTGGTTTAAAACTTGAAATGTACCTGCTCTATGACCAGAGGCAGATAAATGGTCTGTGGAACTTGAGGTGTCAGCATTTTTTTTGGGGGGAGGGAGTCTTTTACAAAAAGATTCTAAAGTGTGAATAAAAAATTAGATAGGAAAGTAAATATGTAGTTTTAGTGAGAAGAAATAATAAGAAATTTTTGTGAATTGGTGAATACTACTACAAACATCACGAAATCCATCTCTAAATGGCAGACTTTCGGCAGTCTGGCTCCAGTCTGGCATCACAGCTTTGCTGTGACAGCCTCAGAATGCATCGCCGTATATATCTGTTGACTACTGGAGACCCAAATGCAACGGTTACTTCTCACCACTGCTTCTATTGTGACCTTTATCAACCTCTACTGTGTCCCTCCTGGAGCATTGGAATAGCCCCCGAACTGGTGTGTGTGTTTCACCTTTGAATGGAATGTACATATATTTAGTAACATTTTTAGTAATTAACTTCCTGACATTCCTCTATAGTATTTTATTTCTTATATTATCTTGGTTACTCTTTGATTGTCTTTTTTTTTTTTTTTAAGATTTTTTATTGGAGAAGGGGAACAGGACTTTATTAGGGAACAGTGTGTACTTCTGGGAATTTTTGTTTTTTTCCCCAAGTGAAGTTGTTGTACTTTCCGTCTTAGTTGTGGAGGGCGCAGCTCAGCTCCAGGTCCAGTTGCCGTTGCTAGTTGCAGGGGGCGCAGCCCACCATCCCTGGTGGGAGTTGAACTGGCAACCTTGTGGTTGAGAGCCCGCGTTCCAACCAACTGAGCCATCCAGGAGGCAGCTCAGCTCAAGGTGCTGTGTTCAATCTTAGTTGCAGGGGGCAGAGCCCACCATCCCTTGCGGGGCTTGAGGAATTGAACTGGCAACCTTGTGGTTGAGAGCCCACTGGCCCATGTGGGAATCGAACTGGCAGCCTTTGGAGTTAGGAACATGGAGCTCTAACCGCCTGAGCCACCGGGCCAGCGTCGATTGTCTTTTTATATGACAGTGATTTTAGATTATTTCCCTATAAAGGCACAGGAGAGATAATTAAGTCTTCTAGCACGGTAGATGGAAACTTCTTTTTATTATTAATAGTTAGGATGCATAAAACTTGAAAGTTCACACGCACACTTATTTGCTGTTTGTTGGACTGCTTTGCTGTTTTTGTAATTTATAATTGAATATGCTTCATTACTGAATATAATCCTGACAGGGGATTACTTCCATTTAGTCTTCACACTGATGAGAATGGAATCGAATCTTTTGCTTACAATTTCAGACACCTGATGATGTCTATAGAATTTTCTACAGACTAGCTCCTGGCTCTATACATTTCAAATCTTGTTTCTCCCTTACTACCGCCATACTCCTGTGCCAGGCTTGGCAAGAGGCATTCTCATTGTGATTTGACCTTTGCCCCTGGAGGGTGAGTTGAAATGATGGGCAGTAGGAATATTCCTGTCTATTTGTCTCTGGAATAGCTATCACTATCTTTGGAAGTGACCTCAAAAATCCATATGTAAAAGCCACTAAACGAAACTAAAATGCAATTTCCAACTCAATTTGCCCTTACCAGATTCTGAAAATGCCCATGCCTACTCCATTGCCACTTGTTATAGGGAGAAGCTTGATGAAAAGGAAATTGGAATGGAAGGCAACAGCAGTCATAACAGATGCAGTTAAAATATCTTATTTTTACAAAATTTGAAAAAACATATGGTCATGTGAATATATTTTGAGGACCCTTCTCATCTTGGAAGAGGCTCTAGCAAATGAGAGGCCACAAAGATTAAGGTTTATTAGGCAGTTAATATATATGCTTCTCTCTATGACCAGCAATTGAGCTTCCAAGAATTTATCCTGAGGAAAGTGTGCAATAAACATCAATACTAGTAAACATTTGTTAAGTGCTTTTTATGCGTTAGACACCTTGCTGAGACTTCTTTTTGATTTTTTATGCTGAACATTTTGGTGACTTTTTAACAAAAATTATATTTCTATTTTAAGAAACTCCAGAGTAATACCAGTATGTAAATGAGGATGTGAATGTAGACAGTGTTGAAATTATGGTCATTTTTTACTTTATCCTTTTCACTTCATCCTGGATATGTACCTGTTCATTAAATTTGTGCACCAACCAATCACTTATTGAATGCTAGGCAGTGTTCTAGATGTTCAAATTCCTGCCTTCATGAAACTTACATTCTAGATGGGAGAGATACTAGATAAATAAGTAAACAAATAAGATAAATAAATAAAATCTATAATATGTTAGTTATAATTACTAAGGAAAACCAGTACAGCAGGTGAGGAGGTAAGAAATGTGTGTGTGTTGGGAGTAGGAGTTGAGATTTAAATGGATCACTTCACGGAGAAGTTGACATTTGAGTCCTGAAGACCTGAAGGAATTAGCTTTGTGGCTCATGTAAGGATTTTCGCTTTTTCTTTGAGTGACACGGGAAGCATTTGGGACATGCTGAGGAGTAATATGATCTGACTTTTACGTTTTAAAAGTATCTCTCTGCCTGCTGGGTTGAGAGTAAAAAGAGGTCGAGAGTGGAATAGAGAGATGAGTTAGCAGAAATTCTGGTGATCTCGTAGGGGGGTCATGGGGATGGGGTCCAGGGAGGAAGTACTGTGGGTAACGAAATGGGGCCAGATTCTCTGTTTGGTCTTTAACAGTCAAGTAGACGTCTGAGTGGGGGGAGGGGTGGTTCTTAGGCATTCACAGCACAGTTCCTAAGAGTCAAATCCAGACTCCAGTTCTCACACTGATTCCAGGTTCTGCCACTCAAGAGGATCTGGAGAGACTTTTGTTCATATCCCATGGTAATTTCTTTCTTTAGAACCAGAAACACAAAAATAAATTTGGTCTAAAGCGCATGCATAAAGATCTAATTGCAAAGAGATAGATTCAAATTCTTCACTCTCTCTCTTCTTGTCAATTGCTATTATGTGGTAACCTTACAGGTACGGAATAATGTCAGGATGGAGTATTCTTTGTTATTTGTTTGTTTGCTTAGAATTTTTATACTGCAGCCACTGCAATTTCTTGTTTAATATTTAAAACATAGAGAAAAAGAAAGAATGCCTTCAAACCCTGGAGTCTAGGAAAACTGTAGACTTGAATATTCAATATGCCAAAGGGTCTTCTTATGTAATTTTAATGCCTACATTAAATTAGGATGATAGAGACTCCATGGCTGTCCAAGTAGATGATGCACTTTTACTTGATAATGCCCTTGGAAAAGGCAATATGTTATCTACAGAATTATTTTAGTGTTATGTTACGCCAGGTCTTTTATTGAGTGGCATTGAAATGAATTGCTATTTAAGGGGTAATGGAATGATCTTTCCTGGAATTTTTAAAGAATAGCATGAACACTGGCATAGCTGTGATGTTTTGATTTAGGCCAGTAGGGGTTAGGTTACTTGACAGACTGTAAGTCCTGATTTAGTACAATAAATTTATTCAGAATTCAAAAATCTTTCCAGAAGACACCCTTCTACATGGAGGCAGAGGGATCTGAACCAAGGGAATTACAGATGTCTTTAACAGACTGCAAAAAGGGTTTTGAAGTGCATTTTCCTTTTTTTTTTTTAAGTTGTCACGTCAGTCAGAAAAAACAAAATTAAAAAATAAGTATCCAAAGACTCTGAATAAGCTAGATAGTGTATTTTTTTTCTTGTTTGGTGTTAAAGAATGTTTTTTAAAAAATACTTTCAACCATAGTTCTCCTGAAAATAATATAGCTTTATATGACACATAGACTTATTAAAATTGCATGTTACCATGTTTATAGAAGAAGAATGATGGACTGTGTTGAAAAAGAAATTGAAGCAAATTTTGTACGAAAATACGTAGGTAATTGTATTGAAATAGAAGTAAGACTGGGCACGAGGGGGTCCTAAGGTCTGCTTTCATCTCAGCTTCTTAGTAGTTATGTGATGTTTAATATTACCATGTGTCCCATTTTCTTTTATCTTCCCCTCTCACCCCAGCACCCCTTTGGGAGTCAGGGATTCCTGTGAGAATCTGAAGGCAGCCATGGAAGCTGCTGTCCCATCGAAAGTGCTCATATGTGCGCAACAGATTTACACGTCAATTCCATGTGTTTCATGGTTTCTGGAAACCATCCGTGGACTTCAACTGAGTGTGAGTGAGTTAGAATGTGTCAGTAAGAACATGGTGGGTTATAAAAGGTGCAATGTGAACATTAGTTAGAGCGTCACAGCGTGATTAGCTAGAAAAAAAAGCTTGGGAGACAAGCCAATAATGAACTGTCACATGTATTTGAGGAGCTGTCACATGGCAGGGATAAGTTTATTCTGGGTTGCTTAGAACTAAATGGTCCAATACTGTAGCTACTGGGCACATGTGGCCATTTAAGTTAAAATTGTAAAAAAATAAAAAATTCAGTTTTCCAGTGTTTGTAGCCACATTTCAAGTGCCTAGTGACTGCATGTGGCTAGTGATTACTGAATTGAGCAGTGCAGGTATAGAATACTTCATCATTGCAGAAAGATCTGTTGGACAAAGCTACTCTAGAGTCTTAAACTTTAAACAGAGCAGATCATGGAGAGGAAGATTTCAGCTCATTATGAATAAATGCATTCTATCACTTTAACTGCCTTTTCTGTTGAACTGGTTGCCTCACAGAATAGTGAGCTTTCTGTCATTTGATGGAATCACGTAGAGACTGGATTCCTACCATTTGGAATGATATAAAAAAGATTCCCACACAACACCTTAGAGTATTTAAATGGAAAGAGGATTCAGTGATTCAAAACACACACACACACACACACACACACACACACACACACACACACACATTTATTTATTTATTTAACTAAAGAGGAAAGATAGACTGAGAGCCAAGTGATTTTCCCCAAGGACCCAGGATGGCTAGTGGCAGAGGCTAGGTGTCCTTGTGAATTTTAGTATAGAGATTTTTTCCATTCTACTCACTGTCTAATATTTTAATAACGAGGTCCTCGTTCTTGTTGAACACCAGATTTCCGATTCTGGCGTTAGCCAATTTCTCCACTGTTCTTTCGCATTACTCCGTGACGAAAACTGCACTGTAGCCAAGCTGTATTGGAACACATTGTATCGTATTGGCTGTGCTGAAACACATTATTGTATCGTATTGGCTCTACTGGGACACAGTGTATCGTCTTGGCTCTCCTGGAACTCATTATTGTATCGTATTGGCTGTATTGGAACCTATTATTCTCATTTCTGCCTCTAACTCTTTGCCATTGCTGTGGCCTTTATCAAAGTGACATTTCTTCATGACTTTAGTTCTACCTGTTTTCTAACTTCTGCTCAAGCCCCAGAATACTTGAACTCACAGCATTCCTTTTCTTGGCTGACCTACCTTATATAATATATTCAAACATACATGCTTTTTATGACTATTACATTTTGTTTTGCCATTCTGATTAGCTTCTTAAAGGCCGAGGTTACTATTTTCATGTGTATATCTTTTTTCTGTCTCCTGCACTAGAATGTAAGTTCTATAAGGGCAGGGACCATAGCTGTCTCTTTCATCTCCATATCCCTAGTATATGGCACATGGCCCAGCATCATAATATATGCTTAATGAATATTTGTCAAATGAATGAAGTTTATCTTCCAAAGTACCTGGTACTAAGCTAAACTTGTTATAAGTTCTCAATAAATACTTTGCAGGTCAACGTTTCTGTTCTCTATAAAAATAAATACTAAAAATATGAGTATGAAGAAACAATGTAAGGTACTTCAACATGTAAAGAGCTGGGAAGTCATAACTCTTATCCTTACAATAAGAAAAAGCTGAAGAAACTGAAAACCAGTGACTTTTCTTCAGCCCATCAGCAGTTGCAGGGCAAACACAACCCCAAACTATGGATAAATGGGTGAATCCAGGCAGTCACAACTAAGATTTGCTTACCCGAAGCTGAAGCAGTTGGAGCCATACACTGGGGGGGCCGGGGTGGGGGGGGGAAGGACTACTTAAATAGTAATTTTGATGAATTGCTGGAGGCTGAGTGTAGTCTAGCTTGAAAGTGAGAAATTCCTGGGCACAGCAGTTTTAGAGGGGACCTCACTCTTTTCCAGGTTTTTGCCTCTAGGAACTCCACCTGGTTCTCACAATGAAGAGCCAAGAAAGATCCTTTCCTGGCTCTGGTAAGGGGAGGGGGGAAGTAAACATTGTGAAATACTCCCAGAATGTTCTCTATAATAATGGTCTACTCTTTGGGGAAAATGATTTTAGCAGAGTCTTACACCACCAGGGGAAAGGACATTTCTCTGAGTCAAGCCCTGTCTAACTTTTCTGTGTCACCTAAGAGGGGAGGAGAAAAGCTAAGAAATGCTGGTAAAGGTCACAGTACAGCACCGCAAGCCCCGCAAAAGACAGATTTAATCATAAGATTATGGAATGCTTGCCCTCCCCGACTCCTTATCACCACACCAACAGGCTCCCCTATAATATTAGATAATACTTGAGGAAGCTGTGGAATGCAGACTCTATCCGAGGCGAGGTTCTTGGGAAAGCCCAAAGATAACAGGGGAGACAAAACAAGGACACAAGAGAAATTTGAAGCTTCTGGCACCTGTATCTATAGCAAACAGTAAACACAGCCCAACTCCCAGCCAGGTTAACATAAAACCTCGCACTAAAGGCTTGTTTACCTTAGTTCCTATTATCCGATATATCATGTCTGACTTCCAACAAAAAAATTACAAGACATGATAAAAGCAAGAAAAACAGTCTGAAGAGACAAAGCAAGCATCAGGACCAGACTCAGGTATGATATAGATTTTGGAATGATGAGATGGAATTTAAAATATCTATGATTCAGAGTTAAGGACTCTAATAGAAAAAAAAAATAGACAACATGTAAGAACAGGTGGGAAATGTAAGCAGAGCGATGAACAATGTAAGAAAGAATCAAAAGGCAATGCTAGAAATCAGAAACACAGTAATAAAATTGCTCAATTAAAATAATAGAAAGCAAAATAAGAGGGGAGGAAGAAACAAAGAGGAAAACACATAATGAGTCGAAAACAGTTATAAACATGGTAGACATTAATCGACCACTTTAAATGTGAATGGACTAAATATGCCAATTAACCAATTAAGTCAGACACTATCAGAGTCTGTAAAAAAAACAGACCCCACTCTATGTTGTCTATAAGAAACCCACTCTACGTTTAAAGCCTCAGGTTAAAAATAAATTTAATTTAAAAAAGCAAAGGGAAGGAGAAACATATACCATGTTTCCTCGAAAATAAGACTTAGCTAGACAATCAGCTCTAATGCGTCTTTTGGAGTAAAAAATTAACATAAGACCCAGTCTTATTTTACTATAACATAAGGCAGGATATAATATAACATGACATGACATAACATAACATAACATAACATAACATAACATAACATAACATAACATAACATAACATAACATAACACTGGATCTTATATTGATTTTTGCTGCAAAAGATGCATTAGAGCTGATTGTCTGGCTAGGTCTTAATTTTGGGGAAACACGGTACTATGTTAACACTAATCAAAAGAAAACTGGCATCACTGTCTTAATTTCAGACAGAGAAGACTTCAGCACAAGGAAAGGTATCGAGGTAAGGAAAGACATTTAAGAATAGTAAAGGGGTCAATTCACCAAGAACACATAACAATCCTAAAATGTATATGCACCTAATAACAGAGCATCAAAATACGTAAGGCAAAACTGATGAAACTGCAAAGAGAAATAGATAATCCACTATTGTAGCTGCAGACTTCAACATCCCCATTTCAGTAATTGATAGAGCAAGCAGGCAGAAGCCAGTCAGGATATAGTTGACATGAATAGCCCTATCAATCAGCTTAATCTAATGGTCATTTATAGAATACTGTATATAACAACGGCAGAATCCACATTCTTCATAGGCTTACATGGAACATTCACCAAGATAAACCACATCCTGGGCCGTAAACCATGCCTGAACAAATTTAAAAGAGTAGAAACTAGACAAAGTATGTCATGAGACTGTAATGGAGTTAAACTAGAAATCAATAACAGAAGGATATTCAGAAAATCCCAAGATGTTCAGAGATTAAACAACACTCTCCTAAATAACGTGGATCAAAGAAGTCAAAATACTTTGGGCAAAATGAAATTGAAAATACACTTATCAAAATTTGTGGGATATAAAGAAAGCAGTGACAAAAATTTAAGGCCTTAAATGCATATGTTAGAAAAGAAGAAACGGTGAAGCAACAAAGATGACTTTCAGTAGGTAAATGGATAAGCAAACTGGCTCAGCCATACAAAAAATAAGTAAATGGGGGAGATGAGATCATTTCCTCTGCAGAATTCCAAATAATTTATGTAGATATTTCACTCTCAAGAAGGTAGAAGATAACTCTCTACTCCTTAAGGGTGGGCTGTGCATCATGATTTTGTACCAATGAGTACAGTATAGAAAGGAGGAAATAAGTTACGATAGTTACAGTAGTTACAAACATACCTCAGCCAGATGATCAAGATTGACAACAACAATGACAAGTAGTGTTGATATTATGTACTTTTGACATGATATGATGGGAATGGCACTTTACCTCTCTGGTCTGCCCCCCCCCAAAAAAAAACCCGTAACCCTAGTCTAATCATCAAAATAAGGGAAGCTTAAGAAATTCTGTGTTTCCCCAAAAACAAGACCTAGCTGGACCATCAGCTCTAATGCGTCTTTTGGAGCAAAAATTAATATAAGACCTGGTATTATATTATATTATATTATATTATATTATATTATATTATATTGACCCAGTCTTATATTACATGACATTATATAAGACCCAGTCTTATATTAAAATAATATCGGGTCTTATATTAATTTTTTTTCCAAAAGATGCATTAATGCTGATGGTTCAGCTAGGTCTTATTTTCGGGGAAACATGGTTGTTAGAGCCAGGAGGAGCCGAAGCAGACATGACAACTAAATGGAACATGTTATCTAAATAAAATCCAGGAATACAAAAGAATATTTGGTAAAAATGAAGAAAATCTGAATACATAGGGACTTTAGTTAATGATAATGTATTCATATTGGTTCATTAATTGTAGCAAAAGTAGTATATTAATAATATGAGGTCTGACAATTAAGTTCATGAACTCACCCTAGAAAAAGTGCTACATACCTCACTGCTGAATATCACTATGGTCACTTTTGAAGTACTCCACTTGGGAAGCTATGCACCAATGCCAGAGCCTAGTCCACCCTTCAAAGCAATTTTGGAGCTCTTTTTAAGAAATGGCCATCAGATATCCTGAATGTCATCAAAATGTCTTCCTTTCAATATTTCCTTTATCTTTGGGTAAACAAAGAAGTCATTGGGGGCTAGATCAGGTGAGTAGGGAGGGTGTTCCAATACCATTATTTGTTTACTGGCTAAAAACTCCCTCACAGACAGTGCCATGTGAGCCGGTGCATTGTGATGCAAGAGCCATGGATTGTTGGCGAAAAGTTCAGGTGTTTTCATCTAACTTTTTCACATAGCCTTTTCAGCACTTCCAAATAGTAAACTTGGTAACTGTTTGTCCAGTTGGTACAAATTCATAATGAATCATTCCTCTGATATCAAAAAAGGTTAGCAACATCGTTGCAAAAAGTTTGTGAACTTAAATTGTCAGAACTTGTATGGGAAACTCTCTGGGGTTATAGGCACTCACTGTCTTTGCAATTTTTCTTTAAGTCTAAGACTGTTGTAAAAATAGATTTTATTTTAAAAAAAATCAATGTAAGTATAATTACATGTTTCATTTGTAAAATTCTTACCCCAGGCTATCTGTTCTAGTTTCAAGAATTTCTGTTGACTAAAACTCTTGGTATTTATGATATTCAGTATATTTCTGGAATATAGCAATTCTTTGATTTTCTCTTATAAACATTTTCAAGGACAAAATTGTCTTTTAGTTGTTAAAATCCTGTGTCTTCCAATATGTTTTTCAGTGCTTACGTTCTTCATTGTCATTTTATAACTTTTTGTTTAAGGATAAAATATGTAGAATTACAAATGAAAAATAAAGTCCATCTCTTTCATCTACTCCTTACTTTCTCATCACGTTATAAAGAGCCAATATGTAGAAGACATCACTTCAGAAGCAGACTGCCTGGCAGAAACTGCATTTTTGCAATGGTGTCATCCAAACTCTGGGGAGTTCTGTAATTCCGAAGCTGCCTCCCTGGTTCATTCATGCATTAAGAGGATGAGCCTTGCCGCTTTCTCATCCTGACAGAGGAGAATGTTGCCATGACAGCTGTTAGAAGAGGGGAGATGCTGTAAAGAGCATCCATAATGAAAAGAGAAAATAGTCTAGCTTCTTGGTTCTCACTGATAATTCATGGGGTAGCATGCATGGATTCTCAAAATGCACCTAGGAAATCTGTTGGCTTCATTTTAGGCATAATATGGTATAGACACACACGTGAACATCAACACCTAGTTCATTTTTCATGAACCTAAACAGTATGTAGAAAAATTAAACCAACTGAAACCACCCATGGATACCTCCTCTTTCATCTTCAGAGTGTAGGCTGAAGATCTACTATATTGAAGATTTAAAGAATTTCTTTGTTTTGTAAATGACTGTTATAAAGGGGAAAATGCCCCTGAAAGAGAAAATCTTTTGTTAAAAGAGCATTGCTCCTAAAACCCCAAAAAGATGTTAGCAAATAATGAGAGAACTAAGTAGGATTTATCTCTTTTGTCTCAGAGAGAAAAATATATTGTCTTTATAATATTTCTTGATTCAAAGATATGATATCTTCCATTTGCTTCAAAATAATATGGAAGTGGGGGAAGTGGTTGGGGCTATGGACAAAACAAGACCCATTATGAGTTGATGATAGAACATTGTTATGGGCTGGGTTGTGACCCCCACACACACACAAATGTTGAAGCCCTACAGGGGTTTTGCTGTTTTCTCCTTTTTTTTTTTTCAGATGGACCTTTATGCTAGTATCTTGAATATCTAAAATACTCCTACACCTTTATTGGTTCATTAAAGCGCGTGTTTGCATTTTTTGTTGTTGTTCATCTGCTGTTTTCTTTAATCGATATTTTGATGGCTTCCTATAGGGTAACAAGTTCTGCCTGTTTTCTGTTGAGAAGCTGCTTTCATTGTCTAACATCATGCTTTGGTCTAAATGGTACAGTTTAGCTCTAAGAAAAGCACGTTACAAAGGCCACATGCTTGAGTTCACTGTAAAATGCTCCCCAATGACTATCTTTTTCTAATCAGAAAAGTCCTTTCCACCTGACCCACTTTTTCTGTCTTAATTCTATTCCCTTTTGAAGTCCACTATGGAAGTTTCTTTGCATAAAATTGTTTACGATAATATATTAATCCTGTTAGTAGGTTTACATACGTTTCAAAAACTTGCCTCTCTGAATTTTCTTTTATTATTAAAGTAAATAGACTGTTTTCTCCTTAAATTTAAAATCTGTTTGTTAGCCTGGGCTATACTTGCCTCACCACTACCACAGTCATGACAAAAATAGATGTTTTAGTATCTGAAAGGAAGGAAGAAAAATATAACTATAAATATATATACATATATTTGAACGAGGCTGATCCCAAGGGTAGGTTCTCAAGACTGGCCTGTTTATGAGTGACCTTTCTGCCTCACAACATCATTCTTCATGCTGCCAGCCTATTTTTAAAAAAGTTTACATGGTAATTCTGCATAATAATTCACCCTCTGGAAATCATTGGGGTAAACAAACATCATTTTAAAAAATAGAAATATGTTCATTCATTTGCTCATCATTCATTCATTAATCACTTATTTTTTGGATGCCAGGCAGTAATTATAGTTTCTTAGTCTTTAGTAGTAAATACTAAAGGTCTGACAATTAAGTTCGCAAACTTCTTGCAACAATGCTGCTAACCATTTTTTATATCAGAGGGATTATTCATTATGAATTTGTACCAACTGGACAAACAGTTAAACAATTTTACTATTTGGAAGTGCTGAAAAGCACTGCGTGAAAAACTTAGATGACCTGAACTTTACACCAGCAATTCATGGCTCTTGTATCACGACAATGCACCAGCTCACACGGCACTGTCTGTGAGGGAGTTTTAAGCCAGTAAACAAATAACCATATTGGCACACCCTCCCTACTCACCTGATCTGGCCCCTAATGACTTCTTTCTTTACCCAAAGATAAAGGAAATATTGAAAGGAAGACATTTTGATGACATTCAGGATATCAAGGGTACTATGATGACATCTCTGATGGCCATTCCTTAAAGAGAGTTTCAAAATTGCTTTGAAGGGTGGACTAGGCTCTGGCATCGGTGCATAGCTTCCCAAGGGGAGTACTTCAAAGGTGACCATAGTGATATTCAGCAGTGAGGTATGTAGCACTTTTTCTAGGGTGAGTTTGCGAACTTACTTGTCAGACTTTGTAGAGTAGACATGGGGCTGGCTCTGAAGGAGTTTAGCATTCAGTGGGGAACGCAAACACTAAACAAATAGCTATATAAGTGCTCAGTAAATATTTCATGAACAAATAAGCTTTAAAATATCCAGGGTGTTCCTAAGAAAGGGGAAGGCAGTTGATTTTCTTCAAACTCTCCTGAACCTCCTAACCTCAGAGTCTTCTACAACTTCGGCTGTCATTATTATCAAAAGATATTACAGGGAAATCAAGCTTTTGTAGTTTTTCCTTAAATTTAACTACTTCTTAAAGCATTATCTCTGTGGAAAGATGCACAGGGATTCCAAATAACAAACTCTAAATGATCCTTTGGAGTGCTTCGTTTTTCTAAGTGAGGTTTGCTTTTTTCCTTGTAAAGTCATTTATCCTTTCTCCTACCTAAAATCCCTGCCTCTTTTCTGCCCTCCCAACTCTTATTCCTTCCAATACAGCAGTCAGCTCCCTCCTCTGTGGGGTAAGCATCTGAGAAATGGAGAAATTTAGGAAGGTGATCAAAGTTGGGGATTAATGAGAAGTGATGCAAAATTCCATCTCTCTTTCTATAAATGCATGGCTATTTTGTGGCCTGCTGAAAAATTGCATAGGTTTGAAAGTATTTTAGGGGAAATTATAAATAATATATTTTCTGTACGAATTAGACTCTGAACCAGTATATGTAATATTTCATTTTGCAGTAGCAGCATTTGGCTCTCTTTGTTGCCTAGGTCTTCTTTGAAAACTCTCTTCCGTTTATGTTCATGGTACTGGACACTCCTGGCATTCCTCCCAGTTCTGTGATTGCTTTTTCTTAATCTCTGTGTGTGGCCCATCATGGTCTTCAGGTGGAATTCCTAAAAGTCCTCATTTCATTACACTTCTCATCAGGATTTCTCAACCTTAGCACTATTGACATTTGTTCTGTGTAATTTTTGTTGTAGGGGCCTGTCTTGGTCATTGTAGGATATTCAGCCACAGGGATTGTAGGAATCCTGGCCTCTCTTCCCTAGATGCCCCAGTTGTGACAACCAAAACTGCCTTCAGGCATTTTCAAATATCCTCTGAATGGCAAAATAATCCTCTTACCCCTGGTTGAGAACCATTGCTTTATACGCTTTCCCTAAGCAACCCCCGCAACACTCTTGGATTCAGTTATGATCTATATGTTACTCATGCTCATTTTATAACTTCCATTCAGACTGTGTTTCTGAGCTCCAGTGACAACATATTTTCTTGGATATTTCTAAGAGAGAGCAAAGCTCAAAGTGAAAAATATTGATCTTCCAACCACACTTCCTCTCTTGCTGTTTCCTATCTCTTGATAAGGCGATACCACCCACCCATCTCCCTCATTCCCCATTTCTACTCCACTGCTACGTGCTGTTGATTTTGTGTTTCAGCTCTACCCCAGATCCATTCCCTTCTCTCCATACTTACCACCCCACCACTGCAGGTCAAGCCACCGTCATCTATTGCCTAGACCACTTATGAGCCTCAATCCTGGAGTGCAGGAATTTTCACTTCCCTTTAATCCAGTCTCTGTATTACTCAGAGGATCTAGTAAAACAATAAATTTGAACAAGTCACTTATATGTACTTCCATCTGCTTTTAGGTTAAGGACCCAAATCTTTAACAAGACTCTATGGCCTCTGTGATGTGGCCCTGCCTATCTTCCCTCCATTTATTGAATATTCCATATATCGTCCCACTGCCATGTCTATGCACGTGACTAGAATGTTCTCAGCCAGCTTCTCCTCAAGCTCACCATCCTAGCTAATTCCTAGTGTGTGTGTGTGTGTGTGTGTGTGTGTGTGTGTGTGTAATACTTTTCTCTCCTTATTTGAACTTTTCCTGATGCTACTATAAAAAAGATGATTTCATCAATTCCATTTTTTTGTGTGTGTGCATGTTTCTTATTTTCAGAAAATTAGGGAAACATGAAGCATGACTATCCATGTTATATTATTTTATAAAAATGAGAAGAATATGTTTATAAAATATGAAACAAGCATGAGAAAGAAGAAAATGGAGATCGAGTTAAATACATGTATATTTGAAATTGCTTTTAAAATTGATGTTTCCTATTTATCAATTTTTGGTGTGTATTTTTTTTTTGTTATAATAAAATGTATCAAGATGTTTGAAAAATCGCTCTGGTAAGAAAATGTACTCTATCATAAAGATTCAAAAGAAGATAATTTGTGGCTACTGAGCCAGAAATGTGTATGAGTCATAAATTAAACCTGACAAACCTGTCATAAAATATAACTTTTAATAGTAGCATAATCTGTGCTTTCATGACTGTCAGAATCAATAATACATCATCAGCTCTTTTTTAGATCGGCTCACATAATGCAAAAATGTGAAAGTCAACACATTTTTTAATCCATGAGCAAAGTTGTAAAATGTAAATATGGTGTAGGAAAAAAAAAATCTGTAAATTAGTTTAAATTATAGACTATAGAATATGGAAAGTTATTGTTTAAAAAGAAATGGTGAGGCCATGAACCAAATTGGAAAACAAATAACAAACTGGTGGAAGATGTTTCAATATATATGTAACAGTCCAGGAGTTAATTTCTTTAATGTACTAGCACTGCACATATCAATTAAAAAATGTCTAACAGTAGAAAAGTGGGCAAAGTACTTGAATAGAAAAAAAAATTTTTTTTCAAATGAGATTTAAATGGCAAGTAATTATTTAAAACATTGATTCTGGTTAGGAATCAATTACAACTACAAAGAAAGTTTATCCATTAAATAGGAAATGATAAAAAATAATAATAATGATGTTCCAGAGTGTGTGGAACAATGGGTCGTCGTTCTCTGTGGCTGGGACTTTGAAAGGCTCTTCTATAACATGCATTGAAAGCCCTAAACTCACAATTTCTAATTTTAGAAGTTTATCCTAAGGTAATAATTAGTCACGAGTATGATGATTTTGATACCAGAAAGTTTATCTCAGCATTGTTTATAATATCAAAACGTCTAGAAACAGTATAAGTATCCATCAGTAGATGACATTATAGTTTATCCACACAGTGGAGTATTGTGTAGTTCAAAGTATGATAAGTTTGTATTCACATTGAAAACATATTTATGATAAATTATTAGGTCAAAAATGTAGGACACACCTAGTACCCAGATCTTGGTTCCTAATCCCATCCTCCAATAAAAGAAATGAGGGATCCTTGGAGAAATAGCTGATTCTAGGACTGGGTCAGGAAATGTACAAAATAAGTATAGAAGCATCGTGTAGTGCCAGAAAGTAAGGAACTGTTAAAGAAAAGACCCATAATAATGGGGCATTTCAAAGGGACACAGGAGCCAGCTGAAACAGCTCCCACATGGCCAAAGCTGGGACAATTTGAACAACAAAATAAATAGAGTGTTGGATTAGAATCCCAAGTGTGACATAAATATTCATGAGTGTACACTAATACAAATAAATGGCAATAAATGGAGAACAAGAGACAAATCTCTCATGTAGAAAAATTCCAAATAACTTATATAGCTGCTGCACCTGCAAGGAGTTGGATTGTAAATGCCCGCTCCTTAAGTGTGGTCTATATATAGTGATTCCCGTCCAAAGAGCAATATGGGAAGGGGGGACAACAGAGTGACTTTACAGTGGAGAAATGTGATAAACACTACCTCTGCCATGTGCTCAAGGTAAATATCAATAGTGATAAGTCATGTTGATTGTATGTATCCTTGATATAATGGGATGGAAATAGGGTTTTACCCCTGTGACCTTCTTTCCCCAAGCCCAAACCCCAGTCTAATCACGAGAACCTCATCAGACAAACACCAGTGAGGGACCTTCTACAACGTACCTGACTAGTAATCCTTTAAAAACTGTGAAGGTCATCAAAATCAAAGGAAGCCTAAGAAACTGTCACAGACAAAAGTGGCCTAAGGAGACATGACGAGTAAATGCAATGTGTTAAACTGGATGGAATTCTGGAATAGAAAAATGACATTAGGCTAAAACTAAGGAAATCTTAATAAAGTATGGACTTTACTTCATAATGAATCGATGTTGGTTTACTTACTAATAGTGAATCAATGTTGGTTATTTCATTGTAATTGCTAGAATTGTAAGATCAAGGTGTTGGCAGAGTTGATTCCTTCCAATGGCCACGAGAGAAGGATTTGTTCCAGGTCACTCTCCTTAGCTTGTAGATGGCTGTCTTCTCCCTGTGTCTTCACGTTATCTTCCTTCTGTACATATTTGTATTTAAATTTCCTCTTCTTATAAAGATACCAGTCAGATTGGATTAGGGCCCCTCCTAATGACCTCATTTTATTGAATTACCTCTTTAAAGACCCGATCTCCAAATATGCTTTTCATCTGAGGTGCTAGATGTTAGGACTTCAACATGCATGTTTGGGGGAACACAATTCAGTCCACCATACTAGGTTTCTCACTGTCAGAGGAAGAAGTTACAAATAAGCAACAAATGAAGGCTAGAATGAACCCTGTGGGGACAGATTAGAGACAAAGATATTAATGGGAATTTCTGTTAATTTAAATATATATACATATTGACACAGAAATAAATATAGATATGTTACACATTGGTTGGTAGATATGTACATGTTACATAACTCGTCTGCTGAGAGGTCCTGGAAGCAGTGACATTTCAATAGCAACAAACATACCTAACCCCTAAATAATTTCTAAATACTATTCTCTACTAAAAGGAGAAATAGCTGATTAGTCTGGGAGAAAAGTTAAGGAGAAATAGGATATGTACACAGCCTCAAACTATCTCCCCCACCTCAAATATTTATTAATTAATGTGGTGATTTTAACATATGTATACAAACTCTTTTATATGCCTCTGGCCAAGAGATGGAATTCAGTTCTCTTTTCTTTAAATGTGGACTTAGTGATTCACTTTCTAAAATTATGGAAGGAGAAAAACAGGAACTTTACAGTGAAGAAGCCTGGCAGACACTACCTTAACCAAGTGATCAAGTTCAACATCACCCGTGGTAAATCCTGTTAATATCATGTACCATCAATAGGATGAAATGAGGACACTTTACCTCGGTTACAGTCTTCCTCCCAAATCCATAAGCCCAGGTTATTCATTAAAAAACAAAACAAAACAAAACAAACAAACCAAAAAAACAAAAAAACCCCCAAAAAACTCAAATTGAAGGACATTCTATAAAATACCTGACCAGTTTGCTTCAAAAGTGTCAAGGTCATGAAAAACAAGAAATAACGGAGAAACTGTCACAGAGCAGAGGAGAATAAACAGGCATGACGACTAAACGTAGCGTGCTCTCCTGGACTGGAAAAGAACATTAGTGGAAAAACTCTGAAACCTGAACAAAGTCTGAAGATTAGTTAATAGTATTATACCAGTGTTAATTTCTCAGTTTTGATACATGTTATTTAAATATTACATCATTAGGGAGGCTGCTGCTTAAAGGGTATGATGGCCATTCTTTATACTGTCTTTACAACCCTTCTGTGAACCTAAAATTATTGTAAAATAAAAAGTTTTAAAAATGTAGGATACATAATAGCATTAATTCACTCCATAGCTATTTATGAAGTGTTTAGAAGGTGCCAGGTGTTCTTCTCTGTGCTAAGAGTATTGCAGTGACGAAAGCAGAGAATATTCTTGCCTTTGTGGAGCTTGTATTGTATTACACATTAATCCTTTTTTTAAAAAAAAACAGCATTTATTTGTAAATATGTAATCTATGTCCTAACAGCTATTTGGCTGTTAAGGTTTTAATTGGACGATAAGTGGGAACACTTGGATGGTGTTCTAATCCAAGTAGTAAGAACTGAATGAGTATTTGAAAGATCAAGTGTCTATTTGACGCCAGAATATGGACATTTGGAAATGAACAGGTCCTGCAGAGATTATCTCCTTCCTTTAAATCAGTGGATCTCAAAGTGTGCTCCACGAACCAGCAGCATTGGCCTGGCCTGAGAATTGATGAGAAGTGCAAATTCCCAGGCTGAGCCCCAGTTATACCAAATCCGAATCTTTGGTGGTTATGCTCAGCAATCTGTTACTTTCACAAGCCCTCCAGCTGATTCCACTGCTCCAAGTCACAATTTCCTTTTCTGTAAGTTGCAAACAATAAAACGACCAGCCTTTGGTTTTTATGTATAATGTGCGTGTGTATTGCAAACTGATGTAGCAATTTGCCTGGCACATTATAAGTGGTTCAGTAAAAGGTACCAATTAAAGCAAGACATAGCCACCCTCAGATATCTTCCTGGCTAACTCCTTCACCTCCTTTAGGCCTTTGTTTGAGTGGCTCTTTATCCAGGGGGCTTTCTTTATAGTTCCAACTTGACTATCCCTCTTGCCCCACTGTCTGGAACACCTAATCTGCTTTTCTATTCCCCTACTCCTCTCTCACCTAATAGCACTTATCACCTTCTAATAAATTATATGATTTATGCATACACTGTGTGCATTCTTAAATATCTTTTTCCCCATGCTAGCCTGTGACTCGTCTAGGGCAGGGGACCTTTGTTTTCGGTGGTGTAGCCTAAGTGCTAAAATCAGTGCCTGGCACATAGTAGGCACTTTAATATTTGTTTCTACAACGAATAGTTGATATCATTGTGTTATGAAAATGGGTTTCCAAGTATCCTTTAAGCACTTTAGGTGTTCTGAATGTTTGATTTGACTTATGAAAAGCTGCCATAATTAGGCTATGCTTTTGGCACTAGTTGATGGTCTCCACACCCCAAAACCACCCAGAGAGCGACTGGGCATGAGGCAGGAATGAGGTCCCAGTTTACTTGGCTGCCCCAGACATCCACCCTTCTCCTCGGGGTCTAGCCCTAAGGGGCTGGATTCTGGGAGAGATTTCCCTGACAAAAGGACTGTAGCTAAAAGAATTTGAAACTCATTTCTCTATGCCATTAAGTTAGAACTGGTTTGTTTCCCCAAATGTTGCTGAACTCTGCAGCCATTTTTTATTGGTGAAAATGGCAGATCCGAGCCACGAAGTTGTTCTGGCAGAAGGAACTGAGTAGAGATGTCCTGGGAAAGAATTAGGAGAAGGGAAGAGGTGAGACAGAGGGGATTTAAATGGACGAGGCCGATGTAGAGATAGAGGCAAATAAAGTAGGAAAGGTGATGAAGGTAAACCCCACGTGAGGGGGAGGGCTTGAACCCCGGGGAAGAGAAATGTGACCTTTGTGCAGGGGAATTAGCAGAGAATTCTGAGAGAGAAGTGGTGTGACAGCTGCAGAATAAATGAGGTTTGACAATATTTTTAAACAGATTGGGGGTCAGGAAGAAATAGTGTAATCTACGGAGCAAGAAACCAAATTTTGAGTGTGAAGTTTTATTACAGGAGCAGAGAAAGGCCACGTCCTCATTATCTAGGTTGTAGATGGCACGTGCGAGTGTGTGTGCGCGCGCGCGTATGTGTCACACTAGCTATTTCTTTGGTCTGTCATTTAGTGGCTGATACAGGATTACCTACTGTTATTCAGTTTTGTCTCTTTTTATTCTTGCCTCTCTATTTCTTTTTTACTTTTTTCTAATCTTGGATAGTACTGCCTCCTTAATCTGTCATCCTTGGGGTGAATGAAGAGTCTTCACAAGAAACCACTGAAAATCTTATGATTCACAAGAAAATCATAACCAGGTTTTAGTGATAACGTTTCTAAAAGCCTGCCTCCTCGATTACTTTGCTGAGCAGAGTTTACCTTTTCTTGATTCTCAAGGAGAATCAGCTGCGAGCATTGTGATTGATGCTAAAAACAAACAAACCAACAAAATCAAAACACATACGTGTTCATTTTCTTGTCTTACAATGGCAATAATGACATTACTATTCAATTCAGAGAATGGCTTTGAGGATTTGAGCATCAGTTCTTAGGGCGCAGTAGTAACTGAATGAGTGACAGCTGCTAGTGTCACCATCACCATCACCACCCTCCAGCCCTCAGACTGAGTCAGTTAGATCTGCCTGCCTCCTAGTCCTGTCCTTTGTAGTCTTGGCACGGTAGTAGTTTTCCTGTCACACGGAGCATGTCTGTCCTTTCACACCTGCAGCTTAGTGCTCAATAAATAGTAGACACTCAATAAATATTGACAAAACGAATCAATGATACATGATCATTTTAGATTTTTTTTAGACACAACATTGTACTAAATATCATTTTCCATTTGTTGCTGGCTGAATGATTTCTTTGTTGGAGACGTGTTAAAATTTCGATGCTTTGAAAATGTATTCTAGTATAACATTTCCTCTTCTGATTTGGATTACAACCATGCTCAACCAACTTTGGAATTTAAATTTCTACGTCTTGACTAAATTTCCATAGTCAAGCTATTCAGAATATTTATAAAAGTCCTCATATAACTCTAATCATAAACTTGAATAAGTTTGCACAATAAAAACGAGCTAAAAATGGCAGATGTTTACTCATCAGAATCAGGTTCCTTTCAGCATCTGGGGCCTGGATCATGTATGCAATTTATGAAATCATTCATCCAGCAGCAAAGAGAGAGTGTTTTTAATGAATGTCAAATCAGATTGAATTGTGGTCATGAAAGATGTTGAATATATCGAGTCAGAGAAATTTGAACTCCATTGAGAGGAAACATTATGCTTTGTATTAAAATGAATAAGTAAATGTTTATCTGCCATTCATATATATATTTCAAGTCCTACTTTACCATAGCGAAGGGCAAGAGGATGTGATCAATCATGGAAAAAAAATGTTATTTATACTTTTATTATAAAAGGAGAGTGTTGTTTACTCTTTTATTAGGCCGCAATAATAGGCCATTTATAATAATACTGTATGTGCTTTTCACTCATAATCTCCAGCTTTGAAAAGCTCGACATTTGTAGAAAAGAAACTCAGTCAGTGCTTTAGTAATATAATCTCTTTCTTGATCACTAGGATATATGATTCCCTCCTTGTCCAAGATCTAAAGAATACTTCTCAGTCCTCATCTCGTTTAATCTCTAACAGCATTCTGCCTGGTGGTCACTGCCTCCTTCAAATTCTTTCTTCCTTTGATTTTGACATATAGTTTTCCTTCAGAATTTTTTTATACCTTATTTGTGTGTTTATTTGATTCATATTTGCTAGACTATAAGCTCCACGACAGCAGGAATCATGAATTTTTGTTCACCATTTTTGTCCCCATGCCTGTCGTGGTGCCTGTGTAGATTAGTCTTGGTGAAATGCAGGTCTCATGGTTGAATGAAAGCCAAAGATAATCAAATATTTGCAAATTGCTCTTCCAGGTGCCAGCTGGTGAACTGGCGAATCTTTAGTTTCAACACATTAGAAGCAATTTCTTTAGAAACAGCTTCTTTCATCTTTCAGGATGAGCGTAGTGGCCAAACTAAACGTTGCACCCTATCACTAAGATATGGAAAGGAGTGAATGTCTACGAGTCAATATTCGATACTTTTTGTTAATAAATGTAAGATATTAAATACCAGCATATTTTAGAATGGTATTTTTCCAAAGTTTTTGGCCATGGCCTAGTTTATCTCATGATCTAGAATACACACACACACAAAATAGAACTTCAGCAATCAATATTTTCTATTGCTACATGTTTTATTAATTTTTATTCTGTTCTGTTCTTTTCTACTTTATGCTATGTCATTTTATTTATTTTTTACTATGAGTTTAAACTAACTTAACTGATTTCATACTTGGAAAAGTTTTTTTCGAAAATATTTTCTTTTTTAAAGCTTTTAATATACATGAAATGTTAAAATTAACAATAAATTGCTTAAGATTGAATATACATTTTATTTCAAATTGAGCAAGTTATTTTGACAAAAGAAAGGAAAATGTTTTTAAGGGTACAGAACACGATCTCATTTAAAATATAGGAGCATTAATATATCAAAATTGTTTCTCTGCTAGCATTTTTAAATATTAATTTTGAGAACTATTGATTGTTTTGGAATTCCCTTTACTTTTGTATCTAAAACCATGTAGTGCAAATGGGTATTAAATTTGGTTTTGAGTCCATAAGTCAGAAGGGTCAGAAAGGGTTTGATAGTGTTTATGTGAAGTTTGGGATGGTGAAAGACAAACACGAGACAAGGAAAAGATAAAGGAAATTGAAACGCTTAACATTTGTTGCCAGTTCATGACCTGAGATTTATAGAGCCAACTTTTTTTCTTAATTAAAGTTTATTGGGTGATATATTGCAGAATTGCACACTTGAAACCTATGTAACTTTACTAACCATTGTAGAGCCAACTTTTAAGAGGTGCTTAAAACACCAGATTGGTCGTATGTCATGGCCAGTTAGAGAAGTAAGGATGGTTAGCATTAATGCACTTTTATTTCTTCCTTTTAGAATAAGATATACAATTTGGCATTAAGACAGTTTGACTTTAGTAAGACAAACATTCTCTTAGAATAGGTTTTAAAAGAAAGATACACATTCCATTCATCTTTAATTTATTGTTTATCAGTATACTGTCACCATGGGTTTGAGAAGTTCCCTCTTGGCCATAAATTTGCATTCACATCATGTAGGCTAACAGGGTTAATTGTACACAGACCTCTCATTTGACTTCTCAGTCTAGTTGCTCAGAGGAAAACAGGAGGAAAATGCTTTTACGATTCCTTCCCCTGATCAGAAGAATGTTTTTCCTTGGTTGTTCAGTTTTCTTTTTTTCTTTATAGGAAAGTCTCAAGAATTTTCCTCTAGGAGCTAGGTGCAACTAGGTTAATATGCATACTTTTTTTTCTAACAGTTTCTTAATAATTAATAATTTTAAATTGTGGTTTATAAGGTGCTCATAGTTACGTCTTCAACTCGTTTTCTGAATGACCAAAAGCCCCCTATACAAAACATTTTTCAACAATATTTAAGCAATTGCTTTTTGATTAGCTTAAACTGAATCAGATTAATTTGGTGAAAGGATCGGAAATCATGCTGAATTGGAGGGAAGAGTATTCTCCCTTTCTTAAATTCTCTCTTAATTTTTCTTAATCTCTCCCATTCAGATTAGCTATGTGCTTCTAGTTTTTTCATTTATCCTTTTACCTGCAACAAGTCCTTAGTAATTTAAAACAGAGATTCCCTAGGATTGGCTAAAAATGGAAGTGAAAGTAGATATAAAATGAAACTGTACAATTCTAACTTTCTGTGATACGAGGTTAAGAATTTGTCCTTGATGCAAATTGAAGAAAAGATAGAACCTGAATGAGGCTCTTTTCCTTTCGCTCCCTTTCTCTTCTTCCATTGCCCTCTGCATCCTTTGAAACCAAGCTCAGACAAAGCCTCCTTTTGAAGCCTTCTTTATATCCCTAGGAAGTTAGTCTCTCCTTACCTAGTGTTCCCAATGTACTATATTTATCTGTTTTCACACCATTTTACAGTTGTTCATCTAGTCACATTCTGCCTCTCCCCATGGACTCCGAGCTTATTCAGGATAGGTGCGATTACTTTTTCATCTTGGGCACCCATTAATATAACGCTGTCCTTAAGACAGTATCTGCCCAATAAAGTCTGATGATTGAGTAATACATTTCCATGTCAAGAGTTCTTAAGCATAGTCATGCTCCAACTCATTTAGCTAAACAAAGTAGAGAAGAAGAAAGAGAAGAACAAATAGACATTTAACAAGTGCAGTGTCTGAGAAACTGACTATTATCTAAGGACAGACCCTAAAAGTACACCCTCCCTCAGAAGGATATGTAATGAGAATTTGAAGCATTAAAATATTTCTAATACATAAGAAACATCAATTTTATAAAATAGTGTATTAATGTAGGTCTTTAAACCCCGGCCTTTGGAATGAAAACATCTTCTGATTTTTAGTTTTAAGCTTTCTCTGCTACAATGGGCATGGCTTGTATATCTTGATGTGATCTGTACTCTGCAGTGAACCCACTTTATAAAGGGGTTTTACTGGCCATTCTTTTTGTAAACAGTAAGGTCGTATGTCCTTAGAGATGGCTCTGAAAATAACTAAATATGTGACAAGAGGAGGCAGGAAAAAGATAGTACAGGAGGAACTCCCCTTTCTACACTAAACCACGAGGTGATTCTTTAATGTCAGCTACAAATATTGCTTTCAGAGGCTGTCACTATGTGTGTGGCTTTGTGTCTTATACTTGGCTATTGATTAAGTTGGTAAATTTAAGGATTCCTGAAGACATAGCCTGTCTCAGGAGAAATCTCACTGGTGAAAAGATGCTGAACAGTTGATGCTGAACAGAAGCTAAAATTCTGGTTACGATTCTCATTTACAGTGCCTTGTCAGTGAGGCTGTGGGGGCAGCCATCACATCAAAGCGTCAATCCTTTCTATGCCAGAAGTCAGCCATCTGTCATCTGCTCAGAAGAGTACGAAAATTATTGTCACATCTGAAAGCTAAACATACGAAGGATCATGTACTCTATCAACTGTTTTTATCTCCTTCAAGCTTCTCACTCGTTACATATTCTCCCCCACCAGCATTGAGGAGTAATCAGCAACAATCATGGTGATTAAGGGGAAATTAAGGGGAGGGAAAATGAGCATCATCTTCTAAACAGTTTCACAGTTGTGATGTAAGGCCTGAGCACATCCTTAGAGCTGCTGTGATGACAGGGGTCTGGGAAGAATGATTAATATGCAGACCATACCAATGCTTGCTCCGTGGAACTTAAGGAAATAGAATAGAATCTGTGGGAACAAGATGATTCATCACCATATGTGGGTTGACAGGGGACAGGTGAAAGCGTTTGCTACCTACACCTTCAGCAGAAAGCTCCAGCCATTATGTTAGTCAAAGCCCTCTGCTGCTCTTCCTGCCCTTTTCACAGAACTTCTGTTAAAGCAGTGGTTCTTCAAGGGACAGAGTATTAGCTATGCCTGGAACATGTTGGAAGTGCAGATTTCCAAGTCTACTGAGACCAAAGCCCTGGAGAGGAGGCCCAGCAATCTGTGTTTTCCCAAGCCCTCCATATGGGTGCGTGCTGAAGTTTGAGAATAACTGTATTAAAATAAATAAAGGATAATATACTCTGGGTGCCACTTTGGGAAGTCATGGTAAAATATTTAGGCTAACTATTGTTTAGGATTGATGACCATTGTTTAGGGCATATATTTGAATATATTTGTAATGAAAAATGTCACTATTTAAAACCACAACTACTACCTAGGAATTGCCAATCATTTTAAAGGAAAGACTGTCATCTCAGGCTCTCTTCTAGGTGTGTATTATTCAAAGCTGGGCCTAGAATTGAGTTTATAAGACAGCCCTGGAGAGAAGTGAATTGCTCTAAGTAATAGTGATTATGTAGAATTTTCTTGGACATTGTGGGAAATAGAGGGGAGAGAGGAGCAAGCAAATAGTGAGGGACTTAGTAGAATGGCTCATGAGAATTTTTGGAGGGAAAGAAGTAGAAAGGTCTTTTAGGAAAAGGTGAAGTTGTTGACTGAGCAGTGCTGTGCAGTAGCCCATCTCACTGGCCCACCATCTTTCTCTAAATGTTCTGCTAAGTACAAGAGCTGTGAATAATTGCATAGCAGGAAGAAGGGTGGGATGAAGGGGAGTTCCACATTTGGGTCTGTGCAGAGGTCAAGGAAAAGAATAATTTCAGGGTATTCAAGCAATGGATAATAATTCAACAGAAGTAGAAAATCAGAGCCAGAGCATGGAAGCCTCCAAAGTTTGCTAAACTATGGAGGAGGATATAGGATTATCTCATAGAATAGTTAGGAATAATACAATGGATTATTGACAGATTAATGAATCTATTAATCTGATGGATATTTGAGCCAAACATTTTTGGATGGTCGAAGTTGACATTTGGTATCCATTTTTATTACAATAGATGAGTGTTTTTGTAGTGACTCTTGTTATCCTGTGCGAGAGGATGACAACTCCATATTAAACACCTCCTGCATAATTTGACTTTAAAACTGTCGATGAGGAAAGAACACAAAATGGCTCAGTGGAGGCCTTTGGAGTGACATGTTGAGCCCTACAGTAATGGAGACAACAGTAGCTTTCCCTTTCTGACCCTCTGTGTCACTCTCCTGTCATTCCCTACCTCTGCTACCATCAGCTCCATCAACTTACCAGGCCGCAGGGCTTGCTCACACACACATCTTACAGCTCTCTAACTGCCCACTTACTCTCAGAGTTGCACTCCTCACCTTTCTCTTCATTGCTCAGAATGGACATACTGGCTTCTGTTCAGCAAAGTGCCCCACCAAACATGTACCGTGCTCTAACTAAAACCAGTCAGTACTCCTTTTTATGCACTTGAATTGCTAGCTGTATGTCGCATTTACTTAAAAGGACATGGCCTTTTCCTCTGGAAAGATAGATGGTTTATAATAGCCTTAGGCTCAGGCTATCTGTCATGCTCCAATCTGTAAAGGAGGAAACCAAGTCGTCCAAAAGTCACAGAATTATAGCATGTGAGAAGCTTTGAGATTGTATAGAGTCTAACCTCTTTATCTAAAAGCCTGAAGTGTAAATGAGTTGCCTCAGCTAAAGAGTGAATGCTGTTTCACAGCACAACAGTCTCTCAAGGTCCTTTCTGCCAATGCTGCAGAGAAAAGTATCAAATCAACCCTCCCACTGAAGTTCTACCTGGAAGAATTCATGGTAATGTGACATTAACCTGCAAAGCCTGGGAGTTAGAATTATTGATCATCTCAGGGTATCAGACAAGGACTGGAGACGATAGACTTTTGCAGTATTAGTTTTTGCTTTCAGATTTCCTGGGTCAAAGTGAACCTTTTAAATGCTGAACCTGTGAGGATATTGCATAAGATGCAGCTGCCTGCTTCAAACTCATGGAAAGGAAACTTAAAAACTAAGAATGAATATATATCACACACACACACACACACACCGAATTAAGTTCTTACATTGTTTTAGTAGATTTTTAGTTGCATTGCATTTTTAGACTCCTTTCTAATTAAAAAACAAAAACAAAACACAAACTCAACAACTTTCTAAATATCATACGGTCCAAAGACTAAAAAGATGATTATGATATCTATCAAATGAAATTTCACAAGCCAAATAATCTGTAAATGTATTTACTGCAGTGCTACTTCCCTTTTAAAAGTTTAATCAGGGACATGCTTACTGCTTCTCTTTCCTTTTGCATTTGTGATGAACTGAAGCAATTTCTCAGAAAAGCGAAATATAGATAACATTAAACCCCAAATATTTGTAATGCTGTCTTTTCATTAAGGATGTCTTTAATACCTATAATGCTTAAATAGAGGAAATCAATTTAAGAATATCAGTATATAACTGACGTATATAGTGGTTCCTCATGTATATAACTGTTACATATATTGCGGTTCCTCATGATACTCAAATATACTCTCATCAGAAAGCTCTTCCTTGACAATGCTCCCGCTCCGTCCTTTCCAACCTGGCACTTGTTCCTGGAATCCCCCAAGCCACCCTGTACATGCTCAGGCCCCTTGCTATGAAGACCCTGACTACCTGTATTCAGCCCCATTCCCTCTCTGGGCTAACCCCTATTTGTCCTTCAGATGAGGCATTAACTAGTGAAATGCAGGATTAGTTTACTTTAGCCGTGCCAACATGGAAGATGGAAAGATTCTTCATAAGATTGGAAGATAAAATCATCGGCAAAGGAATCCTCGAAGTTTGACATTTGTGCCTCTTTACCAAAGCACACACCGTACAGCATGATCTGCCAATGAAGCCTTCCGTGTCATAGCACACACTGCTCATTCTGATCCTGCTGTTTACCAACTACTGGTGTTGCATGAAATGAAGGACGTTGGGCATGATTAATAACAGTTGCTCTGAAATAGTATATCCCCTTCCCCTGGCTACTTAGAATATATCTCATTGTTCAGTTCAAGTGTCGAGTCAAACTTGGGGTGCCCATCTGCTGACCTTGGCCATTTGTGTACACAGGAGAGGAAGTGGGTTAAAGAAAGGGAGAACAGATGCAGCAGTATTAATGCCTGGTGGTCATCTACATACGAATGTAAATTTGTGCATGAAGAAAACTCATAGTACTTAGCCTTAGCAAGGGCATTGGGCAGCCAGGAGCTAACGGAAAAAAAACTTAAAGAGCAAAAAAGAAAAAAGAAGGGTGGGAAAAGAAAGAGAGGCTGACAAATTCCCCAACCTCTCTGGGATCTAGTTTCCTCATCAGAAAATAGTGATCACAATAGAACCTACCTATGGTCGTCATGAGGAATTAGTGCCTGTAAAAAAGCACTTAGACACACAGTAAATGCTCATTAAAAGTTATTTGATAATAATAATATTATTACTCCTTCTCAGAGTAGAAACTCCCATGGGTAGTGCTTGTCACAGCCTACCATAGGACATGGCATGTAGTTGGTGTTCAATAAATGCTTGTTGTGTAAACAATTGGATGAATTCTGCCTTTGAATGTGAAGGATGAGGAGAGTTTATAACTCTATTGATTCTTACAGATACAGATTATAAATAATCCTCCACTAAACAGTGCTAGATATTTTGGGAAGGTCAATAATTTGGGAAGATCAGGGTTATTACTAGTTGCCATTTAATTGTATGTTCTTTTATTTATCAGTCTATTTATGATTCTGTTTTAAATACCTCAGGGGTGATGTTAAAGGAAAATCAAAAGGTGAGAAGAAATGGGAAGGTAGACGTGAGCAAGGGTTTTCAGACGTGGTACCTTGGTGGTGCCATCACAGCATCTCATGGTAAACCATTTTGATGGAAGGAATGTTTAGCTATGAAGTACAAAGAGCTTTAGGGAACCAGGTCTTTTATGGAAAGGGGATTTGATTTATGCTGTGTAGCCAGGGTGGAAGGATAAAAATAACTAGGGAGAAGATTTAGATTTATTGTAAAGAAGACATTTCAGAAATGGCAACAGTGACCTTATAAAAGGAGTGAGTCTCTGGAACTGTGAAACAGGGACCAAATAACCACATGTCAAGAATGTTATTGACAGGATTCCTGTGTGGCCTGGAAACTGAATAACCTCCATGGGGGTGTTCTCAACACTAAAATTTTTAAAGGCCCCCAAATGAATCAGCTAATTTGGGTTCCAGTCCACTTAGGAAGCATGATCTTAGTCAAGTCACTCTCCGTCTCTGAGCCTCCTCACCCACAAAGTTGGTATAAAAATGTCTACCTGTCCTGCGTGGATTTTTAAAGAATCACCTGAATTAATGTATGGTCCTGTCGTAACATGTTGTTAAGACATACTTGCTTTTGCTGCTTATTTACTATTTCCTGCACAGTCATTCAGTGCCCTATTCGCTGGAGACTGTACTCAGCATTGTGATTTATTTTAATCAAATGCATTATTGTTTTTCTTTAGAACTTTTTTGTGGACATTGTACTTATTCAAATAAAAAGGAGACTTTGATATCAAAATTGGAAAATTTTTATAACATAAAAAAATTAAATTTATGTCTTATTTCTTTCCCTAGAGGATTTAAGGCAGGTTATTTTTTCTGATAAAAACACACCCTCTTAGGGTTATTTTAAGATGTTATTCTTCTACTGAATTTTAGATTGTTGGAATTTAGTGGGTGAAGTTTATGAGCCTTTGTTCAAGCTGATAAGGAGAAGATTCTCATAACAACTTTCTATAATTTGCTTTTTAGCTTTCTAGAAACTGAATCAATAGTTTGCGATGGCCTTGATGATTTTCCTGTTCTTCAAGGACTATTCAATTAGCTTGGATTAATTTTGCTAGAAAGTCCTTAAGTAGTAAATTTTTAATAGAAATTAATGATGTTTTTATTCTGCAACTGTGTTCTGCCATTTTAATACACAGGACATGGTTGGCTGCTTTCACTGATGTACTAGTACCCCTAGGAGGACAATATCTGCTATGTCGATTAATGTAATTTTTTTCTTTCTTTTGGGGGTATGTGGCTATGACCAGGAGGGAAGGGGCAGTGGGGTTTGGAGGGAAGGAAAAGGATTACAGAAGTACCACTTACTGAGCACCTTCTGTTTTTCAGAATGTTCATTTAATTTTCACAATATGGGGTGTGTGTAGCCTATTAACTCCATTATCTTGGTGATGAAATTGCAGTTCTGAGAAGTTGATTAATATTCTCAAGATTCTAAATTTAATCAGCTGTAAAGGTGAGATTTGGATCTAGGTTTCTCTGAACCTAATGCCCAATGCCTCTCTTCCTGCCATCGGCCTGTTCTGACAAGGGTAAACCCCAGACGTGATCAAGGCTTGCCACAAACACGCGCATGCGCACCGCGGGTGCACTGCCGTCCCCAACCCCGGGGTTACCAGCAGCTCTCTTCCTCTTTAAGGCAGTGCCTCTGAAGAAATGAAGAGAACCAGAAAGGTATACACAGGTTGATTTGTTTCTATCAATGAGATTTTGCTGTTTCATATTATACCTCTTAGAACTAAATATGCCAGCCAAACTGTATTACAGTTTTTGAAAAAAGAAAAACAAAATCAGAAAAATGAAAGAAATACTCTAGTATTCTCGTTTGTAACCATCTGGCATCTTAAAATAGTAAAAGCGAGTAGCAGTTATGTGCACATTTTGCTTTATATAAAGACACCTAAAATACTATTGCAGATAATAAGCGGGTATTTTAAAAGTTTTTGAATGCAGCATAGTGATTGTTTAAATGACAGAGAGTGGAATAATACATTGTAAATTACTTTACATTTACAAAAGTCTTATGGGGAATATGTTTTTTCCCAGACAAAAGCTTTAACGCTTTTAAGTAAAAGAAGACATGACCCTTTTGTATCTTGAGTTGAAATTGTGCTGAGTTGCCTATTTGTGTAGCCCATGCCCCAGCTGACATAGCACATAGCACTTAAACTGTGTATATCTCACTCTTGGCTCTGACCTTGGGACCTAGGTTACACTCAATTACTGTATTTTCCAGGATATATGTTGCAATTTATTTTTATATACGTGTTTCTCCCTCTAGCCTGAGAACACTTTGTGGGCAGGAACTTAGTCATTTTTAAATTCCTAGAGCCTAAGATACATAAAGTCCTTAATAAATGTTTGTTGGCTGACAGTATTATAATTGGATGACTTATTCATCCTCCCGCAACTTCCCAAAGGAAGTTCATCTTGACTAAAGGAAATGCTCTCAGCTTTGGGACCAGCGTGGAGTAGATGAACTTCAGTGTCTACCTCTCCTGCGATTTGACCTACTACCCTGCCTCTGCTACCTGAACTATAACTTTTTCCCAAAGAACCATTTCACTTCCTCCCTGATGTTGAAACTCTGCTTTCCCTTGAAGACTCTCCTTCCATAGCAAATTTCTCTAATGGAGACTGCCTTCTCTCATTTCTCCAGATTCGTAGGAGATGACATCAAACCTGCAGAATTCTTTATACACCCCTTGGATACTTCTAAACCAGCACTTCCGATAGAAATATAATGCTAGCCCCCATATGGCATTTTAAATGTTCTGTTAGCCACGTTACAACAGTAAAAAGAAAGGTGAAATTAATTTTAATTATATATTTTATTTAGTCTGATATAGCCAAAAAATATTATTTTAATATGTAACTAATACCAACATTTTAAATAATATGTGTTACACTTTAAAATTTGTACTAAATCTTTGAAATCTGGCATTAACTTTATACCTTTAAATACATCTTCATTCAGAGTAGCCACATTTCAAGTGCTTAATAGCTTCTTGGGTCCAGCAGATACTGTATCGGATAGCAGGTTTAAACTATCGTTCCCCTGCAATTTATCAATATTTCAGAGCATTTTTCTTATACCACCTGTTTTTCATAATCTGCTGTGACTAATAAGATAATTTCTCACCTTTTCGAATTACAGTAGCACTGACTGCTATACAGTTTTTCCCCTGTTCCTTTCCTTGTCTTCATCATTGAACATTCTAAGATGTATGGTCTTACTCTTTCCCAGTGTCTTATCTCATCAGTTTCACTCATTACCATCCTCTCTAGTCTTTAATCCTTGCTATCAACACAAAATTTCTTAACCTCCATAATTTCTCACTCTGACTACCATTCCTAGCATTCTGTTATTACCTATCATAACACTTTTTTCCTAGTCTTTTTGAATTGTGGGGGAATAATTTTTGCAGTTATTTCAGGTCTGAGCACTAAGCTGCTGTGCCTACATAGAAAAGCTAATCATGGATCCATTTGTGAAATATTTGTGAAGCACGTATTATTTATTTGTCATTTACCAAACGGCAAAGATCCCTGCCCTCACAGAGCTTACAATCTACTGAGGAAATATATGAGAAACAAGCCCTTGCCATATATAGTACATTAGTTAAAAATAAATGTTGGAGCCAAATAAAGCAGAGAAGGAGGTGGTCAAATGTTGAGTATGGGGGTTGAAACTGTAGATAACATGACCAGCAAGGATCAACAGGAAAATTATATTTGTGCAGAAAAACCTTGGAGAAAGTTAGGCAGTAAGTGACATAGACGTCTGGGGAAGGAGTGTTCCAGGTAGAGGGAACAGGAAGTGCAAAGTCCTCAAATCGATTAATATCTGCAAATCATTGCTAATAATAGAGGCCTATAGAAGAATTCTGTCCAGAGGAACAAGCGATCATTGGCATCCCACCAAATTGAGGCCTAGTGGGAGCAGTATAAAGATGGGAAATGGCAGAAGCCCCTCTCATTTACTGTTGAGGAAAGAGACACTCAGAACAGTTATGTGGATTGCCCAAGATCATAGAGCTACTAAATGTAGGTTTGGACCTGGACCCAAGTCCCCTGACTCCAGGCCTGACGTTTTGTATTCATTCTGAGTAAGTATGATAATTGTGTGGTTCCCATGACAGAGCAGTGTAAATCTGTAATACAGTTTTGATGCTTGCCATCTCCTGGAGTTACAGGAGAGGTTAAAAGTCAGCGTCCCTAACAGGAATGCCCTCACATCAGATGCCAGCCACAAATTTGCAGTATACTTTTGACTAACTGACTACAAATTCAGGAATTCCTACAATCTCTTGAAGTTTGATAATTCACTAGAATGACCCATAGAAGTGAAGAAAGCACTATGCTATGGTTACGTTTTTATTATAAAGGATACAAACAGAACCATCTGTGTGAAGACATGTAGGACTAGATCTGGAAGAGCCTTGAACACAGAGCTTTTGTGACTTCTCTCTTTAGAATTAGGACACGTTGCCTTCCAGAAATATCAATTTGTTCACCTATCAGGAAGCTCACCAGAGCCTCGGTGCCCAGAGTTTTTATTGGGGTTTCATTGTGTAGGCATGATTTATTGAATCATTGGCCATGTGACTGAACTCAATCCTTAGCCTTTTTTTCCTCCCCAGAGACTGAGCGGACATCATGTGATTCAAAGTCCCATCCCTCTCATCTCTCTAGCCTGGCCAGCCCCCATCCTGAAACTGTCTAAGGGCCCATCATGAGTCGCTTCATTAGCATAAATTCAGGTGTGGTCTGAGGACCTAGTGTGGGTAACAAAGACAGTCCTGTCACCTGTGCAATTCTGAATTTAGAGACTCCCTCCCAGGAACCCAGAACAAAGCCAGATACATTCTTTATTATACAATAGAAATTCAAAACTATTTAGCTTATGAATTTTACTACAAAAATAGCTGCTCCAGAGATAAGAAAGTAGCAAGTAACTGAGGCAAAAAAAAAAAAAAAAAAAGAAAAAATCCTGACTGTGAAGGGAAGCTCCACAGCCAAAGCTCAAGTTCATCTCTTTTTGAGAGGGGCAGCTGCCAAGAATGGTAAATTAAAACATGTTTAGCTCCTCTTTTTCATCTAGGCCTCATAGCATTCTAGACAGATTTAAATTGCTCAGGATAAAGTTGATGTCACCCACTCCTTGGCTTAAGGGCTCTGGCAATGTCCCTTTCATTACCTCATAGGTGAAGGGAGGTCTTTTCTAATGAAGTTCTTTCTGGTGTCTCCTGGGCAGAGGGTAAATCTCATAACAGATATTTGTTCAGTTGCTTACTATAGTTCCTCCATCAACTTCCATGATCCCTGTAGGATTTTTCAAGTTTATACATTTAATTTTATTTAATATCCAGTTAAAACAAAAAGCTACATAAATAGATATCTTGTATTGCAAAAGAAGAAAACCATTGGACTGAGTTAAGATACATATTTTGGTTTAGGGAACTTGGTAATTTCACAAGTTTTCGTTACTTGCTATTTTCAACTGTGAAAAATTTATTGAAGTGTGTTTTTTAAATTCATTCATGTGTTTATCCAACAACATGTTTTGTAGTATCTCCTATATGGAGGGCACTGTATGAGACACTGGTATACAGACGGGACCAGGACTTCATGTCCCCTTTCAGATCTGCTCCTTAGATGATTGCAGTACAGTGTGGGAAGCTCCGTTACTGTGGTTCTTCCTCATGTATTGTGCGAGCTGGGAGGAAGAGAACTTAAAGTACCCCCACGGAGCAGAGATACAGGGGCAGGGAAAGTTTCTTGGAGAAGATAATGTCGGAACTAAGTATTAAAGGTTGAAGAAGCATTTTGCCTGTTCTAGGCAGTGTGTAAAGCGTGAGCAAAGGCCTGGAGGTGAGATGGAGCTTGTGGTGACTGAGAAACGAAAGCAGTTCTGTGGAGTATACAGTGAGTTGCAAGACATGACCTGAAAAGATAAAGAAGTGATCACATTGTATGCCGCGTCAAGTAGGTCTTCAAGATCTTTGAAAAGATGAGATTAAGGACAAGAAGGTATCCTTCAAACCAAGGTGCTCTCACATGAGAATACAAACTGCATGAGAACGTTTTTTGTGTACGTCGGGAGAATGAGTCATGCTGCTGGGGGAGGTTGTTGGGGTTAAGAACGGAAAAAAAGAATGGAAAAAAAAGAATCCTTTTATTAAAGGTAACTTGTGCAAGGGAGAGCAACCTGCTATAGGAAATTAAAAAAAAAAAAGATAGAAAGCCCACAGAATATTATGTGAATATGCTAAGCTTTAGATCTGGGCTATAATAGTTTAATAGTGGTGCAGAAAAAAAGTTACTTAGTGACTTGTTTAGATACCTGACACTACTTAAATATTTACAAGTTTAAGACAGGAAGTAGATTTCACTGTGATGAATGAACATTACTGCACTGTGGATGCAGGTGGTACATTTATATATTCATCCACTAAAATGTAAGTTCTGTGATGGCAGAGATGTCACTTTCTTCATTTCATTTCATTGCGGTGTCCTCAGATGAGCCTATAACAGCAGCCAGTACACAGTAGACCCTCAATTAATTTTCGTTGAATGAACTAAATATGCAGAAACTAAGATGTACACCCTGTCTAAACTGTAAAGGAAGAGGTAATACATATTATGCGTTTAGTATGATAAATGAATTTCAAAATCAACAAAATGCTAAGCTGATTTTTTTCCTAAGACTAGGGTTATGTTTGGGGAAAATGTCAGCAGTCATTTCCATATAACATAAGACAGAATTTATTTTTAGTCTAACTACGTACAAGTGATCTCATCTTTTCTGGTAGATTTCTCTGGAGAATTAACATGTTGATGATCCCGAGCCCTTGTGCAGCTCCTAGGGGAAGAGGCACAGGCTCGGTCATGCCTTTATATTAGCTTAAGTCTTGAAAAAGTGGTGCCAGCCTCCATTGGTGTTGACTGTACTCAAGAGAAAGGTTAAATCAGATAGTTAAAGCTTAACTTGCTTTGGAAACTTATGCGTAGCCAGTAAATCCACTCTCTAGGAGAAAAATTAGACGGAAGGCCAAAAGATGTCACACATAGGAAAGATTGTAAATAAAAATGGAAGTTGCCGCCCATAAGGTTAATGTCATCTCATGCTAAAGTCACTGCCATTAAACCACATTGGTAATCGCTGCGTTTTTCTTGCCTCTGATTTTAGCCCCTTGAGCCTACTGCCTTGAATGTTGGTTCTTTATATAATCTTTGTCCTGCTCACCTGACTAAAGAGTCAATTCCGTGTTGGCATCTAAGTGACCTATTCCCTTTAGTCTCAGACTCCTCAATAAACACTTGTTTGAGTGAGTCCCTTTTTAAATGTTCAAATATTTAAGCAGTTGGTGGGTAATCTGATGATTTTTTTTTTTCAGATAGGAATTAGTTTTTAGAGTGGGAGAGTTTCTAGGTCATGATCTTTCTTAAATGATTAATGAAGTAAGAACAATTTACTAATAGTTTCCCTGAAAATAAGACCTAGCCGGACCATCAGCTCTATTGTGTCTTTTGGAGCAAAAATTAAGATAATAAATATTAAAATAAGACTGGGTCTTATATAATGTAATATAATACCAGGTCTTTTATTAATTTTTGCTCCAAAAGACACATTAGAGCTGATGGTCTGGCTAGGTCTTATTTTCAGGGAAACACGGTATTTGGTGGTCTTGTGCTCCTGGGTCGAAGGAATCCTGGGTGAGATTCTCTTTGGGGTTGTAGATCAAAGCTGAGATACACAATACTTCTGATTCACGGGTTCCACTGCCTTCATCAAGTTTGCTTGAGGCCAGAAGCCTTTATGTTATGGCTTAGTCTCTCTGCATTGTGGTTGAAAATATTAGTTAGATCTTTGATACACTCAGTGTGTAAGATATGAAAGAAAATACTTAATGACATTTTCTTACCTATAAAAATACATACATTTTTAATGCCATTCAAAAGAATTTCACTTTTCTTCTGCGATAATCTTCCTATCAATGAGTGTGATAATGTCTAGCCATCAAACCATACAAATTCACTGTTTTATTTATTTAGTTGTAAGAATCCTCTAGAGTTTGACACATACCCTGTGGTTGATATTGGAGCCATATAACAATTTAACAAAATATTAAAAAGAGAGGTCCAAAAATTTCATGGTGATTTAGCAGAGTTAAGGAGGAAATTTTTGGACTCAGTGTTAGAAAAGAAATCATGGAGCCTTTCCTCACTGGTATTTCATCTAATATTCTCTGATTTCTGGGCTTTAATTCTTCGCTCCTCATCCCACTTGTGCCCCTCTATTTTAAAATGGATGTGCCTAATGGTTACTCTCACTATTTTCCAAACCTGAGATGGTTTTCCCAAATGCAAGAAAGGGAATTATGTCAATTATTTTTACTTAGAGATTTAAGTAGTGCTTGTAGATTTTACCATCTCAAATATTAAAATAGGTGACTCCCACGTATTTCTCACCTCTATTTCACTGTTGATCTTCCTCAACAAGAATGTCCTGGTTTCCCTTTCTTCACCCTTCTCCTCATTGCTTAATCAGCTGCCAGAATGGTATTTTTTGTATCCTTCTGAAAATTCCAGTGACGTCGGGAACCTGCGAATCGTGCAGTACTCATTCTTTTCCCTTGATGACATCATTGACATTGATGGTCACCCCTGCTCAGTACTTCAACCCCCTCCCCCCAACTTTGCCTCAAGTTATCTCGGTAACACGGCATGGTTATCATTTAGCTTTGGACTACTTCTTTCTCTCTCTTCCTCCAGTTCTTAAATTTAGCAAGTTTCAGAGTTCGATTGTTGGTCCCTTGCTTTTTTCTTTTATTCAGTTTTCTGTGAAGAGGCTTTAATTGTGTTCTCTCAACTTTCAATGTTCATTTGATGGCAGTACGTTCAGACACACAGGACAGAACATAGTATAGAGGTGGACTGCATTGCATTTTAGGAAATCTTTTACCCTGGGCATGCTCATTTTTCCCATATCTTTGAACTCCATTAATCCACAGGCTTGAGAGAAGATCCCATCTAGGTCCACTAGACTCGCTCTGAATTAGGCTAGACTCGTGGAGGCAGGATAAACGGACGCACCCATGGTCCCTTTGCTTTACATCTGGGATTAGACCTGCTTCCTGGAAGACAGTGAGCAAGGCTGAGCTCTCCGAATCACCAGTTTGGTCAACACATGAGCCTGGATAGAACACCCTCCTTCTAGGATGAAAACAGAGGAACCCCTAAATTTGGAGTTCATAAAATAACAGTGCAGATTAAGGGAAAGAAGTATCAAGCTGAAAGATCAGAGGAAGAGATTACTTCTGGTTGTAATTGTTTTGTTTGTTTGTTTTTGTTTTTGGCAAGTGTTAAATGTTCTTTATTTGATATTATACATAAACCAAACTAAAATGCCTTTCATTAAGGAAAAGGCAACAATTTAGATACAGGAAATTTTAATTAAATTGGCATAGTTAGAACCGAAAAGATAAAGTGGACACTGAGACCTTATCTTCGGGCTTTGCCTTTTAACAGGCTAATTAACAGAACTTGAAACACAAGCGAGTCTTGCTGTACTATGAGACAGTGAGGGGATTTCCTCAGTATTTAAACCTGTAAATGTAACCAGTTATGTAATCTAAATAAAAGACCAATTTCCTTCAGGTTCTGAGATGACTTTTACCATCTCTGTGAAAAGTTGAACATGACTAATCACCTCCAATCATATCTTTAGAAGGGAAAACAGTGATAGCTCTTGCTGAACCAAATTATCATCCAAGTTGGAAAAGCTGATTATATCCATTTAACTAAAAGCCAATCTTATTTGAATCAGGACTGCCCCAAAGAAATCTTCTATCAGCCATTCATGATCTGAATTCTGGTATATGAGATCAATTTAAATATAGCACACTTTGAAAAAGTCATGAGATGTTGCTAGTTAGTAATAAATAAGGCAGTGGCCAAGCATGAGTCCTTAGTCGCCTTCTTGAGACACGCTGTCAAGTCTGCCCTTTCTTCCATCTTCTTAATGACAGCAAAGGTCATTTTTGCTCTAGGGATATACTCCTTGGGATTCTCCAAATACTCCACCAGTGTCTCCTCCCCCCAGGTGATACCCTTGTTCTTATTGGCATTCGTGTAAGAAAACCCAGGGGCCTGACCTGTCTTTTTGCCCAAACAGACCATAGAGATTTGGCCCCGTCTGGTGCTTGCCTCCCTTTTCCATGGTAGGGCACTGGGCACACTTCTGAACAAAACTCTTCTTGCCCTTTTCAATATCATCCATTTTAAAATCGCTCCTTCTTCACGTGTGATACAGAGACTCACACTCGCAAGCTGGACGTCCAGTTCTCTCTGCGTATAAGTATAATTTATAACAGGAAACAGTGGGCTATTTTGAATAACTTAGGCATCCTACATTGACTACATAGAGGCAAAATCTCAATGAAAGTATATAAAACCCAAAGGAAAGATTGCCTTGAGGTAAAACATGGATGGAATTTGAGATGATTTTGCTAAGCGAAGTAAGTCGGATGGAAAAAGTCGAGAACCATATGATTTCACTGATACATGGGATATAAAACTGAAAACAACAAAGGAACAAGACAAACAAATGAAGAAACAAAAACTCATAGACACAGGTAATAGTTTAGTGGTTACCAGAGGGTGGGGGGGCGTGGAGTGGTAGATGAGGGTAAAGGGGATCAAATATATGGTGATGGAAGGAGAACTGACTCTGGGTGGTGAACACACAATGTGATTTATAGATGATGTATTACAGAATTGTACACCTGAAACCTATATAACTTTGCTAACCATTATTACCCCAATAAACTTTAATTAAAAATAAACAAACAAACAAACAAACAAACTTGGAAAAATAAAAGGGACCCTGGATGACATGAGCAAAAGATGGCAAGGGGAGATAAATTAAAATGACAGAATTAAAATTTGCATTGGAGTGTTTAAGAAACACAATTGGCATAATGGAAAACATAGTCAATCACAAGCAGGAAAACCTTTACATGGTCTTTTAGAACACAGAGTAAATGTGCACTGAGATGACAGCAGCAAAGAGCAAGTGACGGAAGTGACCAGGAGCAAAGGTCCACCTTATGTCAGGACCTGGGAATATACATGTGAATAAGGCAAGTTTCCTGTTTTCGGTGTTCTCCCAGGCAGGTCAGTAAGTAGGTCTACTGTGTTTTCCTGAAAGTAAGACCAGGTCTTATATTAATTTTTGTTCCATTAGGGCTTATTTTCAGGGAATGTCTTATTTTTTCATGTACAACAATCTACATTTATTCAAATGCAGTCATGTCATCTTCTGGAACATCATCATAACGTACTAAATGCATCCATCTGGCTGAGATCTTAATGGGCTTATTTTCGGGGTAGGTCTTATTTTGGGAGAAACATGGTAGGTGAAGCTTCCTAAAAGATGTAAGATTTGAGTTGTCCTTGGAATGGGTAATACTTGAGCAGGCAAATGTGAAGGAGGAAAGGCATTCGAGGAGAGTGGCAGCTTGGAAACAGAGATGAGAGAGTGTAGGGTTCTCGTTAATTATTAAAAAATAGTTTTGAAGCATCGTCGATTTTCGAACTTCCTGGTTTGGTGCGAGCAATGAACAAGACAGAAAAGGCCTATTCCTTCATGAAGCTTGTATTCAGGAGGGAGGGAACCAGACAATATACAAGGGAACAAATACATAAATAAGGTAATTTTATATGGTAATATGTCCTAGTAAGGAAACAAGCCATATGGATGTGGTCAGGCGTAGCTGGGGGTGGGAAGACCACTTTAGATAGGGTGGTCAGGGAGGTCCTCTTCTCTAGCCTGGTAACATCTGAGCTGAGACAGGAACGCTGGGCTGAAACCAGCCATGCATAGAGCCAGATGAGCCTTCTGGAGGAAACGCATAGCAAGTACAAAGGCACTGAGGCTGAGCATGTTCAAGATATGACCCATCGCCTCATGAAGTTGAGTAGAGCTGTAGCTGACCTTCTAGTGTGGGTGATTTTTATTTTCATACAAAGATTAAAAGAAACATTTGGAGAAATTACTGGTCTTGGAAGTTAGAATGAACTTGTTCTCAGCTCTGCCAGTAACTAACTTCAGAATTTGGGTAAGTGTATTTTAAACATCTCTTGTCCTCAGTTCTCTGATCTGTGGCATGAGGGAAATGGTCTATAGCTGTGCACTTGCGCTTGGGTAAACATACCATCTGTCCCTGGGGATTCACAGTGGTGTGCCAGTGAGGTCAACCCAAAGCCACAATATAGTTCTGTGCAACTTCCAGGGCTATTAATTTCCCTAAGAGTTTGGGAAAAAATAATATGTAAATAGTATTTTGCACTAGAAGGCAAAATTCCCTTGCATTTTTAAGATTAAAAAGTCAAATGTCAAATATATTTCATGCTTTTGACAGGCCATTTTAGGCACTATTTCTATACTCATGAAAACAGTTTCCTCATGCATTTCAGTGGAAAAGTTTGAAAAGCATTAATCTAGAGACTCTAAGGTTTTTCCAGCTGTGATTCTATGATCCATGATTCTTTTAAAAGTTCCTTATTCCTGGGTTATTTATTGTTAACCTTTTTTCCTCTATGAATGAAAGAATGATCCAATGTAGATTGTTTTATGTTGCTTTTAATTGAAAGGAACTCCTTTTCAATTCAAAGAAAGAACCTTAAAACCAGAGTACTTCTCAGTGTTCTGAACGTATTAAACACCAAGCTTAGACAGAAGTAAAAGAACCTTATAAATTGCTTGTGGTAAATATTGTTTTCACTTCACAACCATAATCACAGATGCCTCACTCTCCGTCTGGGTCTTAGAGGAGATATGTTCTCCTTCTGGTCAGAATTTGCCTTTAAAAATATTCTGAATATATAAAATATAAAAAGTATTCTAAAGCACATGTTTGTCTCTCCTAATTTTGAGTTCAACCAATAGTGTCCAGAGGATTATATCAAGATACTTTTAACTATATATAACGGAAAACCCCACTTAACCTGGCATAAACAGTAAACAGATAGGTTCTCACACATAACGGGAAGCCAGCAGTCAGGTTCCATTTTTATTTTTTAGGACCTCAGCTCTACTTTATTCTCTGTGTTTCTCTTTTTCTCAAGCTGGCTTTCACAAGATAATTGTCACCACTGGCAGCAATTGTCCCCAATTGTAGTGGAAGAAAGGGTTTGTTTTCCTTTCCTGCACTCTGAGTGGCTAACTTAGGTCATGTGCTCAACCCTGAATCATTAATACCACAGCCAATGAGATGATCGTGATAGAGTAGGCTATCGACTCATCCTTTGAGGATAGGTTCTACTTCCCCTGAGAACTATGGGCTGCATTAAGAGAGGCAAAAACCTGAACTAAATCATGGCTCCACTTGGAAAGAAGAACGGGGAAAATGGATGTTAGATAGCAACCACTCCTGTAAGGCAGGCGTCTGTAGAAATAACTAAAGAGGTTTTATTAGTGAATCCTAATCTGTTCTTTAATGGTGGCAGCCAAGTTTTAGGAGGAGCAGTTTCCTTCTTGTCACCACAAACAGAGAGGGACTGAAATTTTTCATTTATTGACTGGCTTCCTACTGTGTTTCAAGAACTGAAACCCACGGGGTAGTCACAAATGATACGAATAGTGACAGGAATGACCAAGAGCTTAGAGACAGGTCTGATGTATCTTATTCACCTTTAATCAATATCTGCTCAATGATAAGCTCTGTGGGAGTGGGGACTCTCCCACTGCTTTGTTCCCAATGTATCTCTAACATGTAACACACTGCCTGATACCTATTGAGCATGCGCGACATATTTACTGAAATAACATTTATTGGAGCCAGAATCGTTAATGATTTCTGATAAAAGATCATGGAATAATAGAGACATGTACAACCGACGCTCAGTGACAGGCTTGAATAATTGGAAGGATCTGTAAGATAAAAATCTGAGGAGGTAAATTAATTCTTTCTCACTTGGAAGGTGTTAACATATAATGAAGGACTTGTGATGTCAGAAAAGCTCTGACACCTTGATTTAATGTACGTTTGGGATATCTGTACCCTAGAATCTGTCTTTTTACTTGATGAGAATATTTAGCACAGCACCTAACACATAGTACACATTAATAAATAATTGATGAATGAAGGAATAAATGAATCAATGGTGAACTTTCTAATTAGATTTGCGAGAATATTATGATTAGCTTAAATAGTTCATATCCAACTGTGCCTTCATGCATTTATTTTTTTTCCTTTGCTTTGAGTGGTGTGATTTGTGACAATATTAGCGCTTTGCTATTTTAATGGAGAGCTATATTTCTAACGGAGAAATGCAGTCTGGTGAGATGTGCGTTGACTCAGTATTCCATGTCCAACAAAAGCCTGCTTATTTAAAGCACACAGGTATAGACCTTGCCCCTGACACAATTGCCTTCTCAGTGTCTGAGAGCAAATAACCTCAAGGCCTACCAACTAAGTGTGCTCACTGATGTTCAAAATCCTACAGAATAATTTGACAGCATATTTGAAAAGACTTGAAAGACCACCTAATCCAACCTCCTATTTCATAGATGGAAACATGAGATCAGACAAGCAGGGTGATGGCTGGATTGTTGAGTCCTGGTAAATGGTAGAGGCAGAACTCACACTCAGGTTGCTCAGCTGAACTGCAGTTACTTCAACCATGTGGGGAAGTGAAGGATAATTAGAGTAGCAGGCTTATTTGTAAAGTTTGATTTTAGGCAATAGCTCGCTTCGAGCCATGGGGGTCTTGCAAGTACTGAAGAGACCTTTATTTCACTAATGGGCTGTTTGGAATAAGGGAAAAAAGATTAAAGTCACCATCTCCTGAGGTAGTGGAGAACATTATTACATGTAAAAGACTGAAGTTATTGTCAGAGGGACTGGTAACACTCACTGGGAAACACTGAGAATTTAAAACAAACTCCTCAGTTACTCCTTCTGAAGTGCATTGTGGGGTAAACGACCTTGCTAACACTGAGAAGAGAGCATTCCTCTGAGAAGACTGTTTAGTTGCCTATGAGGAGTGTCGATCGATTCACCTCTTAGGATATCTGTTATCGTTATTCCTATATGAAAATGGCTAATCAAGTTAGTCAATTCATTAACTTGTAATGCATACTTTCATGCTATTTCTCTTTATTGTTCAGAAAATTGTTTAAACAGGTTTGATTATCATACATACGGTTTTTAGGGTGCCCTCCAGGAAGCTCTGACATTCTATATCCCCTAGACAAATAAAAACTGAACATATAGTCACTCGCTCTTCTATATAACGTTTAAGAGGGATATTATAGTATATTTCTCATAGGCCATACATTCTTGAAAATGCGTTGTAATTCCTTTTTCAAAATACTGATTATTGTCTGGTATGTGGTTACTGACTGAAGTCGTGGAAGGTTTGGGTGGTTTTCAGGCTGCTTGGCAGTTTCCTAACCCCATTTCATTGGTTACATTACATCTGTGTCACTGTAGACATCGGTGTGTATGTAGAGATCTTTACCTAGCTTTGTTATTTTAATCTCTGACTTTGTATATAGAAGTTGATTTAAACATTCTTTTGGCCTTGTTTCTTGAACTCATCTGAAGAGAGTCCTATGTACTTATTTACTTATATCTTCTGCATGTGAATCTTATCTTCCCACGAGCCCAGAATCTGCTAGAAAAGCCAAAGTCTCATCATTTCCTTTAAAACGACATATCACTAGTAATTAACTTTATTTATATTTTGAGTAAAAAGTTCTTGTCTCGCTGTATTGATTATTCTCTGGTTCTCTTATGAACTAGGCATCATTTGTTATGTGGTACCCCTTCAATGTTCTCTCAGTCCAATACAAGTCCAATACTATGAAAATCAGCCACACGCATTTCTGTACCAAGTTTTTATTCCCTAGAAACAAAAAGAATTCAGAGAATGTGATCATCTTTGTCAGCTGATGGCGCAACTCTGGATCAGTTACACAAACACACCTGTATTTCTATGGGTTTGGTCATATATATCAGTTTTCATTTGACAGGGATCTTCCCGAGATTTGAAATAGAATTTGTTTAATGTATAGTTCATTCAGCAAATATTTACCATGTGCTTCTTTTGTCAGGCCCTTTGCACTGTGGTGATTGTGACAGATATTGTGTCAGTATTTCTCGTGTTCTGGGTATTGTGTTAAAGTATGCTAAAATTTTATGTCATTTACTCCTTCCAAAAGCTCATGAAATGCAGCCACAACTATCATTCCCATTTCATAGATGAGGAATTGAAACTTAGGGTAAGGGGTCTTCCCCAGATTTCTCAGCAAGTGAATGAGATACCATCCAGGTCTTCCTGAATCCAGAGTGTGGGCTCCTAATTCCTCCTGACTGACAAATACGAGGGGGTCGTGGATTAGATGGAAGGAGCTGTGCTGGCCCTTATCTAATGGTTTCTACTCCCACCTCCCCCCCAGAAGCAGAAGGTGAGGTCTTCTGCCAAGAGTTAAGTGGGATTAAAAAGAGCTTAGAGGTTTGTGGAAAGTTGAAGAGATTTGGAGGAACTCTTGTTGAGGGAGGAAGATGAAATGATGATGGAGACTGAGAGTGCCAGGCCCTTCCGGGGACTCAGTTGAGGCTGTGGACCATGAATTAGTGGGGTGTCAACCTGCCAAATAAAGTACAGTGTTGCAATACGGAGTTTTTCAGGAGCAAGTCAAATAACCTAATAGCTTTGTATCAATTGAGATTAGTTTCAGCTGCCAGAAAAGGAGACTCGAGATACGACTACGTTTCCCCAAAAATAAGACCTACCCCCAAAAATAAGCCCTAGTTAAGATCATCAGACGAGCGCATTTAGTACGTTATGACGATGTTCCAGAAGATGACATGACTGTATTTGAATAAATGTAGATTGTTGTACATGTAAAAATAAGACATCCCCTGAAAATATGCTCTACTGCGTCTTTTGGAGCAAAAATTAATATAAGACCCGGTCTTATTTTTGGGAAAATACGGTATAAGACCCGGTCTTATTTTGGGGGAAACACGGTAGTAACTTAAGATAGAGGTTCATTTTTCTCTCATGTGAGAGACATCTTAGGGTTGGTAGTCAAGAACTTCTTTTATATTTATACAGTCATCAGTGGCTCAGCTGTTTCTGTCTTTTTGCTCCACTCTTTTTAGCCCAGCTGCTCAGCCTCAAGGTCACCTCATAGTCACAAAATAACTGCTGGAGTTCTGGCTATCATGCCCACATTCCAGATAGCAGGAGGGAGAAGAAGGGAAGGGCAAGGCTCTCAACTGAGTCAGCTCCCTTTGTAGCATTTTCCCAGAAGCCAATCATTGGCTTCTGCTAAATCTTTAGATGCTCTTAAATACAAGGGAGTTTGGGTAATATAGTTTCTTTCTTTTTTGTCTTTTAACCCAGGCACATTGCCACCTACACCAGTTTAAGTACCTGCTTTTAAAGAAAAAAAAGAAAACTGGATATTGAAAACAACAGCAGTCCTTGCAGCACTTTTCTGTTCCCAGAGCTTCTGCTGTACACCCAACACTTGGAAACTTTAGATGAAAATTAGACATTACATAGGTACATTGTGAAATCCTCTCACAAGCTTAGAATGTAAGTAGCTGCTGTTGTTTTCTACTTTAAAATGACATGAGAGCATGGAGTCATGATTTTACAGAGGGAACAAAAAGGGCAAAGAATGATGCTGCTTCTTGTTTTTTTCCCCCAGGCAAGTCTTGCACCATGTAGATGGTTTTGGGCTTATGGATGTGTTCTAGATGCAGGGAATCTGGATGTATATAAAAAGTGTTGGTTGCTGATTGTTCTGTGTATTTATTAATTGGTTTTCTCATTCTTTCCCAAAGAGAATTTCACAGTTGTTGGTTTGTCTTATGAACAGTTGGTTTCTAAATGAAATATAAACCAGCTACATACATCCTTTATAAAAAAGATAAGGTAAAACAAACACTTTTGAAACCAATGCAATTTATTTCATGTTAATAATTTTCTGGGTTTCTGTTCTTGGAAGCAGTGTTCCCTTTTTCTAATCCTCTTTCCTCTCAGATGGCAGGCAAGTGGGGAAATCAGCAGGAGCTCCGTAGCTACTTTATAGTGACAAAGGGAAGAAATTAAAGATGGCCTAATATAAGGACCTGTAAAGACAAACATTCAGAATGAAGGAAAAAATAATACCTCTAGATCTATAGAACTGATTCTTTAAACATTTAAGTGCCTCCTGACCAAGCTTCCAGTTTCTCTGAATGGTTTTAATCAGATTTTGATGGAACCGCTATTCCTGATTTGTTTCAGTCCCGGTTCTTTGATGGTTGATGTTTGACTCAGTGTTATGTCCTGGCCCTGGGTACAGATGAGTGACTGGGGGTGGTCAGTGGTGTGTGCTGGGGTCTTGAAGTGTGCTGGACTAAACAGCAGGCGTGCTCAGGAGAAATCAGTCCACAGGGCCAGAGGAGTGGGAAGGTGTGTTCAGCTGGGAATTAGAAATACAGAACAAGGTGAAGAAGGCAGCCCAGACATCTTCAAATGATCCAGATGGGGTTTTTGTTCTTATGTATTGATATGTCAGTATTCAGGAGCCAGGAGCCAGGAGCAATGAGCAATGCTCTTACTCAGTATTTCACGTGGAATCTTGCATGGAGCTTTAGGCAGTTGACACATCTTGGGTTTATGGAAAACAGTTTTCTTGGATATTTCATCTGTCTCCCAGGATGACAGATCAGGTTGGAGGCTATCATAGAATTTTCTTTGCTGTTATAAACAGTTCTCTGAGCTGAAAGGCTTCCGAACTCATCTATTATTTCCCTCTGGGTGGGAAGTGATATCTCATGATTGGTAACAAAGGCTCACATATCACCTGCCTTTAGTGGTAACATTAGGGCATCTCATTTCCTAGTAGTGTGACTTTAATTTCCTGTCATCTTGGATGGCTGTGTTCAGAGAATGGCTTGTGCCAGCCCAAATTAAAAGGACTGACAGGAAACAGTCTTGCCTCATGTTACAGGTTGCCAGAAGGTATTCAGAAGCGTCCTTTTATGCCTTCCTCCAAGTGAATGGGTCCCACTGTTGCATTCCCATTATTTGGGAGTGGGACAGGGGCATTGGGCAGGTAGAGAATGTTGCACTCAAAATAAGAAGGAGTCTCAGCTGGGCAGCATTTATGGTCCTCGTGGGCACTGGTAAGGTGTGAAAAGCAGTTGACAGGATCAGAATGCCCAGAAGTTAATTCTCAAGTAAAGAAAAGATCAGGCAGAAGCTGAGTAGAGATTTCCCCAAGGTTATGAAATTTTAAGGAAAGCTTTTTGGGGTCTGGGCCCAATGATGTTTGTTCATGTTTCCTAGGAACTAAAATATGTATGAATGATATAACTTTTTTTTTCTGGAGTCTTGAGAATATTGAGTAAGAGTGATCAACGATAGGGAGGTGATTCTGAACCAGACACCACAAGGGCTCTTGGCTTTCTTCCGTTATTTCCCAGGTAGTACTTTTCACTCCAGACAACTTTTTTTGGTAATGCTGAGAGTCACTAGGTTTTGCGAAGTGCTCCTTCCCTTGCCCCCCTTTTAAAATTAAATTTATTTGGGATAATATTGGTTAATAACATTATGTAAGTTTCAAGTGTACAACTTGATAATATGACATCAGTATACTCTAGTGTGTGTTTACCACCCGAGGTCTAGTCTCCTTCCGTCACCATGTGTCTGACCCCTTTCACCCTTTTTGTCCTCCCCCCACTCTCCTTCCCCTCTGGTAACCACCGGTCTGTTGTCTGTATCGATGAGTTTGTTCTTTTGTTTGTTCGTCTGCTTGATTCGTTTGTTTATTTGTTGCTTTCTGTCTTACATCCCACATACAAGTGACATCATATGATTCTTGTCCTTTTTATGACAAGTAAGTCTGACTTTCTCCGCTTAGCATAATGCTCTCAGGATAACTTGTGCCTTGTCATGGTGATTGTGGGTTTTACTCTAGCTACATTCGCTGGTTGGGCGTTGCAAAATGGCACATAATCAATTGATTATAATGGGTATAATCAGCCAGTCGATCCCCCTGTTGAGGGAGAAGGACCAGAGGGGTGCAGGAGTGATTACAGCGGCGGGCCACGAGACGTGAAGCTGAGGAGGCGGGAGAGTGAAGACACGGGGAGGTGATGAGTAAACCCCGGACGTACTGCATTAGTACAGGTGGGAGAGAACATTGCCTGACAGTGTGAGACGACTGAGATTTTAACATTTAACACAGATTCATCAAAATCTGGCATTTTGGGGTAGTTTAATTTTTTTCTTGCCTCATCCTAATTACTGATAATCCTTATGGGTTTTGTGATTCAAATTGGTTTATATCATCTCCATTGGATTTCCAATATTGATAATTTTTGCTTTTCTAACATTTCTGGTTAATCTGCATTTCTTAAATAAACTTATGTATTACATTCAATGTATCAATACATATTCCCACCTAGAAATACTTTCACTGTACCGAAATAAAAATTTACTTAAGGTGTTTTTGTTTGTAAGCCAAAAAAAAATAATCTGTAGTTTTGTTTTTTCTTGTCCCATCTATAGCTCTTTTCTTTATTCAAATGTCTACTTTATCCTACTTTGGTGGAGCAGTAAGTCAGCATTATATACTGTGACACATTTTTCTATACTTCACTGTTTTTATCCCTCTTATTGGAAATGGATAATGGAGGTAAATGTCTGGGGGACAAAATCAAGCCATAAACCAAATTCTTCGTTCATTTCATTGGTGTCATTGAAGTGCTTCCCTTTACATCATTAGAAAACAGACAGCAGTCTATTATGTAAGCTAAAATAAAGGAGAATGATGTAATGATGAGTGCAAATAAGTTCCTATGTCGTCTAGAAAAGAGAGTCGCAGAGAAAGAATTTGCAGTTTTTGCCCCTGTGCTGCCCATAGGGCAGGTGTTTGGATTATTAATGAGTCATTTTGCTCTTTACACAAAAATATCCCTAAGGTAGAGAAGGGTAGTTCATCGGGCTCCATAGTCCCAACTCCCTAAGGAGTGTTATAATTACTCCTCTCTTCTTTTCTCACCCAGCCAGCTGCCAGCTGCTAACTTTGCTTTCAGGTGAACACACTCCCCCGCCCCCAACCCCCAGGAATGGCACGTTCCCTACAGATGTGTCCCTAGTTCTTGGGTCAGACAACATCTCACACTTAAATAATGGATGATTTGAGATTTAAATAGGTTTCTTTTTCATTAGATTATTGTGAATCCGTTGCTTTATCCCTATTGTAGCCTAGGAGAACCAAACGAAACTGCTTTTCTGAAACTGCAAAAAGTCAGCCTCTGAATTATGGTGATGACATAGTTACAGACCCCTGTGAGCCTAACCTTTTGAGGTCACCTAACCATCTGACCTCATCCATCTCTGAACCATTCACGAAGGATGTTCCATATAGGTGAATTACCTTTTCGTGTACGTTTTAAGGTTATTCCGCGGCACTGAAAAAAACTTAACATAAGATTCTGTGACATTTGTATTAATTTATTCATGTAGTCTTACTTTTCATTTTATAGTTTTATAAAATGTCTTTACCTTGTAGCAGCATTAATGATATTCTAGGAGTTTTGGGAGAAGTTGCCAAATGAAGATTGGTATTTAAATTTAGTCTTGACAATTTCTTTTAGTTTATCGTGCTATCACTATTTTATTGGGAGAGCTAACATAAATAATATAGAACTCTTATAAATATGAGAAGGAAAGAATCATTTTTCTGACTGAGAAGGAAACTTACTGCTGTTCCTAAGATTTTTCTGAATAATTTAGACTAATTGTTGTTTAAAAACATTTTAATCCTCTAAAACTCTGAAATTTGGGAGAATGAAGGGAAAGTACAGAATTTAAAAAAGTGCATTTGAAAGTATCATAGGTTGGTGTGATGGTTAACTTTTTTTAATTTTTTTTTAAATTAAAGTTTCTTGGGGTGACAATTGTTAATAAAGTTACATAGATTTCAGGTGTACAATTCTGTATTACATCATCTATAAATCCCATTGTATGTTTACCACCCAGAGTCAGTTCTCTTTCAATCGCCATATAGTTGCCTCCCCTTTACCCTCATCTACCACCCTCCTCTCCCCTTCCCTCTGGTAGTGATGGTTAATTTTATGTGTCATAAAATGATCACATACAATTAATGCCACAGTGTGACCAGATATTTGGTCAAACATTAGTGTGGATGATTCTGTGAGGGTGTTTTGAATGAGATTAACGTTTAAATTGGTAAACAGAGTAAAGCAGATTGCCCTCCCTAATGTGGGTGGGTGGGCCCCATCAAATCAGTTGAAGGCCCTTCCCCAAGTAAGAGAGAATTCTTCCTGCATGACTGCCTTTGAAGTGGAACATGAGTTGTTGTCCTCCCCCCCACCCCACCTTTGGAATTGAATGGAAACTTTGGCTCTTCGTGCATCTCCATTCTGTCGCTGGCCTTTGGACTAGAACTATATCATTGGTTCTCCTGGTTCTCAGGCCTTCAGACTCAGCTTGGAACTACACCACCCACTCTCCTGGGTCTCTAGCTTGCTCTGACCCTTTGGATCTCAGAGCTTGTCAGCCTCCATAATTGCATATGCAAAGTCCTTATAATAAATGTCTTTCTATATGTATAATTGTCTGTCTATCTATCTGCATCCTGTTTGTTCTGATTCTCTGGAGAGCCCTGACTAATGTAGTTGGACTAAGTAGTTTTGATTCCAAGATATAAAGGGAGAGATGAGTAATCATTTTTTAAATTATAAACACCAGAGGGAACATTATATAAAATGACTTAATTTGTCCAGTTCAACATTTTCTAGAATATCTGATTTAAAAAGAATGATGCTGAGAAAATGGGAAATTGGAATAATGTTTTTAAAGTGGTTGAGAACATTCTTTAAAATGTCTAGTGATTGAAATTAATGCAGTAAATTTCCCCTCTGGCATATTTTAGGTGTTGGATAAATAATGATTAAAATGAAGCACTACACTTGGCATGTGATAACAGGAAATCATGTCTTTATCTTCAGTTTCTCAATTAATGTCATACTTTAATTGTATTGTCATGAAAATACATAGTTATAAACCCTGATTTATGCTTAATATGCATTGTGACATCATTTTACTGTAAACAATTACAAATAGATCCTCTTTAATAGGATTTTTTCCCCTCCCTTGTTCTGTTACTCAGCAGTTCGTTCCTGGATTAAGGAAAGTGCCTTCACAATGTTTGAAAAACAACCCTTTGCTTTGCAGGATGGACGACTGTGTTTGAAATAATGTATTAGGAGAGTGTAGATAGAGATTATTGGTTACGTAGTTTTGTTTTTGTTGTTGATCACAGTGGCAACATCTAACTGTCCTAACTTAGGTCTATGCTGGTAACAATATAGAAAGGTTAAAAATAAGCGTAGATCAAACATGAGATGAAGAACTTAATTTTTTTCTTAAAATATGTAGGATGCAACTTTAAGGTTATGGTCGACTCTGAGAAAACCCTCTCAGCATTAATATTTTTTTAAATTAAAGTTATTGGGGTGACAATTGTTAGCAAAGTTACATAGATTTCAGGTGTACAATTCTGTAATACATCAGCTATATATCACATTGTGTGTTCACCACCCAGAGTCAGTTCTCTTTCCATCACCATATATTTGATCCCCTTTACCCTCATCTACCTCTAAACATGTTACAGATCACCGGAAAATAGATCTTAAAAGTTGAAATATTTGTAAGGAAAAAATACTTTCTAGCTTTAACACATAAACCAACAAACAAAAATTAATTCTGATTTATTTTATAAACATCTATTCCTCATGCTATCTATCTATCTTGTACTGAACAAAGTTAATTTTAACACAGCAACAGAAATACAAGTGATCTCTTTAGACTATCAGGCCTCTAGATAAAGTAAATGCCTTTTACTCCTAGCAAAAGGGCATAGTATTAATACAAGAAACAGTCCCTTTTTTATGTCAAGAGTTTTCTTTTTGCTACGCAAATCTTCAGTTGCTAGATTTTTTTGACTGTTTTTCCTGATGGTCACTCCCTTAACATTTGTCCAAACAGAAAAAACAAACAAAAACAAACAAACAAGTAAGAAAGATTTAAATGCTCTTTTTTATTCCCTAAGATACTTGTGAGAATGTGAGAATTTGAGGTATGTGCATTTTGCTTCTTAAAAAACATAATGCTTCTAATACTTTTTTTTGAAAGGTTTTGTGTGTGTGTGTGTGTGTGTGTGTGTGTGTGTGTGTTTAAACATGAAAGACGCTTGACAGTGCACTGGCAGCTCCTGAAGGGGTTGCTGGAAGGGGAAGAAGTGCTGAGACCGTTGTCTCTACAAAATCAGGACTTCTGGGGGAGTTGAGATCTACACGCCTAAACCAGATTAGGTATACATTGTGTGTGGGTGGTCGGGAGCGTGAACACAAGTGTCCTCTCTCGTGGATTCTCCAAATAGGAACGTCTCCGCCTCTCAGAGGCCCCTGTGGTAGACTTCAGCCTAAGAGGGCAGAGGTACAGATATCTCCTTGTTGTTTGTAGGGACCACAACCGTAATAAATAAAATATGATGTGAGACACTTAGTCGTTTACATTGTGAATTTAAAAAGATAATTTTCTTTACCATGTTCTTTTTACTAGGCTTCCTGATAAAATCATTTCCTATGTAGGGAAGAGGTGGACATAACTGGAACTCATCGGGGCCCCACTATGCATTGTTTTGGGTGTGCACACATATGCAAGTGTACACATGCTCGCATGGACACGCCCAAGGTGCCACGGTGTTCTGCCAAAGCTTGGGGGGGGTCCATAACCCACCCACCCTCACCCCCTACAAAGTTTGCCAGGTGCCTTCTGGCACTATCAGCTTCTCACAAAGGGTTTCTGTGAGAAGACTGTTCCGAATGCTTCCTCTCACTTTGCTTCCAGTGTTGATTGAGTGTTAATAGGTGCAGAGCCACCTGAAGGTAGAACTATGTTTTATTCTTCGTCTCATCCACAGTACCTCGCCCAGTGTCTCGTCCACGCTTCTAGCTCATTCGACTTGTTTGGTGAGCAGCAGGAAATAATGCTGCAGAAAAGTCAGGCTTGAAACCTGGCACGTTCAAAGCCCAGCATACGTACCAGACACCGGCCCCACCGAATGCACCCCATTTAATATCTTTCTCATTAACTGAAAACCCCACATGGAGAAGCTTCACAGTTGGGAGATCTGTGCCATCGCTGCAACCTGCCTGATTGATGCTTGCAGTGACTGAAAACGGATAGAAGTATCCATTCTGTCACGCTGCTTGATCGCCACCCACATCTAGTGCCTGCTGAGAACAGAGACTGCATGATTCTTACCCTCTTTCCGCCTCACTCTCCTTTGTCACAAGATACTCTTTTCCTTTCCTAAAGCTGACTGTCTCCTTGTCTAGACAACCCCCTCTTCCTACTCCAGATGGCTTTGTGTGCGGAGCCCAGAGACTTCCTCACTACCAAGAACTCCTTCGCCAGGATGCATTGGCAGTGAAGCTCGGCTAACTGCTGGTGTTACTCTTGTGAATAGGCATTTGCCACATAAGGAAGCCTTTGCCAAAAAGAAAACGACAGTACTTTTCCTCACATAGTGAGTTCTTTGGGATGTTTATTCCTTTCAGCGGTTTAAGATTCTTCACTTGCAGCATATCGAAGGGGCATCTCCACAGGAAGGTTCTAAGTCTGCTAAAGGTTGCCATCCGGCTTTATGGCGTTTGCCGGCAGGGGGCCTGCATTTTAGGAAATGAATTCCCTCAAGATCAGGTATATTGGAAGATACAAAACCCAACCATCCAGAGGTGAGATTTATGTCCATTAAAACAGGAAATCTTGCTTTTCTCTCAACATTAGTTTCATTTTTAATTCAGCTTCCTGATTAGACTCACCTGCAGTGTCTTCATATTGGTTTTTCTCCTGCCAAAGTGCGTGCAGAGTCTTTGGTTTCCAGGTCGCAGGGACATGATCTGTATGTACTCTGTGACCTGCCAAACCTCTCAGCAGGGAAAAGTTGGACTGGGCAGACCTCTCCCAAGGGCAGTATTTAATATATGCAGTTCTCACACACTACGACATGATACACCAGTAGATCGGTTCTGTAATACACTGGATACACTAACGAATCCCGGGATTTCTAATCATTTCCTTTTTGACATAAGCTAAAGTAGATTCCCTATAGTACTGCTCATTGCTTTATGATATCCTTACTTAGGTGGAAGAGAAGGGGTTAGACTTGAAACTAATGCACCAGACATTTCCAGTCGGCTGTGGTCATTGCTAATTTGCTAGTAAAAATTTTTATAATTGCCAATCATATTAATATCTTAAATCTCAGTTATTAGCCAAACAAAAGAAAAGATGATGATGCAAGTAAAGTTTGCAATAACATGATTACATTCATTACAATTTAAAAATCTATAAATTCTATGTACTATAATTTGAAACAATAAAGTAATATATTCTTATTCTTGTTTTCAATAATACATGTCTTTTGCTTAATTACCTTTCCCTATGGCATAGCATTTGGGAAAAGAGACTCACATTTAAAAAAGAATTATTTGAGATAAAAGTAACTGTATTTATTCATTTTTTACTCACGTAAACTGACAAAAATTTGAGGTCTTTTAAATTGTGGCTTCCTGACCCATATGCCTATGAAATACTTTTATAAATACCATAACAGAAATTCTATTACGCTCTCAATTTATTTCATCACAGTTTGGTTTTGTCAGAAACACATTGGGTTTTGGGAATATATTACATGTGAACCTCATCTGTCAAATATGTTGTGGAAAAAATAAAGGTAAAAAATTACAGTTGTAGAGACTACCTGAGTAAATCAAGAGGAAAGTGCCTGTTCAAGAGTATTTCTAACCTTTACCAATGCTATTAAAAAACAAAACAAAAACAAATAAACAACAACAACAAACAAACAAAAAACACCAAAAGAATTAGGTAGCAAACCTAGAAAAATTTCTCTTGTCATTACTGGAGTCAGCCTTATTAATTATTTGCCTCCCACATTCTTTGAGTTAGATATTGTAGATCAAATTAAAAGCTGTTACGATCCCAGAGATTGCTATTTGCACAGTGAGAAAAGTGCTTAAAATTCAGAGATAAGGAGATTTCCTTATTTCTAATAGTATCTTGCCATAGTCCGTAGGCCATTCCTCAATGGTGAACATGGGTGGCAATGATACCAAACTCATAGGATTGTCATAAGAATTTAATGGCTTAAAGCATAACTAGTATTGGCTATTATTGTTTTCGAGCCCAGTGAACCCAACCCATTTTTGAGCTGGTGATGATTCTTCAAAACTAGTTTTTAAATATGGTTTTGATGACAGGAATGAAAAGGATTTATCTACTAATAGACTAGATTTCAATATCAAATGGTATAAGCAGTATAAATTTAAATGTCCTTTCAGTTGAATTTATCTTACTATTACAGCTTTCAGAGTTATTACTTGAATGACTTCCTGACATACTTGAATAGAAAAATATTCCTCTTTAGGCTGAAGACATTGAACTTCCATCTCCAGCTTTAGAAAGCAGTGGATCTTGTTGTCACAATACTGTCATAAGGAGCTGCTTTATATAAACGATGCCCTGGCTGTTGTTTTTGGTAATAATTCTTCAATAATCCTAAACAGTGCCTTCCTGAGACCTGATTGGTTCATTTGCTTGGGGGCATAATTTAAGATTAATTTCATATGAAAAATCTTTGAGGAGCCAGTGCTGCTGAAAATGAAACATTTTGCTGGAACAGCAGTGAGTGTCTTTTTCTTTTTGGCTGAGTTGATGATACCTGTTTCCTAGAAAGTATGGTTTATGGCATTTCTGGTGATATTTCCCAAACTATGTTCCATGGGACGTTAGTCTTAAAAGATGCTATGAGAAATGGTCATCGTGGTCAGATAAGTTTCCTGCCCATTCCTGTGCCCACTTTGGGAGGTCCACATTGTGTGTTAGCTCTTGCAAAGCTCTGAGAAGTCTTGGAGTAAGGAAATACTTGGAGAAACAATGCTCTTTGGTATGATATTTTGAAGTTTCAAACAAGCAACTTTTTCAGGTACTTGAGCAGGTCCAAAGCTTGAGGCCAATTTTGCCTTACGTGCTTCTGAGGCTGACTTATGTAGACATGAGGTGACCCCTTTACCCCAGTGAGGATTATAAGCAGTTTTCAGCTTCTGTAATGGAATGTGAACTTTGCACTTTCATGTTCAGTACCTAAATTCTTTCTTTGGGCATGAACACAAGGTATCTCTGCCTTACAAGCTTTTTCCTTAGAGTTTACACTTGAGGTGACTTCCATCTATAATCTGTAACAGTCACACTGGAGGCAGAGAAAGAAAACAATGCTCATCTCTTTTCTATTAATTCAAGTTTCACTCATTAATTAATGATCACAGTTCATAAGATACCTGTATTCCCTGGCTTCTTCAGGGTTGTTCTTCATAAAAACACCCTCATTAAATGACATTAATACTGTGCCCTCAAATTTTATAGAAGATCTGTGTAATACATAATATTTTTAGGCTTGTTTTCCAGTCTTCTGTTGTCTATTTTTGTTGAAGACATGGTATTGCTCAATATTCCTTGTTTAAATTCCTTTGATTAGTACCTCTTGATAAATTCTGTTTGGAACTTAGTAGAAAAATATATTTTTCCTTTAAAAAAATTGCATATTTTATTAGATGCATCAAGTATAATTAAGTGTTCTTTCATGTGTTCCCTTTTGCCTAGGCTGCCAGGAAGATCAAAGTCAAATTTAATACATGCCATAGTAATATCTACATATACTATATATAAATTAAAAAAACAACAGGCTTATATAGTACTTCAATTCTGTTGAAGTACTATATAATTCTGTAATATTACGTTATTATTGTTATTTTATTGTTTGATCTCCCTTGCTTACTCTTTCTAGAGTATGCTAAAAGTGCAGGTTTATTCAGTGAAGATTAGAAACAGTTATCTCAGGCAACATATCTCAGGTGCTTGTGCAGGCATGGATGGAAACTGTTCGCACAGTGTTTTCATCCCAGTTTTGAACAACATGTTGAACTATGCATTTTAATAAGGGACAACACAGTGAATCTATCATGTATTGTGATGTAATATCAATAAACCATTGTACCGTGTCTTCCTGAAAATAAGACCTAGTATTATATTACATTATATTATATTATATTATATATAATTTAATATATTTAAATTATATGTTATATAATTTAATATATATTTTAATATATATTAATTTTTATTAAAATATATTTTAAATTATATAATATATATTTAATTTTTGCTCTACACAACTCATCAGCTCTAATATATATTAAAATATATAATAAATTATATAATATATATAATTTAAATATATTGAATTAATATGTATAGATAAATATATTTAAATTGCATATATTATATAATTTAATGTATATTTTAGTAAAAATTAATATATATTACATATATATTAAATTATATAATATATAATTTAAATATATTATATATAATATAATAAATATATTATATTATATTATATTATATTATATTATATTATATTATATTACATTACATAAGACCCGGTCTTATATTAAAATAAGACCGGGTCTTATATAATATAATACAATATAATATAATATAATATAATATAATATAATTAATATAAGACTGGGTCTTATATTAATTTTTACTCCAAAAGACGCATTAGAGCTGATGGTCTGGCTAGGTCTTATTTTCGGGGAAACACAGTATGTATGTTCTTGTGTATTTTTGGCCACCACTCTTTAGATTTCCATTAATTTTGAAGGTTATGAAGAAAAATGAGTTTTAAAGCTCTGGAGTCACATTTTATTATGTCAAATTTCATATGTTTTTTTCTTGTTTCCAGTATAGCATCAGGGCTGCTCTTACAATTATCTCCCCAAAAACAAAATTCTCACATAGAAGGAGACTTTTCTTTAAGTCTCTGTTCTCACACAATTCTCCCCCTTTTTGTCTTGGTTACATAAAATCATAAAATAATTGGTATAAATAAAGGCTGTAGCTTAGATAGTAGAAAGGCAAGGGAAGGGAATGATGACTGAACTCAAATCTTAAAAGGCAATCTTGTGAAAAAGGTTAATGGATCTGGTCTGTGTAGACTTAGAGCTAGAGACGATGGGTTGAAGCCATAAGATTTCAGCTCTAAAAAGAAAATTTTCTAATAATTACAAGTGTTAAAAATAGAATTAACTTCCCTGTAGAATTACCCACCACTGGATATGTTGAAGCAGAGTTTCAAAGACAGTTTCCAGATGTTAAAGCATTTGTTTTATGGAATCTCAACTTCCCCATTCTTCCCCCTGTTGTGGGCACCTGATGACATTCAGCTCCAGTTTTGCATCATATGTCTGTCTCCCCATCTTCAGGAAGAGCCCCTTGAGGGCAGCAACTGTGGTTTACTTATTTTTGTTATCTCCGTCCCTTAGCACGGTGCTTGGCACATAGCAGATGCTCAAACAAATGTTGGTTGAATGGATGAAGGCACGAATGGCTGCAGTTTTAAATAATGGTTTTTAAGCTTGTTTTATTCAAGCTGCAGAACCTGTTCTTCAAATTGCAGTCTGACATGGAGGTCTAGTATATAAAAGAGATAAAAATGGAACTGCTCTGATTAAGTGGAGTTAGGGCTCAGATATCCACCCACTTAGTCCTTGAAGCACCTGTGAAGAACCTCTAGGAACTCTGAGAATTACTGATCTACAAAGTGGAACTTAGAAGACTTCTTTGGTTTTCTTTTTGATCTCTATATCTTTGATTCGTAATATCTTTATTTCAAGTTTTCTGTGTTACATTTTAGAACTTTTTCTTTTTGTGGTGCTTAAAATGTTTTCTGAGGTTAGGAGTCATAAACTAAGTAGGAGGGACACAGGCCTGTATTCACCCCCAGACCCAATTGCATAGGTTCTGAAGCTGGAAAGGCTGATTCTTCAGTTCCTGCTCAAACATTTTTGCTATGGTCTTTTGGTTTCACTACATTTTGGGTGGAAATGTCAGGTCCTCAGTATTCTGGCCTCTGACTCTAACTGTGGATGAACTGGGAACTTTGTCAGCCCATGGTCATTACCCAAATGTGAAGTTATCTTTTATAGAACCCGGGAGTAGAAAGGAAAGAGGAAGCCCAAACCTGAAGATGGAAATAGGTGACTTAAAGGCCATCAGCCTCACTTCGTCTTTTGCACTAAGACAGGGAGTGGGTAAGAAATGGAAACTAATGCTAGTGATGAACTCTGTCAGCAAACCAGCCAAAAAAAACACAGGGAAGGGGACTAATAAATGGCAAGGAGAGAGGGGAGAGATGGCTTGGGCATTGCTTCCAAGCAAGGGCTATTCATAATTCCAGGGCTTCTATGTCTGGAATGCTATGTACTACCTGTACTAGTCACCCTAGTAACAGTGCCTTTCAACCGTGAGGATTCATTAAAGAAAGACTTTGATTAAATGCACTGACCAGGGGGGAGAATACTGTGATTGATTATGATTTGCTAAGATGAGGTGAACAAACTGAGGTGGGGATGAGCTGTTTTGGGTGCTATCAGTTTATGGAGCATCTTTGATCAATTTTTCGGAGATTTGACACTATTATGGAAATAACTTGGAACCATTTTATTATGTTTGGTCAGCTAACTAGAGATAGTATTTTAAATATATTAGAACGAAGCTAGTCTGGGGTAGAGCGAAAGAGAAAGCAGAGGAGGGGCTAAAGGACAAGAAAAGGAGCCAGAAGATGTTTTGGAAGAAGAACACCCTAAACCTTGTTCCCAGGTAGCCTGTAGCATCTACTTTATAGCAGCTTTCACATGCAATTACTCGTGTGACCAGATAGATGCATTCAGTAGGCACTTAGTAAATCCTAGTTGGATTAAGGCAAGAAAGAAGGAAAAGAGTAGAGTGTGGGGACATAACTGACCACTGGCAACAAGGTTGGGAATGATAAGCAGCCTTAAATTGACCATGTGAGTTGATGATGAAACATCCCTATTGAAATGTTCTGTAAACAGGTTTTAGGTTGATACTGGTTTTGCATATGGAACAATTTTCAAAAAATCCTTATCAGTACTGAACAGGTGAATAACCTATTTGTCTGAAGCATCCTGGATTTAGCAATCACTGTTAAGCTGTGTGCTTCACGTCATCTCCCTGTCTCCCAGCAGATGACCTTCTCTAAGACTTCATAGAGGACATTGGAAGAGTATAGTGGCTGGTGTTAGAGAGGCTGTTTGAGGTGGAGGTGAACATAGCAAAACCTTAGAGAAAGGTGCTAAAAAGGGAGAAGGGTGTTTAGTGCTGGGCTAAGTTGGCACCTCTGAAGTTTGAGGTCTAGTCAGCACCTGCATTGAGGGGCAGAGTTACTGTGTCAGAGGTAGTCTTGGCGGCACTGCCGGCTTCCTTTGGGTCTGCTTAAATCTGGGGATTGTTTCCGGAGGAGAAGTTCTAAATGGTCAGTATAGGGGCAGACATCTTGCATCCACTTCTCTTAGACCTGCAAGAAAGACATTTTCATAGCTGAAAATTACTGCAGCTGTCTTCCCTAGAGGAGCCCAGCAGATGTGCAGACCTCTGTCACCAAGATGCCTTTCCAGCTCCCTCCTCTGTGGCCTGGGAACATAATGTCCTCCATAAAAATACCTCCACCTTGCATTCAATGCGCTCTTATCTCTCTCTTTGGTCTCACGGACAATCTCTGTGGAAGGAAGTTTTCATTGCAAAGCAGTTTCTTCAGATCACATTCACTCCTCAACTTGTTTTAATACAATGTGTACACCATGACTATTCTGAAGCTGTTCTAACAAACATCCCCATGACACGGAACCTGCTAAGGGCCGGATTACAGAAATCATTTCAGTTTCACCTCTTCAGGAGAAGGGTGCCTCCTTGAAATGCTCTCCTTCCATGATTTTTGTGACCAGATTTTCCCCCAGACTTTTCATTATTCTCTGTCTAGACCTGCTTCAGATCTTCAGTGGCTTCTACTTGCCACTTACATCCTGCATACCGGTCTCTGACTGCCCTCCTGACACGTCGTGTTCTGCACTCTTTTATCCATGTCATGTTTGTGTGGGTTTTGATACTGAGTGTCATTAGGATCTATATTTTTAGCCAAGACCAGGACATTTAGAAGCCATAAATCCTGAAAAACCCATAGTTCCTGTGTGGTGTAATTCAAAATAAAAAACACTACTGAGCTATTTAAATATCAGTTTAAGGAAGTTTAATATAATTCTTAGCATTTCCAAGATTTTGATGCCTTTTTTGGAAAATAATAAATCGCTTTATTTTTTTCAAAGTGTTGTTCTTCTGTTTGGTACCCTAATTTTGCTGATGCTCTAATTTTTTTCCTCTTGGAGCATAATCCAACATTGTTCTGGTCCTGAAGTATCTCTTGATCCTTTGTGTATGTTATTCTTATGTAGGCATGACCTTTCTCCCCTCTCTTTGCTCCAGCCATCCTTTCTCCAAATAACTCAGAAAATGAATGAAACTTGTTATGCATTTGATGTAGGAATCTCAATCTATTTTACTTTCCTACTCATGTTTCTTCATATTTCTTTGTTCTTGTTTGAAGTTTCTCATCTTATATGCAACTGGCAGTTCCTCTCTTTCTGATCTCATTTAGTATCTCTTGTTCACACCACTCCCCTCCATCATGTTTCAGTGATGCAGCATTTGAAGTTACAATACGATAAGTGCTCCTGACATTTACATATGCTGTTCCCACTTTGTGAAATGCTCTTGCCCTCTCTTCACCCGACTAAGCCCTGGTTAGATCTCAGCTTACTACCATTTCCTCCAGGGACTCTCCCCTCACCTCGTAGATGAGGTGAAGTCCATTTGCTGAATGTTACCAGTCCTCGTTACCTCCTCTTTGTAATTCTCAATGTATTTCTCATGACATGTTTAATACCTCATCAAATGCATCAGACGAGAGACCATTTCTCTCGTTCAAGGCTAGAATTGCAATGCCTAATATTCTCCCCTTTGCTATCACTATATGTTGAACAGATGAGATATAAATAATGAATGAGCAAAGTCCCGCTTTATTTTTCCAGTCCCAGTTCAAATGTCTTTTTACCCCTAGGCAAAAACATAGTTCCTGCATAGAACTTACACATTCCATTATGATTGTGCAAAAGTCAACTAGCAAAAATGTCAAGGTCATGAAAAACAAGAAGACACTGAGGACCTGTCACAGAATAGAGAAGATTAGAGGCATGGTGACTAAATGCAATTAGGACCCTGCACTGGATCCTGGAGCAGAAGAAAAACATTAGTGGAAACACTGGTGATATACAAACAAGTGTTTTAGGTTCTTTAACAGTATTGTGCCAAGGTCAATTTTTTAGTTTTGATAATTGATAGGAAAATTATGTGAGATAGTGACAGTAAGACAAGCTGGGTAAAAGGTATATGCGAACCTTCTGTACAATTTTTAAGACTTTTCTCAAAGTTTGAAATATTTAGATTCCTAGCCCCTAACAGTGCCCGGCATAGTAGGTGCTCAGCAAATACCAAATTTATCCTTGCTTGCTCCCACTTTGGTTATTTGCAGTCTATGTTTTCTCCTTGCCCTTCCTGCCTCACCTAGCAACAGCTTGGCGCCTTTAGGGAGAACTGGTCCCAGAGCGCACGTGCTCGAGAGGCCAGCATCATGCCTTTTGGTGGCAATGGCTCTGTGCTACAGATACCCTGTGTATTGGTACTTTGCTTTCATAGGATTGAGGGTAATAAAAAAGAGGTGTCCTTGAGAAAAACAAAACAGAAATTGGCGATCTGGTCTCTTTGTATCTTGATTTTAAATTGTCTACATTTTAACTTTGAATTTAAAATTATTATTTGAACGTCAAGATCATCCAGTCAGATTCCTAATTGAGAATCTTCTTTTTTTAATATGATTTAATACCTTCTCATTTCATTTTGTACATTGAGGACTGATCACCTTTTCACTAATAGCATCTCAACTCTAATTTTATAAAGAACATGTTTCTCTGAAATGTCTTAAACATATAAAAGGTTATCTTTATCCTAATACATTGTGATAGAAATACAAAACACGAGGGCTTTTAAGATAATTTATGAAGGTTGAAAAAAATCAGTTTAAAACCTCAGAAATTTTTCTAAAAACACCCCTGAGCATTCTAAACCTAATTCATTATTTAAAAATGACTGTATACTATGTGTTTCCCCGAAAATAAGACCTAGCTGGACAATCAGTTCTAATGCATCTTTTAGAGCAAAAATTAATATAAGATCCGGTCTTATTTTACTGAAAGGCCGGGTATAATATAATATAATATAATATAATATAATATAATAATATAATATAATATATGACTGGGTCTTATATAATATAATATAAGACCAGCTCTTATATTAGTTTTTGCACCATAAGACACATTAGAGTTGATTGTCCAGCTAGGTCTTATTTTTGGGGAAACACAGTAGCACATGTAATTAATAAGTGCTATCATAAGACCTTCTAATCAGCTGGAAATTTAAGAAAAGCTTTCTGAAGGTTGAATCCTGTATAGACATTTTCCTCTTGCTCACAAAACCTTTGATTTGTAATTGTTTTTTTATTGGAAACACATGGTACTCCACTGCAACCATAACTTCACTGTCATTTGCTCTCATACACTGCACATGACTAACAGCAGAGCTGAAATTGTCTCAGCAAAGAAAAGTCCCTGTTGTCTGTTTCTTGGCTTCCTCCCCTAGGGCTGGCTGCTTTGCACAGCTACCTACCTATGTACTTCTGCAGCATCTCTCATCCCTGTATCTAGGCACTCACGCCTTACAAACACAAACGTCCACAGAAAGAAAGTGTGGGGCTTGTGGCAGAGGCTTCTCACAGTGACCACTTGTACAATGCAACAAGGCAACTTGCCGCACTCATGTTCCTTTAGCATAAAATACAGGTAGCTGCGTGGGGGGCAATTTCAACTAGATTTCAAAAGAAAAATAAAGGGACAGCGAGCCCCCAGTTTTCAAACTACTTTGAAACATTTACTGAATACCCAAATGCTACCCACTTTGTGATGTACCACAAGTGCTTCTGCAGGGCCGACATGTGTAGAAACTCGGCAACATTTGTTGTATCTAAGGACTGTCACGGTGAAATCAGCTTTCTTGAGTACCTGTCGGAGTGGCCTATCTTCTAAACTCTCTTGCTTTTCTATTAGAAAGATGAACAAAACCAATCTTACATTTAACAAGCTCTCTATATTTAAGGGTGCTGCTTCCATACACAAAGAACTAAACATATGATGAAATCCCTAAATAGATATATTTTTAGGCACAATCTTAAATATAAATTTTCAGCTTTTTATATGGTTTCCTTACTTTTATTGTTTTAATTTAACATCAACGAGCTCTCAGATCAACTGGTTTTCCGTCTGAGATCCTTGCTCCTTATCATTAGGACTAGTGCTTTCATGACTTCCTTTTTTTTTTCCATGCAATTTTATACAACAAAATAAGAAAATAGACTGAAATATTCAAATTAGCGCTGCTGCTCACTTCAAGATGATGTCACTGTCCAAACTTCCGCGCTGGCCAGTAGGCAGCACCACTATGCAGTGGTTTGAAATATTTGTTCAGTAACTGATGCGTGCAAGTCTGCGTAAAGGTTGAAGACATATCTGTCTACTAAGATTATACCACAGTGCCCTCTAGCCTGTACAGCAGGAAGAAAAACGTTTCCCCTTCCTGCTGTTCATTTCTGGAGGTACATGATTTAGCAACAAACTTTTAGCTACAGGCAGGCTAAATATATTTGTTACATAAAGGTTATTAATCTGCTCTTAAGTACTCCCTAAAATGCTCTTTCTTATAGCAGACATTATCATGTCACTTTCTTGAAGAGCCAGTGCCTTCTTGCCGAAGAAATATCCAGTATTTTGAAGCGTCAACAGGTATAGAAACAGTGCTGCTGTGCCGAGGGGTTCTGTCGTTGGAACACTTTGCTTGATTGAGTAAAAGCAGAGAAGACCTCCACTTCCCACCTCTCCTCCCGCCCCCCAGGGAAAAGCAGCAATTTATACATTCTATCCTTGAGCATGGCAAAGGCAGGCATCCTTGGTGTTATCTAATTATCATTGATCCCTAACTCATTATTGTCTATTACCCACATTCTCTCCATTCGTATCATTTTGGGAAAGGAAAAAAAAATCTATAGGTTTAAGTCTTCCTGTCTAGGTTGATTTAAGTTCAATAAACAGACTTTAAAGAGAAAACTTAGTATTTCCTAGAATCTTTCTTTAATTACTTGTTATCTCTGGTTTTCTTCCTAACCTCGCCTTCAAAGAGAAACCTTGAAAAACTAAAACTGTATTTAACGTTTTATTAAATAATTTTATTAAGTGAAGCCCACAGTATATATATTTTTAGATTTTTTTTTTTAAAGTAAAGCATCTTTATCTTTAAAACCTCTGAATTGCGGAAGTAGGTAAACAGTAGAAAATAATTCATTTTGCTCTGTCACTACAGAACCTTGTTTTCTAAAAAGGCAGTCACTTTCCTGAATATAGAACACATTTAATGGGAAAAAGTACTCCTGAGGTTTGCAGTACATAGACTTTTTAACTTAAAAATATATATACTTTAGCACATTTATACTCTGCCATAAAGTACTATAATGAATAATTAAAATAAAACTAGAGTTGTCAAAATAAATGATAACTATGGATAGTGATATGATACTCTTAATGTTTTTCAAGCTTTCTTTTTTTCTTTTCTTTTTTTTTTTTGGTTGTTGAGTTGCATACATACTAATGGGCAAAGGATTTCCTAGTCATTAAATGTGAATTAGCAAGAAAGAATTTTAATGGGTATTTTGGTCTCATTTTAGATTTTAGTCAGTTATTTAATTCTATACTGTCTTCTTGCATTTGCTCTAATAAGCATCTTAGTTATTTGTATAAATAATAAGTGTTTGATGATAAGCAGATGATAGCTCTATGGTTTTAAAAATAGAATTTAGCAATTAATTTTTCACATAGACGTGAAGATTTCCCTAATCTCAATTCTGAGCATTGGAGAAATGAGCAATTCAGACGGAACATGTATCTTTACTATTAAATAATTCAAAGGCAGTAAAAACAATATACATTTAGGGTCTTTATAGTTTATTTTAATATATAAGCTCTTTCTTTTTATTAGTTTCAGGTTTACAAAGCAATATAATAGACGTTTACACCCCTCACAAAGTGATACCCTCCCGATTCTACTACCCCTCTGACATATATAGCTGTTACAATATCACTGACTATATTCCCTATGCTGTACTTTACATCCTATATATATATGTGTATATATATATATATATATATATATATATATATATATATGTGTGTGTGTGTGTATATCTATCTATCTATCTATCTATATATATATATATATATATATATATATAATTATTATTGACATTCAATATTATTCTACTTCAGTTTCAGGTGTACAAGGCATCTACACAGTCTATGAAGTGATCCCCCTGATAAGTCCAGTACCATCAGGCACTCTACATAATCAATATATAAACTCTTAAAACAGGAACAGTATTTCTGTGTCTGTATCCATATATATTAAATGCTTTCTAAATGAATTTTCCCAGAAGTCTATCATTGTTTCCTACATTAGGTCATTGGTGCTTAAAACTCCAGTTCACTCTTTCTCTCTCCTTGCATCTCTTTTGCCACATTCCGAAATTTCTTTACCTGGTGACCTTAACTTTGAGCTGATAAATGAAACTGGCAGTTCTCACAGCTTATTGTCTAGTCCTGAAGCAAAGGGCTGGGTGACAGATGAAGACCGCTGAATGCCATCTGGGAGCCTCTCAGGTGACCTGACCTGTGAAGCTGGTGTTGAGCTTTGAAGCAGGTCTTCTTATATCTCTATACCTTCCTAGAATCCTTGCTGAAGTCATGGCTCCGGCCAGCTCTTTCTTGGAGAACTTTGCCTGAGTTCACATTGTGAAGGAGCAGAAGTTTCTACCCGTGGCTAGGCAGTTACATGGACATCTTTATTGAACCTCCCAATGTATTAATATGATCAAGTTGTGCTAAATATGTAAACCTAAATTCAAAGCAATGAATTACAGAGGGAAAGGGATAGAGCAGGGCGGTAAGGAGAAGGGGAGAGAAGCTAACATTTATTGGATATAACTTCTATGGGTCAGGTTCTTGATGTGTGTTGTCTCATTGAATCATTGCAACATCATAGTAGAGAAGTAAGGAACTTCCCCCCAGTTTTGCATGTGAAAAATGTCAATTGCTTTCTTAGTGTTACCTTTGCCTAGTGAATCAGATTTGGGATTTCCAACCTGGTATTTTTAGCTCCAAAGCTCATGTTATCCCTACATGTGCCCATGTACAGGAAGATTATCTCAGGAAGAAATGCTTCATTTTTGTTGTTGTTGAATGCACTACCACTTTGAGAAGGGTTTGTGTATGACACTGCTCCCTAAACATTACAATACAATTGTGGCACTTGGTCCTTTGGTTCATTATTGAGATAATAAGGTAGCAAGGAAATACGAGCAGGTCTGCACCCTCTGGTTGCTCCTTTTTCTTGTCTGATACCAAGTTTTTGTCAGGCCAGCCATAAGACTTGGCCCTGTGGGTATCTGCAGGGTGATAATTACCCCAGGTAGAGTCTCAATGGCTGATTGTAAAGGTCAGTCCAAGTTTATTGAGTCTCGCGTAAGTCCCAGCTTTCTGGAGATAGCCCTGAGTTCAAGTGCTTTTATTCTTTGCCGTAAAAGCAACCTCTTAAATGTGAGCCATCTTACCCTTGTGAGATTATTCCATACCTTGGCACAAAAGAAATAAATTCTGTCAAACCATATAACCTGATTTTTTAAATTCAGAGATTGCGCTTGCTATAGTCAGTGTCTCAGGAAGCATAAGGACAACCGAGTGAAACACATAGGACCTCCCTTTTCTCCAGATGTGTCACACACGTGACTGAGTGAAGGCTTCCTCTGTGTCAAGAGTGACAAGTCCTACACTCCATTCTGCTTTCACGTTTTTTGTCTAGTGCTTAAAATAACTGAGCTCTATATTCTTTTCCCTCATTATGTGCAATTGCAGATGTTTACTGGTTTCATTCTTTCTTTTGTTGAACTAACTCCCCTTCCAATGGATGTTTTTTGTTTTTAAAACAAAGCTCTATATTTGTTTGAATAGCTCTGTCTGATATGATACAGTTCTTCTATTTTACTTATGTAATCAACATTTTGTTTCATTTTAAAGTTAAAAATAATCTAAAAGATGTGAGTGATAAATTTCCATGCAACAGATTTAAATATCCTGGTTTGTTTTCATCCTTGAGTTTTTCTACTGTCCTGCGAGGAGTGTGGATTGTTGGGGAAACGGGGGTCCATATCCTTTTTGCTTTCAAAAAACATTCAGTTTACAAGTCAAGAGCAAAACTATTTTGTCTTAGCTTTTACTGTAGTAACTACTTGTTTCCTACCTAATACCCATTCTACTTTTACTCACAAAGACCTGATTTTCCCCCCCTAACTGGCACTGTGCCCAGATAAACATGCTTATTTTCCAGTTTCCCTTGGGTGGTCAATGAGGTGAAACTGAAGGTGTTGGGTGGGCTTTCAGGAAAGCCTTGTAAAGCTGACTGACTCAGCGGAGAGGCACACCTTTCAGGCCCTCCCCTTCTTCCTGCTCTTTCTGCCTGAAAATGTAATATCTCTATAGCTACCTTGGGCCACCAGGGTGAAAGCTGTGTAGAGAAATAGGATCCAGAGTTCCTGATGATTTTGGAGCTGACATGACATCATATACTGCCTACATCTCTACTTCTTTCATCTGAATAGGAAATAAACTTCTGTCTTGCTTAAGTTCCTTATTTGGGGTTTCTGTTATATGCAGACAAACCTAATCATTCCTGACAATGTATTCTTTAGCTTTCTCATGACTATAATGCAGAAATATCTATTCCTACTTCACGAATCTCTCCTTTCATCTCTAATTCTCTCCTTTTCTACTTATTACTAGCATTCAAGAGGACATTTTCAGACAGGAAGTACCCGTCTGAATGTGCAGACCCATGCTGCCCGAGAACGTACTCACAGCTGTTTCTGCGGTGCCTTCCTTTGTTCTCCTTTTAACGCAAAGAGGCATGGAGACTTTTCCCAGCCGCACTTACTGTAGTAGTAGTTGTGGGGTGGGGTGTGCAAGACAGGCCAATTGTTTGCATGCATAAGCCATTGAAGGCTTGGATCCAGCTTGTACCGTGTTTCCCCGAAAATAAGACCGGGTCTTATGTGAAGTTTTGCTCCAAAAGATGCATTAGGGCTTATGTTCAGGGATGTCATCCTGAAAAATCATGCTAGTGCTTATTTTCCGGTTAGGTCTTATTTTTGGGGAAACACGGTAGCAAAAGGTGAGCTGAACAGCGTTAGTCTCACATGTGGCAGGAACATACCGTGTTTCCCTGAAAATAAAACTGGGTCTTATATTAATTTTTGCTCCAAAAAATGCATTAGGGCATGTTTTCAGGGGATGTCTTATGTTTCCATGTATAACAATCTACATTTATTCAAATACAGTCATGTCATCTTCTTCTGGAACATCGTCATAACGTACTAAATGTATCTGTCTGACTGATGATGTTAACTGGGGCTTATTTTCGGGGTAGGGCATATTTTCCGGGAAACAGGGTAGTTTCTTTCCAATGATGTCTCCAGGAAGTAGATTTATGTCCTGCCAGACATACTGCACTGGGTGAGCATTTCCAGGATCAGACCGTAGAGAGCTCCTTTTAAGCCCTTACTGATCTGGGGTCTCCTACCTGCCTTCCTACAACTTTCTGTGGGATTACTAATGTCACAAAAGACAGAGGCTGCGTTCAGCCTGGGGTCAATTAAAGGAGTGATCCAGTGAAAAGAAAAGAAAACCTCAAGTAAGCAGTAGGACATAAATTTGGAAGGTGGAATGAGCTACTCAGACACAAGTACAAAGAGAGGTTTCGGAATTTAACAGAGAAACAAGACAGCCCGACCCCTTTCTATTTCACATGCCCCTGCGGAAGGGATGATGCTGTCACATGCATGCTGTATCATATTGCTGTCCTCCCTCCCCGCCCCCGCACCCCAGCCACTGTCAGAATGCTTGGTGTTGAGGCCTTACATAAACTTTCTTGCTCAGCAACCCAGGCCCTACCAGCGCAGGCTTTCCATGCTCTAGGCACTTAGCATTCTGCAGACAGTAACTTCAAGGTAGGTTATAATCGTTGATAATAAACACGTTACCTTGGATCGAAGCTGGACAAGGAAAAAGTGTTGTGAAAAGAAGTCAGTGATGATAATGGATTTTAAGTTGATAATGGATTTGCTAACAAGATAAAGCTTTTATGAAAACTATGAATCAGTCAATCTCTCTCTCGCTTCCCCCCACCCTCTGGAACCGGTAGGGATTCTTCCTGCTTTACTGCTCATAGGTTCTTCATTTTAAAAGGAGTGTATGTATTTATGTAATATACATGCATTTTGAGGGCAACGTCAAGGGTTGGGAAGGGGTCCAGAGAATAGCAAATGCAATTATCAAGTAGATTGGAAAATTAGACTTTTAACAAAAGGCTAAAGGAGTGGCAGCTATTTAGTCTGGAGTAGAGGTGATTTAATAATTGTTAAAGAGCAGTTATTCAGGGGGCCACTGACCAGCGTTCTCTCTCCCCATAGAAGATATAAATAAGAGGGACTGTTTAAATCAGAGGAGAAGAAAAGGGATTTAGATTAAGTATTGGGAAGCATATCTCAAAAGTGAGCATCTTCAAAGGAAAAAAAAACATGTCATGAACTATATTTCATTACTGAGGAAGGCTGGGGAATGTGTGTCTCAAGATATTAGTGTGTCTCAAGATATTAGTGCAGTGGGCATAGAACAGGCTGTGCACTCAGACGTGGTTTTGAATCTTAGCTCTTGCCTTACTTAATGTGAATAAAATGATCTTAAAACATCCCCACTTGGTAAGATTTGGGGATTATAGAACACAGTATTTGGACAGGCATGTAGGTGATAAAGGTGACAAATAAACATTCTTTTTCCCTCTGAACATCCGAACTATGATTTAAGATTTTGTAGCACAAGGGTTAGGCAACATATTTTTGTCGGTATTGATTGTTTTTCCTTTGTTTGCAAGGATTTAGCTTTTGTAGAACAAATGGATCATAGCGTTTTGTGGCAGGCAATTATTATTACTTGGTTTTATAAAGCCATAACTGATGTGTGTATGTGTTTGGATTCATGCTTACACCATGAACAAAGCAATAGAAGAAAGGCATTTCAAAATCAAAGTCAAGAAAAATTAGATATTGTACGTCACAGAAAGAAATCACTGTTCTAAACACTATGTGACTGAGGCACAGTATTAATTTCCCATTTTGCCGTAACTGGATCTGTTCCTATTAATGGGCTTATGTTGTCATTTTGTCAACTCTTTGTGAAAATTTCTATATAGAGGAAACACTGCTGTGTTTGATCTCAGATGTCACCATCATTGGCTCCCTCCCTTGTATGCTGGTCCTTGAGGCCAAATGTTCTAACGCTGCTGCTTGCCTGCCTTGGCTGTAGTTTCAGGGTCTTCATCATTGAAAGAGAGTGCATTTTTCTTACCTATGTGGTATTTAAACATGTGCAGAGGTTGAACTGGTGTCAGTTTTCTGTATTCCTAGATGCTAAGAGGCAGAAATTCTAGAAGTTGTTCTGTCTCAAACCTCACCTCCATGGAAGGCTCCAAGAGATTGAGACCATGACCCCAACTTTCCTTGCTAAGTGGGTGAATGTGATTCCTAGCTCTCAGGTTGAGATTTTGAGTGCTTTCAGCGAGCTATTTCCTATAGATAGTAAAAAAGAGCAAACGCATATCAAGTGCCTTTTGGGTAAACTGGTGCCAATCTAAGTCCTTTCCATGTATTCACTCATGTCATTCTTCCAGTAGCACTGGGAATTTGTTACTATTTGGTGTTGTTCACATTTTACAGATAAGAAAATGGAGACAGAGGATATAAGTAGTATGCCAAGGAGCTTGCAGCCAGCAAAGTGGCTGAGCCAGCATTTGGATTCAAGCTAGCCAGCTCTGGAGCGCGCACGCTTAACCACCATGCTACACTGCCTGTCAGTTTAAACAGCTTCCTACTGCTGTTGAAGTAGGACTTTAGAAGAGTGTCTGGAAACTGTCCTGACACAGTCTAATTATTTGTTCTTTTACCGTGGGAATGTTTTTCAAATTCTGGAACCCGGAAACTGCCAAGCTCTCTTCTTATCCTTGTTCCGTGCCACTTAGCTTAGAATATGGAATTTATTATAGCTGGTTAACTTGGAACTCGCTTGTTCCTAAAAACAGCTTCCAGACATATTCCTCAGTCTGCCAAAGCTGTTCTTGGAGCAGTCTTTTAACCCCTTCCGGTCTTTCTTCATGTGACAAGGGCTTCAGTCTCTACCACAACCACCCCTTTGAGAAGGGGTGTCCATTCACATGCAAACGCATATCACAGATAACAGTGTAGGAATCCTTCTTTGTTAGGATTCAAAAACACTGATGTAAGCCCGCTCTTCTATTTCCCCTGGGGAATCCAAGACTACCCGAAGACATTTCTCCCCTCAAATTCCTGAGAGATAATATTCTCACAGTCACATCTGGCATTGAATTTTATTCCCATTGAAATCTTGAGCTCCCTTACTGTTTACTTCCCTCTGCTCCATTTTGGTCCACACCTGGCTTTCACCGTTAAATTTCCTTGCAGGTTCCTCATACAAAGCATTTTTTAGGTGTAACAGACTTCGATGAATGTTTGGGGCAACAGGGTCAGTTAGCAGTTACCTCACCACAGCACAAAACAGCCTAGAATTGAATATAGGCATTCCTTTTCCTAACTGGCTCTCTGCCACTCCATCACAGAGAATGTGCTCACAAGTCACCCTGAGAACAGGCTCCAGTCTCTTGCTCAACCTCACCCTACTCCACATCTCTCTACACTTCAAATTCTGTTTTTCTTTCTTTTTATGCAGAGTTGTCCAGCTACAACCCATTCTTTGGCTTCATGCCTTCCTTTGCCTGTCTAAGGATATATTAATATCTGGCTAAACAAATGGCCATTCATTCTTTATCAGTATAGCAGAACTGGCAGTAATTTTGGAGTTCCAGCCTTTTCCCGTCCGTCCCCATCTGCTCCCCTCTGCTCAAGTTCTGAACGTGGAAAAGATCAGCAGAGAAAACATATTTTTTCCTCAATGATATAATATTGACTTTCCTTTTAGATGGCAGAAGTGGCTCTAGTCAGTTTGAATATTAAATGCATTTATGATTTGGGCTAAACTAGTAACAAAGGACTATTAACATTACAATTAAGACACATAATAGATACTACAGGACATGTCTAACTTCTCTTCCTTCTGATAAATAAGCATTCATAGAAAGTAAACCAGTAACATACTTATATTTACCGCAGAAGGTAGGAGCTGGTCCAGGGCTACCTTTATTTTTGAGGACAGATCGGTGAAAAGGCAGTGATTGATAATCATACCTTGATTTTGCTTAGTACTGGTGCTCCTAGAGCATGCAATGACCTTAAGTCTTACAGAGCTCATACAGACACAAGGAGAGAGAACGGATTCAGACCAGGTGGGGCTGTGACAATTGGCTCTGCTGAAAGGGTACCTGAGCAATCCAAAGATGTGTCCAAAGGATGGGTATCCTGAGGCACTCATGGTCCCAAGGTTGACAGTCTGGCAGGTGAAATACACTGGGGGCTTCAGGTGGAGCACAGAGGGAAAAGTCAGGCTTGCCTGAGCCCCATCAGAAGATGCTGTGCCTTCACAGCAGAATCACAGCCACTGTCTGGAGGATGGCAGCAAGACTCTGAGGGAGGGGATTAGATAAGGTACAAGATCTGAGCCCCGCAGTGGGGTTGTATCCTAGAAGGAGCTAGGTTTGTGGACAGTCTATCCAGTAAGATTATGGAAAACAAAATGTCTCCACACAGTGGCTAGAAAAATTGCCGCTGGGAAGCCTCGCAGATGCCTCCTATTTGTCCCTTGTTGGGGCTGGTTGATAGCACAATTGAATTCCCAGGTATGTGTCTGGGAGGCAGACTGTGTCTTCTGATCTAATTCTTGGCATTTTCACGATGAGCTCAGGAACTAGGGCAGGTGTGGGTCTATGAGGAACTGGGAAGGGAACTGCAGGGCTGTGTGTCTGGGCCAGCGATCACCGAGCACTATTCAGAGCACTGTGGAATACAGGAGGACCTTGCTTCCCTCCTGGGGTGTGCATAGCTGCAAAGAGCATCATTCTCATCCTTACAGTGAACACAATGGAAAAGCACGTCAAACTGCAAGTTCATGTGTTTTCTCGAACTCATTGGAGATCTTGCTAGAAGGATAACCAACTGACCCAAGATCTAAGGAGAGTCTGGTACCTGCATAAAAGATAAGCTAGGAACACTGGCCGAGCTGTGGTAAACTCAGTGGGACACTGGTTGGTAAATTGGGGGAGGCTGTGTGGAGTAGTGAGAGAATGTGGAGGCCACGAAGGGTGGCAGAAATGGGGGCGTACACAGTCTCTTAAGGGTTTTTCTCCGTGACCCCAGTGGGCATCACAGAAAACACTGGAGGAGGACTTTTCAAAATATCCTCTTTGGATAAAATAAAGCAGGAAAGGGAGCTACTATAATTTTAAAGTCTGGGCCTTGCAGACGAGGCAGGAAGGCCCACGTACTTCTGAGGGATGAGCGGCCGTGCCAAGGAGGGGCAGGTTGGGAGTCACTTGGTGAAGGAGAGGACTAGGAAGGAGGCGAGTGTGGCTGGAGCAGAACGAGCAAGGAGCAGAGCAATAGGAGATGCGCTTAGAGGTCATGGGGTGGGTGCAGATCATGGAAGGTCAAACTAACCGAAATGACTTTGGCTTTCACTGGAGTAACATGAGAAGCCTCTGGAGGCTTTTGAGCAAGAAGTGATATAACATGACCTTTGCTTTAAAATGATCCTGAAAATAGTTTGGCAATTCCCCATAAAGTTCACCATACACTTGCTATGTCACCCTGTGATCACACTCCTGGGTATTTAACTTAGAGAAATAGGAATGTACGTTTGCACAAAACCCTATCTATATAGTAATGGCTTCGCAGCTTTATTTGTAAAAGCCCCAAACCAGAAAAAAACCCAAATGTCCCCCAATGCTCAGTGGGTAGGTGGAAAAACAAACTTTGCTACATCCAGAAAATGAAATGCTCCTCAAGGATAAACAAGAAAGAACTATTAAATGCACATAACAACTTGGATGGATCTCCAGGACCATATACTGACCAATAAAAGCTAATCTGAAAAGGTTTTATACTGTATGTTTCCATGTATATAACATGTCCAAAATGGCAAGATTGCAGGGACAGAGGACAAATCAGTGGCTGCCGGGGGTGAGGGTTGGGGGAGGGTGTGACTGTGAAAGCACAGATACAGAATAGTTCTATATCTTGGTTGTGACGGTGGTTGCACAAATTTGTACATGTGATAACATGTCAGACAGTCAAAATTAAGTGCATGAAAATAGTGGTGAAATCTTAATTAAGATCTGTAGATGAGTTAATAGTAATGTGCCAATATTAGTTTTCCTTGTTTGAGAGTATACTATGGGTATATAAGATGTTATTATTGGGGGAACTGGGTGAGGGGTACACACATCTCTATTATGTTTGCAACTTTCCTGTGAGTCTAAATTATTTCCAAAGAAAAACTTAAAAAAGGGTCTCTCTGGCATTTATATTGAGTCAAAAATGAAGGGGAAAAAGAGGGAGCAAGGAGCCCCCTTTGGGTGAGAAATCGTAGTGTCTGGGACCAGAGTGGGTTTGGTGATTAAGCTCCTACCTGGCTCTTCTGGACTGTGCAGTGCAGCAGCTTTCAGAAGAGCCAGACTCCCAGCCTGTCACTGTCCTTTCACCACGTGTGCTGCCATCTCCAGATCCAGTCTTTTACCCAGTGCCAATCTGATGCTACTTTTGGCCATCAAGCTGCCCGTTGAGCCACACAGCTAGTGTGGGTGCCATTGCCCTAATGAGCCATGGACCCCCGCTGCTTTTTGCCACAATGGCCTGAGCCTTCGCAGGTTGTACACTTTTACCGTCTGAGCTGTATGTCCTCTGCCCAGCCGGTAGAGAGGAGACCACCACCTGCCCTGTAGAGCTTGAACTGGAATTTCCCCCTGTTCCCCACAAGAGGTGTAGCCTATTCTGCTCTTCCCACTCCTTCTTTCTCAGGAAAGGTGGTGGAATCCTCTCAATGGAGCTTCTAATTCCTTCTCCATATCCATGGAGGAAGAGTTCACCTTAGGGATATTTTCCTCATCTCTCAGCTCCCTCTCAAGATACGCTCCTCCTCAAGGAAGGAGAATCTCAGTGTCAAAGCATTTTCTTTCCTACTCATCCAATGTTACGGTATGTACCCTCACTCTCTCAGGAGGATGGCCAGCTCCAAGATCTGTGGGAAGTACCAAACACAGGTGCAGTCATCCCAATTTCTATCCCTGATGATGTGGGGGATGCAGCTGCCCCACATCTGTTTTTGGCAACCAGCCTTTCAGGCATCATTCTGATACCAGCACACTGGCCCACACCCTTCCAGGGCATCCTTCTGGCGGGAGATAAATCCTTCCTCATCGATTCCTCCTCCTAGAAGCGTATGCTGTTGGCTCTGTGGCCTCTCAGATATGAACACTTTTCAAGGGCTGGCAGCCCTGCCAGGTCCTTAATACACAAAATTTGCATTAAGTCCTTGAACGGTTCTGGACCATTGAGTCATAACTGCAGCCTATTTCTTAGTAAGGTTATGAGATGCCTTGTATGAATTTTGAAGCATCATTGGTATTATCTCAAAAAAAATGGTTGGGATATTTGCCAGTTGCCTTCCAAACATAGACTCAACCTTTATGCAGAAATATAAAAGCTTTAGCTTCCTTTGGGATTCTTCCACTTTTATTCCACGAAAATACAAATTTTATCAATAGGCATCCTATTACAACTATGAAATGGCTACTAGAAAAACAACTATATAATTTTTAGATCAACATTAAAATATAGCAACACTTTATTTGTTTCCCTATTCCTCCCCTCCCCCCAAATCCATATGTTCTCTCTGATGTTATTTAAATCTCTAAGAAATACGTCCATAAAGTCATGGAGCACCCACTGGTAATCCTGCGGAATGAAAGATCCACAGCCTTAGTTTCAATTTCTGCACTGATGCAATTCTTTCTAGACATTGCACATCTATTACCCGTAACATTCTCTGCCCTCCTACTAAAATTTATCTTTAGTCAGATCATTTATTTTTCAGATCTAAAGATCTAAAGACCCATTAACACGTATAATAAAATCATTTGTATTCCAGTTAAAATCACTGAATTATTTGCATTTAAAAATTTTTTCTCTATGCCTGCTTTTCTAATTTTATATTCCTGGTGCTCACTCTCAGGTACAGGACAGAGAATAGTATTTAGTTACAGGTGTGTCACTTCTGAACCCTGTGTCATCTTTCTCTGTCACTCAGACTAACAAGGAGGTTTTTTCAACAGTCTTACATTCAGGTTTTTTCACTGTGAATCTTTATCATCATCAGTATTTTCTCAATCAGTTGGAGTTTTTTCAACCTAAATTATACTTTCATTCAGTTTTATCCAAAAATCTTAATCTAATTTTATATTCAATAAAATCGAAGTTTGAATATCTCATATGATGATTTTAAGGAAGTATAAATTTGTGAATTGAGCATTGGCTTTGCAACAAAACTGATCTGGATTGGAATCCTTACTTGGCCACCAAATGGTTAGGGTTGTTAGCACTTTAAGTTCTCTAAGCCTCAGTCTACACGTCTATGAAATTTATATAATAAATGGAAAGGCTGTATGTGTAAAACACTTAGTATAATGCCTGATATATAATAGGCATTCAACAAATGGCAGTTATTGTTTTTACAATAGTATTTTACAATATACTTTTGTTATTGTTATATGTATACAATTTTATTGTTACAATATATTTTTGTTATTATTCTTCTATTGTTATTGATATGAAGAGTATAGTCCCAAATTCAATGATGCGAAATGTAATAGGTTAGCATATTATAATACGTGATGCCACTTATCATCATTCTCTGTCCAGGAACACAAGCCCAGACCCCATAAATGTCCCACATTTATGCTTTAAAATATTATATAAATAGTATGAAATTAAACTAATTACAAAATTAATAGTATGAAATTAACTAAGAAAATTAGTATTATTTTACATTAATTAAAATTAAGAAGCCAATTAACTATATCTATTCTGACCAGAAGCAAAGGATATATTTTAGCTTATATCACTAACCACTTAGTAATTTACTTTGACTTTTGTAGACATATTTAAAAATATTATAAAAGATAATGTGCAATATGAGATCACAGTTCTTCAAAATCTGTGAAACTGTAAAATAAATTCAATTCTTATCTGCATGCAGACAAACAATTAGATTTACAATAGAAGAACTGTGTCAGGGTAGGAAGAAACAGGTTTGATACTGGTGTCTTATGCTGGCTTTATTCCCTTGGACAAATCATGTTCCTTTTCAGAGCTTCACTTTTCTCTAGCTCAACTATGTTTTCTAGCATTACTTCTTCATTAGCTTTCCATTGTGGTTAGAGAAGACCAGATTGTTTATTTAAATGCAGTCTTCAGACTTTTTAAGGGACCATTACTCAGATAAAAATGTGGCTTAATTTATTTAAATGTGTCTTCTGAAGTCTGACAATATAGCAACTGCGTTATTCAGTAGAAACACATCACAAGCTCACAAAATTTTAGTTTCTATTAGCAAAATAGGAACTTGGAAATCTAATTTTGGTCCATGATTGTCAACCCTGACTGAACATTCCTATAATATAAATAGACTTTAAAGTTTTTCCGTTGGGGCCCCACCCCTGACCGGTTGAATCAGAATTACCAGGGGTGAGACCTGGGCTCTGTGTTCCTTAAAAGCTCTCCACATCCCAGATGATTCTGATGCACACAGACAACAGAGTACTGCTGATTTAGGCCTATCCTTATCTTAATTAAATTTACTTTTAATTAAAGTAGCATTTTTTTTTCCTTCTGATAGGGATGTATCTGGGAATAAATATCTTCACACACTCTTACTGGTAATTTTCTTTGGTTCAGGAGAAGCACTTTAATAATGTGAGCCACCCCTCTGTTTCTTTTAGTAAAGTGAATTGTTTAAATTCAAAAGTTGTTTAAAATTATCATAATCATATTTTAATGGTCAGTTTCTTAAGAGATTTTATATTCTTGAATAGCAATACCTACAAGTTGATAATCCAAACACACTGTCAAAACATATGTCTTAGCCATTCAAGGTGCTATAGCAAAAATACTACAGTCTGAGTGGCTTATAAATAATATAAATTTATTTTTTACATTTCTGGAGGCTGGGAAGTGCAAGATCAAGACACTGGCAGGTTTGGTGTCTTGGTGAGAGTCCGTTGTTCATAGATGACTGTCTTCTCACTGTGTCCTCACACAGCAGAAGGAGCAGGGATCTCAGGAGTTTCTTTTATAAGGGCACTAACCCCATTCAAGAGGGCTCCACTTTCATGATTTAATCACCCCCAAGGCCCCACCTCCTAATACGGCCACATTGAGGGTTAGGATTTCAACATACGAATTTGGGGAGAAAACAAACATTCATCCTGTAGCAATGTATATAGAATTTTCAGATTAGTTAAAAGACAATTAAATATCAGATATAAATATCCTTGACATCCAGGAAAAAACAAACCAACCAACCAACCAACAAAGAAACAGACCTGGCTGAAGATATCTATAGTTTATTATTCTATCATTAGAAATGCTGACCTTACTAGCTAATATTAATGAGCTCCTGGTGTGCCAGACAGTATGCTAAGCACCTTAGGGCAAGATCTCATATAATCCTCACAAAAATCCATGAAGTACGGACCATATTGCCCCATTTACCCATGAGAATATTGAGACACACTGAGCAATCTTACATTTACAGTCAGCCTGCCATCTGCGGGTTGCGCGTCTGCAGATTCAACCAACTGTGAATTGAAAATATTCGGGAAAAAAATCTTGTGTGGTTCCTGATGTGGACTATGTAGTGAAGCCTATGATGGCTGAATCTGTACTGAACATGTACAGACTTCTTTTTTCCTTGTTATTATTCTCTAAACAATGGCAAATAGCAGCTATTTATATAGCACTTGTTTTAAGTATTATAAGTAATCTAGAGATTATTTACAGTTTACAGGAGGATGTGTAGGTTATATGCAAATACTATGCCATTTTATATGAGGGACTTGAACATCCATAGATTTTGGCTTCAGTGGGGGTCCTGGAACGAATCCCCTGAGAATACTGGGGGCCGGTATAAATATTATGTCAATATTATCATTAGTAATTACATTGAATACTAAGCCTTCTTTCCCAAAAATTTCTAAACTTAGTAGTCCTTATTATTTCCAAGTATTGCTAGTATTTGGCATGCCAACCTTTATTAAACTATGTTTTACTCCTAAGGCAAAGCCAGAAGGCAAAGTCTTCAAAGCAGTTGAATCTCCTCTGCAGACACAGTTAAAGCCAGGAAAACAAAGGGTGAGGTCTGTTGGTTCATACACCACAGTTTTAATTGCTTTGCTTTCTCAAGTCCCCAACTTTAAAGATTTGAAATGTATTTAGTATCTAAAGAGTGATCCTGGGAGATAGTGAGATAAGTGGAAAGGGCGCAAGGAGACTTTGACTTTCAGTTGCAGCTCTCGCTTAGGGGTGTGGTCTTGCAAAACTCCCTGAATCTGTTGGGATTTCATGTATGTCTAATACTATGAAATAGATGGAACAATAGCGATAATGGCAGTAATTAACAACCACAACGTCTGCCATACCTTCTTCAAAGTATTGTTGTCATGATCAAATGAAGTATTTGTTGGAGAGTGCTTTTGGCTATATGGTCTGTTTGCCTTATTACTATTACCTTGTTATTATTGTTACTTTTATTACCTTATTATTTTTGCTTATTATTACCACAAACTGCAAGTGGTCCTGCCTTTCTAGAGTACATGGAGGATAGGATGAATGAGTGCTGGAGACAAGAGCCAAACTCGGAGTCTACCTTTGTAAGATCATTGGAAGATTTTAAGCTTTTTTAGGCTAGGGAACTTGAACATATTTTCCGCAGGGAAATCTCTTAGTTAGGTTTGTTTAAAAAAAAAAGAGAATTTTGACTGCAGAGGGAGAAAAATAAAAGGAGGTTGTAACTGGGCGTGAAAAGTAAGCAGAATTGAAAACTAGAAGCCATCCAATATGTAGATCATTGTGAATTTATCAATTCAACTGGACATTTTTTCACTTTTAAAACTAGTCATTTCACTCTATTTGTTATGAGCATTTTTACTTTAAAAGCTCTATTGTATGTGGTTTAAGGATAACCTCCTTTCTTTTCAAAGTTATTCTATATTGACTCCCATATTCAGTTACAAAATTAACTCTCTGCTTATTAATTTAGTTTTAAGTGAGTATTTTCCCTTGAGTTTGAATGATTGCATACTAAAATATTAATAATACGTTGTAATGCACTTACACAAGCTCGATATTTACTTAGAGTAGATAGCAAATGAACTCTAAACATTGCAGATAAATATAATCTTATTTCCAATATAAGCTTCACTATGATTTAGAACATTCAGTTTTTTTGGTATTATGAGATTTAGATTCTTGGCAAGCAGGCTCATAGCACACACTGTGAAGCACACACCAGAATTCTTTTTCTCAACCTTTTCTCTTGCTGACATCATTACGTTTGATTCTGCTTTCAACAAAAAGAGAGCCTGGGCTTTCAGGAGTCAGGAACAGCTGGGTTTGAACCCCAGTTTGGCCACTTGTCAGCTGTGTGACTTTGTACAAGTTCATTTACATCTGTGAATGTTGGACTCCTTCATAAAATGGGGGCATTAGTGCCCATGTCATGTCATGAGGTTGTGAGGATTGAATAAAGAGTGTATTGTTTTACCAGAGGTGAAGGTCTTCAGTGTTATTTTAGCTACACTGTGCCCCCGCCACACCCCACAGTATTTTGTCTACAATTTTTCTTATAATTTCTTAGTTTAAATGGAGAGTTTTCCTAGGGAGGCAGAAGGAAGTAAATTTTGCTGTGTTAGATCTCAAATTATCTTTCCAGTGTTATCAAAAGTGACACTGCCACCAATTTAATTTTCCATAGATTGGACATAATGTATCAGATGATTTTTAATTGAGAGTCATATACGACAGCTTTATTTTTCTCTAACTGTGGTGCTTAAGGCTTCCTTTCCCCATTTCCTCATGATTTTGCCCTTTCAAGGTAGCAAGGCCAGTATTAGGTTAACTCACTATTCCGTGAAGTCTTAGTCTTTCAGAGTTCTCCTTTTCTCTCTGGTGGCCTCTAGATAACAGAGTGGGCTGTGGATTATGTGACCTCAAGGACTTGGAGGACAGGCGGTGGCTGGGTCATCAACTGTCTTCTGATTCTCTCTACCTTCTTTGAAATGTCTCATCCTACCTGGTCTTTGGGCATAGCCCCTATCCTCGCTGCATCTGCTACTGAAATATCCCTGATCTTATCTTAGCACAATGAGTGCTAAGCACAAAGACCTGGAGACCTTTGTCTGCTGACTTTTTATCCCTTTGACTTTTCCCTGGCCCTGTTTTCTCTCTGCGATTCACCCACACCCACATAAAATCCTGACTCTTTTGTACCCACAGCCTTTGTACAGGTTCTCATTGTCTGGGACCACCTCAATAAGATAGCACATTCACCAGCAACTCATAGCCACTCTCTGTGCCCTTCTTGAGGGCCAATGGGAATTTTTCAGTTCCAAGGGGAACTGGTGTGGAGGACGAAGCAGGAGTGACTAGTGTTCTCTGTTGAAATGTGCCTGCTGGCATTTATATTACTTTGCAGCTCTCCTGAGTGGCATTGGTGCCATTGAGAGTTACCCTTGAAAAGGGACCATGCATGAGTGGCTCCTGGTTTGAGATGCCAGGTCTCTCTGAAGCCTTCCTGTATATCCTTCTGGTAAGATCTCAGTGGCAAGATCTACTAAGCTCATCGTAGAATTTTATACCCATTTGTTCCAGATAGTCTTGACATTTAAAGCATGTATTTGGAATCCAGGGAAAACCTCTTTCTAAGTACTCTGGTCTTAAAAGGGAAAATCGTTTTTTTTATGACTTGTTTTAATACGGATCCACTTGAAAGTCCAAGATGGGCAGTAGCTTCTTTTACTGCCTGGCCCTGCCCCCTCCACTAAGTGATAGGTGTCTCAACTTCAAATGGTAGAGGACTTTGAGGTAACAAGAATTGCCAAGAATGATGCATATTTTACATGATAGTTCAAATATTGTTCTACCAGCTCCATAAATAATGTTTTACTTCTTGTTCTTTTATGTTTTGCATTTAGTTTCTTTTTGCTTTACCTTTAGGTCTAAGAAATTATACATCATATATTCATTGGGCAAGTCTTATATTCAGGACTAAGCTTTATATATATGAAATTTGCAACTTCTCTTTTTATAATCAATTTACAATGTTTGTCTCTCAAAGCTTTTGTTTTTTATAACTTCTACATTTCATGATCATTCATTTCCATAGTTGGTGTCAACTCTGCTGAATAGTAATATTTTAAGCTGCATTAACTTTACTTTCTATTCCTATATTTTGATTCTTCCTCTAAAAGAAATGTATCATTTGTCATAAGAAGATTCTAGAGAGTGATAATCTCATTTTCTAGTCTTAGCCTTCTCTACCAATTATAGATCCTCAGTGATATGCTTTATATAATTATTAGAGGCTGGCGAGAGGCAATTTCTCAAACAGCTCTCTATTCCCTTGTGGCAGACAAGAGTCCTAACACAGCAGTGGGAGCTCTGGATCTCTGCTCCTTGTTGTAAGCAAAAGTGCAAAATGGTCTCACTAAAATTATTAACAATGTGCAAGGTCAAATGTGCAGTCTTTTGCCCTGCTTTTCCCTAATTTCTCTGCTCTTAAAAGTGTTATTGTCATGTTGTACAAAAGGCACTGATGAAGGTTCGAGTTAAAAACCTGAACACTTTGTTGCCAGAATGTTTTGGAGAGCTAACATTTAGTCATTGCAATTCTTCTGTTAACACGTGCAGGTGCCCTGGAGCGATCAACATCTCTAACTCGGTGATGATAGTAGCAGTTTTGAGCAATGTGCCAGGCATGATGCTAACCACTTTGTGTGCATTGTCTAATTTAGTCTTACCAATCCTTGGAAGTGCATACCCATTTTGCAGATGGAGAACCAGAAATCTAGGGAAGTTGACCAAGGTCACATAGCTGAAAGGTAACAGAACTCAAACCCAGCCTGCCCCTTTCTCCACCATGAAATAGAGCTATTTACACAGGGATGACAGTTATAAATCAGAGCTTTTCTGTACAGACCAAGATATATGTTCCCCCAAACTATAAGCCCTCTCAGTGCAGAGCTTATAATCATTGAGACAGAGAAGAAAGACTAGGATCCTTTCCAGCATCCTTTCCCCAAGATTGGGAAGTTCCTAGTCTCTAATCAGATTAAATGTTTACATAAAGGAGGCAATGTTCTATGACTGCCCACTGATTCAATACAATGGAGACATGGTCAGGACTGTAACCCTGTCCCTTTCTACTTGTATTATAGAGTTTCAGCTTATTTATTGGACATATTTTTGTGGAGCACTTACCATAGGTTGGGTATCTTGATGGGTACTAGGAAAATGAGGATAAAAAGACATGGTCCACGCTCAGAAGGAATTTATAATCTAGTGTGGAGACAAGAGCCAACAATTCCAGAATAGGATGAACAGAGCTTGATAGGGCAGGAGGGGATGCACAGATGCCATGAGACCACTACTGGAGGAGTCGGTCAGGGGCAGATACGGGGAGCCCCTGAAGGAGAGTGATGTCGTAGGTTTTATGTGGAAAATGGCAGTGAAGGGCAGAGACCAGAGAGACAGGATGAACAGTAAGTGGTAGTTTTAATTATCTAAGTGAGAGATGATAAAGGCCAGGTCAGTGAGAATGGGCTGGAGAGAAGAGAAGTGAACTACAAGATAAAGGGGGTAGAATATACATAACTTAGTGATTAATGGTATGTGAGAGGTGAGGAGGGAAGACTCCTCCTCCCAGTTTTGGTTCCTCACCTTGCTTCTGTGTTTGTTTCCCTCACTTCTGGAACCAGAATCCACTAGAGGTGGTTCTCTATGACCATGCAGAGAATGGAAGAATAGAGCAAGTGCTTAAGGCAGCTCAGACTCCTTGTCTGTGAAATAGAGTTCATCATCCTCCTGGCCTACACCGCTCTGGGAAGCCAAAATGAGAGCGTGAGGAAGGGGCTTTGGAAATGGAAAAGCAAAATATAAAACAAGCAGTACTACTATTATGTTTAATACTAATGATTATGACATTCATTCTAGACTTATCTTGAAATAAAGTGATGATGGAGGTGGTGATGATGGTATAATAGTTAATACTTTATTTGGCCCTTAATACATTCCTGACATTGTTCTCGATGCTTTAGATGTTTGACTAGTTTAATTCTCACAACTACGTTTTACAACAAGGAAACTGAGGCACAGAGAAGTTAGGCAATTATTCAAGGTCACAGCTATTTAGTGGCCTAAAATGGGTTTCGGTTCGGGTCTACTGGCTCCTCTTATTTTTATCTCCAATATGACATAGATCTCAAGTACAATATAGCCATTCGCTGGCATCCAGGTTTTCTCTGGTGATCTTGAAGGTTTCCCACATGCGTACGCTGTCCTGCCTGCCAGCCTTCCAGCCATAATTCCCTTTTTCACTTATTATTAGCATTGTGTTGGCTCAGGTGCTCTAACACCTGTGTTGATAAAAGAGTGGGCTTTTAAGCGATGATCCAGGCAGTGCAGGAAAGTAGGCCCAGGGGTTTATTTAGGTCTCTGGTGAGTGTTCAACGACCAGGTCCAATCCTTGTTCTTTCCCTGTGGCCCCAGAGGGGCTAAGTGTTGCCCATGCATGTAATGGAAGGCATAAGAAAAGAATGAAGGGAGAAAGGGGGGAAGGAAATGTGGGCAAGTACATAGTAAAGAGAAAAATACAGAGAGAAAGACAAGGAAAAAGGGAAATAACAGGAAGCAGAAATAGAAATTAGATGCCGCCTGTCTGACTGAGTGGATGAATGAAGGAAAGGACAACATTTTTGAGTACGAGGCCCTCTATTCAGCCTTTTAATATTAATTATCTCAGTTAATCCTGACAGCGGCTCCACTCTCTGACCATTTTGTTATAGCTGTGGTCTTATGCACCTGTTACTTCTGACAGCCCACAGCCACACATTGTGATTTCAAGTTTTCCTTCTTGTTGGGTCCAAGCATTCTTAAATAGACAACTTTGCTGGCCATTTTCAAGTTGCTCAGCCTTCCACAGCTTTGTGGTTGATCCTTTTTCCCTCCTTCGCAAAATTGTCTGTGAGTTTCATTTCTGCAACCCTTGGATCCTTTTAATAAGACCTTCAAAAGCTGTAAAGCTCAATGGATGGTGCAGGAAAGGTAGTAAAGAAAAAAAAAAGTTCTCCATCTCTACCAGGTTCCATGAAGGGGAAAGTGTGAATAATGGGTTAAATAGAGCTCTTACTTTATTAAAGTCACAATTATATATGCGTGTAATTTTTAGCATGGAGATTTATTAATTTGCATTCAGATCATTAGAGCCAATTAGCAGCTCCAGCTTCTCCAGCGGTGCTCTGTCTTTTACCCTTTACTTCCCTTTGTAAACCCCAGATCATTTTTCTACAGACTAGGACCTACAATTGACCTCTCGTATTAGTGTTCGAAAAAAGGAAGTTCTGTACTGATGATGCCTTTCCCGGCTCCCATGCACAGAAGCTGCTGCTTTTTCTCTCTTTTTCTACCCATCAGGGCCTTTTTCTTTAAAGGACCTCTATTTACCAGTCATCAGATATAGCCCGTTTGGAGCAATGTCTACAGGAATTACTAAATGAGGAGAAAAGAAGCAAAAACTCTGTTTTGTACTCCCTTTCCTACTTATTGAGACACTTATTTTTCAGAAAAGAAAAAGAGCAGAAGCGTAACAAATTCTGCTTGAAAGCCTGACGTCTAGTGTAAGGGCCCCAGGTGAGTGCTAGAGATATTTTCCTCATTCACCTCACCCCTTACTTGATGTCTGTAAAGAACACATATTAAATGAATCTTAAGAAACAGGAACAAAAGTCGAATTTTTAAGGGCTTGGCTATGTAATGGTACAGGTCAGTTAATCAGTTCAACATGCTTTTGGAATTCATTGGCTCATCTTTGACTACTATAGATTGGTTATACATATGCTGTCATGTTCCCACTGTGTGTTGTCCGTGGCTGTTTTCTTACTGCTGCTTTTGTTCTATTCCAATTATATTATAAACCCTTGAGTTGGAAGCAATGTGGTCTATGTGTCTTATTATTAGCCACTGAAACCTTAGAAATAATTTTAAAAATAGTCCAAGAATCCACCATGCCCATCCTGATGGTCTTTATTCCCTGGTTATTCCTGTACTCTTTCTGCTCCTCCTCCCGAATGGTGGAGAATGGTTAGGGATCTCCCAACGGTGAGGTTGACTGACGTGTGCACTGACCCATGAACTCACCGTCAAGGCACTTTCGCCTTCACCACAGCCTCAATTTTCTCATGATGTATTTACTTTGGATCCCTTGTTAATTTCCTGTCAGTTTAATTAACATGGCTATTTCTGACCTCTTTCCTAAAGCTTTGACCCTCCCTAACCTCCCTTTCTCTTAGTAGATCTTACCACCCACAATTCTAGAAACTGTGAGGTTTTCAAACTTCACCTGCTCCCTCCCTGGCACACTAAATTTGGTCTGAATTACACCCATCGGTAGGTCCTTGCCACCTTTGCACGGCTGACCATTCTGTCTCTGCCCTTCATGAGTCGGCCTCTGCTTACTGCTCCGGCTTCATCTTTTGCAAATTCTCACACTCCTCCCTTTCACCCCTGCCATACTCACCATTTGCATTTCTCTCAGTGAGCCTTAGTGTAAGCGCCTCCACCTCCAATGAACAGACACCTCAACCTTGGCTTAATTGATTTCACTCCTCCTCCTCTGAACGTGGCTTTAAAGTCTGGGTTTTACATGTGCCACCCACGGCTCCCTTACCCTCCGTGCATGTCTTTATCACAGCACTAATCGCATGTATTCCACTGCCTGCAAAATGTCATATCCACTCTTATATTGGTGCATCTGGAATAGTGCCTGGTATATATCAAAAAATATGTGTTGTAAGTTGAATGAAAAAATGATGAATGAATGAATCTTATAACTAATTGCCACTCAATCTGTTCTGTCCTGACAGTTCCTTTTAACTCTATTGCTATCTTTGTCAACCCTCTTTCACTGTTCAATTTCCTACAACTCAAGCTTTTATTTATTTTTGGAGAGGCAGTTTGGTTCAGTGGTTTCAAGTATAGTCTTTGAAGCTTTGCTGCCTTAGTTTGGACACTGTGACTTGGTTTGCTAGCTGTGTGACCTCATCCAAGTTACATAGTCTCTGTGACTCATTTATGTTTTTTCTTTATTACCTATAAATGAAAGATAATAATAATACCCACTTTCACAGGGCTGTTGTGTGCATTAATTGAGGTAGATCCTGTGTAGCACTTAATGCCTGGCACATAGTAAATGGTAATTACATATGAACTATTTTAATTATTCCTAGCTGCTACTTTTACACTTTATTTTTGTGAACTATTTCAGGCATGCAAATAACAATAGGGATTAATATAGGAAATACCTATGCACCCACTACTAGTTTAAGAAAGATAGCAACAATGATAGTAAAAGCCACCTGAGGACACTTTCCTATATCACCTTTTCCTTCCTCCATCCCTCCTCGTCTTCTTCCTTTCATCTTGGAGGTAACCACTGCTTTAAATGAGATATTTATCATTTGCACGTATATTTTTATACATTGACTATGTAGCTAGGAATCATGAACACTACATGGTATGCAATGCATCGTGTTACTTCTCTATCTCCTTACTTCTGGTTACCAACCCCCAACTGCACCCCTCAGATCAGTAATCTGTATGGTTTCTAGAGTTGTCACCCCAGAATATAAATCTGATTTCTGTAAGTTGTTCATAGTATTTTCTTTCTTTTTTTTTTTTTTAAAGATTTTGGTTTTTTGTGGGTTTTTTTTTAGAGAAATTTTGGTTTACAACAAAATTGAGAGGAAGGTACAGAGATTTTCCATATACCCCCTGCTCCCACTTACGTATAGAGTCCACCATTATTACCATCACTCACCAGAGTGGGCCCTTTCTTTTACTAAAGGATGACACACATTAAACATCATAATCATCCAAAGTCCGTAGTTTACCGTAGGGTTCACTCTTGCTGTTATATAGCCTATGAGTTTAGACAAACGTATAATGATATATATCTATCATTATAATATCATACAGAGTATTATCACTGCCTTAAAAATTCTCTGTGCTCTGCCTGTTCATCTTTGTTCCCTTAACCCCCACCAGCAATCACTGATCTTTTTTATTGTCTCCATAGTTTTGCCTTTCCCAGAATGCAATATATTAATAGTAGCCTTTTCAATTGGCTTCTTTTACTTAGTAATAATGCATTTAAGGTACCATTATGTCTTTTCATGGCTTGATAGCTCATATCTTTTTAGTGCTGGATAGTATTCCATTATCTGTATATCATAGTTTATTTATTCATTGCCTTACTGAAGGACATCTTGGTAGCTTCCAAGTTTTGGCAATTATGAATAAAGCTGCTATAAACATCCATGTGCAGGCTTACGTTTTCAACTCCTTTGAGTAAATACCAAGGAGCACAATTGTTGAATTGGATGGTAAGGTATGCTTAGTTTTGTAAAAATCTCCAAATTATCTTCCGAAGTGGCTGTTCTAGTTCGCATTCCCACCAGCAATGTACGTGATTTTCTGTTTCACATCCTCGTCAACATTTAGTGTTGTCAGGTTTCCGGTTTTAGGTCATCCTACTAGATGTGTAGTGGTCACAATCAATTCTTGAATCCCCATTACATACATTCTGATCGCCTGAAAGCTGCCGTTTGGATGCCACCTTCTCTGTGAGGACTTCCCTACACTTTCTAAAATGGCAACATCTCTAGTCCTCTTCCCTTCTTCACTTTTCTTCACAATACTTCTTATGCCATAAACATTATATATTTCTTTTTATCTTTTTATGTATTTCGCCACCTAAATATGTAAGCTCCAAGAGATCAGGGATTTTTGTCTGCCTCGTTTTCTGCTATATCCCTACTGCCTAAGACAGCATCAGATACATAGTAGGTGCTCTGTAATATTTAATGAATATTGAATATATGGAATATAGTACCAGTTCCTCAACTTGGATTTCAAGTTTATTTTAGCCCTCTCCAGCATCACTTCCCCACCCTACCACCATCACTCCAACTTGCCCTATCTTCTCCTCTCCCAGGCCTTGGTTCAAGCTCTTTCCTCTGTCTGGGTATCCCCCTCTCCCGTTCATTTCTGCTTATCAAAGCTTTTCTTCTCTTTCAAGCTCAGCTCAATTCCTACCTCCTCCAGGAAGCCTTCTCAGATTCCATCTTTCCCTCTCCTAGGCTGCTTTAGCACTTTGTACCTCTCATAACTTGTTTCATAGTTTTCCTTATTTCATATTTATTTCTATATGTGTGTCCTGCAGGAATATGGAAAGTAGGAATGTCATCATTTCCATTGCATTTCACAGTGGGTGCTCAGTAAATCTCTGTTTAATCAATTGAATCTGAGTGTGAGGAGGGACTTGCAAAAGGCCATTCATATATCCTTCTGACAAGAGTTCTGGACTCCTGTTTAATGATTGGCTAAGATCCCCCTCTAGATGGCAAAGCATTGAGGAGATTTTAAACTCTTTTTAAGTTAAAATTGTACTTCACCGTAATTCTGAGTGTTTTCATAATGTTGGCCCACAGTGCAGCGTAATCAAATTACTTTAATTCCACATCATTTCTCCCATTCGCCATTCATTGTTTCTATTGTTTCTCCTCTCACTCAGTTTTAAAATATTTTTTTCATTTAAAATTAATTCATAAGCTGGTCTCATTTAATTTTCTAATCTAGCTGACTTTCTGCCAGGTATGTTTTATGTGTGGGTTAAGAGGAAAGGATGACCCTGGGGGTGTATGTGGAATGCCATTTTTTGCCTCACAAACTAGGAAAGGTATTCCTCATTATTTAAAAAGTGAGCAAATTAGGGAATTTCGAGGAATTTAAGTGTGTGTTCTATGAGTGGTAATGCTAAAGAAGTGGGGGTGTGTAGTTTACTTTTGATTATGGCTATAGCCACTTTTGTAGAGAAAATCACTGATTATGGCTTTATTTAATAGGATAGAGTAGAATTTTAAAGCTGCATGAGACCTTAGCTATCACTTAGTCCAGAATTTCTTTATCCTGTCAGAACCAGTGCACCATTTTTTGACAAATATTTAGTAACAACGTCTTAATGGCTTAAAATAAATTTCACCAATAATATAATCAATACACAGGGACTTAAAAAAACACAAATATAATATTCTGGCTGAAATATAAAGGAAAAATTAAAAGAAAATAATGCATAATAAAATTGAATATATGTATATATAAATAAAATTAGGTGTAATTTGTATTTAAAATTGTATTTATAATATGTAAAAATCATGCAAATATACATGCATCAGTATCAATATATAAATGTTTGGCATAACTCCTCTGGAAGACTGAAGAAATAGTAAGATGCTTGTGCCTATATGTGCAATCACCATGAATGGAACAGCCACACATGCTGTCAGATACAAGTGTATTGTATTGGCAACTCCAGTGTCATACTTGGCCTTATGTCAATGGTATGATTTTCCCAGATGGTGAACTATCATTGAAAATATTCAGAAGGAAGCAAGTTCACTCATACACACACCGTCACCCACACAAACACACATTTGTAGCTGCATTCCTGGAAAACATCAGTGTGTATTAAAATAGCGCAAAACAAAAAAATACTTCGTGTTTACATGTGAAAAGGGAGTTAATGTGTAGGCTCAGACAGTTACAAAAAGGGCTTAGCTGATATCTGAATGGCTGGTGGAACGTTTGGAACGTCATACAGAACACAAGACAGTTTTTCCTGAATGGAAGTATCCGTCTCATCACAACCTCTCTGACTGACCCTTGCTCACCAAATGCCCACAAGAGTGGTCCACAGTCGTTGTGATCCTACCTTCCCAAAAAGGTCTAGATTGCTCCCTAGTGGTTGGTGCCACCCAGTTGCAAATCTGTAGCCTCGTGCTACCACCTCCTTGAAGAATTTGAGAACCAGAAAGTTTCAGTTGCCTGAAACCAGTCACGTGACTAGTTATGCTGCGTGCGTCTGTAGGTAGTACTGTAACCAACAGACCTAGTTAACCTGTTTTAGCTTCTGTTTCTTCAATAGTAAACCACAGGTAACAATAGAAGCTAACACATAGCACTATTTTGAGGATTAACTTAGAAAAGGTGAATAAAGTGCTTGTTATAGAGTAAACATTTGGTAAAGGGTCATGATGATGATAATGATGATGATGACGACATGACAGTGATAAAGAATGATACTTGAGATAAAATTTAAGTTCCTTGTTTTGGATTTTCTTTCTAACTTACCGAGAATTATATTCTTTAAACAGCTAGGTCGCCTAGTTTTTATTCCAGTTTGATCCTTATTATCACTCTTAGAGATTTCCCTGTTTTCAGTTAAATGCTCACTTTTTCTTTTAGCTTATATTATAATTTAAATTGCCGAACAGTTGAACTCTTTTCTTTGTTGACACACGGAAGATTTGCATACGTGACTTTAAATGAAGTTATACTCATAAAATCATTTTTACTTTAGTAGAGAGTAAATATCCAAATTTTATTGTGCCACTATTTTTGAAAAAGATAATCTCCCTTCACTTTTGCAGAGGCTCTATTCCCAGAACTTAGCTGCTGTAATGATTTCTTTAGTAGCACACAAATTCTATATGAATATCTCAGCAGTTTTCTCAGTTAAGTGTATTTTTATGGTTGGCAAGATTAGGGTTGTCTAGGAAAATTGGTTTTCTTTTCTTGCTACTTTTTCTGTTTAATTTGTAACCAGTTAAAAAATACCACAATATGATGGATGATTGATTCTAGTAAAACTGCAAAGTTAAGGGATAATTGGCAGGCTTTGGTTAAGCAATGAAGTCTTCCACTACCTTTCAACAGCCTTTAAAACAACCTCATTATTAAAATGTACATACTAGCAAAATTATGGATGTGCCTGGAATTTAATTACTGACTAACTAGCAACGATGTCAGGGTTTTATTTTTATGGTGGATGTGTAATGTTTGTAAAGCAGCTTGTGGCATGGGTGCACTCTAGCAACCACAGAGGAGCTGGCATGAAAATGGAGTTTTGCAGCTAGATAACCACACCCTGGTCACTTCTGATTCACTTAACAGAACCACATTGGTGCAGGGTCTCAAATTGTTCAGTTCAACAAAGAATCATTCCTGGTAATCTAGTTCAATGTATATATGTTGCTGGTGGATATTAAATCCTTTCTGATGATGATAGTACAGGATGTGAGCCAATTATTTCTTAAAGAAGCTGAGACCCCATTTTGTAATTACATGGATATTACCAACTATATTCTTAGGCTGTGTCTGGTTCATGAGACAATGAATGAATAAGACCAGGTGACTTACGATCCAAATGCCGTGTCATTCTTTCATTTATCTAATCAATGACTACGTCATTTTACAAATGTTTATTGAACACCTACTCTGTATGAGGCACTGTGCTAGGTGCAGGAAATACGGAAGATTAACATGGTTTCTACCCTCACACATCTTATTACCAATTCTGATGGATTTGACTAGGTAGCATACAGACAAGGTATATCTGTGTGAAGTGTAATATATCTTAGAATGTGAATATAATGACCATCTCATGGAATGTAAGCTACCAGAAGTTTAAAAATCTAAAATACTAGCCAAATATAAAAGAGTCAGCATTATTTATTTACGGTAATAATGTGTAATCATAAGATTCTTGTCAATAGACATTTGTTGAACAATCACTATATAAATGTACTGGACTGGGCATCAATGAATAAGACCTAAGCCCTGGCCTTGAAGTACAAATGCACATTCCATTAAAAAGATGCTGGATATATTTTCTTCTGCAAAGGATTGGTACCCTAAGAGTAATAGCTCTCAGGTGTTACCTTTGCAATCAGACAGTCCAAGCTCTTAAATTTACCAAGAGAATAACTGATGAGTCTGTATCTTGAAACAGCATATATCTCCCACAGATCACATACTGATGAGGAGAAATGTCCTTCAAGAATCTTGAGAAACTCTTCGTAGTAGAATCTGATTTTTTTTTTTTTTTTTTTTTTTTTTTTTTTTTTTGCCTAGAAGGGAGTCAGGAAAGTTTCAGTGAATCTTTTGGCAGTGGTGTTAAAATGTAGAGAAATGTAATCGCATTTTTCAATGGCAATCTCAGCTGCAATGATCTGCTCAGTGAGTACGATATAAATTATCATGCCATTACAAACACCCTCTTCCATCTATAAAACTAGAGGAAATACATGAGCATCATAAAAAAATCCTTTTATCATCAAAAGGATTTTATATTCATGACATTGCTCTGAAAGCAAACACAAGATTTTTCAAGAGATCTTTATCTGTTTTGTAGAGGAATCTTAGCATGAGGGACTTACGATAAGCTGGACGAAAACACAAACTATACATTAATTTGAACTATCACTGAGAGATTTTAGTATTCAGAATATAAGTAGTCACCATATTCTTTTAGAGAGGTATTCCATAGTCAAATTATGTACTGATGGATGAAAATAGAAAGCTAAATTGAGAAAGTCAGCTTATCCTTTTGGGACCTATACCAGATGCAGTGTATTTATGATGGTACAGATGGTACACACATCTCAGATGGTGTGCTTTTTACAAAGTGAAGGCAAGACCCTCCACCAGCAAAAAGATTACAAGTCACTTTATTGTGTTACTCGCTTTATTGGTGGTCTGGAACTGAACCCGCAGTATTCTGAGGTATGCCTGTATTAAGCGTCAAAGTACCCTGGCAGTCTAAATATCTGACTGTTACTCCTAGACATCTCTAGAATTAACATTTGGATTCTAAATCCATTGTGCCAGCATCGCTGTGGCAGATTTAATTTTCCAAAGATGGATGCAACAACACCGGCTTATCCTGCATGCTCTTTGACAATGTGACTTTGTCACTTCTCCATGAGTAGGTGGAGTCTCATTCCTCTCCACTTGACTATGGGCCAGATTGTGACTGCTTTTGCCAATAGGCTGTGCTGGAATGAACACTGTGTGACCTCCAAGATGGGTCCTGAAAGGCAATGCACCTCCCCCCTTGTTTATTGAAATACTTGAGCTGACAAGTGGCAAGTCTGATGACCCAGAGGCCACCATACTGTGAGGAAGCCAAGGCACCTGTTGGTGTTCCAGTCAGTAGGTCTAGTCTTTGAGTCATAGCAGCCCAGGCCACAGAGATGATCAAGGAAGAAGAGGTTTCCAGATGATTACAATTGTCAGCCATGACTCACCCTTCAGTTCTTCCCAGCTGAGGTCCCAGATCTTGGAACAGAAAAATGACATCTCCTCCATGCCCTATCCAAATTTCCAACCCACTGTATCTGTGAGCATAATAAAGCTGAAAGGCCTAAACAAAGTCTTTCCTCTGTAGAAGCAGTACTTATTGAAAAATGTTGAAAAGAAATTTGCACGTTTAGGGTAGACATAATTATATCAGCTGCCATTTTTAAACACGAGGTATTCTGTGTGCATGTTACCAGTGCTGGTTGGTGCCCCGTACCGTCTTTACTAGTAGATGTAGCTCTTTCAGTCAGATGTTTTAGCTGGAAACAACACAAATCAACTTTGGCTGATTAACCAGAAAAGGATTTTATTATAAGGATATTAGGGAGCTCATGGAATTTTGTGGAGGAATCTACACATACAAGAACAGTTGAGTCTAAACTTGCAGGAAGCATCCTAAACCATGCTGTGAACCGGCCTGAAGAGGAAATGGCAACTGCTGCTTTTGTCCACTGACCACCAAGAAAACCCCTCGGCTGGCTGCCCCTGGTTGTTGGATGCCTCTGCTGCCACCAAGGCCAGCAAAATCGACTCCCTCCAAAGTTTGTCTCCTCATGTTTCTTGTTTCCAAACCAAAGATTCAGGAGCATGTGACAAATTGGCAAAACCTACTTCAAATGTTTGTATCCCAGTTTCAAAGGAGTCTGGGAACTTGAATTTTCTGAATTTTCCCCTGATGAAGCCAGATCCATCGGGATGCAAATTTCCCAAACATAGTGAGGCTGTTTGTGTTTGAAAGGTGCTGGGTAGCTTGAAAACATGACAGTTATGCACGAGATGGGATACATTAAAAGAAGACAAACAGAATTTTGGCTGGCCGCAACTCAGAAGATTGTATTATTCTGGTGGTACCCAAACGCAACACCTAGAGACAGTTGCTGGCGTATTCAGGTCTACCTGCAGGCTAGGGTGTTAAATTTTGTACCAATGTATATAGGTCAAGAAAAAACCCTTGCCCCAGCAAGACACTGCTCAATCTTATTTTCATTTCAATCATTCTTGGCAACATCCTACCTGGCATAATATGAAGATGAAGGGAAATGTTCTCAGAAGGGGTATAGTAAATTGGTTTAACTCTGTAGTCTTGACACTTACCGCTGGTCATTGAGCTCCCATGCTCATCAGGTCCTGTCTCTTGGCCTAGTGTGGTCTTCAGAACAAAGGATAATGATGATGATGGTGATACCAGCACGTATTGTTTACTGTGTGCTAGGCACTCTTTTAAGTACTTTATAGGTCAATTCTTTTAAATCCTTACAACAACTGTATGAGGTAGGTAATATCTGATTTTACAGATAAGGAAACTGAGGCACAAAGAGCCCCCCCCTTCATAGATGATAAGTGGCAGTGCCAACAGTTTGACCCACTAGTTTGACTCTAGATCTGCTTTCTTAGGCACTGATAGATAAGGATTTTACTAGTTATCTTGGTGATTGTGCTTTTCCTCTTTCTGAGTGAATGCTAGGAATACAGTACTTGCATAACTTTAATGTATCAGCTGGGGGAAAAGCAGAAATGCCTGTGCTTAGGGCCTTTGTTGCTTTCTTAAATTGTTATTAATGGCACAGAGTCCATCATTCTGTATTATACTTCTGTATTTTAATCATTAGTTTCTATTTGTCTTCAGTGAAGCACATCTGTCACTTTTTATTCCACTCAACTCTTTGCCATTTTTTTTTTAAAACCACGTATGCTCATTAGCTTAACTTCTTATCTGCAATTTGGAACACTTTAGGGCTTCATCAGCCAGATGATTTACATTTTTTAAAAAGGTTAATTAAGGTCAGCTGCAACAGACACTTTGTTATTAATTCCTGTTCATTAGGAGAATTTATACTTGTGTCCTTTGTTCTTGTTTTTAGTTTTGAACCAGTTTTCTTCCCTTGATAAAACATGTTCTCAGTCACCATGCAATTCAGTTGGAAAAATCTGTTTATGAGTTCTTGGCCACCAACTGAGGTCAATCACTTGAAGAAGTCTAGTGATCAGTGAAACAGTATTCCCCCAACAGAAACCACAGTTGTCTTTCCATCCAGGAGTTATGCTTACTGATGTGGTCAGGGGTTGATTCCATTAAATATTGAGTATCTATTAAGTACAGGTCAGTATGTCAGGCTGTCGGAGAATACAGGATGAATAAGAAATAGCCCTTGTTAAACAGCCTAAAGCCTTGTTACGGGTCGTAAGACACCTACATAAATAACTGGAATATATTCTAGAAAGAGATGTATGATTGGTGCAGAGTTTCCATAGTGCGTCTGAAGCATCATACTTGTAGAGTCTGCCTGCTACTCATGCATGAAAGTTCAAGTTACTGATCTAAAGCTCCGGAACCCACATTCTGTATTAGAATCATGCTGGCAGCCTTCCAGACTCCTCATATCAGGATAACTTTGTAAGTGACAAATTGTACATTTTGGCCCAGTGTTTTTCTGTTTCATCTGAAGTTCCTTGAGACCTTTAAAGTAAGTTACAATCACTCCTTGTGATTTATTTATGGCCAGTGTGTCAATTAGACTCAGAACATCTTGTATTCTTAACATGAATTTGACCTCTCTGTTTCAAAAGATGGTTTTAGCTTTCAGATCTCCCTAATAACTGCTGCAGTGAGGGCTCAAATAAAAATTTTGTTTAATTTCTGTATTCTTTAGTTTTACCATTTTTTGAATAGATGACTTCCCTCTCTTCCTTCTACCCCAACTGTATTTTGTAGACTGTTTTATTCTTGGGAATTACACGGTAGAAAAATTATAGCCTTTGAAATCAAATATATGTGGATTTACATCCCTGCTATAACTTTTGATCTTTTGGGGTAACTTTTCTAACTTCACAGAACTATGATTCCTTGTCTGTACAGACAGGATAGTAACATTTCATACTTTTGAGAAGATTAGTTGAGATGACATAAAATACTCGCCAAAAATGCCTCAGTGAGTCCTCTCCCCACCCGTTTATCTTCCTCACTTAGATAATATTTCTAAAGGGAACTCGCTCTCCTTCTCTGTCTCAGCAGTGACATCTGTTGCTTTACTGTTCACCAGCACAGATTTCCCCTCATCACTCCCTGCTCATTCCAATCAACAGCATAAATTGTTTCTTCTTATCTCTGATAAGGTATGCTTAAAATAAATGTTAACTAATTCCATATTTTACCATTTCTGTGGTCTGAATGTTTGTGTCCCTTCCTCCCCCCAAATTCATGCGTCGAAATCCTAACCCCAAAAGGTGATGGTATTAGGAGGTGGGGCCTTTAGGAGGTGCTTAAGTCAGAAAGGGGGGAACCCTTATAAATTAGTGAGAGATAATTTATCAATGAGATCTCACAGCCTCCCTTGACCCTTCCATCACGTGAGGACACACTAAGGAATCTGCAGTCGGCAAACCGGAAGAGAGTCTTCACTGGAAACTGACCATGCTGGTATCCTGATCTTGGACTTACAGCCTCTAGGTCTGTGAGAAGTCAATTTCTGTTGTTTATAAGCGCCTCAGCCTTTGTTATTTTGTTATAGCAGCCTGAACAGACTAAGACAATCAGAGTTTGCTGAAGTGATCTGAACCCCATGTTGGATTTTTAAGTAGTTTTCCTTCTATAGCCCACATGTCAAGATTAATTATGTGATGCTTATTGTTATCCTATCTTTTAACAATCACTACTTCCTATTTCCTATTCCTATATATGAAAATAAACAATCATATCTTTCCTTTCACAAGGATTTGAAAATGGAGTGTTGTCTAATACCAAACTTTGCTGCATGTCTTCCTATGGAAGATAATTATTTCCTGTTTAGCAATCTGTTTTTGACTTCAAGGACATTCACTGAGTACCTGCTGTGTTCAAAGCAAAGTACTAAGTGCTTTTACGTTTATTATCGCACACTCTACAAAGCACTGTGAGTTATATTTATCATGAATAAAGTTCTTTAGCACCAGGTGTGGTTTTCTGGTGGATTTATTCTTATGTAAAAGGGTCCACAGACAACAGGTATATTTTCTGCCATTTTCTAAACAGATATTACTTGTATAAATCACAATTCTTTTCAAACGATAGGCTTTAATAATGTTGTTTTTACTACATACTGAATGTAGACAAGATAATTATAATATATGTGTCAGGTATTAAGAATAAAATAACAGTGTTATCCACCAATGTTTGTTTAAAAAACAAATACAACAAGCACATTTGAAAGCTCCCATGTGCCCATCATCCACCCTGTGATTACTCTAACCCTGCCCAAAGATGACCTCTGGATACTTAAACTTTCTAGTTTTAAATCTGTCATGAAAACAATGATGATAACTCAATGTTTCAAGCTTGTCTGGTATTGAATCATTCCAGACAAGGAGCACCAGTGTCTGTCTAGGGAGGTCAAATTTTGGTTTTTAAACGCACAATATGAAATACCTACCTTTTCTTTTAAAAATCATTTAGGAGCAGATCTTTCTCTTATTTCTTATAGGTTTTTTCATATGGTTATAGATTATTTTATATGTTTTCTCTGGGCAAAGTGCTGGCACAAATGCCACCAAGTGAAAAGTCTGTTGGGGGCATCATTAAAGTCACAACCCCAAGAACGGGACCAGAAAGAAAGTCCAGCAAGGGGAGGCCTTGATTCCTTGTTCTTTTCTTGCTTTACACAGACCCCGAGCAAAAGTTATGAGATTCATTTAAGTTTTCTTCTGTGGGTTGGCAGAAATAAATGGCGAGTTACATACAGAAGAAAAAGATTAAATTTAGGGAAAGGAGAAAAGTGGGTTGGGGGAAAAGGCAGAAATAGAAAAATTGATGAAGAAATATGATCATCTAGGAATATCGGAAGATAAGCATAAAGATGCTTATGGGCTTTGTTACATCTAGAGCTTTGTTTTAAATCTTGAGGTATTGCATAGGGAAATATTTGTGTCTCACTCCAAAGTTCACAAAAAGGAGAAAGAAAAAGAGAGAGAGAGAGAGAGAGAGAGAGAGAGAGAGAGAGAGAGAGAGAGAGAGAGAGGAGAGAGGGAGGGAGAGAAATGTGGGTGAGCGGGCAGATGGATGGATAGATAGATCAACAGATAGATAGATGTATATTATAATGAACTAGATAGATGGATAGTTGGATGGACAGATGTAGTAATGAATAAAGTATGCTGTTGGCTGCTGTAAATTGAGTGTTCATGTCTTGAAATCCTAACCTCCAAGGTGATGGTATTAGAAGGTGGGGCCTTTGGGAGGTGATTAGGTCATGAGGGTAGAACTCTCTGGAATGGCATTAGTGCCCTTATAAATGAGACCCCAGAGGGAGCCCTCATCCCTTCTGCCATATGAGGACACAACAAAAAGAGGCAATCTATAAAATAGGAAGCAGGCTCTCTAGACACTGAATCTGTCAGCACCTTGATCTTGGGCTTTCCAGCCTCCAGAACTGTAAGAAATAAATGTCTGTTGTTACAAGCCACCCACTCTGTGATATTTTGTTATAGCAACCTGAAAGGACTAAGACCTTTCAAAACTGCACTTGTGAGAGAAGGACCCTTTGCACATAGAAATGGATGAACGAGGTGTGATCAAACAATATGGTGAATGTTTAAATTTAAAAAATAATTATAGCAGAAGACACATGGCCATTAATCCCCCTCAAAATACTCTCCATTGCTTTGAACACACTTATCTCATCACTCTTACCACTTTCTGAAGCAGTTCTGGAAGTCGTCTTTTGTGAATGCCATTAGTTGTGCTGTCATGGCTACCTCGATGTCCTGAGTCATTTTGATTTTGGGGAAGAGCCAGAAGTTGCACGGTGCCAGATCCGGTGAAGAAGGTGGATGAGGACATACCGTAAAGTTTCTATTTGGCAGAAATTTCCATACCAGAAGCGATGTGTGACACGGAGCGTTGTCATGATGGAGGATGATTTATGGCACACTTTAAAACACACTTTCTCTCAACTGTAGCTCACAACCTACTGACTGCACCTGAATAAGTTGAAACTTGTCATACACTGTTACTAAGGTTCAACCCACTGCTTCCTGTATTGAAGATCCCTGTCTTTCCGTTGGATGGCACTCGGCAGCAGCATTCATCATATTTTGTGATCATAACGGAAAGGCACCATGTCACACATCACTTCCAGAACAGCAGTTTCTGTCAAATAAAAACATTACGGTGTGTCCTCATCCACCTTCTTCACTGGATCTGGCACCGCGCGACTTCTGGCTCTTCCCCAAATGACCATGAAAGGTAAGTAAACATTTTAAATTGATTCAGGACTTCAAGGCAGTCACGACAATGCAACTAAAGACACTCACGAAAGAGGACTTTCAGAACTGCTTCAGAGAGTAGCAAGAATGATGTGATAAGTGTGTTCAAAGCGAGGTGGAGTGTTTTGAGGGGTATTAATGGCAATGTGTCTTTTACTGTAATAATTTTTTTATTTACACATTCACTGTATTGTTTGATCGCCTCTCATAGTTCAGTACAATAAAAGCTATGGCAAAAATCTGCTCTATTTTGGTAGTCCTTCTTACTGTGCTCCTGCTCTAAAGAAATGTTCCTCTTTTCTAAAGGAGAAAGTTGTAGTTTTGAGAAAAATGACATTCTGTGATTAGGAACTTTTTTTAAAATCAGGAATTTCATCGCAATAAACTGTGATTCAATCTAAACACACAAACACTCAAGATTGTACAGCCAAATCTGTTTCTGCTAGTAAAAAAAGTTAGCATTACCATGAGCTTTTTCATATTGGATTTTAGAGCAATAAACTTCTTGCCCTGCTTCTTTGAGCTGAAATATTGAAAGTTAAATTTTCAGTTTGTTGTTGGGCTTTTTATCTCATAGTCCCCTAATCCAGATGTTTAATTACTCTCTTACTCATTAAACACAGCGGATCATTACTTCTCATTTGAAAATTAACTATAGGTCTGGGATATATACAAACAATGCTGTTTCTTGGTCACCGACTTTTTAAGGCACCATTTAAATTCTTTAACTCTCCAGGTCAAATTGCATTACAACACATTTCATCAGCAGAGAGATCTATATAGCACTAAGATGGTAACAAGTTCCAGCCAATGGACCATGTATTTCAAGCAATAGGCCATAGAGAAGAGATTAGAACTACAAAAGTTTTGAACCAGTAATAATTTTATGGATTTAATCTGTGCAGTAACAGGGAGCTTGAAAAATGTCACCACTTTTCTAAAGTGCTGTAAACAGGCCTTTAAAAAATTGTTTTATATAGTCAGATCATATTATTGATGACTAAATTTTATAGATCTAGTTTACAGCTTAATTCAAGAGCATGGATTGGCTGTCAGGTTAAAATAATAAGTATAAGATTTATAAAACAGTCTCTAAGACTATTTGTAGAAATGTGGCATGCACTAAAAATCTTAATATAGCATAGATGAATGCCATGAAGAATGTACCGAAAAAAGAAAAAATTCTCATTGAAAATGCTTCCTTTTGGTGGGGTTGGAGGAGAAGCCATGACATCAGGTCAGTGTGCATAAAGGACTCCCAGCTGAATATGCTCTGTAAATGGTGGATATGGTTCATGTAACTGAGCGAGATCTTGACAGGTGTGGTAAGGGAAGGGCATTTCAGTCTGAAGGAACCGAGGTCTCTCTGATCAAAACCTTTGAGAGGTGGTGGTGCAGGTCCCTTAGAATAAAATTGAAAGCACTGACCCTGGCCAAGGAGGGGTCTGGGAGGAAACAGATGCAGAAGCTTCTATAGCAGTAGATATTGCTGTGACATTTTTATTGTATTCTATAAGATAACTGGTCTACAACGATGGGAAAAAACACACAAGTGGTTCTTTACTACAGAGCATTTGAGGGGCCACTGCCATATAGGATCTTCCCACTGTGTCTTCTGGTCTCTTTTCCTTTCATTCTCACCCTTCTCACTAGTGCACCAGTGGGCCTCCGAGCTATTCCTTGAACGTACCAAGCAAACGGTCACATTTGCTTTTCCCTCTGCTTGGAACACTCGTACCTTTCTCTCTGTCTCTCCCTCTAGATCTCTTCAGATGTCACCTTATCAGAAATGCTTTTCCTATATAACAAAAGAACATTCTCCTTTTTCTGAGCCTTACCAGATGCCGTATCATCCTCCAGGATCCTTTTCCTAGCCAATTTTAATGTTTTGGTATTTCAGTCTTAGTACCGTATTTCATATTTTAATTTTCATCATCATACTATGTAGGGGTTTGCTCATAAAACTGGTTCCACGCCCAGGAACTGTAGCATATTGGAAATTCGTATGGATGCGGTGGGAAGAGAAGCGTAATGCTGCCTAACCGTTTGTAGAGATCGAATCAGGGTGCAGTCTCCCTTCCAATACAGCTGGGCCCTCAGGCAATGCTCAGTGCATGAAAAGTTATCATTGGAATTCATCCCTCTGAGGGTGATGGAGGCCTGGGGATAGGAGTGAGGCTTGGCAGTTGGAAAGAAAGGTCAGTTTTCCCAGGCTACTGAGGACCATTCCACAAGATGAGACAGGATAGCCAGATGAGAAATCCGTGCCCTCCTATGTGTTCCCAGCTCTACTGGTATATATTTGGTGTTTCCTTTCAAGGACCTTTCAGAGCACCTTGGGCTCATTAGGAGGAAACCAGTCCCATTTATGAGTAGTAAGGAAGCCATTTTCTCCTGTTGGAGTGGCCTGGTGTACAGATAATATACATAATTAATGTGCCCCAGAAAGCTGTTTAAATTAATTATGGGATTGTCCCCCAAGAAGTATTCCATAGGAAGAAGTGCTTTAAGCTGGGACCTGGGAGTCCCACGCTCTTTTTCCTCTCGCCATTAGGACTTTGAGACCTCAGGCAATTCACTTAATGCTCCTCTAAAGTACCTATAAGATACTTTATTGATCCATATTTTATTCATACATTCCACTTCTGAATATTGGGAAAACCTCAGTAGAGCCTGAGGGTCAGTGAGGGAAAGCCAGTAATACCCTTTGAGATCCTCCATAGAAAATTGCCTGAAAGGGCCTGGTTCCACATACTGTTTTTTACATCCCGGACTGGATATTTCATAGAACTAATCATTACTTTTTAATATGTTAAACCCATACATATGCTTAATTCTTTCACATCAAAGGTGGCCTAAGACCTAAGTGATCAGCTCTTGCAACTAGACGGAGTTCATATTCAGATGGGAAGTTTTTAAACCTTTCGGGTTCAAAAGGAACCTGTGTTTCTGATGAACAAGATTAGGGATTTGTATTTTCTACTTAGTTATAGCTATTTCTTGTTTGTGAGGAATGCTGCAAAATAGTATGGACTATTATTTTATTGATTAAGAGTCAATAAACTCCAGATGTGCTCAGAAAATCAGGTTGGGTTCTTTGGGGGTGGAGGGGAGGAACAGTTCTTTCTCCATCATGGCCATATGGGATTTCTATATTTAGCCTTTAGCCCCCCAATCAATATACATATCTCTATAAAACAATGCTACTTTTCAAAAGAATAGAGCATAGATACTGTACAATATTCTTTCCAAATAAACCAGTCCAGAACTACAGGAAGTTGCTTTAGTTCGCATAAATCTCATTGAAAAGCTGCAGGAAATGTCATACTCCGGTTCCCATATTCTTGCATTTCTTCTGCTGCACGTCAGTAGCTGTCCAGCAGATGGCACTGTGTGGTAACCAGATAACAGCTTCCTTTTGCAAAGGTGGCTGTGTGCATTTCTGCCATGTATTATAAATATTCATTGTAAAATACAAGGTATTAAACGTCAGTTATTTACAAATTTGTATCTTATATTACTATGTAGTATTGCCCTCTAGAAATATAGTGAAATGTTTCTTGTCCCTTAAGGAGCTTTTTATTTTTCTAACGATTAACACTGGAGTTCACTTATAGTTTGTTCTAATAGGTTAGAGATATATCAGCAAATAATTATCACTCTAATATTATCCTGGGTGCCCTGCCCTCTGTGTTTGTGTCAAGGAACAGACGTGGTTGGGCTGAGGGTGACAACCCTCAAAAGAGCTGCTCAGAAACACCTCTCTATTGCCACTTCATGGACTAGTATGTGGCCAAAAAGGAAGGAAAAGAAGGGAAATAGCACCCAGTTATTCAAAGCTGGTTCGGAATCATGGGCCTACCTGGGTGCTTGTTAGAAATGCAGTATCTTGGGGCCCCCAAAGACTTCGTGAATCAGAATATGCTTTTCAACAAGATTCCCAGATGAATAATATAAACATTAAAGTTTGAAAAGCCCTGACTATTAAGTGCCTCTTCTTCCTTTAATGTAAAGCAGATGTTGAGAACCCACTGAGTGTCAAGCGGTGAGTCCTGGGCGTGGGTTGCGAGATGATCAGGTCAGAACACAATCCATGAGGAGATCACAGTCAGGGGGTTAGAAAACAAACAGAAAAACCACCAACTCAGAAACGTAGGGGCTAAGACAGTGTCAACGTAAGAAACATCCAAACTGAAGACAAGTGTCGGGAAGCAAAATCTCAATGGATTAAGAAAATGCTCCAGAGAATGGCAGTTTTGCAGCTTATTTTATACATTAGAATCAAAGGAGGAGGCGTAAGGAAGGTTACATGAAATCCCTTGGTGGTAGATTAAGGTGGCAGGAGACAGCAAAGCAAGGAAATCTCTGGAATTGGATAAACAGTAAAACAGAAAGACACATAGTTCTTTTACATTGGTGAATACAGGACAGTTAATAATTAACATTTACAGCACATAGAGATGGTATTCGGGGAAGAAGATAATAATGGGGTGTTCTGTGGTTTTGTCCTCTGGAGCTGTGGGCTGTGCGTTGAGGGGTCTGGAAAAGGACATTACTCTGACATTTCCAAAGTATTGTTTGAGATTGTCAACTGGCAAAAATAACTCTCCAGAAAACCCACCAAAAGAGTGGTTTATTCGGGAAAAGAAAAAGAAACAAAAACCACCACTGTAGCATGGGAACGCACACCTCCAACACCGGGCTCCAGCCGGCTGCCCATGTGAAGAAGAATAATCCCTGTTCCAAAATGGCTATCCTATTTATTAGCATCCCTCCCCTGGAAGCTACCACAAAGTCCAACAGGAAGTCAGGACCAGAGTGTCAACAAGGGGCCCAGCTCCACCCATAGTCCTCCCAGCTCTATGGTTAAGCACTTTAAGATGCCAGTTCACTTTTATCAAGATGCAAAAGACAATAGACAGGCTGACTTAAGGTATAGATTGACTTTTGTCAAGGAAGCTACAGGCCTAGGATGTGACTACCCGCCATGATCCACTTTAGTTAGGAATTTTTATGTTTAGACCATCTAGGATGAATGTGTCAGGTTTAGTATGTGACCCCTTTTTTGTCCACAGTAGGTATATACTAAGTGCAAGTGTGTGTTTGGTAGGCATTGGACTGCGATTCACATTTAATCTTGATAATAACTCTGAGAGATAGAAAATACTGTCCCAGAAGAGGAAACCATGCAAAGTCATTCATGCAGCCAGTCAAGGATAAGTTAAAGCTTAAGCCCAGCTCTGTCAGGGTTCAAAGCCCAAGCTTTTTCAATAAGCTGTATCTCAGAAGCCCAGGCTTTTCCAGTAAGTTATCTGTCCTTATAACCTCTGTTATAGATCACAAAGGAAAGGGCTGATTGCCAGACCAAGGATCTGAGGACCTTACATTAAAATGTAAACTTTGGAAAGTTTATAAGTTAAGCACATCGGAGCACTTTCCCACATGGGGGCAGTGATCTTTAATACCTTGCATGTGGGTCCTCTGAGTTCGTACATTAGGACCCCTGGGATCTAATGGAGCCCTGCCATCCTGAGGAGGTAGGGACTAACTGCAGTCGGGTGGTGACAGGGAACCTTTAGGTGGAGGATCTTTCATAGAATGGGGCTGTATTAATGCTGAGCTCAGGAGAACTAAGAATCCAAGTGTTCTGTCCCAAATCCAACGAAGTGTCCTTTGCAAGTCAGCATTCATCAGGATGTTGAGTAACACTGAGCCCTTTGTCGCCCACACAGCATTATTTTTAGGAATTGATTGCCCAGATTGACACTGATTTCTTCAAAACCATTTTTAGGGGTTAATATAGTTGTAATTACTTACACTTATATGGTAGTGGTTGTTTCATCTAAGTCTCTTGATGAGTCTCCAACAGAGAATGGAATTTAATATCAGTAAGATAAGGAAGGCACATCTATTTTTTTTGTTATTGTATATAGGAAGATTGTTGCTCAGTTCAAAAAAATTATTTCATTCAGAGCCTTTTTTCTTTTTGTATTACCATTTATTAATTCATGTATTGTACATACCGGTAAGCAGAACTGAATGTTAAATTTGAATAATGGTTTAGAAGCAGAATCATACAGAGCTGGCAAAACTAAAACTTGCTTCTTGTGAGGAAAGTATCATACAGTGATGCTAAAGGAACTGAATGGCCTATATCTTTGATGGCTAATATTGGTGTTTTTCAGGAAATGCAGGGCTTATTTATCCTACTCTTTCAAGCCCAGTTTTGTTATTTCCAGGCAATTTGTTGCCTTTAGTAACCTATAGTCAAAAACGGTTGTGCTTCTGGTTTGTCTGATATCAGTGGTGAATGTCCGTTCCAAATATGGCTTGTATTCCCAAATACACAAAGTGGTGTAGGGTGTAGTAAAAATTGTCAGGGAAAAATATCTGCACAAATCCATAGGGATTGGGGAATAGATAGGAAAACTAGGTCAAAATGGTCCCTCAGGATGGGTACGGTGACAATTTGTCAATGAACAGCATTATCTCAGTCTTGAAAGAATTGCTCTGATAACATCAAATTTCTCCATAACCAACATCAACAATAAAGACACCGAATTAGCTCTAAAGTACTAGATTGTTTTTCAGGGTTGAGCTCTTCCTCTATGTCAGCTAGTACTTTCCTCATACATCTCTCAACACCGCTAGCTCATTTTTCATTTTTAATTTTGCTTCAAGTCCATTTCTCCTTGGAGTAGAGGGTTTTGTTTTAAATGTAAAGAAAGAGGACAGAGGTGAGACGACAGCAACTGTGAAAGAAGCCTGTTGTGAACTGTGTCTGATTATTGTCTCAAGACACTTTCAAAAGTGGGCTCCTGACCGTTTCATTTTACCCTCACCTTTCCCCGTAAAAAAATGAAATGTTCCCCAGGAAAACAATAGACATTGTTGCCTAATAGTCCATCCATGGGAAAGCTGTAGTAGTTACAATCTACAAAAGAGGCAGATGCCAAGAAAAACAAGTCAATTTGAGCAATATCTAGTGACTTCTATTTTTAAGAGTGGTTCTGGAATGCGTCATAAAGTCATAAATTTATATTCATCTTAATTTCTTACACATACAAAGCTCAGAGTCATGAAACATGATGGTGAAAATAAATTATCACAAGAAGCAGTATGAATGCCATATGTATTATAAAATATGTTGAGCTTTGTTTCAGTTAAGAGCATATGAAAATTTTGAAAATTAGAATAAAAATTCTCTCTTGCATATATAGCAATCCTCAATAACCATATTATTTAGTTATACAGAGCATCTATTCCTTCACCATGCTGAATAACTTCACAATACTGAAAGGGAAAAAATACATTTAGAAAACCCTAAAACAAACAGACAAAAAGCATGTGATGAAGATTGTTGAGAGGGTTGCCCTGAAAAATATGATCAAAGGAAAGGTGGAAAGTGTTCCCTCCATAATTCCTGTGCTCCAGCCAAGATGAGTTACTGAGAACCTTCTAAGGTGCTGTGCCATATCTCACTTCTATGTTCTACATTGATATTGCCTCTACCGGTAGTGTCAAGTTTGATACTCCGTCTTCTCTGCACACTTGACAAACTTGCTCGTATCCTGCAAGATTCAGATCAAATATCCTCTACTCTTTGAAGCTAGCTGATCACTCTTCTCCTCTTTCTGTTAGGGCCTCCTATTCTTGTTCCTGTCTCACTGTGTTGACATTATATGATGACATGCCTGGCCTCTCCCCACCCCCAGATGAGCTCTTTGAAGTCAGATAACCTCATTTTACTCATTTGTACATGCTCAGTGCCCAGTGCATGGATGGAAAATATATGGCACATATGTTTCCACTGTTCAATTTTGCATCTGTATCAGATATTATAAATCAATCCAGACACCGTTTCTCTTGAGACTGGGCATAGGCCCATAGTGTTTCTGAACACCGTACTTCAGGCAGCTACTTGCACAGTTTCACTGGGACTGTCACACAAGTTTCAACTTTCTTGCTACCACTGGCCTAGCAGAACACCTGGCTCATAGTAGGCAATCGTTATCACTTTTATGTGGAAGAACAATGGTGTTACATGAAAATCATATGAAATCCATGCTTTGGTTTGACTTTTGGTTAAATATTCTGATGAAGTTGAATCCAGAAATGTTATAAAACTTTCTGGTATCTCAATCACTGAGATTAACTCCCTCTGTTGTTCTACTTTTATTATTTTGAAATACTGAATTGAATTAAATAAGGTCAAACAGATCTCTTTCCATTACAAGACTTATGAAATCCTTTATATGCCAGAGGGGCCGGAGGAATTTGCATTAAGAGGATAAAATATTTAGTGTTTCACAGACTTCTTGAAACAAAGAAAGTGTTTTCTGGGACTAGTATTCTCCAGAACCCACTCTGGGGACGCTGCTGTGGTAGATGCTTGAGAGTTCTGTTCCTGGCTTCAGCACGCTGTGTTATTCATGTATTTATATTTAGTTATTAGAATTGGGTAGAATGAGAACCACGGGCTTTCTTTTTGCTATTTTAGAATGACAATCTACAGTATCCTTGTAGAAACATGTCGAGATGATGGCTTCTTCTAACTCCTCATTGATTTATAGAGGCTTTGACCTTTGAAAATATTTTGTTAGTTTTTCTTTCTGAAGCATGAAGATAAAGCATTGAGTAATATGAGTCAATAGGCTTGGATTCAAGGATCCCAAGTCCGACATCCACAAAGCCTGTGAAAGCGTACTTATCATTCATGACCCGTAGTAGTGTTTTCACCTGTGAAGTGGGGACACTGAATGCCTCAAGTAGAAATACGGGCACAGAAGGAACAAGCAATGCCAAGATGTGTTTTGCTCTGCTTGATTCCATATGTAACACTCTTAAGGCTGTTTTTTTAACACCAACTTGCTTAGAGAGTAGTTTCATTTTCAGAAGGTAGAGAGGTCCTTGAAAATGACTAACCACATCTGACCAGTTATATAACATGCCTTGAGTGTACAATAGCAGCTGATTAAGCCTAATATTTCCATCTCAATCTTAATGACTTAGTAAGGCATTAAGATTGAGATGGAAATATTAGACTTATATGGAAATAATACTTTAAGACATTTGATTACCCATGTGACTTCTCCCCAGATACCAGGCTTCCTCCCCACTCCTGCCCTCACACATACAAAAAAAAAAAAAAAAAAAGCAGATGGGAAAGGACTAGCTTGACAATATCATTTCAAGTAGTGATGAGGTTGACAAAGATTGGTACTGTAATTTGAGAATAAGTAATTCATTTGAACAAAAGGCCATGGGACATAAAGACCATATTGAAAGCATTTGGGGTTTCTCCATGTTACCTGCCTTGTATGGATAGTTACAGTCCTGTCTTGGGCCCCATTTTACAGATTCCCCTCCTGGCATCAACGCTATCACTTCTGTTTTAATTTATAGCAGCATCCATATATTGGTCATGAAACAAGTCGCACATATGTTGTTCATTTTGCATTTTGTGCAACATGTTGCTGTAGTTGAAAAAATTGGGGGTTGCATACCAGGCAGCATTTTACCACCTGTGTGATCTTGCCAAACCATTTAATTTAGTCTTAGCCTCCTTTCCTCAGCTATGCAATAGAGATAATGATAATGAGCCTCACAACAACGTAGGATTGTTGTGAGGATTCAACAAGGTAATATAAGTAAAGAAGCTGGTATATAATAGGTGCTTAATAAATGTTAATTCTCGCAAAGTCCTCCATACCTCTCCTTTTAGAGTAACTAACATCAAATCTTAATCTGAATTCTTCTGTTTAAAAACCTTCAGTGACTCCTAGTGCTCTCAGGATCAACCCAAAAGTCCTTATTGAGTCATACGAGGCCCCTTTTGAGCTGGCTTATTTCTAGCCCTATTTCCCATCATTCTCTTCTTCACAGTTTGGGACCAGTCCCCCTAAACTTGTCAGTTCTCCTCTGACCGTTATGCGTTGGCTTGTTCTCTCATGCATTTCCTTTCCTCCTCAGGCGGCCTTTTCTCTCTACCCCGTTTCCTACCACCTAGCATGAGCATCTCTCTTCTGTGCTATCTTGTACTTTTTCATTATAATACAATCTGTTTATCTGTTTGTTCCCTCACAAGATTGCACATTAAGGGTTCAACCTGTACCTTATTTATATTTGTATTCTCAGTGCACAATATCTGGCATACCGCAAATGATCAGTAAAGCTTTGCTTCATGGATTCTCCTTCGCCTTATTTTTTCCCTTATGTCACCCCCCCAAATAAAATGATTCATCATTATTTACCAATCCTAATAAAGCTAGACATATTTTAGTAATTTTTATATCAAAAAATAGTCTAGAATTTTTAGGATAGATTGGTGTGTGTGTGTGTGTGTTAAAAAAAGAACTCCAATGACAGGAACAATCATATTTATGAATTCACAGATTATGTTCTTATAGAATTCAGGGTAATTAAACTTGAGATATTCAAGTCTTTCTGCAGCTTCAACATGATATAATTCGGGAGTTCTATTATTAGAACGCATATCTCTAATTGTTGGTTCGAGAATTAATGAAAGGTACATTCCTGACTTGGGTGTTAACTTTGGCCCATGATTTATAAATGAATAAATGACAAAAGACATTTCAAAATTTTATATCTTCCTGGATGTGGTTGGTGTTAGAGGTGCGGAGAAGCAGCTCAGATTTGTTAGAATTAGGCTGACATTTATAAAGACATAAAACTCCCGTGTAGCAGGAACTTTAATTATTACTTAAGAGCAGAGTTGTTAAAATGGCTCCCTCAGATACTTGAACTTTTGCTTATGTAAGGAGAAAAAAAAGATAAATTTCAAAAATGAAGTTCAGTCAAACAGTTTGCACTGCCAGTTACTCTATAATTCATTTTGGGGATGACTTTTACATTTGGTCTAGGAAGGAAGCCAAATATCAAATACGTCACTTACTGCTGACAAGTAATGATAAAATCTTAAGGAAAAAAACTTGCCTCACATAAGAACGATTTGAGAATATTTACAGATGTATTGAAGCATCTTCAAAGCATATGAGCTCCACAGCTACTGAGAAATTTGAAATCCCTTTTTCTGTTATTCACATAAAGAAATTTGTCATGGTTACTTGAGAATTCTCCCATCAGAAGAAAAGTTCCCCACATTTGATCCATGAGACATGAATTCTAAACTAATAGCATCTTTATTAAGGGGAACTTTAACAAGGAGAGTAGTTGCTGGGATGGTTAAGATGCATTTTGCTAGCCTGGCATGTTTTAGTTACTCTTATACTTGCAATAAATGAAAGTTGGTCTGTGTTAGGATGTGAGTCTATTCTCCAAAGACATATATGCTGATAGAACTAATGATTTGCAATATTTAACAGTAAAACTATTTTACTTGCAGTGACTCCAGGCTGTGAATTATAAATGAAATCATTTTACATCTTTTGGCATTAGTTGAAATACATGGTAATTGGCCCAGATTTTCCATTAATAATGTATCAAATAAATGTTTCAAAATCATTAGAATCGATATCTCTATTTAATTGGTATTTGGAAAATACATTTTATTTATCAAAATATACATTTACAACATTCATACAAATCTATACTGATTTGAAAAATATCCAAATTAGTTTTAACAGATAGAACAGTATTACATATATACTATGTAATATTTATCTTTGTGTACTCGTATAAGCATTTTTTATTTATGTATTATTTGGGTTGATTAAAAATACTACCAAAACTCAGGAGGTAGTAAGAGATTGTTTTCTACTGTGGTCTCATTCTAAATGATCTTCCTTCCTTCCTTTCTTCCTTCCTTCCTTCCTTCCTTCCTTCCTTCCTTCCTTCCTTCCTTCCTTTCTTTTTTTTGTTTCAGGTGTACAAAACAACGTAATGATTAGACATCTACACCCCTCACAAAGTGATAACTCCAACAAGTCTACTACCCCTCTAACACTGTACATAGCTATTACAATTCCATTAACTATATTCCCTATGCTGTACTTTACATCCCGTGACTGTATTTTTTTAAATTATATTTGACATTTAATATTATTTTATATTAGTTTCAGGTGTACAGTGTAGTGGTTAGGCATTTATATAATTTATGAAGTGATCCTCCCGGTAAGTCTAGTACCCATCTGACACTATACATAGTTTTTATATTATTGACTATACTCCCCATACTGTATCTTATATCCCTGTGACTATTTTGTAATGACCAATTTGTACTTCCTAATCCCTTCACCTTTCTCACTGATCCACCAGACTGCCTCCCATCTAGCAACGATCAATTTGTTCTCTGTATCTATGAGTCTATTTGTATTTTCTTTGTTCATTTATTCTGTACTTTAGATTCCACACGTAAGTGAGATCATATGGTATTTGTCTCTCTCTGTCTGACTTATTTCACTTAGCATAATACTCTTTAAGTCCATCCATGTTACTGCAAATTGTAAGATTTCATTCTTTTTCATAGCAAAGTAATACTCCATTGTATAAATGAACCACAATTTCTTTATCCAGTCGTCTGTTGATGAGCATTTCAGTTGTTTCCATATCTTAGCTGTTGTGAATAGCGCTGCAGTACACATAGGGGTGCATATATTTTTCCAAAATAGTGTTTTGGGTTTCTTTGCATAAATACCCAGGAGTGGAATTGCTGGGTCCTAAGGTAGCTCTATTTTTAATTGGTTGAGATACCTCCATACTGTTTTCCATAGTGGCTGTACCAATTTGCAATCCCACTAACAGTGCACAGGATTCCCTTTTCTCCATATTCTCACCAACACTTGTTTGTTGATTGATGACGGCCATTCTGACAGGTCTGAAATAATAGCTCATTGTGATTTTTATTTGCATTTCTCTGATGATTAGTGACGTTGATCATCTTTTCATATGTCTATTGGCTACTTGTATGTCCTCTTTGGAGAAATGTCTATTCAGTTCCTCTACCCATTTTTTAATTGGATTATTTGTTTTCTTGGTGTTGAGTTATATGAGGTGTTTTTTTTTTAATATAAATTCTGGATATTAACCCCTTATCAGATGTATCATTGGCAAATATCTTCTCTGATTTAGTAGGATGTCTTTTCATTTTCTTGTTTTGTTTATTGTGCAAAAACTTTTTAGTTTGATATAGTACCATTTGTTTATTTTTTTCTTTTGTTTCCCTTGCCCAAGGAGATAAATCAGTAAAAAATATACTAAGGGTAATGTTTGAGTGTTTATGTCCTATATTTTCTTCTAAGAGTTTTATGGTTTCAGGTCTTACATTTAAGTTTTTAATCCGTTTTGACTTGTGTATGGCGTAAAAAGGTGGTCCAGTTTCATTTTTTTGCATGTACCTGTCCAGTTTTCCCAGTGCCATTTATTGAATACAGGGTCTGACAATTAAGTTCGTGAACTCATTGCAACTATGGTCCTAACCTCTTTTGATATCAGAGGGATTATTCATTATGAATTTGTACCAACTGGACAGTTAACCAAGTTTACTCTTTGGAGGTGCTGAAAAGGCTGCATGAAAAAATTAGACAAAAACGACCTGAACTCTTTGCCAACAATTCATGGCTCTTGCATCACAACGGTGCACCACGTCACACAGCACTATGAGGCAGTAATCAAATAACTGTATTGAAACACCCTCTCTACTCACCTGATCTGGCCCCCAATGACTTCTTTCTTTACCCAAAGATAAAGGAAATATTGAAAGGAAGATATTTTGATGACATTCAGGACATCAAGGGTAATACTACTATAGCTCTGATGGCCATTCCAGAAGAAGAGTTCCAAAATTGCTTTGAAGGGAGGACTAGGCACTGGCGTCAGTGCATAGCTTCCCAAGGGGAGAACTTTGGAGATGATCACAGTGATATTTAGCAATGAGGCAAGTAGCACTTTTTCTAGGATAGTTTGTGAACTTAATTGTCAGACCTCGTAGACAGTCTTTACCCCCAATATATATTCTTGCTTCCTTTGTCATGACCACATGGGTATGGATTTATTTCTGTGCCCTCTATTCTGTTCCATTGACCTATGTGTCTGTTTATATGCCAATACCATGCTGTTTTGATTAGTATGGCCTCGTAGTATAATTTGATATTAGGTAGTGTGATACCTCCAGCTTTGTTCTTCTTTCTCAGTATTGCTGTGGCTATTCAGGGTCTTTTATGGTTCCATATAAATTTTAGGATTATTTTTTCTAGTTCTGTAAAAAATGCCATTGGTATTTTGATAGGGATTGCACAGAATCTGTATATTGCTTTGGGTAGTATACACATTTTAACTGTATTAATTCTTCATTTCCATGAGTATGGTATACGTTTCCATTTATTTGTATCCAATTTAATTTCTCTCTTCAATGTCTTAACATTTTCTGAGTACAGGTCTTTTACTTCTTTGGTTAAATTTATTTCTAGGCATTTTATTTCATTATTTTTTTAATGCAATTGTAAATCGGATTGTTTTCTTAATTTCTCTTTCTGATAGTTCATTATTGGTATATAAAAATGCAACTGATTTCTGAATATTAACTTTGTATCCTGCTCTTTTACTAAATTTATTTATCAGTTCGAAATAGTTTTTTGGTGGGGTCTTTGGTGTTCTCTCTGTATAGTATCATGTCATCTGCAAATAATGACAGTTTTACTTCTTCCTTTCCAATTTGGATGTCTTTTATTTCATTTTCTTGTCTTATTGCTGTGCTAGGACTTCCAGTACTATGTTGAATAAAAGTGGTGAAAGCGGACATTTTCTTGTCTTGTTCCTGATCTTAAGGAGAATGCTTATACTTTTCCCCATTGAGTAAGATATTAGCTATAGGTTTGTCATATGTGGCCTTTATTATGTTGAGATATGTTCTCTATGTTCCCACTTTGCTGAGAGTTTTTATCATAAATGGATGTTGGATGTTGTCAAACACTTTTTCTGCATCTATTGATAGAATCACATATTTTTTATTTTTCATTTTGTTTATGTGGTATATCAATTAATTGATTTGCAGATATTAAACCAACCTTACATACCAGGAATGAATCCACTTGATCATTGTGTGTGATCTTAATGTATTGCTGAATTTGATTTGCAACTATTTTGTTGAGGATTTTTTCATCTATGTTCATTAGGAATATTGGCTTATAGTTTTCTTTTTTTGTAATGTCTTTGTCTAGTTTTGAAATCAGGGTCAGGGTAACCTCGTAAAATGAGCTTGGGAGCCTTCTCTCCTCTCGAATTTTTTGGAATAGTTTGAGAAGAATAGGTATTAATTCTTTTTTTGAATGTTTGGTAAAATTCACCTGAATAGCCAACTGGTCCAGCACTTTTGTTTGTTGGGAACTTTCGTTTGTTGGGAACTTTTCTTTGTTGGGATTCCTTATTCAGTTTCATTGGTAGTATTCGGTGTGTTGAGATTTTCTGTTTCTTCTTGATTCAGCTTTAGAAGATTATTTGCTTCTAGGAATTTATCCATTCCTTTCAGATTGTCCAATTTGTTGGCGTATAGTTGCTGATAGCCTTTCTGGGAAGAGTAGTTGTGGTTGTAGGCTCTCATTTTTTTTATCACTTTGAATATTTCCTGCTATTTCTTTCTGGCCTGCAAAGCTTTTGTTGAAAAATCAGCTGATAGTCTTTTGGGAGCTCCCTTTTAGGATTCTCTCTTTGTCTTTAACCTTTGCCATTTTAATTATAATGTGTCATCGTGTGGGCCTCTTTAGGTTCATCTTATTTGGCACTCCCTGGGACACAGTGAGTTATCATTTTCATGACTAGGTACAAATGGAAGTGTTCAAAAATGGAAGAATGACCTTGTGTTTTTTATAGACAACTCTTTTCACAGACTTGACCCAGTCCTCCTCTACAAAATTTACTGGCTCTCTTTATGGAAGACTTTACTTCTGAAATATGACTGAATTGTTTATTTTGAAATTTTATTCCCTCTATTTATAGATTATGACTCTAATTCATGATGATTTGATGAGGGAAAAGAATATTAATCATGAAGTCTAAATTGTACATGGTGTGAACTGTCACAACATGTTGGCTTTTGATAAAGTTTTATGACTGTATATCTGTAAAGACAGAGCCAACTAAAACATTGCAAATCATTTGGGATTAAAGAAAGGATGCTTACTCCTATAACACTTTGCTTGTTCACATGAAGAAGAAAAATCTTAAAAAGAAACTGAAATTCAGAGAACGAAGACAGAGAATGTAAGATCCCATTCTGCCGAGTACATCAGAGGCTGGGTGAAAATACTCAATTTCCATGGTTAGGAAAGTAGCATTAATGACATTAATGGGATTTTGTTGCTGTAAAAGAACTTAAATTAGCCCATTTTACACATTGAGAAACTGAGCCCAGAGAAGTGACGTCGGCACACTTCAGCCTCATGTTCTGATTTCCATTGCACCATATTCACTTCAAGAATGGTCCAGCTGGTAAAATCTTACTGGCCAGCTGTGAGGCCTGCATGATGATGATTTCCTTAGCTGTATGCAGTATAAAAAGGCTATGTAAATTTCAAATGTAATTATAATAAAACTCCATATTTTGGCTTTGGCCTTCTGAGCTCTCAGACAGACAGCTGCTCTAGCCATGAAAACATCCTCCTGCCTAAAACTTCCTCTTTTATTATAGACAGAGACACTTGCCAATGTTCCTACTTTTCATTTGCAGCCTTCTGTTTCCATTTCCAGATGTCTTGTGAAAGAGTATTATTCTTTCAGATGGGGAAGCTTTTTGAAAAGATCAGCTATATCACTTACTAACATAGCCCCCATAGCCTCTATCCCCAAATTCCTCTTGATTTTCAGGTTATTCTGCCCTCTCAAGAAACTTAGGGGTAATTTAAATAGGGGAAGGAGGGGAAGAAAGTAACATTTATTCAAAACCTACTATTTGATGTGTCTATCTCAAATTGTTTTTGGAATAAAGTCAATATAAACAAATGAATAAATGAATAAATAAATATTCCTAGGTATCATTCTAGATTCTTTACCTACATTATTAAGGCTGAATTAATCAAGACTCAAAGAAGCTCATAAGTCAGGGAAAGGAATTAAAAAGCTAAGAAGCCCAAAAGGAAAGACATCACCAGGAGAGAGGCCATGTTTCTCTTTCCTGATTCATAAAAAGAATATTTAAAAAATTGAAAGGGGAGAGAGAGAGAGAGAGAGAGAGAGAGAGAAAGGGAAAATAATATAAATAATATGGTTACATGCTGCTGGTTGCTACCTATCTGAAAATAATAGATAAATATATTTACCTATGTTTTGTATCAGAAAGGTGTATTTTTTTTTTTTTTTTTAAAATGTGCTCTGAATGTCTTTGTCTACTATCTCTATTCAACGACCTTTGCAGGAGTGTTCTTGATGTCCTAGGCATAAAAGAGACACCTCTATACCTCTAGGTGATCCTGAGGCTACATTATGGTTTGACTAAAAATGTTTTCTTTTGTTTCTACTACATATATCACTTTCCTGCCCCAGCTAATATTGCGTCAAGGTCTGTGATTCCAAGATACACAGTTTGAAATCCATTCTTATGAAGTAGTAAAACAAAAATGAACAACAACAAAAAACAACTTTAAAACTTCGCAAACTGGAAATACAATCGAGTGATATTTTACTAAGTCTTCCAGTAGTTCCATCATTTGACAGAGGGCTGTTCTAACTGTAAATCCAGAACTGTTCGATGACTTTGAAAATTGGGCATTCACCTCCAGAACCCAGATCTGTATTCACAAGAACGGCTGGATGAAAGAATGAAAGTTTAAACTGCTTGATGATTGCCTGGTGTTAGCTAACTTCTTAGAGTACTACATGTTCAAAGCATGAGCTGTTACCTCACCCTTACTGTAGTTTTCCAAATTGATTTTTGTCTTTTGAATTTGTAATATAATCCATCCCCTCTTTTGTCTCCCTCGCGCAGATGAGTGCCTCCCTCTTTTACCAATTACCCCTCTGCTGATGTGTATGTGTCATGGGTTGTAGAGTGTAAATATCTCCATATTAGATAGGGCTGGTAACACAAGGTGAGATGAGATGTTCTTTTTAGGGCCACTAAATGTCCTGGAGGCAGAGAAGTGACGTAAAGCAGAGCTTTAGGAAGATAAATCCGGCAACAATGTGCTGGAGGGAGTTGGGAGAAACTGGGCGGGTAAGAGACAAGAGATAATGAAGACCTGCCAGCACTAGGAAGATTCCGAGACTTAAAATGAGAATCCTGGGCTGGAAAGGCATTCATCAAATGTCGTCCCCTTGTTTGTACATTTCAGATGAGGCCTTGGAAGTTGAAGTGACCTCCTCAATATGACAGAAGTTAGTGAAGGAACTGGGTGTGGCCAGAATACTTATAATTAGACTCTCAGTCAGTGTTCTTTCTACTTACATTGAGATTTAATTGAAATGTCCATCTGACTAATTCCTTTATGCCATGGTTTAGAGGTCACTTTTTCAGAAAGCCTTCTGTGGCCCCTGGATTTAGTTTATTTTCCTCCCTATGTGCTTTCATAACCGTGCTAGGTGATAATTGCCAGTGGTTGGTCACTCCTTTGGACTGTGAGCTTCCCAATGACAGGACTATTTTCTGTCTTGTTCCCTGTTTCATCCATAGGGCCTAGTAGAGTATCTGTCACATATAATGTGCTCTGTAAGTTTTTGTTGAATAATTGAATAGCTGACTAGCTATAAGAATAGATTCATATTAGGAGAAGAGAGTGGAGGTGAGTGAGGGAGAGAGAGAGAAGAAGTGGGGGTCAAGAGGGGGAGGGAGGGAGGAAAAGGAGAAATGATTAAAGATTTAGAGACAAAAGAACTAATTTAGGGTTATTACAAAAGAACTTTGTTTTCAACTAGGCTTAATGTGTCTTTCGACAAAGCCCATTAATACTGATTTAATATGATGTTGGCATTCTGGCCTTTGAAAGTCATGTGATGCAAACCCTAACACTTATGACTGGTTCTGTCTCCCAGTGAATAAAAAATTTCAAGTTAGTAAGAGAAAGTATGACAAATCCAATGATCAAATAAACTGACTTTCTACCAGTTAAATAAAGGTTTTATTTGAAACTATAATGCATCAATAAAACAGAAATTAAAACACATTCTCATATCCTATGTCTGCAATTTAAATGCTGTGGGAAAATTTCATTATGAAATGACTTTTTCACATGCTGTCATCGAATCTGGAGGATGTTTACGAGTCTGATGGATTTGTCAGGCTCAGTCTGAAGCATAATTTGCGGCTATTTTAGCTCATAAAGTTCCTAGAAACAAGGATTTTCTGAACGTAATATTTTCATTGCAAGATTCAATAATCCAACTTAAGATGTCTACTTGAAACCTACTCTTTATATGGACACATTTCAACCATTTTACCTTCAGTGTTCATATTAATGATGCAGATAAGTATTATAATGGATAGCAATATCTGATTAAAGTGAAATAAAATTATTTAATTTGCCTAAGAAAAATAATTCATATAACTGGAATTGATGTAAGAGGTTCATTAAATTTCTTGCAACTGCTATCTTCCAGCAGGAAGCACCTTTTTGTGGAGCAAATTACAAGTTATATATATATATATATATACACACACACACACACACACACACACACACGGGCAAGAACTAAGTATATAGAGACCAGTTAGTTCCCTTTCTGGAGCAGCTGATCCAGACCACACCACCAACCACCTCCTTTATTGGGCTTGCACACTCTGGGGCACTATTCACCTACTTAGTCACCTCAGACTTAATGTCTGAGGGCCAGACATCAGACAGTGAAGCACAGCTCCTATGCCCTAGAGCCCGCCCTAAGCTGGTTTACATGGTCTTACCCATTCCTCCCCGTGGAAATGACAATAAAGGCCCTTGCCCACAGTTCCTCCCTTTCCCTCTGCCTCATAGCAGACCCAGGGTTTCCTTGTGTGGCCCCCTGTAGTGTGACATCTGCTCCCACTCTTGGGAACTTGAGTAGAATAAGCCATCTTTTCAGTGGCAGTTATCTCCGTATCTGTTGGCCTTACCATACCAAAGTAATAATTAAACCTCTTAAAACAATACTGGACTAGGCTGGTGATGGAGACAGCAAGAAGTTGATGAATGCAGAGATATTTAGGAGATAGCATCCACAGAATTGTGTGGTAGGTCCTTATTGAAGATGAGAGAAAAGTAGGTGATGAAGATGCCGCCTAGATTTCTGGCTGTGTAACAGGACATTCCTCAGGCCTGAGAAAACTGGAAGAGGCCTTCGTTGTGGGACAGTCTGGAATTCATTTTGGGACATATTGATATTGGGTTAACTCTGAGATATTGAAGTGAAAATGTCAAGGAAACAGTCTGCTCTACAGTTTAGAACTGGTGACTAGATCTGTTGAGAAAGGAGGACAGATGAATAATAGACTTTAAAAAATCCCAGCAAGTGAGAATTAGGGATGGGAGCAACCCCCAAAGGTGAAAGTCCCCAAAGGCGTTTTGTGAGGAGTGCTTCCTGTACTAGGGAGTGAGGTCTGAGAGGTTTGGGCTTGAAGCAAGAGGATGCTGAGCAGGAGAAATAGTTTGAACAAAGGTTCAGAATCCAAATGCGTGTTGCAAATTTGGACAACAATGAAGAGTCTACCTTAACAAAAGCAGACCGTTTGAATGGGGGAGTAGGAGCCAAGGTTAGAGGACTACCTCGTATATACCAAATTATTCTGCCCTTAAAAGCCTGGAAGGTGAGGAGTTTATTAAGTACAAGGAGTCCTCTGGGCACTTCATTAAGAGAATTAAATTGGGTTTTTCTTGTTGAGGCTTTTGTGTCTTTTAGAATAGATGTTCCTTCAGGAAAGACATTCTCTTTTGCCTGCTGTTTATGCTCAGCTAGTGTACAGAGTATGAATGTTTGAGGCTCAAAATAAGATTCACCGAACATGATTCTGTTAGTAGTTATTTCAGTCAACTATCAAAGATTTATTATGAGTCTGCTGTGTGCCCAAATCATGGGACCCAGCCCATGATCCCATGGAAATTACAGTTTTGTTGGGGAGATAGACTTACACTTACACAGTGATTTGAAAAGAGAGAAGGGGAACCTAAAAATCAATGCTAGAAAGACTGCATCATGAAATATTTCTATATTTATCCTTAAACATTTTCTCTGTGTGTTTTTTTAATTGTGGTAAAATATATGTAACATCAATTTTACCATCTTTACCTTTTTGAAGTGTACAGCTCAGTCTTGTTAAGTACATTCACATTGTTGTGCAGCCAATCTTTAGAACTCTTCTCCTTCTGCAAAATGGAAACTCTACACCCAACAAACAATAGCTCCCCAACCCCCCTCCCTTTCCAGTTCCTGCAGCCACTATTGTGTTTTCCGTCTCTATGAATTTGACTACTCTATGTACCTTATATACGTGGGATCATATAATATTTGTCCTTTTGTGACGGGCTGTTTTAACTTAGCATCATGTCCTCAGGGTTAATCCATGTTGTAGTCTGTGTCAGAATTTTCTTCTGTTTTTTTTAAGGCTGAATAATATTCCATTATATCTATATACTGCATTTTGTTTATCTGCAACACTTGGGTTGCTTCCATCCTTTGGCCATTGTAAATAATGCTACTATGAATATGGACATACAGATATCTCTTCAAAATCCTCCTTTCAATTCTTTTGGGCATATACCCAGATGTGGCATTGCTGGATCCTGTGGTCATTCTATTTCTAATTTTTTGAGGAACCACCCTACTGTTTTCCCTAGTGACTATACCATTTTAAATTTCTACCACCAGTCCATAAGGATTTCAGTTTCTCTGCAGCCTCAACAAAACTTGTCATTTTGGGGGTGTCTTCGATAGTAGCCAACCTAATGGATGTGAGGTAATATTTCATTGAGGTTCTGATTTTCATTTCCCTAATGATTAGTGATATTTAGTATCTTTTCATATGTTTATTGGCCATTTGCAAATGTTCTTTTGAGAAATGTCTATTCAAGCCCTTTGCCCATTTTTTAAACAGGTTTTTTGTTGTTGCTGTTAAGTTGTAGCAGTTCTTTATATATTCTAGATACTAGCCTCTTAGCAGATATATGGTTTGCAAATATTTTCTCCCACTTTGTAAGTTAGTTTTTCACTGTGTTGATTGTGTCCTTTCATGCACAGAAGTTTTAAATTTTGAAGTAGTCCAATTTATTTACTTTTGCTTTTATTACCTGTGCTTTTGGAGGTATATCCAAGAAACCATGGCCAAATGAATATCATGAAGATTTTCCTCTATGTTTTCTTTTAAGAGTTTTATAGTTTTAGCTGTTATGTTTAGGTCTTTGATACATTTTGAGTTAATTTTTTTACATGGTGTATGGTAAGCATCCACCTTCATTCTTTTGCATGTGCATATTCCTAAGACCATGTGTTGAAAAGACTGTCCTTTCTCCATTGAATGGTCTAGGAACCCTTGTTGAAAATTATGTGGCCATATATGCAAGAGGTTTTTTTCTGGGCTGTCGATTCCATTAGTTTCTACATCTGTCTTCATGCTAGTACCACACAGTTTTGATTACTGTAGTTTTGTAATAAGTTTTGAAATCAGAAAATATGAAACCTCCAACTTTGTTCTTTTTCAAGATTATTTTGGCTATTGGGGGTGCCTTGAGATGCCATCTGAATTTTAGGATGGAAGTTTTATTTCTGCAAAAAATGCCATTGGGATTTTGATAGGGATTGCATTAAATTTGAACAACACTTTGGGTAGTTTTGAAATCTTAACAATATTGTCTTCTAATTCATCAAACTGGATATCTTTCCATTTATTTGTGTCTTTAATTTCTTTCAGCAATATTTTTTATTTTTTAGTGTACAACTCTTTTGCCTCCTTAAGTTTATTCCTAACTATCTTATTCTTTTTGATGCTATTGTGAATGGAATCTTTTTTTTTTTTTAATCATTAAATGATTGGTCATTAATTTAGATATACTAGTTCACATTTCAGGAATTGGTTTATGAGGTTTTGTCCCCTATACCAGTCTATTTTACTTTTTTATCCCCCACTATTATTTGGTATTTTCTAAGGTTTTTATCAGGAAGGTTTTGGTTTTTTTGTTTTTTGTTTTTTTTACAATTTCAGTTTAAAACTCTTTCAATGAGATGCATGAATCTCTCTTCGCAAATACACATTTATGTGATTATTTTGACAAGTTTAACAACTGTCATTCTGTCATATCAAGAGTCCTACAGACCAAATCTTTTCTTTGATTCCAAGAAGCTGATGACTTTCTATATTTTATTATTATTTTTAGTTTCCATAGATACATTTTACATATGCAAACAAATTAAAATGAGACCCATGCCCCTAGACTTAAAGTATTGGTTCATAATTCATTGATTAATTCATAGAAAAGCATCAATTGAGTATCATTATGTGCCAAACATTGAAAATCTATACAAAGGTTATTTCTGATAGTATCAGAGAAATTTCCATGAGTCCTGCTGGAGTTTTATTTACACTCTCTAGTCTCTTATCCCCCAAAGATGTATAAAATAATTGTATCATAATTACAAAAATACTGATAGCTAACATTATTTAGCATTCATAATGTGTCGTATACTATATAAGTGCTATGTTTATTACTAACTCATGTGTGACTCATAACATCCAGAGGAAACCAAGGCAGGGAGTGCTGGTGGCCACACAACAGTAAGTGGAGGTACTGGGATCCAACACAGGAAGTCTTGCCCCAGAAACAGCTCTTACAAAAGTAGGCAAGTGATGAATCATATCATGGGACATCTTTTCAATATGACTTCACATATGTCATATATATTCAGTACTACATGTAAAAAATTTTATATAATATATCAAATTATATGTACAATAAGATCTCAATTACATAAGTTATGTATCTAAGAAAACTAATAGGAGATATGAAGATGTCATCAGCAAGTCTTCTAGATGGTCGGGGGTGTTGGGAGTAACTAATTTATTTATTACATTTTTTTTTCTAAAGTAGGCATGCATTTTTATTTTAGAAAAAGAATTTTTAAAATATGCCTCTTCTCAATGAGGGGACAAATATTAAAACACTTGAAATTAAGCTCCACGCTGGGAGTGGCATAGGGGCAAGAATAGAATCGTTGCTGATCTTATTTTGGCAAAAATAACCAGGCCTTTGGAGATGATAGGAAACTTTGATACTGTACATATTTTTAAAATAAAATCTTTTTTATTTTGACCATGTGTGTGTTTAATGATTTTGCCTGCTTTGCTGTCGTAAATGTGATTTGCAGAATAGGGAAATAGAACCCTTGTGCTTGGCATTTGTGAAAGGAGGATGTTTACCCCAACATGTTCCGCAGAAGTAATGAAGGCTTCTTTGGGCTGCTAGCATGGCCTCCCAGTTTCTCTGGACTGACGGCTTGTAATGTCAGTTATTTGTGGCCACCTTTTAAGGACATATTTAATGAAATCCCAGTTGAAATTTGAGATTTGAGCCCACCTGGCAAAGGTATGAAACTGAGCTGGTATACCTATAGAAAAGAATTTAGGGAATTGAAGGGTAAGTAAGCCTTAACATGTGTATTGAGAAATGTGATGAATAGAGAAAAAGCCCCATGTGATGCCCTGCTTTATGGCATGGCTTTTTAGAAGTGTTTTCAAGGATGTTTGCTTATTAGAGAAGGATGCATGTTTAACTACACTTTATCTCTCTCTCTTTCTAGAGGAGGTTGCTCCTAGCCTCCTCTCTGGCACTAGCACATGTTATCCTTTATTATGATACTGTATTTGTTTTATTAGTAGTACGCTCACTGAGGAGAAAGACATAAACTTCTTAGTTTTCCTTTAAGGCTTAGCAGGGGGGCAAGAAAAGAAGGGAAAAAGGAAGAAGGAACGAACACATGGGAAGCATCCACTAAATGCCCATCACTCAGATCTTTAGTTTCAGATCCTTTTTGCCTCCCACCCCATCCTGAGCATTTGCTTTATACCCTGGATGCTCAGTTCAACTTGAATTTCAGAAAAGCAGCAAATAATTTTTTTAATGGCAGTATATATCCTATGCAGTGTTTGGGATATACTTATACTAAAATATTATTTGCTGCTGTCTGATATTCAAATTTAAATGGGTGTCCTGTGTGTCCACCCCCCCCCCCCCAAGTCAAGTTGTTATCCTTTCAATCTTAGTTGTGGAGGGTGCTATTTAGCTTCAAGTTGTTGTCCTTTCAGTCTTAGTTGTGGAGGGCGCAGCTCAGTTCCAGGTCCAGTTGCCGTTGTTAGTTGCAGGGGGCACAGCCCACCATCCCTTGTGGGACTCGAGGAATTGAACTGGCAACCTTGTGGTTGAGAGCCCACTGGCCCATGTGTGAATCCAACCGGCAGCCTTCGGAGTTAGGAGCATGGAGCTCTAACCACCTGAGCTACCGGGCCGGCCTGGTGTCCTGTGTTTTACCTGGCAACTCTTTAAATTTTTTAAAGGAATTTTAAATAGTTTAGCCAGTTGGGAAAGAAAAGTAGCTGAATGACCAGCCAGTTAAAATACAAAGGACTCCATGGGCTTGTGTGTGCACATGTGACAGTAGTGTCATCGGTCAAACACTGCAGGATCAGAGACTGACATAATTCTCCTATCCTTTTATGCCTCTCAGGCAGCCCAGGTGACCAGTTAGAGGGTCTGGGGACTCTTGTTCTGCCAAGGCCTGCGCATAGTGGGAGATCGATGGGCTGCAGTTTAAGCAGTGAGTTGTTCTGCAGTATGAAAAATCTTGGGTATCTCAGAGTTAACACCATGCCCTGGTGTTGTGAAGTGACTTCACTTTACAAGGTGAATAATAACATCACTGGCGAGAACAATGCCAGCCAATCAGCTAGGAAAAATTTTGCATACGCCTCATTAACGGCTCAGCCCTCGCTGTCATTGTCTAATGATCTTGTTCCTTGCTCTTGTCGAGGACAAATATTCTTCCCTTTCAAGCTGCCTCTTGCGTTGTTTGCTAGTCCTTTCCCTAGCAGATTAACATTAGGAAAATGTTGAGTTTTCACAATTTCATTAGTGATTAAAAGCCACCACCCCGCATGCATAGCTCATTACTGTTCCTTGATAAGGGTAACCTCTACTGCTCTATCCTTGAAACAGTAGCTGTGGAGATTGAATGCCCCTCAAGTTTGCTTTAGCTGGCAAGCCATACCAGAAGCTTATTAGTATTATTACTATTATTATTTCACATTCCCAAGGAGTAGAGGTTTTCCTTTAATTACACACGGAGGGGCAGTTTTAGCCTTGTACTTTGGGGTCGCTGCAGCTTCAGGCATTTATGGGCTGGAATGGGAGAGAATTTGTATGTCTAAACTATGAAACAGCAATGCAAGACCAAAGCCAGGAGAGACCAATATCTAAATTAATTTCCCATTTTGGTCATGGATTAAATTGTATCGAATTTGTAGCCTTATGGATTGTATTTGTTAGCTAGAGTATCTATGGAACACACTGTCAAATGTTAGTGGTGATAACACTGAGATAACAGAGGAGATTGGTACAGGGACCAATGAATGGGAATTCACCTGGCCCTCTGGACGTGAAGCACTTGGCAGAGAGCCTTGTACAAAGTGTGAAATTAACTCTTGTTGAGCTGAACGGTTTGTCCCCCTCTCAGTGTGATCAGGTAGGATCCCCATTGTTCTAAGTAAGCTGTCACTTTGCAGACTACGACCTGTGCTATTTCAGGAATCCACCATGCCATGAATTCTTGTTTTCTTTTTTGCCCTTTGAAGCCCACGCTTGTTTCTTGGGGATATATCTCTCTCCTTAGTGTTTCTCATGCTACACAGCTGCTGAAACTGAGCTGACTGAGTTGAATTTTTCAGATGTTTCTCTTATGACTGTGAGTCTTCCTACGGTCTCATACATATATGGCTAGACTGAGGCATTGGTGTGTGTATGCAAATGTACACGGAAAACTAACTCACGGATGAATAGTACATGCGATTAATGGGCAGAATGAAATCCTTTTGAAAACTCTCATCCCATAGAATCGTGTCTATTACAGTTTGACCTCATAAGCAGGGGACATAGGAGAGAGTCACCTGGACCTGTGTACTTGCATTACGTGCCCACAATGGTCTCTAACGAGTTCATTAGGGACTCTGGAGTCACCGAGTCTACAATTCTGCCAACTAAGTGATTTACCTGTCCATCGTTTACCGGCAGTGAATGGGAGGACTCTTTCTGTTCAGTAAATGTAAGGTGTTTTGTTTTTTGTTTTTGTTTTTCATTTTTCTCTATGTTTCTTTTTCTATTTTTACATCAAATATGAGCATGTTGGGAGTTAGATACAAGTCAGTCTAATTTTCTTTCCTAGCAAGTCGTGTTACAGTAACGCTGGTTATGGCACAGCTCGCGCTCATTGTTCTGGTTTCGCTGCTGTTTGCTATAAAGTGTTCAAGTCTGTGCTCGAGTTCTTGTGGTAGCATTTGTGACCCAGGCACCTCATCGTTTCTGTCTTCACTCTGACTTGCCCTTTAAAATGTCTTATTCACTGCTAAGTCTAAAATGGCCTTTATACATAGGGAGCTGCCCTTCTCCATGACCCCAGTATTTTACTCTGACAATTCTGTTAGCATTAGGCCTCTTCTGCCATCCTTTCTTATTCAGTGGGCTTCTCTCTTTTTTAACCTCTCCCATTTTCTCATGTGCCCAATCACTGCTATTACCACACCAGAAAGAATTATCTGACTCACTCACCTATTTTTATCCACCCAAACCAATGTCCACCATGGCCCCCATCAGGTGATATTCTGTCCTTGCGCTTTCCTTTCCTGCTGTTTTAACCCAGGCACTGATCCCGAGCATTCCTAATCAAATTCTTTGGCTTTATTATGTCCAAGTTTATTTGTCCCCATGCATGAGTGAGTCTGTCACACCTCTGCTCCCGGCAGGAGTCCTGTCTGATCAGAGTTTGGCATCTCCTGTGTTTGCTCTTGGCAAGCACAATCCCCTCTTTAATGTAATCCTGATGTCCCAACATCTATCTATCTATCTATCTATCTATCTATCTATCTATCTATCTATCTATCTATCTATCTATCTCAACAATTTTACCCATTGCCCACTATGCTTTTTCACTTTCAAAAGCTTGAAGTATTTTTTAAAGTTTGTAGAATTAGTACTCTAAAAAAACACTGAAGCATAAATGGTACCTGGTAATGGATTAATGAGGAAGGAATATTTCTTAAACCTCATCTGTTCCTGTTCTAGAAAGAAGGAACTGATAGCCTTTCCCCCAAAACTGTTCTCCTGCTGGATTCTACATCCCCTTTTCTCAAAGAGCCCAGGCTTCACACCGGATCCTCATCCCGGGTGCTTTCCTCTGTATCCTGTCTCTACGTCTTACACATTTGACCTTTCTTTTTAACCCCTCCACTGCTGCCTTGGCTCACACACCCTCACCCTCTATGCCTGGACTGTTGCAATAGGTTTCTAACTATCTCCCTGCCCCCATTCGTCCGTCCACTCTCCCTACTGCAGCGTGAGTGTTTTTCCTAAAGCTCAAGTTGGCTTGTGGCTGGTTCTTCATTACTTACAAGGTCAAATATTAACTCTGTAATAGGTCCTTCCATTACTTTGCCCTTGCCAGCATCTCCATTCTCATCTCACTTTTTCTGCACACTTACCACATTGCACTGATTCCAGGAGGCCCCTGGGCAGAGGTGCCTGTTGCTGCTGCTGTGGGAATGCCCTTTTCTGAAAGTTTACCAAGAGCACATCGATGGTTGGCCCACACCTCTTCTCCCCTCAGAAGCCTTCCTTGACCCACCCAAGTAGGGGCAATCACTTGCTTCTTTGTCCTTTCTCGGCATGTTTTAGATGACTTTGTGAATGCAAGTCCTTTCTAAATCTCTCTCTCCTTTAACTCTCATGTGAGAGTTTCAAGATTGGGACAATGTCCTACTTACCTTGGCATTCTGCAGGCCTGGTATGGCTCATCATAGGTACTCTGTAAATATGTGTTCAATTAATTTCAGTAAGAGAATAAAGGCATGCTAACTTGGAAAGAGAAACGCCATGAGTAATGTGAGCCTAGGGAAATAAATGGAAGGGACAGACTCCAGGGATTCAGTGCACAATGGAAATGATTTCATACGAGGTTGTGAGGTTGTTTGACAGCAATTATCATTTGGATAAAAGCATGCATTTCCTCCCCTGTAAACCCCATTGGGAAGATGGGCTTTGAAGAGAAAACAACATGAATGTACCCTTCTTTCCTTTGAATGCGCAGCGTGCTGCTTTGATGGTCAAGTTTCCCGACTGTGCGTAATAAACATCCTCCTCTTCAAATGAACTAATAATCATCCCTCATACTTTTGGTGGGGCAGCCTGCTGCCAGCCTGCAAATGAGGCCTATTAATGATATTACTTATTTCAAGTCTGTAAGTATGAACATAAGGGAAGGAGGACCCCAAGTCCTCCTGCTGGCTGTTCATCCATGTTATTAAGGGAGGCAGTTTGCTCAATGCTAGTCTCTCATCCTTCCAACCAAGGGATTCTCCTTATTTCATTGTTTACGTGTTAAAAGGTGTGTGTGCGTTTAAAAATAGAAATGCATGAGCAGAAAAAAAAAAGATACTTGCTGTATTTTCTCTCCAAATTTAGTGAAGTCAGTGTGGGGGAGTATGGTTGTGGGGATCCTTCTAAGGACATTTCCACTCCAAGAGCGATGGCCTATTTTCAAAGATGTATTGAAGAGCATGCTAATGTAATTGCCACTATGTCACTGCCTGAAAGCTCCCAGGAAGTAGTAGCAAGCTTATATAAAAAGGCTGTGGATAAAGGTCCAGTGAGTCTGGAAGCCGGAGGTGTGGGGGAGGCAGGCATCTTCTGAGAGAAGATGAGGTCTTGGGGCTCCCCGGCGTGGGCTCTTCTCCAAGCATTTAGAAATGTTGAGTTTTGTGTGATGTTATTCATAAGGAGTACTTACTCACTGTGTCTTAGATGGGCACAGAAATCTTAGACACATCAGGATAGTAAAGCTATCCTGTGTTGTATTTGGTATTTCATTACAGCCATAACTCCTTACCAGTAGAAGCAGCAGGTTTATATATAAGGGCTGTTTTTTGTTGTGGTTTTTTGTTTGTTTGTTTTTTGTTTTTTTACGTATACATACAGTCTAGCTGATTGTGTGCTTCTACTAAACTGATATAAGTCATCAACAAACCTCAAATACTTTAAAAGCCTATTGAGGCAAATACAGTGGAGAACAAGATATAAAGAAATGCTAACATCCTGCCTGCTAATTTGATTATTGCTAATTGCTGTTTAACTAAACCTTAGTTTTTCCTTGATCCTAAGGAAGATCTTTAATTTCATTTTTCCCTTGGGATTATAAGCCCGTATCTGGCTTTATCTTGTATCTGTGTTAATTCAGTCCTGCACGTGACAAGCTGTCAGTGAGGCATTAAAGGCCCTTGCTTAGTCATTTCCGAGACGCAATGCAGTGTAAGGGCTTGGATCCTGGTTCTGCTGCATATTAACTGTGTCACATGGAGGGATACAATGTCTCAAAGCGTCACTGTGATCATTTATTAAATGGAGTTAATAAGAGTAATCCCCAACTTATTGGCTTGTGTGGAAATTTAAATGGAGGAGGGGACACACGACTGTAGGTTATGAGTGAACTAGGGGAGAAAGATGGTGAGGGGAGTAGAAGGAGAGGAAATGGGAGCCGCTTGGGCCCAGTGGCATAGGAGAAAGGTCTGTTTCCCCTGAAAGGGAGACCACATGGCAGAATCTGAGTGATGTGAGGACCCTGTGGATCCGTATGGGGGAAAACATGTGGGTTTTGTGGGGTCCAGGAAAGAGTGGTTGACAATATGTTGATACTTCTTAAGAAAAGAAAAAGAAGCTCTGCTCTCATTCCAGAATAAAAAGGGTAGCAGGAGTTCAATGTTCCAGAAGGACCACCATGGAGTGCACACTTGCTTCAGAGCCATAACCAGGGGGTCCTATAAAAGAGACAGGCTTGCCCTACCCTAGACTGACTCGAGCATCTTCCTTAACTCCTGTGCTTGTGGCAGCAGCCGGGAAAGTTGGCTGCATCGTGCAGCGAAGGACCTCAGGCTTAAGGAGCAAACAGGCTTCACGAAATTGGAAATTCCAGGGTCAGATTCTGCCCCTTAGTTATCTGGGTCCCATCTCTATGTCTCTGTAAACCAGGCACTACCAGAGCCACCACGAGTAACACATCTCAAAGCAAACCCGATTCTGCAGGGGTGGAAAGAGCTCAGAATGTTGGGGTGCCTGTGGTCATGTGGTTAGGTTTGCAGGTCAGAGACTAACTTTCATGGCATCAAAGATCTTCCCCTGAGTACCACCTGTCACACAGTATTTTCACCACTGATGCACTTTACTTAACCTGATTTCCCTTGATGGTTGCAGCATGACTGTAAAATAAACAGGATAGTTGTCATCATTCCTTTTCATGGGTTTGCCTAACGCTGGATACACATGAAATGGAGAAGACTGATGTAGAATCTGTTCCCCTTATTTCCAGTCTAGAGATTTTCTTTTTTTCTTTTTAAACACCTCACTACAGCCAGTTAAGTACTCCCTGTAGCTCCCCACCCGCCCCCAACCAATTCGTTCCATTAACAGGACTCAGTTTGCAGCACATCACTCCTTACCAAGTTCTGCAGTTCTAAGAGGAAAATAAATACATTTTTTAAATAAATAAATGACACCGTTTTTAACTTGAGATGACTGTTTTTAGTTCTAAGGAAGAATGGATCAAGCATTGATTTAGAAGGAAGGGTGTCAACTAAAGTTCAAGCAGCCCCTTTGTAAAACAGCCTGAGTCTCTACAGGAAGACTGTAGATTATATTTTATGTACTTCTGACCTCACACCCAAAGTGAAACACTAGCCACAGTGCTCATGGCTCTGACTCTATCCAAGTGTGACATTTGAATCAATTACCACAGGAAGCTATAAAATCCCTTTCTCTGGAGGTATTTCAAATCGAGGTAGATAATTTCGGAAGGGACCAGGCCACAACTTGATGATGAACTCAATGACCTCTTGATATTTTCTAAGCAGGAAACTAATTCAGTAGGAAGGTACAGGTCTTAAGTGCACACAAAGAGAGACTCAGCGGTAACTTGTCTCAATTCACAGCTTGTCCTGATCTTTTGTAGAGGCTAACATTCCTCCTTATATGACTCTGGATAAACCAAGTAGTGCAGAATGATAGAAGAAAGTCTAACTTATCATTTAAATCTATTAGTGAATAATAATAATGGTTAAAAATATGTACTGAACACCTTATTTTATTCCAGGGATTTTGCCAAGTGCTATACTTGTGTTCACTTACTCCGTGTTCACTGTGGCCTGTGTGATAGGTGGAAATCGAGGCTGGAGGTGTTAAGTAACTTGGCCAGTCAGAGGAAAATCTGGGTCTTAGCACACTCGTTCCCAAAGGGCAACACCTGCCTCTGCAGTGTGACATCTAGAAAGAGGATGCATCTTGGAGATGGACTGATGTGGGTGGAAATGCCAGTGTTGCTATTTTCCAGTCTCAGTTTCTTAAAACCATAAATGGAGGCTAAAATACTTGCCTTGAAGTGTTGTTTGTGAGGATACAAGAGCATATACTCTTAGTCATTATAATTGTGACACATGTCCAGGGAACTTGGTTGCAACAACATACGACATTTTGGGAGGAGCTTGATTAATCCTACCTTTCAACTTGGGTGACTGAGTCAACTCATTCTTTCTCATCATTCTGGAGATAAATTGCTAATGTAAGCTATCCCTCAAAGTCCTTGAAAATATCAATGAGATTAACATAATGCTAATGTGAATAAATCAACATGAGCTAATTATCATTCCTGGAAATAGACCCAAGTGTCATCTTGTAGAGGGAAAACAGCCACTTCCTGTGCACCGCTAAACCTGGCTCCGTGGCCAGATCAAGCTCGTTGGTCCAGAATGAGATTCAGAAGTTCCTGCCTTAGCGAGAGATTGTCAGACGGTTCCTGAGGCCTCTGAAGGGGGTCCTGGGATGGGCGTAGAGGGCAGATGGGAAGTCAGGTTAGATGCACTCCCACCTGCCACTCCCCATCACCTCCCATCAGGACAAAATTGCTTTGATTTCTTTTGTATGTTGAGAATTCCATGTAAGATTTTGGAAAAATAATTCTTTTTTTTTTTTAATAAGTTTGAAAATCACGCTTTAGTAAATACGCTGGGCTGTATTGCTTTAGAAGACGAATAAAGTTCTTGAAATAGTTTTATAAAATGAGTACTAGTAACCAATGGCAAAAGAAGGTGGTTGTCAGCCTACCACAGGGGCATAGGGAAAAGTAGGGGGAAGCTCTCTCTGAAATGGTGGAGAACCTTCAATGAGCGGCTAAATGTCAGATCATTGATACCCTTTGCCGAATACTTCCATGATGAAGACCACTTTTATGAGGAATTATGGGAGCAATCCCAAACAACAACAACAAAACAAATGAAATCCCTTCTGTCGACAAAACCCCTTCATGTAGCAAATGAAATAAAACACCCACTTGAAAACAACCATTTCTGAGACACCGTAATACAGAGACCTTCCATGCGGAGAGCGTGTAAAGGCCGAGGGATGCGCCAGCAGTGCACAGGCCTCTCAGGAGGCTTCCTCACCTGAGGAATTGTGGGAGCAGAGTTTTGAAGAAAAGATATTAACATAATTTCCATTGCAAAAGAGAGATAAAACTCACTACCTGTAATAAAATGCAGACTACAAAGCGGTAGAGGCAAATCATACTCTCTTCCATTTTTACTTATCTAAAATGAGATACTAGTTATGAGCGTGTATTGAAAATGCAAAAGGCATAGGGATGTGAGGTGTTGCTTACTAATAAGGGCAGTGATCTCCAAATCGTATTACTTAAGTATTACACATCAGGAGGTTAGGAAATGGATGGTGTGGCCTTACATCTGAAAGGGTGAACTCAATGTCAAGAATTCCAAGTATCCCATCTACCTGTTAGTCCTTTTTAGCATAGCCTTTGACAATCTCTTTAACCTTACACTGTCACATATGGATGGCATTATCCATAATTGTGGTCATGTCATCTACAGTTGACAGGACTGTCTTAAACTTACTAAGGCCTGCAGAAAGACTGGTGTTGCATGAATGTTAAACTAAGATGAAGTAATTGTCTTCACAATGCTGGACAATTATGTCATCTTGGGACTAATATTTAGTCCATTTTGGACCTTGACGCATAGGAGTGCCAGATTTAGGGCATGTGCAGTGTATGACAGAGATGACTCTCTTTCCTGGTACAGACTGAAGTGTTTCCCAGTGAAAGATCCATGAAAAGACAGTGTCATATGTTCTTCTTAATGGCCTCCAACCAGGGAGCAAGCACTGAGAAAACTAGAACCCGACACATTTATTCTGTACTAGGCCAATAAGTGAGATATGTTTTTATGAAAAGAAACCTATTTTTAAGTTTGAATTACAGGCAAATGTATATCTAGTTTTGACAACCGTTTCAAAGTAATACATCAAAAGAAATGACTCAATTAATGAGGGGGGGTAGTGATATGTGAAATGGAGACTTTTTTATTTAAAAATCAATATTTTCATTCTTCTCTTCCACTAAAAATGATTCTAAAGAGTATTAAAATAGATGAGTGCAGCAGACTCTTGAGGTAACCTCCATGCCCTTGACCCCTGGCACTCATGCGCTTGTGTGTCCCCTCCTCTGGAGTGTGCACAGAACCTGTGACTTGCTTTCAACCAATAGAACATGGCAATGTGATGGGATACAGTGATTACATGTATCTACTTATAGAGTTATGTGATTATGTTACATAAGTTTGTAGTGCCTGTGATGCTGGGTCTCCCTGCCTCCTTTCCTCCCTCACCGCTGGTTTTGAGGAGGCAAGCACCCACATTGGGGAACCCTGTGTAGCAAAGAACTGTAGGCAGCCCCTACCACCTGAGGGCAGTCTCCAGCCGACAGCAGGCAACTGCAAGGAACAGTTCCATCAATAACCTGAGTAAGCTTGGAAATGGACCCTCCCCCAGTTGAGTGTCATCTGAGAACCGAGCCACACTGGTTGCAGCCTTATGAGAACCCGAGCAGAGGACCCAGCTATGCATTGCCAAGACTCCGGACCCACAGAAACTGTCAGATAATAAATGGCTGCTGTGTTAAGCCAAGTTTGCGTAAGAGTATTACGTAGCAACAAATGCTGATCCAATGAATTTAGATTGTTCTCTCTCCATCCGAAAGTTTGCCTCAATGAGGAAAGAGATGAAGAAGTATGAGCCATTGGCTTTAAACAAGCTCCTAATCATTTTGGAAAATATAACACATATGTGTAGGATATATATTATTTATATATTGATTTACCTGTAACCATACTTTCATAGTCTTTTAAGCATTAAAGAAAACCAATCACTAAATATACCTAGTGAGTATTTGGAAAGAAAGAATTAAGCTTATGATATATTCATAACCTGAGAAATCTTCCCACCTTCACCTCAATTTTAATTCAGTTTAATGGTATTTAAAATTTTGAGCTTTGGCGGAGAATCATTCCTTCCACACTTTTAAGTTATTTTTCATTGGATAGAATTTAATATATTGTATTTTTTTCTTTTCAGTGACTTTATTTTCATCTAATACTTGTAGGGCAGAGATTTTGCTAGATGATACTTTAAATCTCTAACTCCAGTAGCATTTGTGGTAATAGAACTGAGGACTTAGATTCAATAGTCATAAAATAACATTTTGCGAACTTTTCAGTTCAGTCTGCCTAATTCTTTATGAGTACTTTGGGATCATAAAAACTATGAATATTAGTTGAAGATTTAGTCCCTTAATCTGAATCAAAATTTTTATTCCATGAACATAAGCTGCTTTTTAACAATTTTAAATATAGTTTTTCCTTCAAAAGGAAAAAAAAAAGATTTGTTATTAGTCATCCAAAGGGCATCCCCATCATTTTATTACAACATCAGCGGCAGCAGAAAAGCAGATGGCATTGATTGGGTGCTAATTGCTAGCAGGATTCCTTATAAGCACTAGTGATGTAAGTACCATCATTATGCCCATTTTACAGATGAGAAACTGCGGGATAAAGAGGGGAAGTGCCTTACCTGAAGTCTCAGGTGTAGTAATTGGCCGAGTAAGATAGCAACCAAGCCAACTCCAAAACCTAAGATCTTACCATTTACTAATTCCTGAAAATAAAGATGGAGTCATTTCTATAGCAAACTAGCTTCCCCAGGAGAAAAGGTAACTAATGCCCTTTATACTAAATAATATAACCACCCCCCTTATAAGCAGACTCTGTATTTAACTTTTCATGCCCTGTGTGTAAAGTCACACAGGGAAAGGTAATAATTGTAATGCTACAAGAGTCCTTGCTAAATGAATTACAAGGCAAAAATTGTTATAATATGAAACAAATTTTCTCATGAACTGATCAATTTATAATGCATCCTTAGGAAAACATTCTTCCTATAGTTGCTATCTACTTTTGTCTTGCCATCTTTTTCAGTCCTTTTTAAAAGATACTATAAACATATGCTGGGACAGTTTACTCTTCTTGACAATGAAGAATAGTGTAAATTAAAAATCTTGCCAAAGTTTCATGAGATTGATAAAGAGATGTGGGCAAACTGCTCAAATCTAAAGATACAATTGCGCTAGTTAAAAATTAAAGATGAAAAATAGACGTGAGTAGTGATAAGAGAGGCACTTGTAAAGGGAATGATTTGTGTATCAAGGGATTAAGAGAGGACTTTGGGAAAATTAACAAACCCCTAAAAACTTTTACAAAAAATGACCTGTTTCTTATGTTTGTTTGTTTGTTGGGTTTTTTTTTTTTTTTTTTTTTTTTTAGACTGGGCTGTGAAAGCCCAATGTGGAGTTCAATATGAAGTTAAATTTTGCTATCACACAATTTTGTGCTATTGCAAATTTTCAGTAAAATTTGAAAAATTTTATCCCCTGTAAAAATGGTAAAAGTTAATACTTGATCCTTTTGTTGTTGTTGTTGTTCATTTTCTGCTCTATACTATGAAATTTAGCTTCTGGTTTAAGTGGATTCACTTTGGACTTTTCTTGGTACCAAATCTCCTTGAATAATGAGCCCCCTTGTGCTTTCTATAGACAAAGCACAGTTATTTACCTCAGATGAGTTTCTCATCATTGGACAAATTGAAGGAGAAACTGGACAACCACTTGTCCACATTATGCAGAGGAATTTAACTTGGAGGGGAGAAGGTAGTGTTTGGATTTCATGACCGTCAAGGTTACTCACTATGCCAAAGCTCTATGAAATCCTTTGAGCTATGTCAAATCAATAAGTAAAACTGCCCAGTGCTGTTCAAGGAACGAGTAATTCTAGAGTAGAAGCTTCATCTGGGCCTGGGGCTTCAGCAGCGTATGTTAGGTCTTCACTCATCTTTCCTTTCTCTGTCTTGCGTTATCTTTTAGCAACCCCACAACAACACTCTGAGAGAGCCTTTCAACCAACTCTTGCTTCCTTACCTCCTACCTGTGTGTGTGTCTGTATATCTGTGTCTGATTTTCTGGTCGATGATTAAAATGCTTTCTCCTTGCACCTCTTAGCGTTTAGGGATTGTGTTCCACCCACCTTTTAAAAAAATCCTGATACACTCAGGGTGCCTCTGCCATGGTTACATTATGCAAATCATTGCTAATGCTATTAACATTTGGAAACTTGTCAGGCTTATACATAGAATGAAACATTAGGTCCTGTGACAGCTGGAGCCCTTTTCTATGTGGTCTCCTGGAAAGGACAGAGCTATTAGCAGAATTAGAACTGGTTACAATGGGGGATCATCAGACTCCCTGTTTCAGAGTTGTGGATGGCATTGCCTTTTCTTTTCTACATATCATTTAACTGATAAGAAATTTAGGTCACAGATGGCAATAAAAAGCATGTGGATATGTGTTGATGTTTGGGGCTAGGAAGGCAGGAAGGCTTTTTCTGTCTCCACAAAATCCTTTCAGAACTCTTTCCTGCGAGTCTGGCACTTCCTGAGTTCTGTAAATTGGTGCCCCCATTCCCTGGTCTAGGAAAACATTTGTACAGCAAAACGATCCCCTAGTATTACAGCTGATGTTTACTGAGCAAATACTTGATTTCCAGGATTGCTTCTAATAAATGTCCCTAATTTTGTGCAAAGTACAAAATCTTACTGTTTGCTAGAAGCGGTAGATGTATATGGTTGTTAGGTGCCAGAGTACGTACTAAATACTGATGAAGGAGAACGATGAGTCTTAATAGAGGTATAATTATCTTATAAACCAATACTTTAGCAAGAGAAGCTTTAAATGATCATCGATCATTTTTATCATGAAAATGTTAATGTACAAAGCACTTGACTAGACATTATTGAGTAATTAGCCAAATAGAAATCTAGAGATCTCCGTGCTCAACAAATTTTAATCTCCCAAAACAAACACAAATGCAGTAACTTGAGAAACATTAACATGTACAAAATAGCACATAATTGTAAAAAAAAAACCAATTCTTTGCAAAAAACAATTCTCTCTAAATTTCCTAGGAAATTTTGATATTCAAGATGTTTCCATGCCTGAGGGTATATAATCACATAGTTATAGAATTTTAGAGGTGCCAAAATGTAAGCTATCATTTGTGCAATCACCGTTACTTTACAGGTGAGAAAACAAGTCTAGAGAGGTTAAGTCATTTACCCAAGGTCATGCAGTTAGTTATAAGGTTCTGCTGGAACTAGTAACCAGGTCTGTTTTCGGCAAGAGACCTATTTCTGCATCACTAGCTTTGGCATTATAAATGAAATGGCGTATTGACCTTTAGAACATTTCACAGGTGTGCTGAGACAGTGTATGGTTTTCTTAGCCACAAAGCATTATAGGTGAAAATAAGAAAATAGAATGATGGAGCCACCTGCTACCAGGCATTCTGCTCCTAGGTATGTTGCAGTATGGCTTCTTGGCTTGTGTTAAGTCACTTACAGCCAGTCTAATGAATTTTTTTCTAGCCCACTTACATGTCTCAACTGCATGAGGATTTCTGAATACCAAGTATTTGAGAAGGAAATGAGGCACATTTATTTGGATGTGTGCCCCCATGCACAAAAGATAGACGTGGCACCATTACTTAGCTCCTGTTCTATCTCAGGTCTAATGTAAGAAATGCTTATCATCCAGGTTTTCTTTCTGTCATGAATGTCGTTGGCCAAGGATATGACATTCACAATCCCTCTTAGATCATGCACTGATTGCAGAGCCTCTACTTTCTGTTGCTTGCTGAGAAGTACACAGAGGTCCCCCTTATTCTCATGGGTGTCCAAATCTCATATTCAGTTCCACTCCTTTCCATGAGAAGCCATCTACTTCCATAGGACTACAGTCATGACTGCATAATGATGTTTCAGTCAGTGAAAGACTGCATATACAATGGTGGTCCTATAATATTACAATGGAGCGGAAAAATTTCTATTCTCTAGTGACGTTAGAGCTGTCCTAATGTCTTAGAGCAATGCATTCATTACTCATGAGTTTGTGGTGATGATGGTGTAAACAAACCTATGCTGTCAGTTGCATAAAAGTATAAAACATACAATGATGCACAGTACAGAATACTTGATAGTGATAAACGACTATGTTACTGGTTTCTGTATTTACTGCACTATACTTATTATTATTATTTTAGAGTGTACTCTTTCTAGTGATAAAAAAAGAAGTTTACTGTAAAATGGTATGCCGTTTTACATCTGCGGCAGCCACATACCTCTCATGTCTACCACGTTTCTTGGTTGTATCATTTTCTCTTGTGCTTGATTCAATTTCTGTTCCATCAGGCCACTAAGTCTACAAAATCCACTGCTAATGTTGCCAGTAAGAGGCTGTGTCGAGTGGTTGGCCTGGACAAGAAATTAAAAATGATTAAGGACTATGAAGATGGAAAATCAGTGATGGTTATTGCTCACCAGTCAGGTATGTCCCAGTCCACCATGCCTATCACCTTGAAGAACAAGAACAAGGTGACAGAAGCTGTTATAAGATCTGCTTCATTGCAGGCAACAAGACTAACAAAAATATGAGAAGGGCATGTATCAGACATGGAGAAACTTCTGATGACCGGATTGAAGATGAGACACACAAGCATATCCCTCTCAGCACCATAATGGTCGCAGCCAAAGCAAAATGTGTGTTAGCAGTGATTAAAAAAAAAAAAAAAGAAAAAAAAAAAGTCTCGGCCCGCTATGATGTTAAATTTACTACTAGCTTTGGGTGGTTTAAACAATTGAAGAATCATTGTTCATTATGTAGTGTGAAAATGAGTGGTGAGTCTGTGAGTACTGATGTGAAGGCAGAAGAATTTTTGGAAACTCTAGATAAGCTGATTGTGGAGGAAAATTACATGCCAGAGCAAATATTCAATATGGATGAACCCTCCTTATTCTGGAAACAGATGCCTGGAAGGACTTTCATCCATAAGGAGGCCAACCCAATGCCAAGTTTCAAGGCTTTTAAGGGGAGGGAAGCAGTCTTGCTTGGGATCAGTGTTGCTACAGATCCTTTGGGATCTGGCACAGTGAGAACCTCGGGGCCTTCAAGCACACCAACAAGCACACACTGCCAGGGTACAGCAGGAGCAGTAAGAGGTCATGGGTGACCCAGCTCCTCCTCCAAGATGCCCTCCTGAATGGCCATGCCAGCGAAACGAAGTACTGTCTGGAGAATAACATACCTTTCAAGATTTCACTTATTGTCGATAAAGCTCCTGGACATCCTCCTTTTATTGGTGATCTTCATCCCAATATCAGAGTGTTTCCCCCCCAAACACCACCTCTTTGATCCAACCAATGGAGCAAGGAGTTTTAGCAGCTTTCGAGGCTTACTGCCTGAGGACCTCCTTTGCCCAGGCTCTGGCTGCAGCTGGGGAAGCGGTGATGCAGTTCTGGAAGGACTACAACATCGATGACGGCTTCAGGAACCTTGTCTGGGCTTGAGGTGATGTCACCCGGCAGTATATGAATGGCATCTGCGAGAAGGCGCTCAAGGGGTCTGTCTGTGACTTCAAAGGATTTGCCAAGGACGAGGAGGTTGCAAAAATCACCAAGGCTGTGGTTGAGACGGCGAACAACTTGAACGTGGGTGTGGTGAGAAGGACAGTGAGGAGGTCCTAGGGCCGGTTCCTGAGGACCTGAGTAACGAGGAGAGGCTACTGGAACAGGATCGCATAGACGAAGAAGAGGCAAGAGAAAAGGAAATTGCACGAGAAGAAAAACCACCAACAAAATTCACAGTGAAGGGTTTAGCAGAAGCTTTTGCAGATTTCATCAAGATCTTTAAAATTTGAAAACATAGACCCCCAACACCAAAAGGTTTTCATTAATAGAGAGAAATGTTCATGGCACATTATCTGCTTACAAGCAAGTCTGTCATTGAAAAAAGAAAAAAAAAGAAATGAACCAAGCAAACCACCATGGGCGTATTTCTGAAAAGTGTGACACCTCCTCAAGGAGAGCCTCAGGCAGGTCCTTCACGAGGGATTCCGGAAGAAGGTAGTGTTGTCATAGGAGACGACAGCTCCATGTGCGTTACAGGCCCTGAAGACAAGACACTGGGACAAGAGGTGGAGGTGGAGACAGTGATGGTGGTGATTCTGACCCTGTGTGGGCCTAGGCTCGTGTGTGTGTGTGTGTGTGTGTGTGTGTGTGTGTGTGTGCGCCTTAGTTCTTAACAAAAACATTTTTATTGTTAAAAAAAAAAATTCTTTAATAGAAAAAAGCTTGTAGAATAATGGCATAAAGAAAGAAAATATATTTACACAGCTGTTCAATGTGTTCATGTTTTAAGCTAAGTATTACTATAAGAAGTTAAACAAATTAAAAAGTTTATACATTAAAATGTTACAGTAAGCTAAGTTTACTTTGTTATTGAAGAAAGAAATGGTTTTACAAATGTAGTGTAGCTTAATTGTACAGTGTTTACAAAGTCTACAGCAGTGGACGGCAGTGCCCTCGGCCTTCACATTCACTCCCCACTCTCTCACTGACTCACCCAGAGCAACTTCCAACCCTGTAAGCTCCATTCATGGTCAGGGCCCCACACAGATGCACCATTTTTTATCTTTTGCTGTATTTTTCTTATGTTCAGATATACAAACACTTACCGTTGTGTTACAGTTGCCAACAGTCGTCACGCTATACAGGCGTATAGCCTAGGAGCAATAGGCTGTACCATACAGCCCAGGTGTGTAGGAAGCTGTACCATCTAGGTTTGTGTAATTGCTCTCTGTGAGGTTTGTACAATGAGGAAATTGGGTAATAACACATTTCTTGAAACATATTCCCATCGTTAAGAAGTGCATGACTATACTTAAAAGAGAGGTTTGCTGATGACCTCAGTGATTTATTTTTTTTACCAAAACCTAGAAGAATGAGTTTGTGTAAGAGAGGTGTGGAATTATCATTAGTTCAATTTCCCTAGGGAGACTAGTTAGCACCACTGAAAATTAAAACATAACTTGGGCTAAATTGTATTGACAAGGATAATGTTTTTATTTCTGTAGGCTGACATTTGGTTAACTTTTTCTCTACTTAAGTTAGGAAGTGACAAACAGAATCTAAACAAATATTCTGTGTTTCTTATGTCAGCAAGCAAGAAGTCAGGGAAGAACCACAATTACTCATGTCATAGGGCTTCTGAATCGAGTACCTGGCATCCATAAAGAAAAAGTAAAAAAAAAAAAAAAAAGAAAAAGTAGTTATCATTGAATTTTATTCACTTATAACTTTCTATTGTTTGGTTGAGATGCAAAATCTTTAGCACCATTTCTATAGTACTCATTATCTTAGAATAAATTTTAAAAACAATGTCAAGTAAAAGTTCTCACTAAATTTTACTTTTCTCTACCAACTTTATAATTTTACTATAAATGCTAGAATAGGTTGAATTAAGTGACTTTTATACATTATCAGTTTAGTTTGATATTTTTTACATAAAAATCTCAGAAACTACTTTGTACTGGCATTATAAAGAATAGTTTCAATATAGCAATGTCTGTTATTTAAAAGCTTCCTTTACTAAATGTTTTTCAATCCCCAGCTCAATTCCTGGGACATAATAGTTACTGAATTAATATTTGTTAGTTGTTAAGTGAATGGTTTAATTCACGTGTTTTTGCCATATTTTCTCTGTGAGATAACTAACATAAAAATAATGTAGTGTAGTTACTTACAGAAAGCAACATCTGAAAAGTTGGTTCATTAACATTTTTAATTATTAATGTCTCTTATTACAATTTAACATAACTACCACCGTATGCTATATATTGTTCTAGCTGATTTTTAAATTTTTAAAAAAATTTTTCACCACCTGAGTTTATTGACTGAAAGTATTGCATTTGTACTCTTAGCTTTAAAATCACCAAAAGAAAAAGATTTTGATACATACACAACAGTTTGGATATTACCTGCAAAAGAAACTCGCGCGCGCGCACACACACACACACACACACACACACACACAGCCAATGGAGGTAAATCTGAGGTCACCAAGAAAGGGGCTTCCTCTACCAATCCATCTGGAAACAGTTGCAGACAAAAATTTTGAATAAAAAATTTTTCTAATGCAATAAACTAAATACATGTAAAAGATATTAACTGAGTTGTTAGCATTTATACTGCTGAAATTATTAAGGCTTTAAATTACACTCAGATTTTAGGGAACTACTTTGTGAGGACTTGGAGCAAAAAATGAAAATGAAGGCTCTTTGTTTTTATTCAGAAGTGGTTCTATATAGCAGGGTTCTCAAAGTGTAGTCACGGAACCCTGGGGGGTCCATATTATTTGCTGTTACATAATGAGCACAACACTTTTGGAGGTTTAGCACCCAGACAGCGGCAACATAGTAACAAAGTATACTAGTAGTCATTGTATTCTTCACCCCCACAGACTTGGAGTAAAGCAGGTTTCACCTGAGTGTTTTTAATGAGATAATAAACATAGGTTTAATAGTCTATATTACAAAATGGGAAGTACTCTTTTTGTTGTAGCAGTTGGGGATCACAGTGGGTCCTGATGCGTTGGTGGGTTGTGATATGACGGCTGGAGCAATTGATCTTACAGGAAGAGGGAAACAAGACATGTATAACAGTGCTTTGAAACACCAAAAGAGCTATGTAGTAAGCACAGGGTGTCATTAAATGTCATCTATTGTCATGGTTATTGTTGTTCAAGTTGGGTCTCTTGACTACCCTAATATTCATGAACCTGACTCCATCTTCCTTCCTTGCTCACCTGTGGTTTCTGGTTCTAACCTTCAGGTTCCAATCTTGGTCCCTTCCCCTAAAACATGGAGAGGGCAGGTCTCAGGGGACCAAATTCTTCACGATATTCCCCCTTTCGGATTGGGTGATATCAGGGCCTGGGGGATGGTAGCGGAAGTGTCTCCTTCTAGGCTTATTAAAAGAGTCATTTTGTCCAGTCCTAAATTTATAAACAGGGAAGGCATTGCTTGAAGCCAGAGAGCTGCTATGGAGAAAAAAAGCCCTCCTCCCCCAGAGGATATGTGGGTAGCAGTGGGAGCTAGGTTGCAGGCAGCAGAGAGAGGGCAGGAGAAAGAGAGGGGTGTACTCTTAAAGCACTTCTGTTGCATTCCAAAGTATTGGGGGAGCAGTTGCCCCTTATGACCTGAATCAGCCACTTTTCCCATGGAATAACATTTTATTGAAAGAACTGAGAGGCAAACTATGGCTGTTCACACTTTGGCGTTTGGCAGACATTTTCTTGACTATGAATAAAACGAACCTATCATCTCCAAGGTAGCAACGGATTGTATTTGTTGCCAAAGATAATATTCGAGTTTTAAAGTGAATATTTGAAGCTTGGGACACTTGTACCTACCGTCATGAGCTTGATGGCTTCCCAGTACTTACTGACTTTTCTGATAAGATGAATGGTGGTGATGAATGTGATGCTTGGATGTGGTGTAATGAAACAGGTCAACATTTGGAAGATCCGTGGAACTCATTGAACCAAAATTTTCCAAATGGCAATGCATGATGGTACAAAATCATGTGTAAAAATGTATTCAAAATGTAAGATAGACCAATGGATTTTAATGTAACAGAGCACAGAAAGTTCATCGACAAAATTTCAGATTCCACATTGCAAACTTTAACAAATAAATTAAGAAATTCAGTGATTGTTCAAAGAATAGGCTCAATTATCAGAAAAAACTATTAAAACACCCTTCCTTTTCCAACTTCCCTGTTTTCCTGAAAATAAGACCTAGCCAGACCATCAGCTGTAATGTGTCTTTTGCAGCAAAAATTAATATAAGACCTGGTCTTATTTTACTATAAGACCAGGTATAATATAATATAATATAATATAATATAATATAGTATAGTATAGTATAGTATAGTATAGTATAGTATAGTATAGTATAATATAATATAAAATAATATAATACAATATAATACCCAGTCTTATATTAATATTTGCTCCAAAAGACGCATTACAGCTGATGGTCTGGCTAGGTCTTATTTTCAGGGAAACACAGTACATATCTGTGTGAGTTTCGGTGTTTCTACGTATGCTTTGATTAAACAATACATTACAACAGATTGAATGCAAAATCTGACATGAAAATGCTTTTTCTTATTGAGCTACACATTAGATTTGTAAAAATATAAAACAGTGCTCATCTCACTATTTTTTTTGTTTTGGGAAATGTAGTTATTTTTTCATAAAATATGTTATATACCAGGGGTGCCAGAAAAATGTATACAAGTGGACACTTTTGTCAATGTTGCTCAAGCAGTAGTTCGTTGTAGTCAGAAGTGTCTGGATGCTGATGGTAACCACTTTGAGCACCTCTTATAATTGCAGAAGTCAAACGTGACTTGTATTCATCTTTTGCTATGGGTATATATTGAGGATTACAATTTTAATACAGTTTTCTCCTTACTTAAAATGTGTATACATTTTTGACACCTTTATTATCATGTAATGGTTTTATATTAATGTAATGTTATGTATACTAACATGTTATTTTAATTACTAATATATTTTAAAATTCTCAGTTTTATTTTTAATATGGTAAATATCAATAGATATAACTCATATAAGCAAAATCCCTTTGATGTCCTCAATAATTTTTAAGAGAGTAAAAAGTTCTTGAGACCAAAAAATTTAAGACCAAAGGATTATTTCACTGCTGTAGAGAGATAATCCATGGGAAAAACATATATGGCAGTAAAATAAGTTTCCTCCCTTTCAGACAGTCGCAATACACAGTGACATAGAAGTGACACAGAAGCTGTAAAAAGCCCTGCACTTGAGAAACATGCTAAAATTTGTTTAACTTGAGTTTCTCAAACTCTTGCATAAAAGTCTATGTTTTTATCCCTAAGGAAAAAAGTATTTGTGAGGAATAATATTTTGCAAATATTGCTTCAATTACAACTCTCTTCAAAGATCTACTACTTTGCATTGGTTGAAATGCAAAACTTCATTCGTATTTAAGGCTGAATGACATTCCATCATATGTATACACAGCATTTTCTTTTTCCATTCGTGTGTTGATGGATATTTAAGCTGTTTCCACATCTTGTCTATTATAACTAGTGCTGCAGTGAACATGAGAGTGCTAATATCTCTTTGAGTTCCTGATTTCACTCCTTTTGGATAAAGACTCAGAAGTCAAATTGCTGGATTTTATGGTAGGTTTATTTTAAATTTTGGAGGAACCTCCATATTGGTTTCCATAAGGGCATCCTCACCAAGGTTCAGTTACACAAGATGAATAAGTTGTAAATATCTGCTGTACATCGTGCCTATAGTTAACAACATTGTATTGTAAATTTAGAAATCTGTTAAAGTGGTAGGTCACATGCTAAGTGTTTTTACCACAGTGAAATTAAAATTAAATGTTATTATAAACATCACAGCTCTTTAGTTTAGCATATAAAGGGTGAAAACCCTAAACATGAGGCAAATAATATAACAATATTTAACAAGTACATGTAGCTGAGTATCTAGTTTTTGTTGTATTCCAAATATTTTCCAGATGTGCGTAAGAAATTCAAAGTCTTTACCATCAGAATTCTTATTTCTTGTCATTCAGAAAATTTGCATTGGTATAAGATAAAAATAAGGCTGTTAATGTTACTATAATCGTCTGAAAATTCTGACACATTTCTAGCGTAAGGTTTGGAGGCTGCATTTTAAAGGAGTAGGCTCAAGTTTTGTTGTTTACTTTAAATGTTTCAGTGTGGTTTGTTGTGAAAGCAAGGGATTTGAGGAGTCATACCCATTTGGTTTCAAATGTTGAATTCATAACTTTTGTCTTTAATGGGTAAATTTATAAATATCAGCAGCTATGAAATGAGATTATCGCACCTACCTCACTAGGTTGTTTTAGAAAGAAAATGAAATTTCAGAAGAGCCCAGAGAAGTCAATACACAGGAACTGAGTGCCCGCTAGAGGCCAAGCTCCATGCTGGATACCAGGGAACCTGGGCGGACAGAACCCTGCCACTTGCTGAAACACACTTGGCAATCAGTCCCAGGAAACACCAAATCGGTCTCAATCACAGCAGGGAATAATAACCCCATGATAAAATAAGTGACGGGAGACAAATTGGTTATCCTTCAATACTTCTTCACCCACTCTTTATTAACAGAAACTCCCACGGGGTAGCTAGACACCTGGCCACGTGGCTGGAGAAAGCACATTTCCCCTTTCTTTGTGTGCGGTAAGGTTTGGCCATATAACAAGGGCATTGAGGAGAAGTCATATGCACAACTTAATGGTTCTATTTTGATTTTTTTTTAAAGAAGTGATCACCATGAAAAGTCCAACAACCATCTGACACTATACCATGCTATCACAATATTATTGACTATATTACCCATGCTGTACATTGCATTCCCATGATTTACTTGTTTTATACCTGGAAACTTGGACCTCTTATTCCTCTTCACCTCTCCCCCCTTTTAAAGGTTTTACATTACAGTTGACATTCAATATTATTTTATATTAATTTCAGGTGTACAGCATAGTAGTTAGACATTTATATAATTTAAGAAGTGATCCTCCTGACTAGTCTAGTACCCTGGCACTATGCATAGTTATTGCCATATTATTGACTATGTTCCCTTTGCTTTACTTTACATCCCCATGACTATTTTGTAACTACCAATTTGTAGTTCTTAATCCCCTCACCTTTTTCGTGTTTCCCCAAACCACCTCCCATCTTTCACCTCAATAAACCTGGTACCCATCTGACACCATACATAGTTATTACAATATTATTGTCTATAATTCTTATGCTATACCCTACATCCCCATGACTACTTTTTATCAACCAATTTGTACTTCTTAATCCCTTTCCCTTTTATCACCCACACCCTCAAACCTCCTCATGTCTGGCAACCATTAAAATGCCCTCTGTATCCATGAGCCTGTTTCTGTTTTGTTTGTTAATTTTGTTATTTAGATTCCATATATAAGCAAAATCACATTGCATCTGTCTTTCTCTGACACACTCCACTCAGCACAATACCCTCCAGGTCTATCCATGCCACTGCACATGACAAGAACCCATTCCCTTCCATGGACGAACAATATTCCATTGTATATATGTACCACCTCCTCTTTATCTATTCTTCCATCAACAAACATCCAGGCTGCCTCCCCATCTTGGCCATTGCAAACAATGCTGCAATGAACATATGGAAGCACATGTACCCTCAAAAGAGCGTTTTGGGTTTCTTCCAATAAATACCCTAAAGTGGGATTACTGGGTATTTCATTGTCTCTTCTTATAGCTTTTGTTTTAAAACCTATTTTGTCTGATATGAATATTGCTACCCCAGCTTTTGTTTGTTTGTTTCCATTTTCATGAAATATCTTTTCTCATCCCTTTACTTTCTGTGTGTCTTTCAATCCTAAGTGAGTCTCTTGTAGGCAGCATATGTAAGGGGTTTGTTTTCTTATCTATTCAGCCACCCTATGTCTTTTGATTGGAACATTTATTCCATTTACATTGAAAGTAATTGTTGATAGATATGTTGATAGATATGTTGCCTTTTTTAATATTAAAGTTTATTTGGGTGACAATTGTAAGGCAGACAGAAAAAGTAGAGAACCATATGATTTCACTGATATGTGGTATATAGAACTGAAAACAACAAAAGAACGAGATAAACAAATGAAGAAACAAAAACTCATAGACACAGACAATAGTTTAGTGGTTACCAGAGGGTAATGGGGGAGGAGGTGGTAGATGAGGGTAAAGGGGATCAAATATATGGTGATGGAAAGAAAACTGACTCTGGGTGGTGAACACACAATGTGATATATAGATGATGTATTACAGACTTGTACACCTGAAATCTATGTAACTTTACTAACAATTGTCACCCCAATATGTTGTCATTTTATTATTCATAATTTTGATTATGTTTTCCTTTTATTATTCATAATTTTGATTATTTTTTTTCCATCTTAAAGAAATCCCACTAACATTCCTTGTAATACCGGTTTGGTGGCAATGAACTCCTTTAGCTTTTTCTTGTCTGGGAAGCTTTTTATCTGTCCTTCAATTTTAAGTGATAGCCTTGCTGGGTAGAGTAGCCCTGATTGTAGTTCCTTGCTTTTCATCATGTTGAATTTTTTGTGCGTATCCCTTCTGGGCTGTAAAGTTTCCATTGAGAAATCAGCTGATAGTCTTATGGGAGCTCCCTTATATGTTACTGGTTGCCTTTCTCTGGCTGCCTTTAGGATTCTCTCTTTGTCGTTCACCATTGCCATTTTAATTATAATGTGCCTAAGTGTGGGCCTGTTTGAGTTCATCGTTTTGGGACTCTGCAATTCCTGGACTTGTGTCTATTTCCTTCATCAAGTTAGGAAAGTTTTCAGTTATTATTTTTTTCAAATAGGTTCTCAATCCCTTGCTTTCTCTCTTCTCCTTCTAGTACCCATACAATGTGAATTTTGTTATGCTTAATGTTGCCCAGAGGTCTCTTAAACTATGCTTATTTTTTTGGATTCTTTTTTCTTTTGCTGTTCCAATTAGGTGTTTTATGCTACCTTGTCTTCCAAATTGATGATTGGATCCTCTGCTTCATCTAGTCTGCCTGTGATTGTTTTCTAGTTCATTCTTTATTTCAGTTAGTGTATTCTTAACTTCTGACTGGTTCTTTTTTATGGTTTCTATGTCCTATTTTATGCTTGCTATCTCTATGTTGAAGTTCTCACAGAGTACTTTCAGTGTCATTATAACCATTGTTTTGAACTCTGTCTCTGGTTGATTACTTGCCTCCATTTTGTTTAGTTCTTTATCTGGATTTTTCTCCTGTTCTTTCATTTGGCATGCATTTCTTTGTTTTCTCATTTTGGCCTCCTTTTTGTTTGTTCCTATGTATTAAGTATATCTGCTATGTCTACCCGTCTTGGCCAGGTGGACTTATGTAGTAGGTGCCCTGTGGAGCCCTGGAACTGTCTCCATGGTCATCTGCACTAGGTGCTCCAGGAGTGTCCCCTGTGTGGGTTGTGTGTGCCTTCCTGTTATAGTTGAGCCTTGATTGCTATTTGCATGTCAGTTGCTAGTATTGAGTCTCAAGGTGATTGACTGTCAGGTTTGGCCACATCTATAGCTATGGGCTGCTGTGCAGGGGTATTTGCCCCAGTACGATCTGGTGACTGTTGAGACCACCCTTTGTGTATGCTGCTTGTGGGGCTAATTGTGTGGTGTTTTGCTGTGGTCTGAAGCAACCTCTAAGTATGTTGGTTTTGGGGCCTCTTGAGTGGGGCTTTGGTGTGGGCCTAGGTCACCCACTGCCTGTGACCAGCTGGGAACTACCTGGCGGGAGCTGCAGAACAGTTGTTTGCTGCCTGTGCTAAACCTGGAGGCATGTGGGAGAGGTCACACTGGGAACCCAGGACGTCTGCCACCAATACCGGGCCTGGGGTAGCTCCAAATAAAGCCAGGACACTCTAAGGCCTGCCGATACCTGCCAGCTCCCTATAGGTTCAGCCATACTGACAGAGCCTTGTACATTCTACAAGTTAGGTGAGGCAGGGTCTGAGGAAGTCACTAGAGTGGCACATTTTGTGGTGACCAGGATAATGTAAATTCTGATTTGGTGCCCTGCTGAGCCTGGAGTTACTCATCAAAAGTCCCCAAGCACACCAAGGCCAGTTGCCTCACTCCTGGGGACTGCCAGACTCTGATCGTTTTCCAAGAAAGAGTGCAATGTGGAAGGGGCTGGATGCTCAAGGAGAAACTGCCTCTGGCATTAGGGGAGTTGGGTGCAATGGGATCCCAGTGAGTCAGCAGGGTGGAGCAGTGGAGATCACCAGACCAACCAGATTCAGATTTGGCAGTAAGCATAGGGAGAGGGTGCTTCACAGGAAAGATGGCACCTGCCTGCTCACCGCACAGGAGAAGGAATCCTCACAGGGAAAATGCCAACTGTCCTCCAGCCCTTATTCTGGAACCACACACCTCAGTCTGCCCCCTGTATGCCTCTGATACCCCCTGAATCACCGAGCGCAGGGTGAGTGCCTGCGAACGAATGAGTCTGTGTGCGGGACATTTAAGAGGATGGCTGGGTTTCCCACAGCCTTCCATCCCACCTGGATGGTCAGAACACCCACTGTTTTTCACAGCAAGATTTTGTGGGCGCTCCTGTTCCCAGCAGCAGTGCTCCATGCAGGGGAGCTTTCTGTGGGGCTGGGGTCCCTTGCTCTTCTGGAGGGAACCTCCCTGGCTGAGATATCCCTCCTGGTCGTCAACCACCACAGGGAGGTTTGGGGCCCATTGTGCGTCTCCACCCCTCCTACCTTAGTGGTTCTTTTTGCAGAAGGACCTGTATTATCTATTTTCCTCATCCTTTAGGTTGGAACTTGGCCATGGCAGTGGTGAGTCACACTCATGAGTAGAAGGAACCCAGTTCCCTGTATGATTTTATTTAACAGTGCCACATAGTCTCTCCCAACCCCTCGCTGCCATCTATCAGCTCTGACCTTAATATGAGAATGAAAGAAGGCTTCTGTCTTATTTAAGCACCCTTATTTATTTGTTAAAGCACCTGAATCAGTGCCCTAACTAGTAGAGTAAGATTAGGATGCTGTAAAACTCCAAGCCTAGACCCCTTGGGAGGGATGGGGAGAGTGAGCATAAGGTTAGCCTTCCTCGCGGAAGGAGTCCCTCATGTGAGATTTGAAGGGTCAATTGTGAGTTGGAAAATACTCCTCCCCAGGTGATTCTGACACTGCCCTCTTATGAATCCCTCCCCCATGAGAATCACTGATGTGATACCTTATAATAAGATTTGATTCTTTTTTCTTTTTGAAATAAGATTCCAGTATAAGATCTAATTAAATACTAATGGCTTCATTCTTTAAACAAATTTATATGGAGCACTTACTATATACATATAAATAAAGGATATAAATATCTAATGTAGGTCTTCTTTCTTACTGATATTTATTTATTTAGTTTTTCTATAAATTATCATTCCCCTCCCTCTAGAATATAAGTTTTTTAAGGCTATAGTCATTGTCTGTTTTTTATTTTGTATGTTATCACCAGTACGCAATGCAGCTGGTCTCATAGTAAGCATTCAGTAACCTTTGTTGAAAAAACTAATGAACAAAGGGAAAAACATATGCTTAGGCATTCCACCTACAACAATGGAAAGGACAATTTTACCCTGTACTCACAGTTAAGTAAATCGGTGATTATAAGTTTGTATAAAGAGCAGAGTTAAACTCTGACAGTCATTATTGCACAAAAATAATTGCATTTATTTCTTTAACAATGCATTACCAAGAGTCCTTAGATATCCTTGTCCATAGGTGGGCTTTGAACAGGAGTTCAATTTTAACTACATCACTAAAATAACGACATCACTTCTTGAGAGTTTGAAGTCACTAGGGTACTGCTATGGAAAGGAATTTACTCAGTGATGCACCAATGATATGAAAGAAAAAGTCAAAATGGATATGGATAATAACTTGCATCACCCACTAGCATTAGCTGCAAATTATGACTAAAATTAACATCTTGGGCTCTACAGGATTAAGCTTCCCTACTGGTGCATAGTGTTTGCGGCAACTCTAAAGAACATTTCTTTAGTTCATATCTGTCAGTTGTAACATTTGATTAGTCAAAATAACTTTCCTTGGTGTAAAATTAGCCTCAATAAATTGCCTTTTTAATAATTTGCATTTGAAAGTTGACACTGTATAACAATTTTTAAACTGAATAAGTAAAAATTGAATGGTTGCTTCTTACATACTAAGTGGAATCCTGGCATCAAGATTATAAAGTATGCAATGTTTTAATGTTACATGTTTATTACATTTACTGAGTAACTGATATATGCAGAATGACAAATGAATTGGCAATATTACAAAACCAAACATGTTTAAGAAAGGTTTCTCTATATATAATGTAAAAATACAGGTAAATACATTAGTTATCTAACACTCTATAGCACTCAGTTCTCATTTCTCAGTTCTCAACACTCTATAGTCCCACAAACCCCTGTATAATCTGATGATTTCGTCAATGAAGGTATTTTCCTGCTTTCATTGAAATTGATGCAAACTGTTTAAAGAAATTTGCCTTCAACAAATGAAAGTGGAAGCAAGTGTCTAAAGAAATTTAAATGCAGAAAGAAATAATTATTTTTAGAAGAATTTTCCCTTGAATAATTCCTAATTGGGTCTCTAATTTGCTTCCATCTAATGACTAATTATTTGTGTTGTTTATTAAATCAGGCACAGAGCCACCTGCTCTATGTATTACATACAGTCTAAGTTTGCTAGTCTGCAAATTGATGAATAAACGAAGTCAATTCATCCGTCTGTGAAATATTTCAAGGTCGACCATCCATTGGTTACAAGATTTTGAGTTAAAAAGACAGTAGAGGACAGTGCTTACAGTTTGATAATGTTTGCTTACTAAGCGTGAAATGAAATTTAACTGTGGCATGTCTGCATTTGTAAATTTATTGTGGTTGTTTAGACTTCTTGCAAAATGAAATGTCAGGCAGCCATTCTGAGATTCAAAATATATTAGGCATCAAAGGGCTTGAATAACTGACATTACGCTTCCAGTTTTTAAAGATTTTTTTGTATTTTTTTCTACCATGGAAAATTAATTAATATAGTCAATCAATAACTAAGTTGGAATGAGCATAGGAAAATGAAAAATAATTTCCATATTTGAAATGCTAAATGTGCCATCTGAATATTATAGTTTTGAAAAATGTGCGAAATATTGAATTCATGTTTTACCTGAATATGTAATAGATCATAGATAAAAAGATTTAGACTAGAAAGTCTCTGCTAGCTGACAGATGTTATCTTTATGCAGCTAAGATGCTTTCAAGTAACGGGGGGAAATAGTGCTGATTATGAAGTCCTTTTACGACATTGTGAGACTTCACAGGATCTATTTAAGCTCTGTATTGATGGTTCTGAACAACATGTTGCCTAATGGTTTCTATTGCCTGGGAATTCATTCATACTTCCTTCCTCCCTCCCTCTCTTCCTTCCTCTCTCTCTCCTCCCCTTCCTCCCTCTATCTTTATCTCTCTCTCTTTCACTTGTCCTTCTAGGCTACTAGAGAGCAAGAACAATCTATTTTTAAATGGCACACATTTATTTGTTTATTTATGTTTCTTTGGTTGGTTGATTTATTTACCAAAGCACTGCGTTTCAAAAAGCTTGGGTTTTTTATTAATCGATTCATTTGGCTACAGAACATTTTCTTAGTATTTGAAATAGTTTCCTATAGACTCAATTTCGAGTAGTGATGACTAATCTAATTTAAATTTCTCTTCTTTTTTCGCTCTAAGTGCTTTGCCATATGGTTCATCTTGCCTTCTTGACCTTTTTCTCGTAAAGCCTTTTCTTAGACCCCAATTCTAGCTGTCATTTACAGGTACACTTGTCTGGTTTGCTATTGATATACTTAAGAGCTGTTGATTTTTTAGGAACTGTTTATCCAATTTGGTTAAACTTTGTTCATACCTCTCTTTTTAACTTTTATTATTGAACCATTGACTGGTTCATTTATTTATTTGTACATATATTCGCTCAATTGTATCCTATATACAAATTGCACAATCAATATTTATTTAGCAGTAGGTGTGTAACAGGAGAGAATTCTAAGCCATCTTTCTACTTGATATTAGCTTTAGTTACAAGCTTAGTGAAGAGTTTAAACCCATTAGCTTAAAAAGGCTTTTGGAATGTCTATAATTTTAAAGATTCATTTATTGACTCTATCAGATGTATTTAGTAATAATGAATGTCAACCATAATTTTATATAAATATATGTATATATATATATCCACAAGAAGTGGAGTAAAGCATAAAAAATACAGACAGTGGAAATGTAATGGCTGCATGCGATGTCAGAGGGGTAGGAGATTGGGGAGGGGGGTTATCACTGTGTGAGGGGTATAAATGATAAATGTCTAACTATTACAGTGTTTTGTACACATGAAACTAATAACAAAAATTTTGAAAGAGAAAAAATAAATATATGTATTTAGCACCTGTGACATGCTCGATACTTAATCCAGACCAGCTCTGACCAAATTTTAGGACTAGCCCTATTTCATATGCTTGCTGGGTGATTTTGATTTTTACTAGACTTTTTAGAAAGCAAACTTTAAATGACCTTGTATAATTTAAATTGTATGTTTCCACAAATCACGAACAATATGTGCTTATCTCACACTAAATCTGATTCATTCCTTCAAGAAATGCTTACTGTTTGTCTATCTTGCCTGGCACTGCTCACAACCCGAAGATAGATAGAGCAGTGTACATGAAAGTAAAGGTCCTTATTCTCAGGGAGGTCATATCCCAGAAGAGAAGAAACGGATAACATACAAATAAGCACATTGTCAAAGTAATTTCTGACAGTGCGAAGTGACAGGGTGATATGATGGAAAGAGTGTCTGTAGGGGCTATTTTATAGTGGGGGGTCTGGCTTGGCCTCACCAGGAGACAACATAATACAAAAAGATCCAGCTGTGCAAACATTTGAGGACAGTACATTTAATGCAGAATAAACAGGAAGGGCAACGACTCTGGGCTGGGCATTTGGCCGGGAATGGGAAGAAAGTCATCGTGAAGAGTAATATGAGAAGAAGCCAAAGAGGCAGGCAGGGACCAGCTCAGCTTGGGCTTTAAACACCTGGATAAGGGTTGTGGAGTTTTATTTTATGTGTCTTAGCAGCACGTAGAACTCACTGCAGAGTTTTAATCAGGGAAGTGACATTATCTGATGTGTGTTTAATATGATCGTTCTGGTTGTTGTATGGAAAGTAAAGCAATAGTAGCAATATGGTGCCTAGTTAGAACAAATGCTGGCTGGGGTTGGGGTGGCAGTGGAGCATAGAAAAGTGGGTAGATTTGGGGTTTATTTTGAAGGTCTAGCTGATAGGTTGGATGTGGCTCTTCTGAAGGAGAGGAATCCAGGATGACACTGGTGGAAGGGTCATACTGTTTGCTAATATGGGCGCTGTGATGGGACGTGCAGGTTTGAGAGCTGTGCCTAGAATTTCTGACCTTGTTATCTTGGAGATGCCTGTAATGTGTCTCAGTAAGAAGTTAGGTTACATGAATCTGGAGTCCATTGGAGGCATAGTACGTGGGTGAGAATGGCATTCGCCTTTCATTTAATGACAAGGTACCCATTATAAATCGCACTAAGATACTTTTCTATGTTTGTTTAGTTTTGCATCATCCTCCAGCAATGAGATACGTGAAAGGCATAATGTAGAACAAACCTGTTTAGTGTACCATAGACCCGTTTAGTAAAATCAGTGCAGAAAAAAACAAAAAAAAAAGGGAAGTACTGCATATTATGTATACTTATAAAGCTAATTCAGTTATTTTGAAAGACATAGCAACAAACTGAACACTTCATATTATTCTTGAAAAAAATAATCCAATAGTTTGCATTCTCTTTTCAGGTGTATTTAACCTTTGTACAAAAACAGAATATAGAGATTAACGTTGACTAACCGAAGGTACTCTTCAAATTCCAGCCTTTCCTGATAACATTTTACATTTTATTCTCACCATAAGGCTAAATTTCCTGACAGAAACAATTTCCTGACTGAATCAATGAAACTTAAATAGGTAGAACAGAATTTCTTTCCTTGGATTGGCTTTTGGGCTAATGGGATTGTTTTCCCCATAATCCAGAATTCCAGAAACATCCAATTCTAGAACCATCTACCAGGGGTTAAAAATAAATAACACAGAGAAGGCACAAATGGGTTTTTTAATGTCTGAAAAAAATTAAAGAGTGTGTGTGTGTTTTCTTAAGAGAGAAGGGCAAGCCTAATTTATATTTTCTAACAAGCAGCCATTACTGACCCTCAAACTGAAAAGAATCTTTCCCATCCTGATCTTAATTTCTGGAGGGCCCAGATCGGATTCTCCTCACGGGTACATTGTGTGTCAAAATGCGCATCCTTAGAAGAATGGGAACAATGATCAGTGGCAGTTGTGTTCTGGGACTATTTTCTAGACATTTTCTCGGCTGTCACTGGTCTGTTTCTTAGGTTCCCCAATGTGTATTTGAGCCTCCTTAGTGCCTAGGGGTGGATGCTCAAGTGGTTGCAATTTGTGCTGAAAGAAGCCTCAGAACTTATGTAACACTTCATTCTTTTATCTATTCAGTCATCTTTAAACATGTATTGAACATCGACTTTGTGCCCAGTACTGTGCCAGAGACCAAAAGATCTAAAAGTCAACGATATGGCTCTTGTCCTGTGTATCTCCCAGCCTCGTAAGAAGGACATAAAAAGGTACACATTTGTGACACTGCATGAACCGTGCTAGGCAAGTGTGCAGTGGTACCTTAGTCAGCATATAGTCATACATCTGCCTTATGAGCCCTGCCCTCAAATCCGGTGGTTTACAATAGCCATTTCTATTCTTCCGCTCACTGGTCTGCAGGGAGTTTGCAATTGGGCTAATCAAGGCTGGGCTCCCCCTGGCAGCTCCACTTCAGGCTGTAAGACATATAGGGTTGGTTGCAGGCTGTCTGGTTTAGGTCTGCTCCATGTACCTCACTCAGGTCCATCTCCACTTAAAAGGGCAGCAGCTTACTGGCTATATTCTCTTGGAGCCTCACAAGAGTGCGTGACAGCCAGCCTACAATGGTGCCTTCCACACCTCCCCTCACCCCTGTACTTCTCCATGATCTGTTAGCCCAGTGGCACAGGACACAGCTATATTTTCACTATAAAAAAATCTCTCCCACTCTTAGTGAGCAATCACGGGCAAATCTTGTCTCTTCAATCGTCACTCAATCAATTATTCATTCATCCATTTATTCACTCTTCATTCCATCTTTCTGCTCATCAGACTTTGAGCCTATAGTAACTTGTTCTCCTAGCTAAGGATACTAAAGTGAAAGGGAACCATCCCTACATTTAGGCAGTGGTCTCCAACTTTTTCCACTGAGAGAATTTGAAAAACAAATGCATTCCCCTCACAGATTTTTAACTTCACATCTAAAGTTTTTCATCATACATTTCATCATTTATATATTTGCAAAATAGATCATTTCTAGCATGTTGTAAATTTTAAATAAACCCATTAGATCACTCACTCGAATGTATGCAATGACATCTAACATATAACAAATAACAATTTGTTATAATTATTTTTAAAATGCTGGTAAAGTAGAATAACTCGTTAAAGATAGCATAGCGTGACATTTAAGAGCATAAACTCTAAACTTCCTGGTTTATTATTAGGAGGTGGCTGTGCCTGCTTACCCACAGATATGTATGCCAGAGAAGAGTTTTAAAAAATTTACTTTTACATGGAAAGTATTTTACTTCAGGCTCTAATGAGCCCTGTTTGGGGGGGGTCTGGGGTGCTAGGAGTACTGAAAAGAGGAAGAAACTCTTACAAACTGAAAATTTGTCCTACATCTGTGCAACTTTCAAAAATCTATATGAATAAATTATTTCTGTAAATGAAAACTTTTTTATAATTATTTGATCCCAGAAGATAATGCTGTTATATACAGAGGCCTAAGGTGATTTTTTAGAATAGATTTTATTTTTTTTAGAGCAGTTTTATGTTCACTACGAAACTAAGCAGAAGGTACAGAGATTTCCCATATACCGCCCCCCACTCCCCGTCACACATGCATGGCCTCCTTCATTATCAACATCCATCCACAAGAGTGGTATATTTGTTACGATCCATGAACCTATATTGACAGTTATCACCCGGCGTCCATAGTTAACATTAGAATTTTTTCTTGGCGTTTTATGAATGTGGACAAGTGTATAATGACGTGTATCCACTATTACAGTATTATAAGAGTAGTCTCACTACCTTAAAAACCCTATGTGCTCTGCCTATTTCATCCCTCCTTCCCCCCAACTCCTAGCACCGCTGGTCTTTTTACTATCTCCATAGTTTTGCCTTTCCCAGAATGTCATATAGTTGGAATCATACAGTATGTAGCCTTTTTCAATTGGCTCCTTTCACTTGGTAATATGCATTTAAGTTTCCTCTATGTCTTTTCAGGGCTTGATAGCTCAATTCTCTGTAATGCTAAATAAGATTCCGTTATCTGATGTATCACAGTTTATTTACCCATTCACCTACTGAAGGACATCTTGGTTGCTTCCAAGTTTTGGCAATTATGAGTAAAGCTGTTATAAACATCTGAGTGCAGATTTTTGTGTGGACATAAGTTTTCAAAATCTTTTGGTAAATACCAAGGAGCTTAGTTAATGAATTGTATGGTAACAGTATGTTTAGTTTTGTAAGAAACCAACTGTCATCCAAAGTTGCTGTACTATTTTGTATCCCACCAGCAATGAAGGAAAATCCCTGTCGCTCCCCATCCTTGCCAGCATTTGATGTGGTCAGCGTTGAAGATTTTGGCCATTCTAATAAGTGTGTAGTGTATATCATTGTTGTTTTCATTTGCATTTCCCTGATGACATATGATGTGGAGCATCTTTTCACATGCTTATTTGCCATTTGTCTATCTTTTTTGGTGAAGTGTCTGTTAAAGTGTCTTCAACCCATTTTTTTAATCAGGTGGGTTTGTTTTCTTATCGTTGAGTTTTAAGCATTCTTTTAGTATTTCTATATTTTGTTCTTTGTATATTTTGGACAACAGGCATTTATCAGATGTGACTTTTGCAAATATTTTCTCCTCGTCTGTGACTTCTTTTCGTTCTTTTGACTTGAGATATTTTTCACAGTTTTAATATAAATGAAGATACTAATTTTTACTGCATTGTCCGCCTGTGACTCTACCTTTTTATTTTGTCTATATTGTACGGAAAGGCTCCTGATCATCTCTGAAATTTGAAATTGCTTCTTAGAAGTAGGTGCAAGGATCTAACTATATCATCTGGTATGGTTGTATGCGCAGATTTACCAATTTAATACATATTATTAAAATGCACTTAAATGTGTATTTTATTAAGGAATTTTGTGTTTAACTTATATATACATGAGTCACATGATCTATGAATTTCAGTTAGTAAAGGGAGATATTACAAATCATTTGCCACAGTAAAGTGGTGTTGGGTCTGACAGGGTTAAGAATGCTCTAATTGTCAGTCAGGGTCCAGAGTGTTTTCCCTTCATACTCTGCCACCCTCAGTATGTCAGTGTCGCTGCTCTTGGTATCACAGGCAAACACTGTGGGATCTAAATAAGGTCAGATTGATTCAGTATCTCAAAGATTTTTCTAATAAACTGTGTTCCCCACTGCTACTTAGAAACTACTGTAACTGTTACCTAATCTAAATATACACATACGAGTCCTACTTACTCAGTGATCTAGGGAAGGTTGTAAATTGGAGATTTAATCTCAGTAGTTGGTCTATTTCTCTTTTCCAAAAGGGGATGGAGAATCGAATTCAGAAGAGTATGGAATCCATGTAAATGCTGTTTAGGAAATTGCTTACTTCCTAGAAAAAAAAAGAATCCGCTTTTCTTTTCATTTTTTTAGTATTTGCTATTCTTTATTGAAACACATTTTGTTGAATAATTCAACTTGCTTTATTTTGTCATATGAACAATTTTTTCTAAGAAATTTAATTTTATAGTTTAGTGAACATTTAGCACAACTAAAACCAATTTGTCATAATAATCTGTTTTCTTTACATGAAAATATAGGGGAACTGAAATTTCTCTTAAAGAAATTAGTGTTTTGGAACTGGCTCATCAGGACAGTACCTCAACCATGGTTTACAAGCATAAATGCCTTCAGGGGGCAGGTGGTAATTGAATGAGAGAATGGGACCCAGGGGAGGGGACTGTGGCTAAGTGGAAAGTGCATGTTTATTTATGGGTGGCAGCCACCACTCATCTCTGATCAGTAGTTGCCATATTGGAATTGGGCCCAGAGTTGCCAGATCTTTTGATTTTTTTTAAAGAAAAAATCAAATGTCTGATCTGTGAAATTCCTGACTTTTAATATTGGCGCAGCTTAAAAGAAAGACACAAATAAACAAAACAACACTTATGTGAGCCAAACCAAACACAATTATGGGAGATACTTGTTCTGTGAACTGCCACTTGCAACCTCTCAACTGGCCCATCTGTTCAGACTGAAGAGCACAATAACTGGTGAATAGCACCACTTACCATGTTTGTGCTGTGGGGAAACAGGGCAGTTCTCTACAGAAATGGTTGTAAACCTAACTGAATGGACTTGAACTTCACTCTCCTCATTTGTCAAGTATTATTGGGATATTAGCTAACTGTTGTATAACCACAAGGCATTTTAGATTTTAGATTGGTCCTCCATTGCTAATCATTGAGGATTTAGGATAGAAGATAGGAAAAAGTCAGAGGTGTGAACTCAGGAAGTTTGATTAAAGGATCCAGCCTCTGGGAGAGAAGCAAGTATCTTGCCTTCTCTTTTGGATTGTGACCCATACACACATGCTTCCTCTCCCTCGCATGGCACATGGCCAGGCCACATTCTTTCACTCTTTGTGACCCAAGTAGCCTTCCTCTAAACATCAAATTCCTTATTCCTTCTTCCCAACCATCTGTGATTGTTTTAACATGGCTGTTACCTCCTCTACTGTACCTCTCCAAGTATATGGCTGAACTTTAAACTCTTCCCTAGCACTACCAAATGTCCTCTTATATAAACATGTTGTTATTATAATCAGATAGTGAAATGTTAACCTCCCAAATAAAATTCTTCAAAACTAGGAAAATAATAGAAAGGTGCTTTAAGCATAATCTCTGTTTACTCTTGAAAACAGTTTTGTATGTGGACAGTTTTACTTTGCATTAGTTCTTATTCAAAATAGTTGCTTATCACTAGCTGAGAAATTCTCAGGGTCTTTGAATACTGAAATTACAAATCAGTAAACTAAGCTATGGTGGAATGTTTTAAGTTGGTCTATACACAAATGATCTTCTCCCTAATGAAGCATCATCTGTTCTAGCATGTCATTCCATTTAGATCAAATCCAGAGCTTAAAACTATAAAATTTAAATAATGTAGACTCCACAAATTTAGAAGCAGTAATAATTCAGAGGTAGTTGAGTGAAATTTGTTGCCTGCATAATCTCTGAGGACATGTGTACTTAACATATGACTCACATAAACCAGGATATATGCTTAGCCCAGTTAAAAATTATTATTTTTAAGCTCCATTTCAATTGCAAACTCACATAGACAACAATGAATCACTGAATGCAAATAGTTCTTAGGCAAGATAATCTCTGAATTTATATGAATAAATACCTGTAGTAGGGCATACTTGGCAATGTTACCTTTGTGATCTTGGACAAACCACTAAAACATCTCTAAACCTTCTTTTCTCATCTATAGAGGTAGCACCTCATTGTAAAGGTTGTTAGGAGAATTAAATGAAAAGCCTATGTATTAATTATTTTTTTTTAGTGACCTATTCAAGTACTAGATTCCAGATCTTCAACTAGAACTTCCAGATGTTCTAGTTTATTTTGGTTGAAGGAGTCAGAATAATAAAGAAAAGATTTGGAACCTAAGGACAAGGGAATTTTTGTTTAAAGATGTTTTTAAGACATTTTATAGTATCTTTTTGTCAATATCATTAAGTTTGTGTTTCTCTTCACAAACTCACTGGTAAGGCATAAAAAGGGGGGGGGACTATAGAAATAGGGCGAATTCACTGAATCTAACTTTACACATTTCAGAGCTGAAATGTTCTTGGTTGATAAATATTTATCTCTTAAGTAAATGTCTCCCTACTCCATCATTAGTAATTAATACCTGCAAATAGAGAAATGCCTAAATCTACAAGAGAGACAAATTGCCTGTGAATCTAACAGACAGTGCTAAGTGCAATTGCTTCTTTTTGGGATGGTCCTATAAACTTGACATTACATAGATATTGAACGACTCATACAGTAAGTAGCTTTTAAAATAAAGTACATTTCTGGGACCATAGAGTTGCAGAATATTATTAATTTAGTAGGTAATATGCTGACATATTTGATTAATTATAGTGTAAACAAATTCAATTTTTCCTGATGTTAAAAAAAATGTATTTATTTAAAGACCTGAAGAAAGAAGCTGGAGAGGAAAAGATTATCCATTATTAACGCTGACCTGTCTAGATTTTGGAGTACCTCTTTGGTCTAGTCTGAAGTGTTTCTGATTGTAGTACTTAAAAAAAAAAAAAAAAAAAAAGAGTTCTGATTTTAGAGACAAAGGATGAACAGGGTGTGAGGATTTTTAGAAACGTCTCTCCCTCTCTCCATCTTCACCAAGAACTAAGTTTTATTTGCTATTTAGCCTGTTTGTTTTCATATTTTTAAAAAAATGTAACAACTCAGCTAGATTTTTGAGTCCGCTGTAAGCAGAATTGGATTATTTGTATTTCTTTTCCCAAACACCACGCAGTTTCCTTTATTTGCTGATTATGGTATGCTTTACTAAGCCTATGGGGAAGCCACTCTGTGAAGTGCATTTTAATATTTAGATCAAAAAGTGATTGGAATACATTAATGCCCAGTGGGTAAATGTGTCATTTGAAAGCAGCTGCTGAGCCTTCTCCCTGCTGCTCCAATTAACACATAGCGCACACTTTTGTCAGTAAGAGGCAGTGCATATGGATGAAACCACTTTGCTGCTCATTAGTATGATACGCCACAGAGCACAAAGGGTTAATCAGTCCGCCCCGTTGCAAAACAACAGCTTTTCAAGAAGTTCCCCCAAGCACTGCACTTTGCTACAACGGGTGCTTGAGGAGGGGGTGGGATTGGCAGGTAAGAAAAAGTCCGCTCAGTCTCCAGCTTTGGTTCAGTCCATTTACTAGCATATTTCCCCGCCCCTCTCTTCTACACCCGCGCCCCTGATGATGGAGATGTTGGATAGTGAAATTCTAGTGCTGGGACTTCTCCCCCCTCAGCTGAATCTCTTGTTGAACTTTGTTCTGTTTTGTTGTGAAGCTGTTTGAAGCCCAAAGCTTCGCTGTTTATTTTTTCTCTTAGTCTTCCTTTTCATTTCTCTCTCTCTCTCTCTCTCTCTCTCTCTCTCTCTCTCTCTCTCTCTCTCTCTCTCTCTCTCTCTCTCTCTCTTCTTTTTTAAATTGCACATTTGGACAGTGTACACTGAACAAAGTAAGAAATCTGGTCAAGACAAACCCATATCGCTCTTATTTTTACCCCCTCCCATGGCTAAAATCTCAGCGCTGATGGTAGCACAAGCAGATGGAAGGGTAGCGCTTCCCAACCCCAGGTTCAGTGTTGGCCATTCATGCTCCACCAGTTCCCCCAGCAGCTGAGCTGAGCCAGGCTGCACCGGGAGGGAGAGATGGACCGCTTCCTGGGTTTCGTCAAGCAAATAAGAAGATCTAGGAGAAGAAAGGGGAAAAAGTACCGACCAGAAGAGGATTACCACGAGGGCTATGAGGATGTCTATTACTACGCTTCAGAGCATTTTCGAAGTAAGCGCTTCCCTCCACCCTCCCGTTCCTTCTCTCTTGCTGGGGCTAACAATAAACCTTGTGTGGAGCTTTAATCTTAGATGCAAAAGGTTTCCAGATGGTGTTGTCGGTAAGCAGTCTGTAAGTACTGAATGCTGCATTTTGATGATTTCTTGCAAGCATAGCCATCAGATAGCATCTAGACAATATAACTAGGAGGTCTCTACACGTGATGAGTATTTCAGGTGCGATTAATGGATTATGTTATCATTTTTTAATGAGCCATTCACACATTTATCTTGCAAGCCAATGTAGTATGTGGCTAAATGTAGTAGGTGGTTCTGTCCGAGTTGTGTTCAAGTAACTGCTTTTTTGTTCTTTCAGAAGAGGGAAGGCTAGCTTATTTGGAAGAAATACTTGTTTATGTTCAAGTTGATACTGCTCATTAATGCTCCTGATACAGATTTCCAGACAGTTATCTGTGATTAATCTTAGGTGTTGTTTGTACAAGGAAGTTCAAATGCGTTTCTCTGATGCATGTTCATAATTTTGTTATTAAATTAGGGAACTCTTATTCGCTGTCAGCTAGAGCAGTGATACCTGTCGAATAAAATAGTATATCCATATGAAGACATTTGTCAATTAGCTTCTAAATAGCAGAGAACTAGAATTTTCCTTGTTCTTGTCAGTCCTTTAAGTTTTGGTGAGGTTTAGACTTGTCATAGATTTTAAATGCCCAGAAATGCCTCAGGGTGCGGAGAGAAAGCAGTGACCTGCAGAGATCACTGAGTTTATGAGGTGCCCTAAAACGGGGGAACTGACAGTTATGTCTGATCTACATTTATAAAATTAAAAATTATTCTTAATCTTCTTCAATAGGGATCTTTATAAACTTGTATTTCAATTCTAATTCTCCATGGTGTTTTGATGTCTAATTATAATACATCCCATTTACAGCTTCTGAGTGGTGACTAATAAATAATTTAGAATTCATTTTTGTGGTATTGAAATACATGAGTATTAGGTCTAAATGCCAGAAATGCTGCTGTGATGGATGAAAATTGAGAGTTGAAAATTCTTGTGGTGGCAACAACACAACAATTCAAAATTATAATTCTTTGCTTCAATAATATGGCTATGTGGCTTTTACAGAGTAATCTGAGTTTTAGAGATGTTTCTTTTCTGCAATGAGTTTGACGCAAATAGTCTGCTCTAATGTAGTGACAGTCTGTGTTTCCTAAATTTAGTTTTCATAATATATTCAAGAATTTAAGATCTGTGTCACATCAAAAAATACTGTCAGCTTGCAAGCATAATTCTGAAAACCTGGAGATAAAAAAAAGAAACTTGGGAACTTTTAATTATGTTGATGTTTATTGTACAAATTTCTTACAACATATATATATATATATATATATATATATATATATATATATATAATGAATCAAATTCATATCTTCTTGCGTTTCCACTGTGATGTGTTTGTACAAATAGAATTTTTAAAAATCTCTCTCAAATGCTTGCACCCTACTAGTTTTGGTAAAAATTGAAAAACAACAGAGATACTTCATAAGGGTACAAAATGTGCCTAGAAGGAAAAATGTTTATGGAGCTATGGAAAGAAACATCCCCAAACTAGAGTTTGGAGAATGATACAGCTAAGGCACGAGTCTTTATACATCAAGGACAGTAACTTAAAGAGAGTCATGTCTTAATTTATCTGATTTGTCAAAGTCATGCTAAAGATAAAATACTAACATCAAATGTTATTTCCTTTAGATGCAAAACTGACATGTTTTTCCCTGTGATTTATCAGAAAGCACCCATATGTAATATATAACTCTGTGGAGTTAGATACATGTTGAGTTGCCAACTTCAAACTGCTATATAGTAAACAGAGTATGTCACAATGGATGCAGGTACTTGGAATTTAGCATTTTATCAAGTGTTAAATAGCCAGGGCTTTTAAAGAAGACATGTAATATAATGACCTCTCAGTGCATCTTTTTGTTTCAGTTTCAGGGACTCGCTGAATTGGATAGGGGAGACATCCACTTATATTTTATGGCTGTAGAAAAGTATTAAAGGGTGAGACTGATCCTTAAAACCAATCCTCTCAAATGGGTACTATGGTTTAATTCAATTACATTTATGGCGGTGTATCTATTTAATTAGTCTTTGGCATAATTTGAACGTTTATGCTCTGTATTTCCCAGATGCCTTAGAAAAACTATTTACATTAAGGTTTAAAACTCGGTGGAATTTACTGATGACATTCACATCTTAGTTAATGGTGCTATTGATAACCAGAAGTGTCATTGCTCTTATTTTTCTCCCTACATTGTTTGTTTCTTGAAAGAAATTTAACTCTCTGTCTTGTCAGTTTATCCAGTGGTTCAGATTACCACAAGCACTTTATACATGTAACAATGAAAGACTGAGCTAGGAAGACCTCAGAAAATTCACCAATAAGTATGCCCTTCTTTTAGTACATTCTCAAGTGCTTACTGATATTTAATTTTATCTCTAAATAATGTCTCCTCTGTGGTGGGTTCTGATTTAGAAGTTCACCTTCATTTTCTTCATCGTAAATACAACATGCTTAATAATCTCAGGAAATGCCAAAGCCTGAATTAAAATGTCATTGGGTCTGAGCCTATGAAAGTGAAGTGCTTCTAAAAATGGATGATTTTTCAGTAACTCCATCAAAACCGAGTTTTAAACAGTGGTGATGATGGCAGACTGATTTTTAAATCTTCCCAGATTTTATATGGACTTGATGTATGTCACTGTGCGTGGGATGACTATTCTATTTGATTTTTCAAAAACCTGCTTACATCATTCATCTATCCTTTCATAGCTCTAGAGTTAGGGCTTAATTAAACTAGAGGACTGCTTTGGGCAAATTTCCAAACATTTCTGGGTTTTCACAGGAAATGAAATGAATTCGCAAGCTTTCAAACTTCTAGAACTATATCGTTTTAAACTTTGTTTTGTTTCTAAAACAATTAGATAAACATATTGGCTGAAGGATTTTAACTAGGATGTAAGCCAACATATTCACCTGGTTATCCAGAGGGAACTGTTTTTCTGTCAGGAATTGTCGGTAGGGAAATTTCTGTTCCTTTCTGATAATAATCTATCATTGAATATTAAGGAGTTTGGGAGGATGTTTATAAACCCATGAAATTCTGAACATGTTGGTAAATCCTAGACGTATCTTTTATGATGCTATCTGCCAAGAAGCACCATTTACTCTGAAATTCTCACATAGATGATTCAGTTGGTATTTTTCCTTAAGAAAAACTGGCACTGATTTACACAACGGATTCAAATGTAACAAAAAGCTCGAAAAGGATCCTGAAATTCAATTTTATTATGTTTGATGCTTTTACTTGTTTTTAACTAAATACTGTGTTATAGCCATGCCTTTTTAAAGATTCTGGCAGATCATATTTTGATTCATCTGTTACATAAAAAAAACAAAAACAAAAAACCTCGCAACCCTGTTTTATGTATATTTTTATTTAGCCACACCTGATAATATTCAAGTTATAAAACAGATAATATACATTCTATAAGTGTTCTCTTAGCATTCTTTATATCTATGATGGAAATCCTGAGCTGCTATGGTCCATGCAGGGCTTTGAATTACTAAAAAAGGAGGAATATGTTTATCTCTTAGGAATAGGAATATGTGAGCTGCTTTCACGTAGGGTCCTGGCACCTTTTGCACATGTGGAATGGCATTGAATTAGGCATGGAGTTCCTCCATGCTAACCGCCCTTCTCAGTTTTCTTCCTGACTCACCTAGGTGAGAGGAAAGTTGTGGGGGGAAAGCTGCTAGGGCAGTCCTTAGTGACCCATTCTTTCACCTTTCCTACTGAAGTCCTTTCAGGGAAACTAGGGAAAGGGGGGAATGTGAATATATGGTTTAGACCTTTTGAGAAAAGGTCATTTGTATTTGCAAATTATTTTATTGTTCTGTTGCTTGCCTATTCTAATAGATAAATGAGCAACAATTGTAATGTGTATGTTTAAAAACATCGTTAGCTAAGTTACTTTGTTAAACAATGCATGCATGTAAATCCCTAGTTAGCCAATTTAGGCTTTAAAGTGCCTGAGATGTTCAAATTGCATTTTAAGGGGGATGCTCACTTTCTTTTATTTCACTGAAAAATACCCTGCATTGTTCTTCTTGGAGAAGAAACAATTTGGTAGAAGGTGTGTGGAGTGTGAAAATTTTTAGGAATTTGGTGTGGGTAATTAGTTCAAGTAATTTCTTCTCACTAGTTCCTTTAACAACATTTTTCTTTTTTGGTAAATTCATATAACCACATCCTCTCTACTTCCCAGAACTGACATCTAATTAGGATTTTTCTCTCTTGATAAGTGTGCCAAAAGGATACAGTGAGGACTTTTGCGTGTACTCTGGAGAGATGGTTATTCCCTGCTCCTATGTGTTCAAAAGCTTAACACACACAATCAAAGGGGCTATTTCCTTCCTGGAAGGAGGAGGAAGGAGAAGAGAGAAAGGGAAGGAGAGAGGGCAGGCTCATTTCAAAGGTTATCCTTACCCTCCAAGGTCTAATGGCATAAAAGCCATTTATTTCTATGTTTAAAACAGTGATCATCAAACTGACAGGTCTTGAATGTGAGATATTGGATGATTCAAACCTTACCTGTGCTTAGTTTGACTCCAGAAATCCCCCAAAGAATTAGAAGAAACACCAATTATGTAGAAACAGAGCAAACTTGCTTGTTTTATGACTACACTGCTTATTTTTTCTTCCTAAGAGTTGCTTTCCATCTCTAGTGTAGTCATTTTGACAATGGATTGGCTACCATGTTCCATTTGTCTGGGGTATTTTGTGTCATCAACTTTATTATCTCAAGCTGTATTTTTCCCACATTGAATAATTTAAAGAAATATTAAAGTTGAAAGTGACCTTAGAATCCACTTTATACAACCTGAATATATATATATATATATATATATTTTTTTTTTTTGGTTAGGTGAATAAGCTAGGATACAAACAAGTTAAACGACTTCTACAAGCCCCCACTAATCCTTGTGGAAGGTCCTGATGGGATCTGGTCCTCTGTCCCTTGTTCCACACTCACTTTTTAGTTCTTCAATGACTCTTCTCCTGGTATTTAAGGGCTGGGATCCATCTATGTATGAAATAGAACTGTTAATTTCCCCCCTAGGTTGCTTTGTTCTTTTGGGCAGTGGGTCATCTTAGCTTAAACTAAACTTTTGAACAAAACTAACTCCTGATATAGTATTACAAGTCAAATTAACATGGTGGCTTATTTATAGTTGATGTTAATGCCAGTTATTGTCAGGGATTCAAAAACCCAGCTAACAGTATTTCCTGTATCACCTCCCATTTGCTCTGTGGTTTGCAAATACAACCGCTTTTGGCAATGCGTACCCTTTCAGGGTACTTAGAATGGCATAATTCCATCAGAGAATGTTAGAATAAAGAGGAACCTTGGAGTTCAGTTAGGGAGGCCTGATGTTCAATATAGGAAGTCCTTTCTCAGCTTAAATGGACATCCAGCTTTTGTTTAAATCTTCCAGTGTGATCCCATCATTTGCAGACAAGGCAAGTCACTGAACAAACCTATGTCTCTTTTAAGCAAGTTCTAAATTATATGTACAATTGTTTTCATATGCCAATAAATAAAGTATATTCTCAACATTTTATCTAGACCCAAATAAACATAGACTTTATTAAATTTAATTTGCAATAAGTTGTTATGCCTCCTCTCTTTTCACATTATTCTTTTACTGACATAACATATGGTATGTGGAGGTGAGTAATTCCTTCAGTGATATTTTTGTTTTATCTATACAAATCCGGAAGAGCTCTATATTGGGCCCACGTCCATGTGATAATTTTTATTTTTTCTTTCTTTTTAAAAATGTATTTCTAAAAGATCACCAAACTGTCCATTTATTTAATGAAAAATACATTCTAGTGGTTTCTGTTTGCATGATGCAGTGGACATCTATATGTTTGCCCTGAAATTCTTTTTTTCCCTTGGGAAGAACAATCCTCATCTTTAAATACCCCTGTTTCCATTCCAATTCAGTCATTATTGATTGATCAAAACTGACATAATTATATTATACCTTTTGCCTTGGCTTTGGTGTTTGGTCCAGCAATGGATACATACACCAAGCTGGGTCGATCAAAGTGCTCCTGTGGGAGTTTGCAAATACAACTCAATGCCCTCTACCACATGGGGAAAAACAGTCTGGAAGGGGAGAGAAGCGAGTCAATGAGCAAAGGATAAAAGATAAACCCCTTACAGTTTTGTAGTCACTAGTTCCAATCCTTGCAGTGTCTCGAGCTGCCAAATTGAAGTTCACTAGAAAGGACCAGAACCTGGATTGAAGCTCAAATCAGCTAGTTTCTAGTTTGATAGTGTGGGCAATTTTTTTTTAATTTGGATAATATGATTATGTGGGTATTTTCATTTGATAGAAATAAGTGCCAGAGATGGAAACTAGACTTTTTCATTTAAATTTTCTACTCTCCAAAAATGTAATTTTCTTAATGAGACTAACGAACTGTGTGACTTCAGAGGACTCACTTGGCTCTCTATGCTTCTTTAGTTTCTTATTTGTAAAATGAGGGCACGACCTCCCAGTGCAGAGTGCTGAAGACCCTGAGAGAGGAATCATTGACAGGTCTAATCAGTAGAGCTGAATCTCTCAGGGCCGCCCACAGCCAAAGCAGGCAGAGGAAGGAGCTAGCCAGTGGGCACATTTGAGGAGAAGATTTCTCTTAGCAGCATAACTGCTGTGTATTTAACATCTTTTGCTCTCACTTTCCACTCAGAGTTAAATCTTGTTTTAGAGGGACCACACAACTTCCCCACCCACATTTCACCAGAGTTTTGCCACCAGTGTCTACAGCTGCATAAAAGAGGATTTGGATACATACAATTGTTTTTTTTTATCAGCATGTGCCCTGAAACTAAGTGCTTTGGAATACCAAGTATAGGACAGTGAGACCCTCAAAAGGATACATATGTGTGTGTGCGTGCGCGCACACACACGCACACACACACATACATACGCTGCATTTATCTACATATTCGTGAGATTAAAAACAGCACCTTTTCTTTTCTCTAAGGTGATATCTATTTCTACAGAGGCAGCTGTCTCATGGTGTTTAAGGACGTGGGACCTGGATGAGACTCCCTCAGTTGGAATCCTGGCTCTCTCCCTTAATAGATATGTGACCTTGGTAAATAAATCTGTCTGTGCCTCAGTTTCCTCATCTGTGAAATTGGGTCAATAACTGTCCACCTCATCCAGTTATTGTCAATTAAATAGCATAATATAACACTTATTGCTTGACACATGGTGAGCACTTAGTAAACGTTAATAGAAGAAAGCCTTATTCATAAAAGTATTAAGTAGAGCATATTGGATAGTTGTGAATGGCAGGCTAAGGAGCTTAAATTCATTGTATAATGAATTTAAGCACTGGGTCACTAGTGCAGGTGTTGTAGTGGAGGTATCAGAAAAGAACTGTATTTTATAAAGATTAGTGTGGTATTAGTGTATCAAAGGGATTAGAAGGAGAGACATAAATAAAAGAGCAGATATGGCAGTTGTGGGAAAATGCAGGTGTGAACAGAAGGAATATATTCAACATACTGAGTTTGAGTTGCCAAGAAGGTGGCCAAGGAGAATTGCTAGGACGCAGCTTAAAATGTAGAAGCTGGAGTTATGGGGAAAGGATAGGGCTCATATATATTTGGAAGACATATATATGTATAGATTTGATGGATGAATCGGGGGACTAGATCAACTTGGTAAGGGAAATTTCTCACTCTGTCTTATACTGACTAATCTCGAGGCCAAACCAGGAAAACTGATGAAACATACAATTCTCATGATGTCAGAGAGGGTTTCAACAGATAGAGGAATCAATTCTGTGGACACCTTAATAAGGGAATTTGTAATAAGTTCACCCATTTGATTAATTTCTTATAATGATGATATAGCAGATTAAATGCAAGTTGATTATGCAAAGGGATGTGGAACTTAAAATAGGTGTTAGGATTTAAAAATTGGACTTTTATTAGCATTGTACTTTCAGTTGTGGTGTCCTAGAGATAAATCTACTTCTAAAAGGTAGAGGGATAGGCAATCAGATGAATATGTGCAACTTTGTTTGTTTGTTTTGTTTTAATTTTTTAGCAGTTCTCAAGTGGGCAGTCCGAGGTTTTTGTTTGTTTTGTGTTGTTGTTGTTTTTTCCTCCACTAAGGCATATCCTTAGCATTAGCTCAGTCAGGAAGTGTTTATTAAGTACCAACTCAGAAAAAAAAATCAAATGAAATGTGGAATACAGAACTATTCACCATAATGCCAGAGGGAAACACTCCCAGTGGTATTTTAGAATATATACTAACATTGATTTTATGCCTTTTTTATTTGACGTGTTAGAATTCTATTCTATCTCATTAACTGTTTCATAAGCTTAGAACCAAAAAGCTTTTCTGAAACATTGAACCACAGAACTTAGTTCTTTGGATCTGTGCATTTAAACTAAATATCAGCAATTAGATCTATACATGTATTGAAATTGAGTTAAATTTCAGTTAATATACTAAACTTTCGAAGATCTCTGTTCTAGAAACTGAACTGACTTCAAAAAGTTATGAGATTATGGCTAAATAAATTCTTCATAATTAGTAATTATGTATTGAAATTCATTTTAATACAGTACTTGCGTTGATATCTTCTAAATGGGCTGTTTCCTTAAAGTCCATTTGTAAAATCAGTTGTTTGGAATTCCAAATGAATGAATGAATGAATGAATGAATGAATGAATGAATGGATTTCTTCTTAGGGAAATGTAGGTTCCAAGCCAGGCCTTGACCATAAAGACCTTTGCAATCTTTCACTAATAGGTAAAGTATGGCTGTGGACAAAGGAGGCATAGTTATTGGAGAAAACCTTTATTTTGCAGAGAAAAAAAATAGGGCTATGGTTGCCATTCATATACAGGAGCGTACTGGTCTGCCAAGTTAGGGGCTGCCTAAAGTGCAGTGGTGTTTTTGGGGAATGAGAAAAATACCACCTTTATATTAGTATGTCACAAACTTTACATTTGGGTTATAAACATCCACTGAGTTTAAATGGATGTGAGCTTGCCATGTAATCAGAGAATACTAAAATGTATGATTGCTTTATAGTTTCTTGTTTGTTTCCTGTGGGACAAAAATATATTACACTTCTCCCTCATCTTTGAAAATCATGTTATAGAGACTCTTAATGGCTTGTGCATTTTATAGGAAAGATTATATGTCAAAGACATTTTTTCCAGAGAGTGAGCAGAAATGTACAGGGGCTCGGATTACAGTCCACTGCATTGCCATTCTCTGTGCTTTATGGAACATCGGACACTTTATATTTCTGTTGTTTATGACTAGTTTACTAGGGAACCAATAGATAACCAGGGAATTTTATACTGCTTGTTGGAATATTAAGTTATTTTCTAGATTAGTTACTGTTTGTTAAATATGGTTCTAAGGAGTAATCTTTTGTATGTAGAAATAAATCCAGGGTAAAATAAAAAAAAAAGAAAAACAACAACTTTGTTTTCTGATGATTGTCCAAATTGCTTTCAGGAGATGCATCTAACCAACAAACTTTTAAAAATGATGCCCAATTTCAGTCTAGTGGCTTACATTTTGTGAAAACAGGTGCTTTTGAGTACTGCTGAGCTGGTCCTAGGTTTTCTCATTGCTCTTCTGCTGGCGGTGCTGTGTGATTCATGAATTTGCAGGTGCAGACAATAACATTTGATTTGTGAAGCCCCATTTTTGACATAAAACTAGGCACATGTCAAATGTGACGAGTAAAGAATGTGAAGCCAACAGTGGCATCTTGCTGAGTCTAAAAATTGGATGTAGGTTAACAAATAGCTTTACTCGAAGGTTTAGAAATGATTACAGTTGGGGTTAACACTTGTTTTTGTAAATTGTGATCATCATGTCAAAAAATTAATTTCTGCAAATGTTTGGAAGACATACGTATGAACTTACAGTGAGACAACACTTTGTTTGTTCAGTACATTTCAGCGTGCCTTGCGTCATGATCACTTTTAAGGGAGTAACTGTCAAAATTTAGGGTAAAACATACAGGTGGCTCAGCAGTTGGTTATAAATTTCCACCTAATGGGTACACAGTAGCCTTTCACTGTTGAAGTAGAGTTTGGGAATTCCCAGCCCCAGAAAACTGTGGTTTATGGCTGGTTTTACCAAGTTTTCACAATTTATAGGGACAAGCACCTCTTCATTCTTAAAAATCCCAAAGCTTTTGTGTTTTTAGGAGCATTTGGAAGATGGTCAGGCATTCACGGAATCTTAGAGCTAAGAAAAACAATTAGGACCATCCAGTCTAGCTCTCTGATTTTACATATGATTTTTATCCTTAATAACATAGTAATTTGCTCAGTACTTGTTTCTAAGGCTTGAAGAGAGAAAATATCTCACTCAGGATTGCATAGTCAGTTAAGAATAGAACTTGCTATATTGCTAGTCTTATTTTCCCCAAAACCCTTTCCACTGCTTCAAAGACTGCTTCCATGTGAAGTTTCCTCCCCCGTCCCAGGCCCAAGGATTATACTTGGGTTGTCTGTGTGCGTGAAGGATCCTTCACTTATTCCGTTATTTTGTGATTTCCTGTATGAATGTCTTTACTGTAAGAATGCCACTTCCTCGCCTTTATGTTTCAGCACTTAGGACAGTGCCGGGCTGACTGCCACACTGGACCATTGATTGATACATGTTTCTTGCTTGAAAATCTGTAGAGGCTGATCCCATGAGAAACCCACAGAAACTTATCTCATTACTTTATAACTTATTTCATTACTTTATAGTCACCATTCACTTATCTGAAATGGTTAGGAAATTTAGAAAACAATCCCCTTTAGCTGTAAGGATTTGTTTGCTATATCCATAATTCTGATCCTGCCCCTCTCCTGCGACTCCAATGGCATAAGAGAATATAGCCTTTCAACAGATTTTTTCAGAGAATCTAAGTGCAAAGAAAACGCAAGGGGAAAGGAACTGTTTTTATTTTATAGACCTCTCTTATTTTTTTCAACACACACTTGTTACATGGTTCTTGATGCTTGGTCGTCTGAGATGAGTGCATACTGGGCCCTGTGCTAAACCTTTACATGGGTTATCTCACTTAATGCTCACAACTCTCTGAGACAGATAACATCATCTTTGTTTTCCATAAAACTGGGGACAAAAGAGCTTAATTAACTGTCATACAATTATCTGAGCTGTTAAAACTTATTAATGAATATTCATTAAGCACTTACTACGTGCTGTGCCAGCCAGGCCAAGTGTGTCACATCTCCCAACTGCAATGCTGTATGTCTTCCTCCACTATGTTGCTGTTCAAGGAGGCTGTCATGGTGGGAACCTCAAACATTTGACAGGTTGATAAACCTCTGAGCCATCTTGGATATAATTCCATGTCTCCAAAGTAGAAAAAGCAGCAAAAGCAATTGCTGTTATAACTACACATTTTTGTAATGAGAACAATTTTCTCCTCAGCCCCCTTTATTCAGCTATTTTGAATGCAGTTGTGCCTTGAGCATGATGTTTGCTTTACATTCTGGTGTAACTTTGTGGTGTGTGTGTGTGTGTGTGTGTGTGTGTGTGTGTGTGTGTGTGTATGTGTATGTATTTCTCCACTGAATCTGAAATTAGGAACGGATGTATATAATTCACAGCACATTTATTCTGGAAGAAATCTTATCACCAAGCCAAGTCAACAAATCCAGTCTAAGGTGGGGACCTTGACTAAGCCTTTCCGTTATCCCTCAGCATCACAGAAGTGAGAGCAGGAGGGCAGTGACGCATCTCGCCATCTGAATATGAATGCATGTTATGTCTGTGATATGTAAAACTCAATGTATTAACACTTAAACAGTATAAAACTAATGCATCTATATGAACAAAAATGTGAATATGGGTATAAGTCATAAAATAAAGAGTTTTCTTAAAGGTTCCAAATAAATCCTGGAATTTAAGAGCATCGGAAAATGATAGAGAAATTAGTTTTCTTTATTTATATTCTCTATTGCTAAGTCACATATGAATCATGCCCCCCAAATAAAATAAATGCCCACATATTAACTTTGGTGATAGGAATTATTTCTCAAGTAGAGTGAAATTATTTACTATAAGGTATAAAGTTAAAGAGTGAATATTATTCTGTTTTTTGGCAACAGTGGTCAAGCAACTCTTATACAAGTAGTGTCAGGTTATATCATTTATATCATCCAATTTGAGCTTGTCTTTGTCAAAATGTCTTACTGGGGGTTTTGTAATTGTCTCAAACAATTAGCTATTTATTCTTTTCTTTTTTTTAATTAAAGTTTATTAGGGAGACATCTGTTAGCAAAGTTACATAGATTTCAGGTGTACAATTCTGTATTACATCATCTATATAGCACATTGTGTATTTACCACCCAGAGTCAGTTCTCCTTCCATCACCATATATTTGACCCCTTTTCCCCTCATCTACGACCCCTCTCTCCCCTTACCCTCTGGTAACCACTGAACTATTGTCTATGTCTATGAGATTTTGTTTCTTCATTTGTTTGTCTTGTTCTTTAGTTGTTTTCAGTTTTGTATTCTTTTCAATTGGACAGTATTTGTTTTTTATTTAAACATATTTTTCCTCTTTAAAGTTCAAAATTTCCCAAATAATCAGAAATTGCAATACTTTATTAACTTGACAGGAGTGTCTTAGTTTGACATGTAACAGCAAGCTTCAGACACACCATGATATTACTTGGAGTTATGCACTGTTAAAAGCAAAGTATAAATTTTAAGGTATATAAAGAAAAGGTAGAGTGAAGTGTATCATTTTTAAAATGTCTAATCAGTTTTCTTGCTTTGTTAAGACATTTGGTAACTTTCAATTTTAGCAGGTTTTCTCACTGTATTTTTATATCCTGTTTTCCTCAGAAATCTCATAAAATCATATTTTTATTCTCTCCCTTCCCAACAAATCCGAATATTAAACTCACAAGGCCCTTCAGTCCTCCACCCATCAGAATGACTTTTTATTCTGTCATTAGGCGTCCAGTTTCTGACCTAATCACCAGGCACCTCAAGGCTTGTCGCCTGGACGTCAGCCTCGCTGCGCCTGCCAGTGCTGGTCTCAGTGCCCGGAACTGATTGGTCTTTCCTCCTGCTCTCAGGCACAACATGACTGGGGCGGGGGAGGCTGTGCAGCCATGAAGATTGACTGCATTACAAATTTATAAGTTCTAGCCTCCGCTGGGCTTTCAATGCTACTCGTTGGTCTCTGTCCTTACCTCTAGTCACTCTTGTCTTTTCCCTCAGCACTTATTCCCAGATGGTACCTACCTCTCTTCTGATGTCCCAACGTGCTCCTTAAATACACTCCCAACTCAAGACGTGAATGCTGACTCTGCTTCCCCACCTCCCCAATCTCCCAAATATCTTTTTACCAAAATAAATAAATGAATAAATAAATAAAAGTAAATCCATACATACAGCTATACTTTCCCATCCCTAAAGCACACGAGGGTGCTCAGTTAATATTAGACTGATGGAACAATGCCTCGTGACCCTCTGGATTCCACGCTTTCCACTCCACTGAAAGTGATCCAGCAAAGATCGCAGGGACCTCCTTTAAAACATCCTTCTGCAGCATTGCACAGTCTGTCACCAGTTTGGTCTTTGAGTCTTTTCTGTTTTGGCTTCCATGACCCATCTTCTTCCGGATTCTTCTCTCCTTTGCTGCTCGTTTTCTCTTTCTGCTCCTTCTTTAACTCTGGAATTCCCCAGAGTTCACTCCTGACTCGTTTGACTTCTCCCTCTGTAAACTCTTCCTGGACAATCGCTGCCTTCCTCTTCTTTGTAGTTTAGATGTCACAAATGAGCTCTAGATCCATGTGGACACCTGTGATCTGGATGTTCCATCACCTCAGATTTCAACATTTCCTAAACTGAACTCAGTACCTATCCCCCACCCCCAACATGTTCATTCTACCTTGCGTCTCTCTTTCAAAGGCATTGTCCTCTAGACTTTTGTCCAAACTAAGAACCTCAAAATCATTTCTTACCCAACTTTCTCAAAGTTTTTCATTTGTATTTCATCTACTTCATCCACTTTTTACATCATCTTTATATTCCGTCTTCACCTAGGCTAGCCCATAGTTAGAGTTTAATAAATGTTTTATTTCACAGAAAACTATAGATAGCTAGAATAGTGGGTTCCAAGGGATGTATCTGTCTTCAACTTTGATGTATATATTAATATTTAGGCCTACTGGAAAGGTACTTGGTAGTTTATGATGCCTTGAGGCTAAAAATTTTCTGAGGTAAAGTGTTCTATTAGTGTCATAGTATTTCAATTCATGATTTTGACCTTGTTCATTAAAATCAAAGTAGGCAACTGGAGGCTCAAAGACCTGCACCGCTGGAAATATTAGCTTGGAGTCTAAAATTCAATAACCATTGATTGCTCAGTCCAAAGCAGTTTATTGTTGATATCTTTTCCCTAAAATGGAATCAATTATTCTTGCCTATGCATTTTTATTAACCGACCTGCTATTTGGGCTACCATGATGAATTTCAGTAAAGTGTCATATTGAAACTATGAAAGTGTTTTTCAGGGACCTCAAAAATGTTGATCTAATTAAATCATGAAGTATATCAGAGGAAACTGAGTAGAGAAAGGCAGAAGGAGTAATGAGAACACTTTAATTCATTCTAAAGCGTAGCTCTAAGCATTGTTAAAAGTTAATATCAAAGAAAGTTTTGTCCCTTTTTTATAGGACAAACTTTTTTGCTTACAAAAGTTATTGAGCTTGTTATGCTAAGTGAAATAAGTCAGACAGAAAAAGTTGAGAACTATATGATTTCACTGATATGTGGAATATAAAACTGAAAACTAAAGAGCAAGACAAACAAATGAAGAAACAAAAACTCATAGACACAGACAATAGTTTAGTGGTTACCAGAGGGTAAAAAGGGGGAGGGGTGGTAGATGAGGGTAAAAGGAATCAAATATATGGTGATGGAAAGAGAACTGACACTGGGTGGTGAACACACAATGTGATACATAGATGATGTAATACAGAATTGTACACCTGAAACCTATGTAACTTTGCTAACAATTGTCACCCCAATAAACTTTAATTTTAAAAAGTTATTAATTGACCAAAATGACTAGAATTTTTATGTTTTGTAACTTTTACTCAGTTTATCTTTCAGTTATTACTATAACTATTTTCTCATCGACAATAAATTAAAATAAAAGTATGAGACTTTTTGCAGTCAGTAATTGAGATTGCATGGTTTTGAAAGGAACGATTAAGACTAAGCAACCTTTGGAATTTTCAGTTTTGAAATTGTGCAAATTTCAAATGTAAGGACATATTTATATATTTTAGAGAAAAGCAATATCACATGCCAGCAGACAGCAACTTAATTATGAATTATTCTTATCTGTTTCTATAGTAACACCTGTATATTATAGTTTTGGTAATAACCATTGCAACAGTTGTAGTTTTATTTCATTTTATTTTATAATTTTAAAATGCTTTTTTTGTGTGTGCATGAGTACCATGGCTTGTAAGTTTAAAAAGAAATTTGATTGCTTCATAGTATACCTGGAAATCAAGATAAAAGAATGAACATATGAAATAACAAAAACACGTAGGAATGAATAATAGTAAAGGACAATACTGGTGTAGTTAATACCTGATATCTGTAAGGCAAGATTCATCTCTCAGGTCAAGTTGTGAAGTGGACACATTTTTTTTATCTATAAATTTCCAAGTCACTTTTTGTTTCAATATATTTTTATTAAAATATAGCTAACATACAATATTATATTAGTTTCAGGTGTATACCATACTTATTCAGCATTTATATAAAGAAGTGATCACCATGGTAAGTCCAACAACCATCTGAAACCATATCACGCTATCACAATATTACTGATTATATTCCCTATGGAGTATATTACATCCCCATGACTTATTTGTTTTACACCTGGACATTTGAACCTCCTATTCCTCTGTACCTTTTTCCCCCTTTTAAATTTTTTTCAATTACAGGTGACATTCAGTATTATTTTATATTAATTTCAGGTGTACATGGTTAGATATTTATATAATTTAAGAAGTGATCCCACTGACTAGTCTAGTCCCCACCTGGCACTGTACATAGTGATTACCATATCACTGACTATATTCCGTACTTTACATCCCCATGACTATTTTGTAACTACCAATTTGTACTTCTTGATCCCTTCACCTTTTTTGCCCTGCCCACCATTGACTATCTCAGCAAATCTAGTACCAATCTGACACCGTACATAGTTTTTACAATATTATTAATTATATTCCTTATGCTATACCCTACATCACCATGACTACTGTGTAAAAACCCTTTTCTACTTTTTATTCCCTTCGCCTTTTTCAATCACCTCCCCACCATATGCTAATCTCGCAATCATCAAAATGTTCTTTGTATCCATGAGCCTGTTTCTGTTGTGTGTTAATTTTGTTCTTTAGATTCCACATATAAGCAAAATCACATTGTATCTGTCTTTTTCTGCCTGACATACTACTCCACTCAGCACAATTCCTTCCAGGTCCATCCATGCCACCACAGGTGGCAAGAACCCATTTCCTTCCATGGCCAAGCAATATTCCATTGTATATATGTACCACCTACTCTTCATCCATCCATCCATTGATGGACACCCAGGCTGCCTCCACATCTTGGCCACTGTAAACACTGCTGCAATGAACATATGGATGTATTCGTCCCCTCGAAGTAGAATTTTGGATTTCTACAGATAAATACCCAGAAGTGGAATTACGAGGTCCCTCTTTGTCTCTTATTATAGCCTTTGTTTTAAAATCTTTTTTTTTCTTTTAAGATTTTACTGGGGAAGAGTAACAGGACTTTATTGGGGAACAGTGTGTATATCCAGGACTTTTTCCAAGTCAAGTTGTTGGCCTATCAATCATAGTTGTGGAGGGCGCAGCTCAGCTCCAGGACCAATTGCCATTGTTAGTTGCAGGGGGCAAAGCCCACCATCCCTTGTGGGAGTCGAACCGGCAACCTTGTAGTTGAGAGCCCACTGGCCCATGTGAGAATCAAACCAGCAGCCTTCGGCACTAGGAGCATGGAGCTCCAACTGCCTGAGCCACCAGGCCGGCCCTAAAATCTATTTTGTCTGGAACTTTGTTCTGTTGTTTTATTTGGAACATGTTTCTTTGTGTCCCGTTTTGGCTGCCTGCCTTTGTTTCTATGTATTAGGTAGGGCTGCTATGCTTCCCGGTCTTAGTAGAGTGACGTTACGTAGTAGTTGTCCTGTGTAGCCCAGGGATACAGTCTTCCTGAGCTGTACCACTGGGCCAGGTGATCCAGGTGTGTCCCTTGTGTGGATTGTATGTTCCCTCCTATTGTAGTTGAGCCTTAGGTGCTGTTTGCACAGCAGTGGGAGGGACTGACCCTTGAACTGATTGGTTGTGAGGACTGGAAGTGACTACAGTGGAGGAGCTGTGGCGCAGGGGCTGACTTTATGGAACAAGATTCACTTTAGCAAGTCTCTGGTGCCTGCCCAGTCTACCCTTTGGGTATGTCATCCTTGGAGGTGTCCAGGTGGTGCTCCAGCTCTATCAAAGCTGGCTATGAGGTTTGCCAGCTCCAGGGCCTCCTGTTAGATGACGCACTTCAGGCCAAGTTCAGTTGCAGCCTATGCCTGGCCCAGGGCCACCAGGCATGAGCCATAAAGCAATCTGCAGATGTCCGCTGTATGTGCTGAGTTGGGAGGTGCCTCCAGAAGCCAAGCTGCGAACCAAGGCTGGCGGTCACTAGTGCAGGACATACTAAAGCCAGATGCTGTTTGTTTTGAGTTATGTAAGTCTTTGTGAGATTTTAGGAAAATCTGCTGCATTAGGTGCGGCAGGCCATTTGTATGGAAAAGCCACTGAGTATAGCTTGGGTGGATCTGCAGGTTGGGTAGGGCATGGTCTCAGAATCACCAGGGCAGACAATGGTGTCAGCTATGTTGATGGAGACTCGCATATGGCGGCTGACCACATCTGCACACTGTGAAGGGTGAGGGCTCAACAAGGAACACATGGCTACACCAGCTCCTCCCTCCAGGGCAAAGCTGCCCCTCCAGCCCTCACTCTGCAGCCAGACACTTTAGTTTCTCCCTGTATCTCCCTGGCACATTTGGAGCTGCTTCCCCAGCACTGGAGCTCAGAAGGAGTGTGTCCATCAGTGAGAAAGTCAGTGCGTGGGCCATTTAAGAGTGCTGCTCAGGACTGCAGCCGCCCCCATCTCACTCAGCCACAACCTTGGCTGGTTTTTACAGGCAGAAGTTAATGGGACTTCTCTTCCCCACCCTGGAACCCTGGGCTGTGGAACCTGGTGTTGGGCTGGGACCTCTAACTCCTCTGTGGGTGACCTTCAAAGCTGACATATCCCTCCCAATTTTTAATGGTCACATGTGAGTGTGGGAGCAGCCTGTTCTGCATCTCTGCCCCTCCTACTAGTCTCAAGGTGGCTTCTTCTGTGTGTCCTTAGTTGTAGGGCTTCGTTCCATTAGACTTCAGGTGATTCTCAATGATGGTTATTCTGTCGTTCAGTTGTAATTTTGATGTGATAGGGACAGGAGGTAAGCACAGCATTTTGGAACTCCCACCAAAATGCTTTTATATACATTTTCCTCTGTGGTCCTCCTAGCAATCTTATAAGTTAATAAATCAGCAATAATTGTTATGACTTCCTCATTTTATAGATGAGGGGGAAAAACACTGAATAATTAAATGGCTTCTCCAGTGTCACACACCTAGTGAGTACTGGTACTCATCTTGATTCTTCTGTTTCCAAATCTTATGGTCTTTTCTCATTTCCTAAATAGACTTCGAGCTCTTTGAAACAGAAAACACTGTCCTATTTATCCTGCCATGCCTGGAACATAGCATGTGCACAAAGTTTATTTGTTGAATAGATTAGTCTACAGTGGAATGAAATTGCAGTTGTCAGTCTCTTAAAGAATCTTACTACTCAAATATGATATTTTATCAACCTAACAGAATTGTGCTGTGCACTTGAAAATATTGAAAATGCATTTTTAATGTCTTATAAATAATGTACTTTATATAAACTGAGAGTTGTCATGGGAAACATAATGAAGAGGCAAAAGATGAGTATTTTATTGTTAATCTATTTGGGGTTAATTCCATTCTATTTGTTGTCTATTGCTGCATGATAAATCACCCAAATATAGCAGGTTAAAAAAAACAAATATTTATTATATTGTAGTTTCTGTGTGTTGAAAATCATGGTGCAGCTTAGCTGGGTCCTCAGGCTCACTGTGTCGCATAGTCTTCATTCAGGTACAGGCTGGGGCTGCAGGCATCTCAAGGTATAGACTGGGCAAGGATCCCCTTGTAAGCTCATTCATGAGGCTGCAGTCTCAGGTCCTTGCTGGCTATTAGCTGGAGATGCCAGGTGTTTTTTTTCCACATGGGCCTCTCCATTAGGTAATGCAAACATGGCAGCTGGTTTCCCTAAGAGCAAGTGAGTCAAAAGAAGGTGAGGAAGGCATGATAGACAAAAGCTAGTCTCCTTGTAATTTAATCTTGGAACCGACAACCCATCACTCTGCCTTCTGTTCATTAGAAGAGAGTCACTGAATTAGCCTGTACTCAAAAGGATGGGATTTCACCATACTGTGAATACTAACAGGCCAGAATCATTGGGGCCGCATTTAGGCTGTGTACCACATTCATATTAAATGCTGTTGTTCAAATACAGTAAATTAGAAGACATAAAATTCCAAAAGACTGACCTCTACCATGTCCAGACTTTTTAAGGAAAAAGTTACAGAAATCCAATTCAAACTATCTTTACTCCTCCCCCCAAAGTAATGCATTTGTTTGTTTATTTAACAAGAAAGTCTTGGGGTTGTCTTGAGTTTAGGTCCAGCAGGATTCTGTTCTGTTCTTCCTCCATCACTTAACTCTGCTTTTCTTAAATAGTCCTGAGTGGATTTTATTGATGGGTCTTGTGCTTCACTTCCATCCCTGTGGCTAGGGTGAATGGAACTCCCCAATTGGCCAGTCCTCTGTTACCTACCCACGCCCTGGTACCTGGAGGAAAGTGACAGGAGCTTAAATACTAAGTCATATGAACTGAGAGTGGGGGGAAAAATGACTTGCTGATAACCACAATAAGGGGTATTGGCTAATGCGCAGATAAATCACTTTTTTCCACTGCACCCGTCTGTTCCCCTTAAGGCCCTACCTGTTCTAATTCTTGTAGTTTACTGTGTTTTGTGTGGACCTAAAGATGTGCAGGATGACATCTTGTTTTGGTGTCAGGAATGAGAACTACC